>NC_136061.1:1240484214-1241105342 GCF_964261635.1 Lissotriton helveticus | reverse complement strand
TAAGACAGTATTTTCGATGGCATTAACACCATTCAAAGCCATACTGGGTATTTTTCCAGATTTCGTCCATTCGATTTTTGGCGGACTACCACTGATCCTGGGACTAATTGCAGGAATCCTATTCCTAGTCCTTATTTTTCGTTATGGCAACCCATGTCACAGATCAAACTCTCGCGACAATGGAAGATACGATCCTAGCCATTGGATACCGGGACCGGATATCAAAAATCCTGGGACTCTCCCGGCTTAGAGACCTAAACATGACTTGGTTTCTATCATTTCGACCAATGTGGCAAAGGTGTGTTTTACCTGTACTAAGGTGTCTGCTATGCGGAGAAGAATGCGTGTTAGACACCTGTCTGACGCTACAATCGGATGCGCCGGTGGATGCAGATACACTGTTGGTTCCTACCAAGGTTCACGCTTTGTGCTGCCCTCAAAGGCTGCCAATCCTGATGACGGCATTCCTGGAATCTTCACCACTACGATTGAAGGGTAGTGAAGTTCAAGATGAAAGCAGCATCGAACAGGTACGACCTTCTGTCAGCAATGCGAATCAGAATGTCAATGGAGACAATCATGCGCACGAATGCATGGTTACCCCTATTTCCGACTTAGTGGAACTTTCCCATGAAGCTGTTGACAGTTTTTTCGAAAGCCTGAATGATATGATGTTCTCTCCGGAACAGAAATAGAGACTTTTGAGTAAACTCGCACACGGCGTTCCCTGAATTCGGCCTTCAACTTTAAAAATAAAGTCACATGAACAATTACAATCCAGTTCACGGACAGCAATTTTTTCAGCAAGCCCCTAAAATATTTTTCTATATATTTTTTTTTTTCCGGGACACTGATCTTCTGCTTAAAGTAAGAAACTATTCCTAGAGAACTAAGATTTCTATTTTTAGATACTTTATATAGACTTTAGCTGCCCGCTGGTATGTTCACAAATATTTTTATTATGTGATGAAATGGTCTCGAACTTCCTTTCTGTATAGCCATATTAAGAGCCATTTCATGTGTATTTCTCATATACCAAAAAGCAATAATGCATAACAATGCGTGTTTACTTTTGCATTTAATTCATAGCTTAAGTGCATACAATATATATGACTGCAATTTTTCAGTATATTTGAAAATTTCGAAATGCATTTATGTATTTTGGGGTGGTAAGGTATACACTATACTCTATAGTATGTTGTACTATGTTATACTATGCATAGATTAGTAGATATGACCATAGTTAGCGTGGAGTGGGTGTCGTGTATTTCTATAGGTTCTGAATCAGTCCCCCTATTCCTGACCCTATTCTGGTTAAACTAACTATCAAGTTAACTAACAGTCAGCCCATGAGGCAAGAAAACCCCCATGATGCAGATACCGTTATCTGACGCAGTCACACTACGGCACAGGAACGTGTTATCTGATTAGGTCATAACGCTTGAGATCTAATTAGACAAGCGACATTCCTCCAGCCCCTGATAAGGCATACGACGTTCTCATAACAAATCAAACCTATGACAACCTGGATAATCCGTGCGGCCATTGTTTTGATTTCACAGAGAACTTTAGTAAAGAATGTGCTAACGAGCAAGTCGTATGACATCTTTATTGACGTACCTATGTCCATCCTTACGTCAATCTCGGCACCTTTAAGGTATAAATATTGCCGACCTTGCCCTATGCAAACACACGCGTGGTGACAAGACGGAGCAGCCACCCTTGCCGAAGCCGAGAGCAGAAGCAGACCCCGCTGGCAGCAGCCCCGCCTTCCTGACGCGCTGAGAGACGCGCTGCTATCTCAAGCCGAGAGACCCAGCACCGGCGCTTCTGGGCAGCCCTCGCAGGCAGCCTGGAATATCGAGAGCAGAGAAAGAGATACCATTCCTCATTCATCCTAACTTCCAGGTACAGAACTGAATAACCCCTCACAGAGAATTCTTTAGTTATTCACTTGGCAAAAACAAACTTAACTTAAACTGTAACTTTCTATTCCCGCCCACGCATTAGACTTAGGTCAGGTACACAGGGTAGGCGTATTTAGAAACACCAGTTGAGTACGTTTAGTCAAATGTATATGTGTATGTAAATATATTTTAATCATCTTAAACATCATATGGCTCAGAAACCATATCAATGTTTTTACAGTATTATTTTATACTATTGCTTTTAATGTATGCACTTTACTTAACTATAAGTATTGCAATAATATCGATCCATTTCTCATGTATGAGAAAAGAGACTGATCAATAAATAACACCTTTTTATTGAACACGCCCGTCTCTTCCTTTTCTCTACATTCTGATGAGACTAAGAATGCACGTACTGACTGAGTAAAATAATTGCCTTGTGCTCACACGACTCTTGAGATTGACTCTTGATTAGGGGAGAGCAAAGTTGTCATGTTCTATGGTTGTCAGAAACTAAATCCCTTCTTGTCTAATCAGGGGAGGTAATTCTTTCCTGAACATTCGAGAAAGTTTCTAGCGAACTCTGAGCTTAGCTGGCAAACCCAAAAATTAAGTCTAGTATCGACAGTAGTAGACCTAGTTAACGTCTGGCCTAGGCCTTTACTGCTGTAGGTACTATTCCAATGCGCAGAGCCTATTGGGAAGATAGGAGCTACACTACAATACACAGACCACTTCCCTCTCACATAAGTGGGCAGATCTGTCATGTGAAGAGAGCAGATTGGGTGGGCCCTAGATTCAAATCAACAGAGGGAGACTGCATTGTAGTTAACTTCAGAGACAGACGAGTGGCAAACTTTATCACCAGCTGGAGGAGTTCCTCGACAAATAGCCTGATTCGTACGATGGGCTTAAGCTACTTTTACCCTTCCAACATAAATGGGCAAAATAAAAACACTCAGACTTATTATAGCCAGGAAGGGTTGCTGGCGCCTCAAGTTCAATATCAATCATGGGCGCCACCTCTTGCCCCTAGTCAGGTGATGTCCTCAGACTTTGAACAACAAAGACATGCACAATCCTGGGAAGGCAGATCTTATAATTATCCCCCAACAATGTTTGAGAGAAGGGAATCTGTACCATATGTATATAAACGAGATCAGGCACACTCCTATCTGTCCGATAATCAATTCGGAGTTCCGACCTCAAACAGATATGATGTTTTCTATGACCACGGTCAATTGGATGAGGTGGATTGACTGACACTTGCCCTGCCCCTCAGTACCTCACCTGGCCTTCCGAACCGGGTGTAACCACTTAACATAATAAGCACTGATAATTCAGCAAGCACTCTAGCCCCTCCAAGAGTGGTACCTGTTATTAATACTATAGAGCCCGTAATAATTTCTCCTGAGAATCTTTCCCTACAAGCGGCACCTTTTTTCTCTACTCATGAATTTTGCAGCTCTCCTCCCAATATAGCTCCTAATTTGCCACCTAGCACTGGAAACCAATTAGCAGTTGTAACAAGCCGACATAATCAAGACTCGCATCTGCTCATTGGTATGACCCAAGAGTCAGTGACCGACCACGACGTATTCAACACTACAAAAATCTTGTCGTGGAACATAGCAGGACTGGCTGCAAAAGTAAAGGATCGCAAGTGGGTGGAATTCATAAGGAACTTTGCTATACTGTGTTTTCAGGAAACATGGCTCGTAGATAATAATGTTTTCATCGAGGGGTTCCAGAGCTTCTTTGTGCCAGCAATTCCATCGCCCAGTGGCAGATCAAAGGGGGGTTTGGCAACATTCATCAGCCTCTCCCTTATCTGTCAGGCCAAAACCAAACAACTGGAAAACAGGAACATTCAGGTTATGGAGCTTAGGAAGGGCAGAAAGGCACTAACCCTGGTCAATTTTTATAACTCAGTAACACCACTAGGAGAGCTCCACAATTACCTGCAAGGTGAAAAGGCAAAATTGCCACGGAATATAATAATCATTGGTGATTTCAATGCGCATATTTGTGGAAATCCTGCCGTGACAACTATGGGCTCCCTGGGGTGCGAAAACAGGTCAGGCCTTCATTTTGCTCATTGTCTGCGAGGTACCCATGTCAATAATCTAATTGACGATCTGAACTTGAGTATCGCTATGTCCCTGAAAGATGACTCCTTTATCTTTGAAGTACCAACTTATAAAGGCTCTGAGCATGGCTCCTTCATTGACCATAAGGGATTCCGCACATATTAAAATCCTGCGATCTGAATACAAATTAACTATGGCATCTCGGAAAAAGGACATAAAAGCACACGTTTGGGAGTCTTTGCTTGACCCATCAACCCTGGGTAACAGCTCTAAGTTCTGGAGCATATTTAATAAGCCTATGTTTGATGACCCTAATGCTCCCAGTCTTGGAACCAATATACCCGAGGATGAGTGGGTCTCCCATTTCAGTTTAATTTTCAAGAGCGATGAACCACAGGCAACATATGAAACTAAAATTACAGAAGAAGCTCCTTTGCTCTTCACAGTTGAAGAAGTAGAGAAGGGGATTCATGGCTTAACCAGTAATAAGGCCCCGGGTCCAGACGGCCTTCCTCCGGACCTATACAAATCAAATATCTCACTATGGGCCCCAATTCTCACTGCGGTTGTTAATGATGGAGTCGCAACCGGGAGCCCAAAGTCCTGGGGGACCTCAACTATAGTACCCGTCTACAAGAAGGGTGACAGAAACAATGCAGCATGTTACAGGCCCATCTCCCTGATAAACTCAGTTGCAAAGGTAGTGGGAGGACTAATCTTAAATAGGCTGACCACGTGGGCTAAAATCAACAATGTAATGTCCCCGTTCAATATGGGTTCAGACCAGGGCACTCAACAATAACTCAATGCCTGAACCTATATTTAATTAGCGGAAAGTATACTATGGCCAGAAAAGGAACTGTGTATATGGCCTTTATGGACTTATCATCGGCCTTTGACTGTGTCGATAGAGGCAGGCTGTGCGACGTTTTGCTCAAAATGGGGGTTGAGAAGAACTTGATTAATTTTTTAGCCGACCTCCATAGCGATACTCGAGCAAATGTCCGCTATACAAAAGACTTGAAAGTTACCAGAGACTTCAAGATAAATCGGGGGGTTAGGCAGGGCTGCATTTTAGCGCTGTTTCTTTTTAATCTGTATATTAATGGCCTTGAGGAGCATCTTTTAAACACAAAAACTGATTACCCATACATAGGGAGAAAGGGCGTGCCTGTTCTACTTTATGCAGACGACGCCGTCCTTATCTCCAGAACTGCACTGGGCCTTCAAACATTACTTGACTCTTTTTATTCATTTATGAAATCACGGGGCCTAAGCATCAACAATACAAAATCATTTGCCATGAAGATAGGCTCTGGCTCAAAAAAGTCCTATCCCTTCTTCGTTAATGGGGAAAAAATACCAATAACAAAGACTTTTTCATACCTTGGCGTATTGTTTGACCATAAACTTGCTTGGGGACCCGCGGTAAGGAAAAAAAAGGGAGAAACAGCAAGGACAAATGCCGCAATAATAGACTTTGCACGTAAAATGGGAAACACACCAGTGGTTGCTTTGTTGAAACTATATAAAGCTAAAAGCACCGCCGTGGCCTGTTACGGGAGTGAAATCTGGGGTTTTGTTCCTGTGGGTGACCTCGTAACAACTGAAAACAATTTCCTAAAACAAGTACTAAGTCTACCCAAAGGCACAGCTAACTTCTCCATTCACGAAGAACTTGGTATGCCCTACCTAGGAGATAAAATAGCTGCAAACCCTTTGCTGTGCTGGTTAAACTGTTGGACAAATGAAGATATACCGTTTACCCAAAACATCCTTCTTGAAGCACTCACTTGGGAAGGGAAATACAAGATACCCTGGTTAAAATATATCAGAAACTGTCTTCATGAATTGGGTCGGCTGGAATTTTTCTTAACTCCCCAGCAAGTATCCAAACAAGATGTAATTCATGTGAAAGATACCTTTATGTTGAACCGGCAGCTAGCTAGGGAAGAGTCTGAGCTTAAAAAAGGTAGTGTGAGGAAGCATGTTTTAACAAAAACCTGCGTGCAAATTGAACCCTATCTATCCTGGCCCATTTCCAGATATGAACGTTTTCTGATGTCCAGATTCCGCTTTGATTTGTATCATTTGTTGCTAGCTGTGCCTAGTGGGGCCCACAGGGGACAAGTGTTGCCAGCTTGCGGCTGCGACAATAAGTCTCCGAAAGATCTGGCTCACTTTTTATTCATATGCTCCTACTACACGATACCACGAAAACTGTTTTTAAAACCCCTTTTTAAACAACTGAACCTTGTACAAATAAGGCCTGCATTACTTTATCTTCAAATGCTACATTGTGAAAGTACTATGTTTTATGTAATTTTTTAATAACAGCCTTGAAATTTAGAATAAGCATGGAAGGTTAATTGTTCCATGAAGTATGCCTCCCCCAGTAATATGTTTTTTAGATAAATAGCATATTTATATTTTTTAGAAACTGTCCCTCTCTTTGCAACTTCTCGCTCTTGATAAATTGTCTTTTTAACATTGTTTCTGAATGTATATGTTGTTTTTATTGTACTTTTATGACTGTATCTCATACAGTCGAATAAAGGAATTTTGAATTGAATTGTTGTGTCGGACGGTCCTTCAGTGCTAGGTTGGAAAGATCAGAGAGCTTTGCACATTATTCTTGACCCCAACAGTCCAGAGCAAGTCCTAGGTGCATGCGAGCGCGAAAACACAAAAAAATGGATATTGAATGAATTTCAAAATGTATTCCTTGACAAAGTTGGTCAACTCAAGGGGTTCACTCACCACACTAAAGTTAAACCTTCTGCTATTCCCAAAATACATAAGTGTGTGATATTCCAGAGATTGTTAGAGACGAGGTCAAACTGGAACTTAACAAATTTCAAGATGAAGGAATTATCAAGCCCATAGATGTGTCTGAGTGTATTTGTCCATTTGTTATAGCTAGACGTTCCAATGGAAAAATGTGCCTGTGTGTAGATCTCAGGAGTTTAAATGACAATATAGCAGCAGATTAGTTTCCACTGCCAAGAATTGATGAGATGCTTTCTTTAACCAGAGGTGCGAAGTGGTTTTCTACCATCGATCGTCCCTCAGCATATCACTAGATCGATTTGCAGCCTTCTTGTAAAAGTGTAACCTCTTTTTGTACCCCATTCAGGTGTTATCAATTCCGCCGAATGCCTTTTGGTTTGGCATCTGCGGCTGCTGTATTTCAAAGGTTAATGTCGCAAATTTTTGGTGCTATGCTGGGGATTGTATTTTTCCAATACGACATCCTCATCATGGGTCGTGAAAAACATGAACCTGATGAGAGATTAAGGAAGGTGTTAGAAATTAAGGGGCATATTAACAAGGGCCATATCGCTGCTTTAGCGGCACTTTTTGATGATAAAGAGGGGATTTTTCTTAGTGCCCAATTACCAAGCTGTCGCTGACAGCAGTTAGCGACAGCTTCCAGGTGATAGTGACCGGTTTGGGGCCCGCTTTACATGTCAGCGATATTAATCGCTAATGACATGCAAAGTGGGCGTACCCAAACTAGTAGCGACTGAAAGCAGCCTCTAACACAGCTATCACCTATCACCTATTAGCAATACCCGCAACGCGATAGCAAACCGCACGCTAACCACGATTAGCGACAGGATTTTACACCTGGTAAAAACCTGACTTAGCCATAATAGTCAATGGGAGGTGGATTCTACGGCTAAGTCCCCACCTGCTTATTAGCAAGATTTTCCTTAGCGATAGAATTTTTATCGTTGGAAATCTCACGTTCAAGATGGGATTTGCCGCTGTCGCTGGATTTTTTATCGCCTTGGAGATAAACATTGGTAATACTGCGTTATCTCCGCGACAAAATCCAGCGATAGGAGGCGTTAAAAAAAATCGTGCTAAGCACGGTTTGCAATAATTATCGTTGTTGCAAACCGCTGTTGTTGCTAATATGCCCCTTTGTGTCGAAAAGGCTTAGTTGCTGAAGTTTCAAAGACCAAGTTTTCAGAACGGAAAGTTTGTTTACTTAGGACATGAAGTAAGCAACAAAGGAATAAAACCTAAGGAAAAATTAGTCAATGCAATTATCAATGCTCCCTCGCCCAAATCCAAGGATGATTTACGATAATTTTTTGGTTTGGCAGAGTTTTCTTCAAGGTTTTGACCCTTTTGCTATTACTTTTGTAACCCCAGTTGCAAGCAGTAAAGGTTTGGGTGGTGTTTTGACCCAACTTGATGAAAACACGAATGAAGTAGTCATCGCTTTCGCTTCAAGATCACTGTTCCCCATGGAGGAGAAGTACTCTGTAATTGAAAGAGTGACATGGGCTTGGGTTTGGGTGTTGGAGCACTTTAGGAAATTTCTTTGGTGTAGACAGTTCTTTTTAAGATATGATCATAAACCTTTTACTAAATACCAACTATGGAAGGATTATCCAGGACTATTGCTAGGATCTCTGTCTTTGCAGGATTTCAGGTATGTTGTTCAGTACGTTCCTGTTGTAAAATACATTATAGCAGACTTTTTGAGTAGAATGGCTTTGCCATTAATGGAAATTGATAACAATTCATGGAATGAGTATTCTGTTGCCAGTGTTTCGCATGCAGATGTTTTACAAGGAAGCATTGAGCAGGAGGAATGGTTAAATGCCGAAAAGAAGACACTGTTTTGGTGAACGTGAAATCCAAAATAATTAATGGTTGCGATGGTGTAAAAAAAGACATTTGACTGACGATTTGAGATTAGATGAATTATGTGTGAATGATGAATTTTTGTTGAGAGGTGAAAAAAGTTATTCCTTCTATAGTGTTATCACTCGTACTAAACAAAGGCTCAAAGGGTTATATTGGTGGCTGGGGTAGACATTAATCTGAAGAGGTTTGTGAAAATGTGTGTCAATTGTGAAGTTGCGAATAAATCTAAAAAAATACTTACCCCCCCTTTAGGTGCTTTGTGTTGCCCAAATATGCCATTGGAGGATGTAGCATTGGATTTTACGGGGCCTATCAATTGGCAAGCTAGTTACATCCAGTACATTATTGTACTTTCTGATATGTTTTCCAGGTGGTTTGAATTAAGTATTGTAGAGAAACTCAACGCCAAAGTGGTCATTGAATTCTTAGATGGTGTGGTTTTAAGGGAAGGATGTCCTGCGTCTATTCTCAGTGACAATGGAGTACAATTTAAAGCAAATGAAATGATTCAGTATCTTAAAGCGTCAGGAATTAAACAGAAATTCACTGCACTTATCACCCTTGTGGGAATGATGTTGTGGAAAAAGTTAATATAATTATCAAAGGCATTCTGCAACTTTCTAATAGCGCAAATATTTCTTGGGGAAACGATTTGAAGAAAATGATGTGCGCTTAGAGGGTGACATGTCATGCATTGGTTGGTTGCTGTCCTTTTTCTATAATGAGAGAGAGTTCCTTTTTCTAAGGTGACTCCTGGATGGATGAAAAGAAGTAAAAAGGAGCAGTGTGATTTGGAAGTTGCGAACAGCAACATTGAAAAGTTTCAAATGAAAAATAGACTTTACTATGATGGCAAGCATGGCACTAGCCATGTCCAACTACAAGTTGGTCAATGGGTATGTGTGAAGAGTGGCAAGAAACTTTCTAAAGGGGAGAGAAGTTTCAGTGAACCCAAGAGAATTGCCCTGGTAAAAAACAACCCTGTAGTATTGGATAATGGGGTAGTTTGGCATATGAGTCGTCTTGCTTTAACGTGAAGAAGTAGTGGAAGTTTAAATGAAAATCATACTCCACGTGATAATTGGTAGTGGTTAAGTGGTAATGATGGGAATTCTGATTCACCAGATGTAAGTAATTCAGCACTTCATGATGATATTTGCATCAATGAGTGTAAGGATTGTGTTGTAAATAGGGAAAGTTTGGAAGAAGGTGAATCTAGGAATGGAAATGGTAGTGAACAGAAGCAGGGTGAGCAGAATCAAGAGACTTCTTTGTGTTCTACTGAATAAGAACAGCTTGTGGTAAAATTGTTAAGAAACCTGGTCATTTTGATGATTTTCTGTGTGATTACCAATTTTTTTTTTCTCTACTCTTCTTTCATGTTTTCATTTTTTCCAGGTAATATTCTTTAGTATTCTTGTATACAGGTGTTAAGAAATACATTTTTAAAAAAGAGGGAAAGGAATTGTATTGGTGGAATGTATGTTAATTTGTAGAACTTTAGCTTGTAGAATGTGTTAGCTCATTGCATACATTCTAAGTTCCATGTATAAATGTCATGACGTAGAATGTTACATTTATTGTTGTTTTTTTCCTTGGAGTTTGTACTTGCCTGCTATGGGGTTAATAATAAAGAAGCTACTTTTGGAAAGTATTTGTTCGTGATCATGTAACCTTTTTACCGCAGAGCAAAATCCGCCGCGGTGCGGGCGTTCTATACGGTGGGCGGGGCTGCGTCGGCCAACGGTCGTGCGCAGCACCAGGGAGGTAGTACTCGCATCAGCCAACTATGGAACGGGTTAAAGCAGATACTAAAGTACTGCTGAAAATCACTGAGTAAGGATGGGGGTACATCTGAGGAGCTATCTCGAACCATGTATGGTCAGATTTGGCAGTACTACTTTGACTTCTTTTGAGAGATTTTATATCAATTCAAATAGCTTAAACAGCAATCTCTTTAAGCTATCAAAGAACTGTTCGTGTTCTTTATTATGGAAGGCGAAATGAGGTAGCACATTTCTACAATTACGCTTCAGAGTTGGAAGAATTGATTCCTGGCACCCCATCCATACTCCAGACTTTGATAGACCAGAGTGGAAAGGTCACTTGCTCATAAATCAGGATGGCTGGCTAATGCAAGGGCTTTGGTTTCCTCTACGGCTTTTATAAATACAAATGACATCATAATGAAATTGATTTTATGGCCTCTGTCAGAGTGTGGCTGGAGTGAGCGTGTGTTCAGTGATTAATAGCTGCAATTAGCATCTGAGGCGTGTTTATGTGGTGCCTGTTTTTAGGTCGAGCTGGTAAACTGCATCCAAAGGATGCAGGTGTCCAGCTGGAGACCTAATGTTGTCTGTCTCGGGGGGAGGAAGGACAAGAGGGTGTTACGAGCTTGAAAGCGGATGGATTTGGGTGCGCGAACGCGCACGTTCCGTCCCGCGCCGTGCACTTCCCTCCGATACTCCCAGCAAGTCAGCCTAACGCGCATGCATGCACACAGACACACACACACGCGCGCACACTTACTTACACACACACGCAGGCACCCAGACGCAGGCAGACACATCCAGGCAACCCCCTCTCCCCCCTCCCCTCTCTTACCTAACCGGGCTTGGCACGCAGATTTAACGCGCATGCCCAGCCTCCCGGCGCCGTGCACATCTCCTGTCTGTCCCACATTCACACAGCGCCTCTCTCATTCACGCACGCAGCCCCCCCTGAACACACACAGACACGCACATACACACACCCGCCCCCCCCAACTAAGCCCCACTCACCCATCGACGTCCTCAGTCGCCCCTCCTGACTTCTGCAGCCACTGCGCGACAGCCGTGACGCTCCCGAACTTCCGGTTTCGGGACGTGCACGCTCACGGCTTGTTTATTTCTTCTTTTCCTTCCACGCTGCTATAATGGAGTAGTCCGTCGTTTGTCTCTACCGGTGTTAGGGTCTCTCGCACTGATGGCTGATGTTGCAGAAAATGCGCCTGGCGGTGGGTGACTTGTTCTCCTCTCAGTTGCTTCAGGTCTGGGATCTTTCCTGAAAATTTATTTTTTGAGACTGTATTTTTTTTTATGTAAACCTTTGTTCTTTGTTTTCTACCACAATACCGCCTTCACTGTGCGGTCTCTTTTCAACCTCCTGTTCCACGCTGTGTCCATGGCCGAATAGGATTCCATTAAGGAACACAGATGCCACAACGCGGTGCTTCTATATTCAGTTCATAGGTGTCTTACTAATGTCAAAGCGAATATTAGTGCCAAGCCTACTTTTTGCCAAGATCAACCAATCGATCTTGCGCTTGTGTGCAGCAGTGGGCTTCTCGTCTTTTTAAAAAATAAAACTTCTAGTATATAAAGTCTTTTGACGCATCTCTCATACCCATTAGAGTGCACACTTAATTTTCAGCTTTGTATGATGGGGGCCAAACCAAAGAGTGAACTTTTTTCAGCTGTACTTGGTTCTGAATGAACCTTTTTACCTCTGTTAAAAATATTGTACAGATGTGTAAGTGTTTTCATGTCCTCTCAAAGGTCATTGCTTCGGATTGATGCAGTAGGCTGCGTCACTGCCCATAAAGGTTATACTATTTATTCTCGAGTGGCGGTCTGCTTTGTGACCTTAGAACTGCATGCGTCAGGAAGGGGGCAATGTTCCTTTGGTGTTTTCCCTTTGCTGTGTGTTCCAGTTCCCATATGTTTACACAGCATTGTATGGGCAGCTCAAAGTAAGCAAGAATAAAGGCTGCATGATTTGGTCTTGTTTAAAACTGCATTTATTTCGATGGGAAATAATGCCATCTCTGCTTTTTCTTCACATAAAACTGGACAGATGTGCATTTTGAGCTCTTGAGGATGTTCTGCACATGCAGCGACGTTTGGTGGTAGACTGACCTTTGAACTGTTGCATACCCGGGTGTGGTGGCTTAGTGGACTAATGCGTCCACTGTAGGGGCCTGTGTTCGACCTCATGGTTACAGGTTCAAATCCCAGAGGGTCCACTCAGCCATTCATCCTTCTGAGGTGAATGAAATGAGTACCATTGAGTTGGGTAACAATAAACATCTGTTGTTCAGCACCAAGATTCCCTTGGGTGAACATGCGCTTTACAAAATCACATGTTATGTTACCCTGAGACAAATAGCTTGATGTATTAAAGTAAAGCATGCTTTGCTGGAGGCTATCCCTCATATTTTTAAAATGCTTGTTTTTCAGCCATGCTGTTGCTTGGGCATCGTCCTAAAGCAGGATACCACGCTTTTAGTATGAAGGGAATGTCGCAGATCTTTTTATGGAAGAATTTTATTTGACGCCCTCGGTAAGTTCTTACAGTGCGACCATAAACATTCACCACTGTATGAACGCGGACAAACCCAAGACTGACGTGATGGGACCAGTGGACACAAAATGGTCTCGGACAGCCGCCACTTCTCTTCACCATTGCGCTCCCAACATACCTTGTAAAAATTGCACTTACCGCACCAGCAACCCCATAACTCATGGTTGGGTGCCATTGCCCTTCGCTAGCAGTGAGCCTCAAAGATCCTCCTGTTTATTGTTTCCTCTTAATAAAACCTGACGGATCGCCTACCCAGGAAAGCATGGCACAGCTGCATACAGAGACTGCCGTATGGAGCAATTGCTACATAATTTCCATGTGGCTGGTAACTACTCGTGCTGCCACAGCTGCGGTGCCCACTGTTAAAGGTTAAAGGCTCTGCCAGCTGCAGTGCTGCATGCCTCCTACTAACTGCAGCAAACCACCTCAAACTTTCCTTTGTGCTTATTCCACCCAGGAACAACCAGTATTTTCTTTTCCTATTTATATTTGTTCCTATTTACAAGACACTAACGGACATTTAGGGTGCACCACTAAGTGTGGCTGCCTGGCATATGGACTCCACCCTGTCTTGGGTGAAACTACCTCAGTCTATACTAGAGGTTGGTGAGACTCTTATAATTTGCTGTGGCGTGATTATGTAAGGTTATCGCAAAATTAGATTGATTAAGTTTGTGTGCAAAATGCCTCTGTCGCTAAAAATTACCCGAATGGTCCATTCAGGTAAAAATTAAAGTGGAAAAAGGTTTTATTGATCTGATTTCTAGTCATTTGCATTCAAAGCGCTGCCGCTGTCATTCTGATTGAGTTTTGTGCCTAAAAAATTACTTAATCATTGGGGTTCCTCTCAATCCTCTATGGATTGAGACGCGCTGCAACTTGCGAACTACGTAGGGGCACTTACGCTTCAGACAGACATAACCTTGTTTACCTCGAAGGACTTTCAGAAGACCTCGTTTTATGCAAATAAACGTTTTATTTTCCCCTTCACCCTGCAACTCACACATATAAGCATCCATACATGGCCTTAACAAATTCTTCTTAATATTATTAAATTAAAAAAAATCTGCGGGAGGAAAAAGCTATAGCTAATTCTCAAGGAAGAAGGAGCTCTTGTTATTTGTAATATCAATACATCTAAGTCTCGTAAATACAACACATATTGCATTACAAATGCTATAGGTGTCACATTTGCGAAAGTTAAAACTATTGGCAATTTAAATGACAAAGCTATTAATTTCGCTATTTTCAAAACCAACACATAAATAAAAACTTTGTCATTTACAATACCAATAGCTCAAACTTTCCTAATGCGAGACCTATTGCATTGCAAATGCTTGTTGGTTTGTGTGTATGCGCCATTGCATTTGTGTATGGTGTCTGTAACACAGGAGTGCTGCATACCTTACATTTGTACAGCTAGTTAAAGGAAAACTGTGCCCTCTGTTTAATGTTTTTGTATCTTACACCCTGTACGTAAGTAAGTATCTGTTAGTACAAAGGGGAAGGCAAAGTCTTCCAGAACAAAAAAAAACAGTCAGACTCTTCCCTGGACATGTTTTCCACCACACCTGCCTGATACAAGCTGAACGTGGGTTCTTTTGACATTATAATATCAATACTTAAAATTTGGTGGTATGCAAGTCTATCTTACCAAGTTACATGCGATGAAATGATTTTGAGAGTGGAGGTGTTAAGGAGGGGTGTGCCAAATTATAATTAGAGGGGTATGAAATTACTAGGGGTGTGCTAAAATATAATTAGGGGTGTGTGAAATTATGCAGCTGAAACAATTTCCACGTCCACATGGGTGGTGCAAAATATGCCACCCCAACATCACTATTGATGTTTTGTACTTAAACAAACAAACCATGTCAATTTTGGGTGTCACTTAGGGCCAGAAGCAGACTTTGGCAGAGAGGGTCCTGGCAGATAGGGTCCTCCATCGCAACAGTGATGGAGTACCCTTTCCTCCAAAGCAAAGTCCTGCCTGCCTCATTGAAAGTCAGGCAGAACTTCAGTATGAAGATGGCAGAGACTGTTCCGTCTCTAACACCTATATACACCTCTGACAGCCTGACGGAGAAAGTGCCATCGGAGGTTTGGCTATGTGTTCACCAGCCCAATTTAGACTGTGCAAACACATGGCCAGTTTCTCTGTCCTTCACCGCTAGGTAAAGGGACAGTGAAAACTGCAAAATGGCCCCCATGCTGTGGGAGAAAACTCCTACGACTAGGGGGGTAATTGTTTCTCTCATTTTCAAAAACAAAATCCTTGCTTTGGGATTTTGTTTTTTAAAATAAAATCATGTTATTTTAAAGGTTTTATATAGCACTGGCTAGACCCGGAGGTATCAGAGCGCTTTACATGATCATCAGATCATAGTTACAGGTTACATCATTACAAAGGTTACACAGTTATTAAAGCATGGCAACATAGTTACTTGTAAGGTCAAGATAAACAATAGGCACAGATACGTAAGGGGAAAGGCAGGCAAGGGGAAAGATTCAGGGGAGGGGGGAAGGAGCTGGGGAAGTAGACAGGTAATGAAGGAGAGGGGAGGGTGAAGGACACTGCATGGAAAGAGGCGGGGAAGGGCGACGGGGACACAAACCGGTAGACGAGTCAAAGCAACGTTCAAAGTCCAGTAAGCTGTGATCCCAGGGGAAGTGGTATCACTTCCCTATCTCTGTTGCGGGAGGCTCCCTTTACGCAGTGAACTCTCTCAGAGGGGTCTCTGAGATTCCAAGGCCTACATACTGGATCCTTCCCCAAAAAGGGGAGAGGGAGTGCTTTGGCAAGGGGTGCCATACCATACCTCAGCTGTGAGTGGCTCCCTTGGCACAGTGGACTCTCTCAGCGGGTACCCTGAGACTCCAGAGTATAACTATTGGATCTTTCCCCAACAAGGGAAGAAGGAGTGCTTAGTCAAAGGGCACAAAGGACAGGGAGCTAGGCAGACTAGCAGGCAAGGTGAGAGATTCAGGGGAGAGTGGATAGGAGCTAGGGAGGTAGACAAAGAGAGAAAGCGTACTAGATGGGAACAAATGTAATTAATGAATTATTATATAGCACTGGCTAGACCCGATGGAATCAGAACGCTTTACATGAGGGACAATAATGTTGCAATTTACATCAACTAAAAGTTACATAAGTATCAAGAAAAGCATTTAAAGAACATAGGGGACAAGGTGAATGGAGCAAGGAAGGGTAAGGGGATAGGGTAAAGGGGTAGGAGGAAGATAGGACATAGAGACGAGGGGAAAATCTGCCCAAGGTCCGGCTGGGTAGGTGACGGCAGGGAGGGGGAGTCCACAACCCATCTCCTCTTTAGCTATATGGTAGCTCCACCGGGCATCAGCCAAATCGCTAGGTCTCCACAGTCTGGGGTAAGTTACGCAGGTTCCAAGTCCTGATGTGTAGGCAGGTTAAGGGATAGGTTCACGGTCTGGTCAATGTCCAATTGTTGTCCCAGGAAAGTAAAACAACATGTAGGGGACCACTATGGAAGCCATCTTGGGGTCAGGCTGGGGACTGTACTGTACACTGGTACACTGGTGGCCATCCTAAAGTCAGGCATCAGGCAGTTAAAGTCAATATCCAGGACAGCGGCCGCCAGAAAATAACAAATCCAGCGTGCACACACCCTCACAAGACATGCACAAGCACACACCAATGTGAGCACACACTCTCATATGCACACTGACACACACAGACACACACATAGACAGAAACATACAAGAACACAAGCACACATAAAATCCCATGCTCTAATACAAAAACACCCAAATACATACACACGCAAACACCATCGCATGCACAGACATGCACAAGCACACACAAATGCGCTCACTTTCATACACGCACAAACACACAAGGACACATACAGAAACTATCAAAAACATAAGCACACATAAAATCCCATGCTCCAGAACAAAAATACCCAAGGACATACACACACATACATACACACACCATCACACACACAGACATGCACAAGCACACAACAAATGTGCGCACACACTCTCATACGCGAGCAGAGGGCGCACATACAGAAAGATCCACACGCACACATACAATCCCATGCTCTAATACAAAAACACTCAAATACATGCACACACCATCACACGCACAGACATAAGCACACATACAGGAACATCTGTGCACACAAACACAAGCACACATAGAATCATATGTTCTAATACAAAAACACCCAAATACATGTCCACACGCACAGACATGCACAAACACACACAAATGTGAACATAGTCTTTCATACACGCACAGGCGCACACACACACGTGCGTCCGCAGATACCCCCTCAAACACGCACAGACGCACACACAAAAGCACTCCCATGACCCATTTCTCCAGGACTGCTGCAGCATTGATGGCACACAAAGGCAGAGTCAACGGTACTGATGTCCTGAGGGCGCCGCCATCTTAGGACCAAGCAGTCGACCCAAGTTTTAGCGCAGTCGGCTGTGTTCCTCATAAGAGAGCAATGGGTGCACACTGATGGTCGCGCTGTTGCTCCCAGGTCCGTCCAGATGCCACCAGGTCCCAGGAGCTTGCAGGGTGGTCAGCGGCGCCTATGTCTGTAGGGCGCCGCCATCTTAAGGTCAGGCCTCGGCCCGCATGGCGTCTCTGCCGGGTGTACATCGCACAGTGGAGCAGCACCTCCGCTCTGTCTCAGCCCTGCCTTATGTCCTCAGGATTACCAGTAGGTGAACGGCTCCTTCTTCGGCCTACGCACCCAAATGCCCGGGTACTCCTCCTTGCGGTCCGATACTGGTTAGGCGCGCCACTGCCTTCGCCCGCTTCGTTTGCCCCTATGAGCCCAGAAAGCTCAAGCTTTCAATGAATTTACAGGAATCACCATTATGGTGGTTCCTGGAAATGCAAGACAAGACAGCCGGGCTGAAGGACATCTCTAAATTTGGCAGGCAGAGTACCCTCGCCATGGAGGGATTTAAACATTTATAACTTTAGCGCCACTTACACTATTTACACCTACTACCATAAATTACCATTTACACCCCATAACCTTTATTCCTGCCACATTACATCTACATCTGTTCACCCACTTTTATGCTTCATCTGTTTCAAGTACTACACACCACTCTGCGCTACTCCACTCTATGGCACTCCACTGTACGCTATTACACTATACACCACTCCAATCTACGTCAGTCCACTATACGCCACACTATTGTACGTTAATCCACCATATTCCAGTCTACTCTACCCCACTCCACTTCACACCACTCTACTCTACACCACTCCATCGTACCCTATTACACTTTACACCCCTCCATTCTATGCCACTCCAGTTTACACCACTTCATTGTATGCCCCTTAACTCTCTGCTATTCTACTGTACACAATGCCATTCTATGACAGTTCATGTCACTCCCTCTATGCTATTCCACTGTACCCAACTCCATGCCACTCTACTTTACCCCACTCCACTATACGTCACTCTATTCTACGACACTCCACTATATGCTATTATACTCTACACCACACCACTCTAAGTCATTTCACTCTACTCTGCTTCAATGTGCACCACTCCATTGTACACTACTCAAGGTATGGCACTACACTCTACACTATTACACTGTACAACACTCCACTCTACAGTTTTTCAGTATATTGCACTCTAATATACCTCACTTCACAGTATGCCACTACACTCATAGTTATTCCACTCTACCCCACTCCACTGTACGCTACTCCATTGTATGCCACTATGCTCTATGTCACTCCACTCTATTCCACAACACTTCAAGCTATTCCACTCTATGCCAATTCACTCTACGATATTACCCTGTACACCACTACAGTCTACCCACTACACTCTACCCCGCTCCAATCTACAACATTCCACTCTATGGAATTCCACTGTACACCACTCCACTCTTTGCCACTTCACTGTACACCACTAGCTACAGTCTAGTGCAACTTAACTATACACCTCTCTATTATACGCAACACCACGATATGCCACTCCACTCTATGCTATCCTACTCTGTGCCACTCTATACCACCCCACTCTACGCTACTCTGCTCTACACCACTCCATTCTTTGCCACTCCACTCTATGCTATTCCACTGTACCCTATTCCACTGCACACAACTCCTCTCTATGCCACTCCACTCAATGCAATGCAACTCTACGGCACTCCACTCTATGGCACTTGACTGAACACCACTAAACTGTATACCATTCCACTCTATGCCACTTCACTGTACACTACTGAACTCTACACCAATCAATTCTATGCTATTTCTCCATACACCACTACACGGAACCTCACTCCACCCTATGCCACTCCCTTCTAAACCACTCCAATCTATGCTATTCCACTCTACTCCACTCCACTCTATCCCAACGCCACTCCACTGTACTCTATTCCTCAGAATGCCACTCCACTGTTCTACACTCCACTCTAGTCTACACCACTACACCATACGCAACTCCACTGTAAGCCACTCCACTCTACACCAGTCCACTGGATGCTATTCCACTGTACCCCATTCCACTGTACCACACTCTACTCTACTCGACTCCACTCTACTCCTCTCAACAACACTACTCTCTACGACACTACCTTGTATGACACTGTCCTCCACTCTACTGTATGACACTCCTCTTAACGACACTCCAGTCAATGCCATTAAACTCTGCAATCTGACCCACATTTTTATTGTTAAACCTTTGTTCTAGTTAGGAAAAGTTTATTTATTCTTTCTATACATACCAAACTTAAACTACCCAAACGGTACAAATATTAACGTTATATTATGGTGAATGGGGAGCCGACAACCATATTGTTTGATAAAGTAGGTGAGTTTGTTACTTAGGAAAAACAACAATTGATGGACAGAATGCAGAACAATGTCATACATTCACCCCAGTACTTAGGAGCCACCAGGACGGCGTGACCGCCTTACTGCACTCACCAACTGCCCCACTGCATTACAAAATCTCCCCACATTCAATCATCTTTACATTCTATGTTCAGACATAACATTCCACAGTTACGTCTGAACACCAGATTAAAAAAAACATTAATATTCATTGCAAAAAACAAAGGTTAAACCTTTGTTAAAGTTAGGAAAACTTTATTTATTCTTTTTATACAAATCAAACTTAAACTACACAAACATTACAAATTCTAAAGTTATAGTTATGCCTTCAGTTTATTATTAATGCTCCACCTTTATATTACTATAACTTGATGTATTCTTTATATACACAAGCCAAACTTAAACTAACCTATGTACACCCCTCTTGTAGCTTGGTAAAGACCAGTCAGGCTTAACTTAGAGGAAATGTGTAAAGTAGTTGTGCAACATTTCTAACAGCAATAAAGTGAAAACATCACACAAAAAGGATCCCACACCAAATTAGAAAAATAGAGTTTTCTTTAATAAATAAAACAAGATCAAAATGACAAAATTACAAAATTACATCAGTTGAATCGGAGCTGTGCAATTTAAAAGATTTCAGTAAAAATAGTGTCAAAAAGCACAAAGCGGTAACTGTGGATATCTGGTCGTGCCAGATTGTGACAAAATCACAAGTTCACACCAATCCCATGGAGTGTGTGCTGGCTACAGGGACCCAGTTAGGCCCACTGAGAAGAGTAACTTGAATCCTGATTTGCGGAGAGCTGTGATGATCTGCGTCAAAGATGTGTCATGCAGCCAAAGCAATGCATCGATTCCAAAATGCGGTGGAGCTATGATGCAAGGCTCCGCGTCATTGTTGAGATCCCATCAGTGAGGGCTTGTGATGCGAATTTCGGCATCTGGGATGCTTTGTGCAGTCTGGACGAAGCCTAGTTTCCGAGGAGCTGTGAGGCTGCAAGACTGTGATGTTGAGTCCATCGTCAAGATTGCAGTTGATGAGGTATGTGATGGTCTGCCCCAAGGTTACATCATGCAGCAGCTGTTCCAAAGGCTTTGCGGATGTGATACAGGTTTTTGCGATGGGTCCAATCCATACAGAAGCCGAGATGCATCGGGTCTGCTCGGGCCACACTGTGCAGCAGAGGAGTTGCTACAGTTCTTCTACATCCACAGGGGCTGGCAGAACACCTTAAGCCCACTTCCAGGGGTCCAGGACTGGGGTTGCCCCACTTAGCAGGGATGGCAGAGTTGGTGCAAGGTTATTGGAAGCCTGTTGTGTCCCTGAAACTGCAGATCGGGAGGCCAGCCAACTAGCCCTTGGAGTCACTCTCGGTTCTGTGTTCAAGAGATGTAGGTCTAGTCCTTCTCACCCAGGAGGCAAGAGGGCAGCCGGTCCTTCAGTTCAGCAGTCCAGCAGAGTGGCTGTCTTTTAAGTAGCACAGCAGTCCTTCTTCCTGGCAGAGTATTCACAGGCTCAGATGTGTACTAAAGATTTGGTGTCTGAGGTCCCAAATTTATACCCAGATGTGCCTTTGAAGTGGGGAGAAGCTTCTAGAGCCATGCCCTTGAATTGTATTGGTGCCCTGCCTTTCTTGTCTAACTCCAGCCTAACTACAGGGGTTATGCTGCCCTTCTGTGTGAAGCAAGGACACAGCCTAATCATGTGTAAGTGGGGCTTGGTACAACTGATCCCTCCCATCCTGCGAGTAATGCCCCATCCAGGCACACCTAAGGTCCCTATTGTGTGTGGCTGTCTAGGAGAAATACACAAAGCTCAACTGTCTCTCACATCCACTCCTGGGACCAAGAGAGAGGCTGCAGGCACCAACTGGCTAAGGCAGGTAAATGCCAACTTTCTAAATGTGGCCTTTTCAAAATTGTAGTTCAAAATATGAACTTCAACTTCAACATAAGTTAGGGTTTTAGATTACAATTCCAAAGACACCAAACACGAACTGGTTGCTTGTTCCCATTTGGAGTTTACAGTTTATTAAATGTAATAAGGTAACTTCAATGTTATCTTATAGTAGAGGTAGGCCTTGCAGAAGTGAAAATGACTTTAGGAGGTTTTCACTACCAGGGCATGTACCTGGGCCTACCCTAGTGGTTACTTACATGTATTTAAATGGAAGATTTGGGCCTGGCAAAGGGTTTATTTTGTTAGTTTGAAATGGCAGTTTGAAACTGCACACACAGGCTGCAACAGCAGGCCTGATATATTTTTAAAGTACTAATTAAGTGGGTGGCACTGTCAGTGCTGCATACCCACTAGTGAGAACAAAGAAGGCTCCGGTCCTAAAACCTCCTTGACTGGACCACTGTGTACCTGAGAGAAAAGAGTGTGCCCAGAAGGATTAGTTTGCACACTTTAAAGAGAATACCCTAGACCATCAGTTCTGGTGTTCTTATTGCATTATTTAGCTTATTTTAAATTATTTGGATTAGCGAAGCAAAAATGTATTTTTCATGTCTCAGAAAAGAGACCTTCCATTTACACAACACCTCATTTACAAAAACACATTTATACACAATGTTATATTCCAATCAAAAACAAGAAGGTTTGTAGACAAAATTGACAAGTGAAACAAACTTAAACAATCGTATGAAATAACATTAACATGGAAAGTACAACACCAGTCCTAGTTTTAACATAAAGCACCAAGTGAACGTTAGATTCTTAACTATACATTACGAATTGTCCTGCCTAGGCCAAGAAACTGGGGTAATGTCTTAAAAACTATGTTGCCTACACAAGAGGAAAAAAAATGTATTACTACATTCCTCAAGGCACAATATATACACACAATCCCCCCCCGAGCTCAGAAGAGCCAACTCGTTTCGAATCCATACAATTCACGGATTCTCCTCAGGACTTGGACAAGGTTGATATCTATAACAAACAACAAAACCATAAATTAATGTATTATGTTTCCTAAACTGTGACCCAAAGAATATTTACAACAGATACTGCACTTAATTGAATAACTTGAAAGCGGCACAATGTGTGTCTGCCCTGTGTGTGGAGGAATAGTTGAAACCTTTTCTGAGTGTCTGACGGTTCAATTTGCCATGGGATGTGACGTGAAATCTATGGGGCAATGTAATGACCAAAACATTACGTTGCTCGCACATATGGCTGTATTTATACAATGCGCTGGTGTTCACAGGCCAAAGAGATTAGTAAAGAGTGATCTTTACCTTTAATTAGAAATCCCAGTTGCCACAGGGACTATATAAAGTTGTACTAACGGTTTGACTGTAGTCAGTAATTGGTAAGCATGGGCGTAAAATCCGTTACGCTCGCGGATTTTTCGTATTTTCGGAGAATCCGCAATCCGCGAACTCTCGCGGATGCGGCGAGAATACGCAAATCCGCGCGAAGCGGATTTTTGGTTTGTGTTCGCACTGCTCGCGCTGCTCGCGGTCCGCGGCGCGGGCAGGAACAATCTCGCACTAGCGAAAGTACAAAAATTAGTAAAGGAAGTGGCCCAGTCTCCAACTTCCTGTTCCTGTCCAGCAAGCTCCTCCCATAGGGGTGGGGTGAAGGAAGTGCCCCAGTCTCCAACTTCCTGTTCCTGTCCAGCAACCTCCTCCATTTCCTGGCAACTTTGATTTCGATCTTGACTGGGAAGGATTACTTTTTGTGGTTGCTGCTGGATATTTGGATTTGAGGCCTTTTGGATTACTTTTGGATTCGAAATTTGATTTCACAAAGAACACAAAGAAGTAAGTTGATGTTGTTTGTTTGTGGTGATTTTTGTGTGTGTTGCTTTTTTTTCGACTTTTTTGGGGGGAAAATCTGCAAGTTCGCGAGCTGAGGATGTTTTTGCTTGTGTTCGCACTGCTCGTGTCCCGCGCAGCAACAATCTCGCACTCGCAAAATTGTAAAAATTACAATTCTGCTGCACATGAATTGAAAACCACCAGGCTTATTTATGGGTGCATGCATGATACAACTGTTTTGTTGAATTTTTTTTTAACATGATTCTGGCCAGGGCATGGATGGCATTGGATTGTGCTGATTTTTGTGTGTTTTAGGACTTTTTGGGGTGGTGTTGGGGGCTTGCTATGTGGGTGGGGGCCATTTTATTGTCTGGTCCCGTGTGGGTGGGGGTCTAGGGGCCATTTGTAAGCCAGTTTGTGTGCTTTGTGCCATAGGCCTGCACCCACTGTGCTCTGATGTCATCCATTATGCCCAGGGGGGCCCAGAATCGGTCAGTTTGCGGATTTTGCGGGTTTTTGCCACGTTCGCGCCGTGAAGCAACAATCTCGCACTCGCGAAATTGTAAAAATTGCAATTTTGCACCGGAAAACCACCAGCAGGCAGCATAAGCCTTCTGAAAATTGATGGATGGCATTGGATTGTGGTGATTTGATTTGTGTTGTGAGTTTTCACTTTTTGGAGTAGGGGTTGGGTGCTGGCTATGTTGGTGGTGGCCATTTTGAGGCATGGTCCTGGCCATGTGGATGGGGGGGTCAAGCGGCCATTTTGAAGGCAGGCAGTGAGCTTTGAGACATAGGCCTGCACCCATTGTGCCTTGCTTTCACCCATTGTGCCCAGGCGGAGTCAGGGGTACATGAAAGTACAACCCTCTGTGTGTGTGCTCTCTTGGATCAATGTTAAATTCCTGTTTCCCAAAAATTTAGCAAATCCCAATTTGGAAATTTCCATATTGTGTGGTGTGCACGTGTGTATTCATAAATGCCTACTTGCAAACTGTTTATTTAAGCGCTACATATGCAACATTTATATTTACTGATGTTCCTCTGTCTTCATTTGCTTTTAGGTGCACAAAACTCTGCATCATCGTTGAGCATCAGTGCCAGGAAGAAGTGCTGCTGCGGCCTGTTGTTCCGACATCTGAAGAAGATGGCTCCAAAAAGAGGTGCCCGTAGGTCCTCTTGCAAGAAAGATGTCTCTACTAAGGAGAAGAAGAAGCAAGTGGCACCACTTACCAAGGAGACTGGTGGCTCGACCACTAAATTTTTTGGGGAAAAACAACAAAAAAACCAAAGGCCCACCATGAGTGCTGCACAGGTAGCCTGTTTAGTTGTTGAATCACCAACGACCAGTGATGTTGGATCATCGCAAGAAAGTAGCAGCACGCCATCAACACAGGTTTTAACTCATCTCACAAGTACTATTCAACAACCAAAGCCGCAACAACAACTGCATGGGCTACTAGTACAAGCAGAAGTACATGCGCAAGGAGCTGTCCAAGAAGGAACTGTCCGAGAAGGAGCTGTCCGAGAAGGAGCTGTCCGAGAAGGAACTGTCCGAGAAGGAGCTGTCCGAGAAGGAGCTGTCCGAGAAGGAGAAGGCCGAGAAGGAGAAGGCCGAGAAGGAGAAGGCCGAGAAGGAGAAGGCCGAGAAGGAGAGGTCCATGGAGACTTGCAAGTAGAGGTCAGTGAAGATGCCCATGTAGCGGCGCATGGAGCGGTGCAAGTGCCCACAATGGTTGTTCTTCCAGAAGTAGGGGCACAGGAGGAAATTGACTTTGGAGCCGGGGTATCATGTCAGGAAGACGAAGCCATTCCTCCTGATGATTCATTTTCTCCCAGCTCCCCAGCAAGGAAAAGATCAAGGAGGGTGTGTAGAAGTTCCTCTTCAAGCCCCGCTCCATCAGATGATGATCTGGATCTAGATTGGCAACCATCTCTGACGTCTGAGAGGGAGGCACACCATGAGCTGCGAAAGGTATCACATGTTAAAAGGAAGGGCCCCGGAAAGCTCATACTTATGGATCCGAACGTCGGACTTGATGAAGTGGTGCATTCTGATGTTGTTGAACAGGATGACAGCAATGACCTAGTCATCACACATGTCAGTCCAGCCACACCGGCCATGCAGCAGACAGACATTTATACCCTATCCCGACGTCATGCAGAGCGTGACCCTGGCGACGTGGCACTGGTAGCACCACCAACGCAGTCAAGTAGTACCACAAGTTCAACAAAACCTACAGCTCCCATATTTTCTACCCAGAGGGGGACTCCATCCAGCTCGACTCCCTCAAGTAAGGTTGCTGCAATAATTGCACAACCCAGTAGATGTCTGCAAGTCTCATCCACCACTGCTTCATCTGGCATTGGCAGCAGTATCACCTCGTGCGGCAAAACCAGAAGTTTCCAGTCCCCAGTTTGGAACTTTTTTAGTGTCCATGAAAAGTATGATAACATAGCCGTTTGTTGAATTTGTAAGACTAGCGTTAGCCGTGGTAAGACTGGTACCAACTATGGAACCGGAGGCCAGATAGGTCATCTTGAAAGAAAGCACGCTGTCGAATGGTTTCCGCACCTAGCAAACGTCAAGGGAAAGCGATCCCAAAGGGCAAGTGGCCAAAATATACCCATAGTAGGTGTTTCATCTGAAGATGATGGGGAGGTAGAAGAAGCGTCAGACATGTGTCCGGTTGCACCCAGTACCCCTGGCAGCACCACACCCTCCGTAACACATAGCAGGCACACTGAGAGTCTGGGAGACACACCAATGCGGAAAATGTCAACACTGATCAGAAGTGGGTCGAAGAAGGCATCAGCATCATCCCGTAAATTTGTCCAGCGCACCATTTCAGCCATGTTCTCCTCAGATGCGCAATTTCAACGCAACCACCCAACTGTACGCCTGTATAACACTAAGCTGGCAAAAATGCTAGCGGTGGACCTTCTCCCTTTTTCGTTTGTCGAAGGTGTGGGTTTCCTTGAACTCGTGGCAACATTGGCCCCTAAATGGAAGGTTCCTAGCCGGTACTATTTTGCCAGGGTTGCTGTTCCAGCACTACACAAAGAGGTGCTTGAGTTGGTGGGGGCAGCTTTGCAGAAGAGTGCTGTTCACACTATACACCTGACAACAGACATGTGGACCAGTTGCCAAGCCCTTGATTACATGTGCATCACTGCACACTGGGTCTCTTTTTCAGGGGTTATAAAACAGATAAATGCAGGTGGTGACTTGGTCGAGATTTTTAAGTGTGCTCGTAAACATGCAACATTAGCCATGTTTGGCATGGAGAAAAGTCATACTGCAGTCAACATTTTGGCTGACTTTAACAAAAAGGTCTTGCAATGGCTGCGCCCAAGACATTGCAAGGTTGGTTATGTTTCTACAGATAATGGCAGTAATGTAGTTAAGGCCATGGGGGACGGTTTCTATTTCAGAGTGCCGTGTTTGGCGCACTGTATCAACCTTGTTGTGCAAAAGTTTTTGAAAAAAGAACTTGCAGTCGACAAAACACTGACCATCTGCAGAAGAATATGCACACATTTCAACCATTCTTTTAAGGCCCGGAAGGAGCTGAGGCGCAAGCAAAATGAACGTAGAATGCCAGTGAAAGCACTTATCCAGGAGGTGGCAACACGTTGGAACTCAACCTTCTACATGCTTGAGCGTCTGCATGAGCTGTTTCCAGTAGTCAATGAGTATTTCTACAACATGGGTGGTGATACGACAGAAATGATGCTAGCGGTGGAGCAATGGCAGCTAGTTAAAAGCCTGACAGACATGCTTCGGCCTTTTGAGGTCTTCACGCGTGACGTCAGCAGGGAGGACTGTTCTTTGAGCAAAGCTATCCCACTGTTGCTGAAGCTCGAGCACCAAGTCAAGGTGGTGTCTTCACAATTAAAGGACGTTGGAAAGAACGAAGCACATGAGTTGGCACAGAGATTATTACAACGCCTAGTTAGCAATGAACGGCTTGTAAATATCAAGAAACAACAGCACTACATTAGTGCTACTATTCTGGATCCACGTTACAAAAAGCCATTGTTTGGCAAAGTAATAATTCCTTTTGAAACATCGGATGTTACAGAGTACAAAGGTTGGCTAGCTCAGTCAGCCATTCGTTTTGAAATAGAGCGGAAGGAAACTGTAGGAGAAGACAGTACTACTAGTGAATCAGCAGGCCATCAGGCGTCCCAAAAAAGCACTTCTGCATCTGTGCCTGTGGCAGAAGTGAGTGACTTTCCCTCTGAGCCGTTAACCACACCAGCAACCGTATCATCTGCACCAGGCGCAGGCGATATGTCTGAAGCGAGTTGGCTAACTCAGCTAGGGTTTCCTGGTCCTAGAAAGGACACAGAAGTGCAAAGTACAGGAATCCGGGAGGACATTCTTTCAATGGTGCAGGCCTATCTGGATGACTCAACAGAGGTCAATATTACTGAGGACCCATTGGCGTATTGGCATGGGAAAAGAAAAATATGGCGAGAGCTCACCAACCTGGCTATCAATTACTTGTCTTGCCCACTCGCAAGCGTGTCCTCAGAACGTGTTTTTAGTTCTGCTGGTGGCATTGTGACTTTCAAAAGGTCCCGCCTCTTGCCCGCAAATGTGGAGCGGCTCACCTTGATAAAGATGAACCAGCACTTCATACCACCAGATTACAGAGTACGAGAATGCACGCAGGAAGAAGAGGACACCGCCCTACCTGAGGAAAGTTCTCCTCAGTTACCAGAAGTAACCCCGACTGATGATTTAGCAGAGTATGAGGACGAGTTCTGCTTCCCTGACAGCGAGTTCTGAAAATGACTCAATCATTCATTAATTGTAATTAGTCCTCCTTATTCACTTTTATTCCTGTGTGTCTGTCTTTCTTTAGCAAGTGCTTCATCACATTCCCAACAAAACTGTAATCAACCAATAAAACAACAAGCCCATCAACAGAACTGTCTTGATTTTGATGCCGCAGCATTCCTCAGGTTCACAACAGTTAGTTGACAAGAACTCAGTCCTGGTCGTCTATCCTGAGTCCTCCTCCTCCAGACTCACCCTATCCATTACCCATAATGCTGATGCCTGGATTCTGCACAATGAAGAAACTTACTTAACGTTGACGAGTCCCCCACTGTGAATTCCAGGTGGAGCCAGCCCTCAAACACAAATTACAGGTAAGATAAGCGTTTGGATGGGAGGTAGTATAATGGAGTATTCGGAGAGGCGAGAGAGTGACAGTGATACTAGCAGTAAAGTCCTAGGGCTCTTGAATTAACAAACTCTGTGACAGGCATTTACTTAGGAAAACATTTGGCCTATTGCACGTGAACGTGTAGGCGTTATTATTGCTCGCTTGCCTGTCTCAGGGGTGCTGTCTCTGGGGCTTCTAGGTTTTTGGGTTGTGTGAGCACCGCTGCCACATTTCTAATGTTGATTGCTTTTGCTTTGCAGAAAATCCACGCCGGGAAACTCCAGTTGTGGCCCTGCTGCAGAACGCTTTAGGACTCTGTGAATTCCAGGTGGAGCCAGCCCTCAAACACAAATTACAGGTAAGATAAGCGTTTGGATGGGAGGTAGTATAATGGAGTATTCGGAGAGGCGAGAGAGTGACAGTGGTACTAGCAGTAAAGTCCTAGGGCTCTTGTCTTGAATTAACAAACTCTGTGACAGGCATTTACTTAGGAAAACATTTGGCCTATTGCACGTGAACGTGTAGGCGTTATTATTGCTTGATTGCCTGTCTCAGGGGTGCTGTCTCTGGGGCTTCTAGGTTTTTGGGTTGTGTGAGCACCGCTGCCACATTTCTAATGTTGATTGCTTTTGCTTTGCAGAAAATCCACGCCGGGAAACTCCAGTTGTGGCCCTGCTGCAGAACGCTTTAGGACTCTGTGAATTCCAGGTGGAGCCAGCCCTCAAACACAAATTACAGGTAAGATAAGCGTTTGGATGGGAGGTAGTATAATGGAGTATTCGGAGAGGCGAGAGAGTGACAGTGGTACTGGCAGTAAAGTCCTAGGGCTCTTGTCTTGAATTAACAAACTCTGTGACAGGCATTTACTTAGGAAAACATTTGGCCTATTGCACGAGAACGTGTCGGCGTTATTATTGCTCGCTTGCCTGTCTCAGGGGTGCTGTCTCTGGGGCTTCTAGGTTTTTGGGTTCTGTGAGCACCGCTGCCACATTTCTAATGTTGATTGCTTTTGCTTTGCAGAAAATCCACGCCGGGAAACTCCAGTTGTGGCCCTGCTGCAGAACGCTTTAGGACTCTGTGAATTCCAGGTGGAGCCAGCCCTCAAACACAAATTACAGGTAAGATAAGCGTTTGGATGGGAGGTAGTATAATGGAGTATTCGGAGAGGTGAGAGAGTGACAGTGGTACTAGCAGTAAAGTCCTAGGGCTCTTGAATTAACAAACTCTGTGACAGGCATTTACTTTGGAAAACATTTGGCCTATTGCACGTGAACCAACACGATGACAGTGTTCAGTTAAATGAAATTACTGCAAAACCACCACCCACCAAGCTCAAAAGTAGTAAAAAAACAGGTATGCTCAGATAAAGTTTGAAAAAGTATATTTATATCCCTAACAAAATAATCTCCCGCAAGACCCTCCCTAACCCCAACAAATAAATAGTCCTTCAAAAGTCCCCAAAAAACCCAACTCCCAATTCCCACCCCCCAAAAGTCTCTAAAAAAGGGGCAAGGGACACTCTAGGGATGCAAGCTGTTAAGTTTGGCCTCCAGGGCATCATGCCTTAGGGCCAGGGCATCATACTTCTCCTGAAGGGTGGCTTGATCTAGGCGGAGGCCCTCCACCACATTCTGATATTTGTTCCATTTCTGCACCTCCGCCTCTAGGTCGGACACTCTGCGGAGTGCACGGCGCAAGCGACCCTTAACAGTACTGCGAGGTGCAGCTTTTGCTGCTCGGCGGTGGCGTCTTCCAGCACGGCTCCGGTTCGCTGGAGCACTGCGCTTACCGGCAGAACGTGGGGTAACGGAGGAGGATGTAGATGTTAGGTTTGATGCACTGGAGTGCGTGTCGTCCCCCTCCAGTTCCACCAGCCGCCGATATTCGGCAACAGTTGCTTCCAGCCTCCGTTGCCGGGCCAGTACAGCCAGCATACTCCTCGTCGGTTTTGAGGTTTTAGTATTGCCAACTATATGAAGAAAGAAAGACATAATATGTAACCAATGCTCTTTAAGAATATGATTAACACAAAATAATTCAGCAGGAAGTTGTGTCACAGTACAACTAGCAACTAGCCAGCGCAGTACAAAACTATTCAAGCCAGTATCATGGGCGTCCGCAGGGAGGGGCAAGGGGGGGTGCTTGAATCACCATTTCCCTTCCCACAACTCACTTGTATCCTTGGTTCGATGCTCTTTCATATGAAAGAGATCTGGCAGAAGCCCAGGCGATATGTCTGTTTCCCTCTCCCTCTCTCTCTGTCTCCCTCTTTATGTCTCCCTGTGTCTCCCTCTACCTCGCTGTCTCTCTCTCTCTGTCTCCCTCCCTCACCCTCCCTCTGGCTCCCTCCCTCTCTCTCTCTCCTTCTGTCTTCCTCTCTCTCTGTCTCTGCCTCTATCTGTCTGTCTGTCGGTCCCAGCCTGCTGTAATTACCATATTGTTTTTGTCACTGGGCCACCACTGGATACACATCATATCCTATCTAAGAGTCAGATAGTACCATGATCCAGCTTACCTGTACTCGCCACCGCCACTGTCTCCTTCCTCACAGTCTGTACTTCTTGCTCTTGGTCCGACTCCTCTAGGGCCGCCTCCTCCCCAGATTGATCCTCGGACTCCGAGTCAATGATGACCACCAAATCCGAGCTGGCCCCGCCACCAGATGTTCCACCTACAAAGTAGATTTAAGAATGTTAGATTACACCACTCCACTAGTATTTGGTCTATGAATGAAAAAATGTGAGAACAACAGAAAAATTAATTGACTGTCTACTCTAGTCTAAAGTAAAAATGTCCCTCCTTCCAGGGAAAGCTGTTGTCTTGCTTCATTTTTTTGTCACAATTGTTGAATGCTTGCTTAATTTTAACACACACTATTTTTCTCTGAACAGACAGAAACTGGACTTCTAAGGACAAGAGCAACATCAACTTCAAACCAGGTGAAAGCTCGGCTCGACCACAAGAAATGTGTTCCAATCCATTACTCATCAACTCAGCACCAAGCACTTTTCCATTTCCAACTAACTTTATTTTAATATATGTGTTTACTTAAACTTTTAATAAAGCTTTTAAACTTGAATAGACTCTGTGGTTTTTAGTCCTCCAGACTAGAGTGACTGAGCGAAAAGTTTTGCAATTTTTGCAAGGAGGAGTCCGTGCTGCTGACACTACCAGGTTTATTTATACAGTGTGCCAAACACGCCACTCTGAAATATTATTACTCTGGTCTTTGGTGTCCATAGTTCGGTTTGTGGAGAATTGTCCCTGCAACAGTAGTATTATTGATTTTGCTCCTATCTAAACACTATTTCGAAACAATTAAATTAGGAATGCTTGGACAACAATAGGTCCTCTATATTTAAATGAAAACTTACTGGGGCCAGCAAAGGAGCACTCGCCGCCCTGGCCTGCATCCTCCTCCTTTGGAGCCACTGCATCCGATTTTTCGGTCCGCTTGCCCCTGGGCGGACCTGACGTACAACATGAAAGAATTAACAGAAAACATTGATGATTGCTGCTTGCCGATGTCCTTGTCAACCAAATCAAACATTTAGAAAGAACAAGAACCTACTATTTCATCCAAAAAGAGGGCTACAAAGGAAGGACTGCACCTGAGCCTCTACTCTAGGGGCAGATTTACAAGCCCCTTGCAGCTCTTTTGCTCCATTCTTGCGTCAATTTTGTGACGCAGCGCCACAACAAGAGAGGCGCCATGGTGTGGCGTATATTAACAACGTGACGCATATGGGAGATGCATCCCATTCTAAAGCCCTGCGCCATTAGGGAGCATTCTATCGCAAGGGAGGGCGTTCCTGCGCAGGAACGCATGCTAAAAGTGGCTATGGGGAATATATAAAATTTCAATCAGTCATTTAGGACAATGATGCGTCACTGAAACCCTGCGCCTGCATGAAGCAGACTTACGGCTTGACGCAGCATTGCTGGAGCTGCGCCATCGTTGCAACGCAACTCCATCAATGAGCCGCCTTTACGGCACCGATGCGTAACGCTTCGGTGACGTTTTGGGACCATGGGGTGCCGCATTGTAAATACCGCGCACCATGGGTGGTGCTGCCGTGCCGCACACTTTGCAGGGATGCGCTAATCTGACACTTAGGGGCATACTTACGAGTTCTGAGCTGGACACCTCCAAATGTGCACCAGAACAAATGCGTAACGCAAAACTAACCTTGTGTCACGGCAGATGCGCCGCTATTACAATGCGGCAAACCCTGGCGAGACGCATCTTGTGACGAAAGAGGGGCGCATCTCTAGAGTCGCGTCGCGGGCGCGATGCAACTATAGCAGTGCTCAGGGCTGCCCAATACTCAACATACCGCATCAGTCCTTACGCCTGCTTCAAGCAAGCAGGCATAAAGAATTGACATAGCAGCGTCGCGGAAGTGCCTGCGTTAAATCTTGTAGATTTCACGCAGGCACTTTTGCGAGGCACACATCTGCCTGACCGGCACCCCCCACCCCCCACCCCCCCCTGCGTGGGAACGCACCCATTGTGGCGCAGGCCCAGGCCTTCACGTGGCGCATCTCCTTAGATGCATCACGTTGTACATGACTCGCAGGGATGCGCCACGTTTACGTCGCTGTGCGTCAGGTAAGGCAGTGTAAACGTGGAACAAGGGGCTTGTAAATCTGCCCCTTTGTGTCTAGCATTACGCAGTTCTGTAAAATACACTCATACATTACTCAGCCCAATTAAATGAACACAAAATAGAACACAAATAAGCAGTGGCACCGGCACAGAGAAGGAGAACAGTGCACCTGAAATGCACAGAAGATTTTGAAGGCCAGGTACTTCAAAGCCCCTTCCACCTTTGATATGCGACCTCCAGGTCTGGGAGATGGCACCCCCTGCCCTGAGGCCCATTTGGCACAAGGATGGGCAGGAAATTAGCTATGCTAGGAAGCTTGGTGCACTACCAGACAGCCATGCCCCTAAGGTGGGCTGCCTGAAGTGCCCCACAAAAGAAGGATTCCACCATCATGATTATGGTTGAATTAGGAACTCTAGGACAGGGTTATGCCCACTTGCCACAGAAAGTGTTCATCTAGGGGACATAGTGACCCCAAGGGTAAGTAGCCCACTAGTTACTACTCTTTAGTCCCCTTTTCGCCCCTAAATTCAGTATTTAGGTGGCTCAATGACACAAATAACTTGGATTTGTCTGCCTGAGGAAAGAATAGGACAAAGAAGAGCCAAAGAAGTGAGAATTGCAGACAGCTGGTAGACTTCAGTTCCAAACCCTGCCTGCCTGCAACTGTCCTGTCCTGATAAGCATGACAACCCGACTGCAGATGTGCATACCCCAGAAGACTCAAGGGGCCTCAAGCATTTCGCCAAGCGCTCAGCGTCTCTATTGAAGTGGAGGAGCCACTCCCCTGCAGCCTGCAGGCACCGACCACAAAGTCCGGTTCACCGTTCTGCTGTTCACTGGGTCCACCGATGCAGCAGCCACCCAGGAGGAGGTCACTGTACCCCAGGAGGTCAGTTCCATCTCCCCACTAAGTGTGAAGATACCAGGACCAACCAGAGCTGCCCTGCACCAATACCCGGAGTACCGGACCCCTTGCAGCAACCAAACCTTGTTTGAGTCCTATCCAGACTTTAACACTGAAACGACTGACTGACCAACGAGGGACTTCAGCACCAAAAGTGGCCCAGTTGTCCTGTTTTGCCCCCTCTGCAGGTATAACCGAGAACAGTGAGTGCCTGACTCACGTGCCAGCCGACCAAAACCCTCTGCACACGAGCTCCCTGGCTACCGGTCCATGGCTATCAGCTGGACTCCCCTGCTCCCAGGACCCTCATGAACTGATCCCCCCGTTGGGAGCTGCCGGACATTTCCCCGAGTCCCCCTCTGCAGCCTGTTTCTAAGTGCCACGCCCCGGCCTACGGTGTAGCGCCCAAGGCTACTAACCAGTCCAGCACCTCTGCACCGGACTCTCCAGGGCAGGTAAACTCAAACTGCTGGTGGTACTTTTGACCTTGCCCCCTATCACCTTCAGTCCTAAAATGTATCTGTGCTGCAATTTTACTTACCTGCGAACATTTATATCCTGAAAAGTACATGCCCAATTATGAAGTTCTTGGTGTTAAATCTATATATATAAAAACCAAAGTATGTCTGTTTGTCCTTTATGCATTACTACACCATTCATCCGATCGGCATGAAACTTTGGGAAGTTGTTGAGTACACTCCCGCGAAGGTTTCTGGCTAAAAAAAGAAAAAAAGAAAAAAAAAAGGTAAACGAAAAAAAAATGTTAAAAGTTGTTAATTACACTCCCGCGAAGGTTTCTGGCAAAAAAAGAAAAATGTGTTAAATATCGGCACCCCGGCCACCCAGGGCCCTCATAATCTTTCCAATACTGAACGTTTACAGTTTACGGTGCGACTAGCTTTTGCAATGACCATCAACAAAGCACAAGGACAATCGCTGCAAGTGCGTGGACTAGATTTGGAGAATCCGTGCTTCTCACATGGACAACTGCATGTGGCCAGCTCACGCGTTGGAAAACCTTCTGATTTATTCATGTAGGCAACGTTTACAGTTTCCGGTGCGACTCGCTTTTGCAATGACCATCAACAAAGCACAAGGCCAATCGCTGCAAGTGTGTGGACTAGATTTGGAGAATCCGTGCTTCTCACATTGACAACTGTATGTGGCCAGCTCACATGTCGGAAAATCTTCTGATTTATTAGTGTACGCACCAGAAGGAAAAACAAAAAATATTGTGTATCCACAAGCACTCGAATAAATAAACAGAATTAAAACAACACTTTAAAATGATTTCCATAATAAAATGAATAAGTTTCGATAAAAATGACACAATGTAAATTGAATGTTATCATAACAAGTTTCCTTAAAGTTCCTTTCTTCTGAGATCGCAGCAACGCGTGACGGGTAAGCTAGTATATACATAAAAAAGACTTATTTTTTAGGTTTCGCCTAGCGAAGGCTGCGCTTGCGCAGTCTCGCTGGGAGAAAACTGATGTTTTAGAAAGTGGGGCTTGAACCCGCCCCTCTTCTCCATTGGCTGGCTTCTTAAACGCCAGCCATTGGAGGAGAGGGGCATCACTCCATTCAAGCCCCGTCTTTTTGGGATTGAGGGGTGTGTTTTTTACTTTTTTTCTCTTTTCTTTCTCTCCTCTTCCCATTGGCTGGAATTTTACCTTCTAGCCAATGGGAAGAGGAGAGAAAGAAAAACATGCCCCTCAATCCCAAAATGACGCTGCCTTCCTCCGAGGCATTTCTGCTTCGCCTCGGAGGAAGATGGTGGTGATCAGCCAGAGCTCGCTTGTTGTACTTGGGGAACCGCGTTCGAGTCTGGGCACCGGCTCCAACATCCTGTGATTCTGGGCAAATCCCTTAATCTCCCCGTGCATAACAAAAAATGTATGTGTCTTTGTACAATGTAACTGGTGCTTCGTTTTGCTTTAAGAGACCATAAAATCCGAATCTCCTACGACCCCTGGCCGGCCTCATGGTCGGATCCTTCCCACCCCTTTGACCTGACGAGCGGTGCTGCCCGGATGTTGTTTTAAGGTGAGTGGTTGCTCCCGGCCCCCTCTAACCCCCCCTCCCCAGCTCCATCCTCCAGGGTTCTCTCCCGGGTCCTGGTTGCCGTGTTTTGCCGCCGGGGCAGGTGGGGGTGGGCTGGGGTTGCCTGACTTGGGACCGGGGCGGGTAGTTTGCTCAGTTCCTTAGCGGGGGGAGGAAGGGGGGATGGGCCGGGTCATGCGGGTGGTGAGGGGGAGCGAATGGGTCCTTCAGGGTAGCGGGGCATGGGGTCCGTTGTTGCGGGGCCGTGGGGTGGTGCCTGGGTGTTCCGTTCTTGGTGTGTGGGGTGGGCTCCGGGGTTAGGGGGCGCTCCCCGGGTGGGTGTCGCGCTGGTGGGGTAGGCCCTGTCGGGGACGTGCGGCCTGGGCCCGGTGCGGCCGTCCTTCAGTTGCGGGCTCGTGTGGGGGGATGTTGGCGTTCCCTGTTTTCGGCGCCCCATGTCCCCCTGCCCTGGCTGCCCCCTCCCTTGCCTTGTAGGGCCCTGTGGGCCTGGGAACTTCACCTGATCTTGGGCCGGAGCTCCGCCAGCCAGGGGGGTGCGGCGCGACTAGGGCGGTGTGCACATGATGGGCCATGTCAAAGTGGGCCTGCTTGCGGGGCTGGGGGGCTCACTATGGTGCTTCCACGGTGGGGGTCGGGGCAGGCATGAGGGGGGGTGCAGGCTGCACGTCGTCGCGGCTTTTCCAAGCAGTGGCGGGGGAGGGATGATTTCAGGGTGCATGCGCGAGCGGAGGATGCTGGAGTGCGTGCGAGCTGTAGCAAGGTTAGGTAGATGCAGTAACTGGCAGACACTCGAGCGCAAGAGCAAACGTGACGTAGCAGGGTTATTTAAGTATGTTGTGATCAACGGGAGCATTACCCGAAGGTGCACAAGCGCCTCACAGAAGGAACAGTTATGACTCCTCATGTGACTAGTGAAGTGTTCACCAGTTGACTCGCTATGTGCTCCACATGGTCTGGGTTGGAATCCAGGCAGGGCAACTTCAAGTCCAAGTTGGGTATGTGAGCCAGTTACTGTACGCCGGGAGCGGTGCGAGTCGCACTGATGCCTACGACTCGCACCGCCATTGTGAATCAATGTCCCTAGTACGCTCCGCATCGTGTGTCGCGCCCCGGACTGAATTGTCCGCGCGGCGCGTCCTATCTTGAAGTCATATTCCCATTAATCTAGCCGCACCGTGCGCCTCGTCCCGCGAGGCGCGGGAGCATCGGAAGGGTCTTTTCTTTTCCACCCGATCGAAGCGCACGAAGCGTACAGCAGCGCGACAAAGAGTGCAGGAGCGCTACGAAGGTCACAGCAGTGAAAGGCATTGCCAATCAGAACTGAACAATGCTTTTTTAAATAAGGAGTTCCATTAGCAGCATTCAGCGTTATTGTACAGGAGTGGGAAATGCCCTGAAGTGGTTAGAGTGCGGACGTTACCCGAAGGGGTCAGAGCACTTCACATAGGAACAGAACTGATGCAGGAGGAGAACTTTGCAAGGGAACGCATTACATAGGCATATGTGAGGTTACATGAGGCAAGATGACAATTGTGACGAACAATAGCAAACGATGCATTGCAAGAAAGAGAAGTGGCATGTGTGCAGGTTACTAAGGCGTACTCAGTACAAGGAGAGGTATAATACTGCAGTAAATGGCAGACGCTCGAGCAGTAGAGTGAACGTTACGTAGCGTTGTTCTTTAAATACGTTTGTAATTAGCGTGAACAGCACCCGAAGGTGTACGATCGCCTTATAGAATTACCAGTTTCAAGTCGGGTAAGCCATGTTACTGCCTCCCTCAACGTTTTGGCAGGAATTGTGGCTAATTCTTGTTAAATACGAGTGGATATAGCGCAAACTTTACCCGAAGGTGGCAGAAGCGCTTCACACAGAATTCTGGATTCATGATGCATAGGGGAATGTTATGATAGAGTTGCTTTGGACAAGAGGCTAGGGGAAGTGTTTCTATTGACACTTGCAAGATGAAGGCTAATTTAGCAATAGTGAGAGTGGAGGCTAATTTAGGTGTGCATTGTAAGACCCGTGTGCAAGCCTTCTGGCTCACTTCTTATAGGTACTAGGTCACGCGGCAGTTATAAGTGCCATGGCCCAAACCATGTGATCAGTTAGCGTGCATTTTCCTCTAGCCTGTCCAGCCCCCCCAGGGCCAGTCCTCGGCAGCTATATGCCTGGAACTTGAAGCGCAGAGGATTAACGCTAGGCTATAGGCTTGGGCGTACGGTAGGGCAGGCGCGCAACGCCCATTGGACTCAAAGGAGCTTCAAATCCCCCCCCCCGTCGTCTGAGACAGCTTCCCGGGCACACACACAGGTGCACCCGAGCACTTCACAGGTCTTTAAAAGACCATTTGCATATTAATGAGACATTGTTGTTGTTTCACCCCCTTCTAAGCTTCACTCTGACTATTGCTTAAAGATTCAGCCCCCCCCCCGAAATTTTTTCTTCCAACCCCCACTGCCCCCCCCGGAAATTGGCTCTAGTTGCGCCTCTGCAATAGGGTAGGGCTCTGTGCTACTGACTCTAGTGCTCCATGGTAGGAGTGTGAGCTGCTGGCCAGGGTAGCAGAACAGAAAACATCAGTGTTGTGGCTCTAATGTTGGGCTTTTAGGGGTACGGTCTGTTGATCTGTGTGTGTGTGTGTGGCTCTGTGTTTGTGGGTCTGTGTGTTTGTGTGTGGCATTTACGAGAGATTCAGCTATTGGCATTGTAAATGACCATGCCATTTATTTATCTGTTTTCAAAACCAACACATAAATAAAAATGTTGTCATTTACAATGCCAATAGCTCTAACTTTTGCAAAGGCGAGACCGTTGCATTGTAAATGCTTGTTCTAAACTGGCTTCGATTTTCTTCATGTGTGTGTGTCTCATTTGACTCTGTGTGTGTTCCGCAAATGCTTAACACTGCCCTCTGATGAGCCTAAACTGCTCGTCTATGCTACCACAAAATAAAGCATTTGGGATTATTAATTTAAGCCCTGTTAGCCAATAAGGATCTTCTGGACTTTCTACATAATGTACCTTGTTTTGGTTTAATACATAAAAATTCAGCTTCCTACACAAGTGTAATGTACAAATGATAAATATGTGCACAACCCTGATTTCCCCACATTATAGTTTATTCACAATATCGGTACATCTCTAAATCTGCATGTCTGATGCAAGGTTTAGTTCATGTGTCATTGTAAAATGTGCTCTCTCTGAATGGCAGTATCGTCCGACATCTTGCTCCAGTCGTATGTTTCGGGGAATATACTCCAAAATACACCACTGGACACACGTCTCACCTGCCAGTTCTCCCGCTGACTGACCGGTGCTCGTTTGCTACACTTTTTCTTTGAGTAACACTTGGATTTCTCATTATCGCTCAGTTTGAAAATTGTTCAGTACCAGTGAATTAAACGGACCTGTAATAGAAAAAGCGAGAGAAAAAATGGCAGGCTGGGGAGATTGAATTTAACTCGGCAAGCCAGGCAGGGCCTGGAGGGAAATCAAAAGGAACCAGCTGAAAGAACAGCAGATCAGACGAGTAGGATCGGAAGGACGAGAAAGAAAATCAAGGGTACACATAACCCAAAGATTAAAGTAACTGCTTGACGACCTGTAATATTTAACAGATGTACAATATGAGTTTTATATCACCTTCTTGGACACCAGGATTGCCACCTAATGATTGGCACAGAGTTCAGCAGAGAAGTGGCAATTTAAGACTTCGGCGCTGCAGCTCGGCCTGAAGTTATATTCATGAGAAAGACCAGGATACACCATGTACAAGGTAGTTATAGAAATTACAGATCCATGGGTTCAAGTGTAAAAGACAGAAGTCTTTATTTACCCGTTACAGAACCCCAGCCTGTGAGGTATCTTTTCCCAGCTCCAACTGACCAGGATTACCTCCAAATCTTGATGGACAAGAAGACCACAGAGCACAGAACAGTCCATTAGATTAAAGGCATAGCATACACCACATACAGCATATAAGACTCGAGAACATAGGTGCAGATGCATAGGAGCCTATCCTTGATTAAAGTTTTGTATTTAGACCTTGGAGGGTAGGTGCAGATCCGCTCCCTGGGAGATAGACATTTCAAGAGAGTCTTCACCCGGCGTTCAGAAGCAGAACAAGCATTTGCCCCTATGCCACACTTTCACTTTAATGGCGGCTACTTCTCTTTATTTAAACGACCTCCCGTCTAAAGAAAGGTGCGCGGACGCCATTAAAGTGGAAACGCGGTATGGGGCGCTTTTACAAACAATAAAGGATTTTGTTTAGGTTGACAAACACATTTTTTTTTATAAAAGCGCCCCATGTGACTCTTTGACTTTAATGGCGACCACACCCCTTTCTTTAGACATTTCTGTGTAAAGAAAGGTGGGCAGCTGCCATTAAAGTGAAAGCGCGGTATGAGGTGCTTTTACAAAACAAAACCATTGGTTTGTCAAGTTGAATGTCCCGGCACATATGCTTTCAGGGTTTCAAATAATAGAAGATGGCTGATATCTCTCCAGATGGGGCCAAGTCACTGTGTGTGCCTATGTCTCTGTGGGTGTGGTCAAATCATGTCCATTGCATTTCCATCCATAGTCTCAAACCATGGAGGAGACGGACATCTCCCCAGATAGGGTCAAACTATCGAGCATGCCTCATCTCTGACCATGGTGTCAAACCAATATGCCTGCCCCATCTCCCTAGGCGAGGTCAAACCGGTTAGGGTGTTTGCATCTATTGAAAACATTTATTATCTAGTCATCTCTCCAGATGAGGTAAACCAGTGACCTTGTGTCATATCACAGTAGATTAATCGAAGAGCTGCAAGAGGGGCCTTGTGCTCTGTAAAATTGACTAGAGATAGTAAGGGTGCCTTGGAGGAAGTTTGTTTGCATCAATTCTAATTGAAGGTGATCAGGTTTAAATGTTTGTTTAGTTCTCAACAGTTTCAGTAGCACTATTTATATGAATTACTGAACAGACACCCTGCAGCTCAGCTGATTTGGAAATCATGTGAACGCGGAAAACATCTGTCATAATATGTTCAATGTCTCCATAAAGAGTCTGAACACTGTTTATACAGAATTGTTTAAATAGGATTCCTTTCATCTATAATGTATTGCTGCCTGTTTGGCATTGTAAGAAATATGCAGTGTCAGTTAGGAAAACTGCAGTGAATGCAAATGCTGGTGATTTTGTTTTTTTGCAGCTTAAGTCCAGTGTTTTGCAAGAGCAGACTAAAACTACCTGAAAACTTCTATTATCCCCCAAGAGGTGCTGTGCAATCAATCAGTAGGCAATTAAAAACATGAACACGAGGCTAAGCGGTACTAATTTAATAAGACAGAGCCAAAGTTACAAGTTGGCATATATACATTTTTTTGTGTTGATATTGTACACACTACAGAATGAGTTGACTCTGGGAGTCAACCTGAGATCAGATAAAGCCCAGGGATAACCAAATCATTTAATTTGAGAAAATATACATATTTTAAGTCTAACACACAGTGAGTAGTTTCACACAAATCTAAATTCCTTGGTTTATGGGCCAATAGACAAAATCGATTTTTTAATTTAAGGAAAGAAGGCTAACAATGGCAAAATTGGGGGTCGATGACCAGAAGCGCAAGGTGGCGTTTGCCGTTCTTTACTGCAAAACTACGTCATCCTGTCTCAAATCAGTTTGAGGCCTTGTCTGTTGCGCCCACAAGAAATTGAAGTGAGGTTCTTGAGGCCTTGTCATGCACAGTAAGGGCCGGAAAACAGCAGTCACTGTTGAAACCACAGGGAACGGCCGGCACAAGATGGCGCCATCAGTCAAGCTTAGAATGGGCCGAAACTATGCAGAGCAGATGAGGAGAGCGTGCAGCCCCCTGCGAGGGTTTTTGATTGACAGTCAGGGGAGATGGATAGAGCCCCTGTGCGTGGCAATGACTGTCGCTGTTCCGGCTCCCCTGCCCGCACCCACCCTCGCCCTCAACGAAGCTGTGCCCGATGGGCTTGGAGGAGTCCTGCACTCCTGGAAGGAGCCAGCACAGGACAGTTGGTAGGAGGCACAGGCCCAGTGGCATAATGAAACTTGAGCCCCCCCCCACTGCAAAGTACATGGAGGGCTCCCCCACTTCCCGCCCACCACTTACCACTTTTGCTGAGGTGTCCTGCTGAGGCTCGGAGGACTGGGGGTGCTTCAGGGTCTTATGTCCCCAGGCCATGGGATGGGGACCTGGGCACTGTGGTGGGGACCTGCCAGTGGTAATGTGGCTTACTCCTCCCTGAGCATGTGGCCTGCACCAGGCGGCCTGTGGAAATTTTTGAAACCAGGTGGCTGCATAAAGGTAGGCCTGACTCTGAGGTGTTCCCCCCTCTGATCTGGGCTATCCTCTGTGGATTTGCATGGTACAGCCTGCTCTCCCTCTTTCCTAGGCTATAAGGGATGCAGTAGAGGCCTCATTAGATCTGCTGCAACACTGGAGGTGGCAGTATCTGAATTGTTGTCGCTACTGTGGCTGCCATTGTGGCCAATTGTATATAGTTAAAGAGGCTTTGCAAGTGGTTTCCCTCAACCAGACTGCCGTGCCTCTTAGGTCGTGAGGTCTGGCACAGCTGACAGCTGACTTTCCCGCTTGTTGGGGAAGCAACTCAATGCAGACTTTGGGTTATGAGATGTCCCTGGCTTCCGCTTGTTGGAGAAGCCACTCAATGCACACGTGGGTTATAAGATGTCCCTGGCTCTGACCATGGCCAAGCACAAAGCCTTCCCCAAGCAGGGTTAAACTAGACACATTCCCTAAGGTTCTTCTACTGGCTGGAGTCCTCACACTGGGAAAGGATTCATGGGAAATTCGTGGCACTAATCCGGTGAACAACAACAGACTCCTGTACAATTGTCATACTCCAAACCATACAGTCTTCATGGCCGGTCCTTGAAGCTAAATTTGGGGAAATTGGAACAGATGGTGCACTTCTCGGACAAGATCTCTGTAGTACAACTGGCTGTGTCACTGAGGCACCCTGGAAGATACCATCAAGACACTCCACCAAACAGTCTAGAAGCTGCAGAGCTCAGTGGAGAGATGACAGCCGGAACTAAAGATGCTAAAGGCCGCTCCAGGCATAACAACACTCACATACTGGAGATTCTTGAAGGCATGGTCACGTCTGGAGCAGTTCTTGGAAACATTGATCCACTCTTTTCTGCCGCCAGAGTAGACCTCGTCATGCTTTTTGATTGAGGATGCCCAGTGTGCATTGACACAGATTCTTGCTGGGACCCTTGCCTCTAACAGTGCAGTCAATGATTGGTACTCTTGTTTTTTTAAAATATTTTCCTTGAATGTTAACGGTCTCTTGGAGAATGGCAAATGGTGCGGTATTGAAGACTGCTTAATGACATGCCACAGAAATCCTTCTGATGCAGGAAAGACACCTCCTGGGCACTAAATATGCCTTTGTGGAGAGGAAAAGGTTTATTAGGATATCCACTCTGGTTACATCAGGGGCACCAGAGAAGTGGCAATGTTCCTCCACAAATCTTTTCCAATGGTCAACTTCAGGATCCATGCAGATGAACAGAGCAAATCTTTTGTGTTAGAGCAGAGGATTTCAATCTGTGGGGCGCGACCCCCAGAGGGGGCCTGGAGTCCTGGGAAGGGGGTTGCGCATTCACCAGCTTCACTTGTCCCTAGCAAACCAAAACATTTGCTTTCCTTTCAGAAAAAGACAACCACCCTGGGAAAGCTGATTTAGATCGTTATCAGCTGCTTGTCCCAATGAAATGCAAATGTGCCTCATCAGTTATTCTGCAAGTGTAAAGGAGGCATGGGAGCAGTTCTGTCTTTAATTAATCACTCCAAGCTTTGTGATGACAAAGTTTAGGTTTTTTGAGTGGAAGTGCAAAGAGTTAACAACTAGGCTGAGAAGGGCTTTGCTTTTAATTTTAACTGCATTTACACAGCCTTTAGTACCCCTAAAGAGGTGTTGAAGGGACAGTTATGTAAAAAAGAAAATTGCACTACATACGCTCTGGTATTACTAAAATCTACATTTTGAAAGCATCATTTTATCTTAAAACTATTTGCACATTTTGCAGCATTCTATCTTAAACTGTGTGTAATGCAAGTATAAAATATTGACTTACATATTCACAGTGCTTTCTGTCACAGGCTTTGACCTTGTGGCACTAAAAATCTACATCGCTATTCTACCCTGCACCAATCAAGATTTAATTCTGTGGCTCTCTGGTTACACACAGTGCATTAACTAATAGAGGCTTCATAATGCACTACAGTGCATTTCCCACTAACAACTATTAACATTTATTTTTTATTTAAGCTACCCACTATTTTATATATAGTTACGTGATGGTGAAAGACCTCAAAAACGTACAGAATATTTTAGGGCCTATTCATAAGAGGCTTGCATCGCCAGAGCATCACTTTTTTCACGCTCCAGTGGCTCAAGCATCTCAACCATACCTATTAGGCAGTGCAAAGTCACCCTCATGGCTTTGCATGGCCTCATAGATATGGAGTAAGACATAGCAGCGCAAATCACAGCATGTCTTACTCTGCGTAAATGAGGTGTTCCATGGGCTTTGCGTGGGGTTCCCACGCAACACCCATGGATTTTGATTCTGCCCCATATTTACAAAATCACGTAAACCTGGGGCAGCTCCAAAAACGGATGCCATCCCAGTGGTGGCATAACGAGGAGAAATGTTTTCATTTCTGCTGTTTTTTCCCTCTTTCCATGAGTGCTGCATTCTGCAGCTCACATAGAAGGAGGAAAATGCCTCTCTGGATTATTTTTGTGTAAGAAGGTGCCCCTTTCTGTACAAAGACAATCCTGCCTATATGGGTTCTAGGCAGTAATTTGTGCGCCAACGCAATGGAAAAGGACAGGAATGCACCATATTCCATAAATACAGTGCATTCTTGCCCTTTCACATTGGCATAGGCCAGCGCAGAAAGAAGACTTGCGGCGCTGCCCTATGCCAATTCTTCATAAATGAGGACCTTTGTTTTTAGCTACGCCCTTGATTACGCCCCCATTCTCACTGATCTTTAGTTTGCTAAACACTGTTTAATATTATTTCCCTACCTTAAAATTATTTACTGTTGGAATTTGGGTCGTTTATGGTTGTCGATGATGAGGAGTACCAGGTTCTAAAACATTTTGTCAGAAGGGGGTCCTTACGCCAAAAAGAGTTTGACAAGGGGGTCTCTGCATCAAAAGTTTGAAGACCTCTGTGTTAGAGGATACTTTGGATGGGCCCCTTGGATCCTAAGTAGTGTATATTCCCCAACAACCCTGATTAACAGGACACTGCAGGCATTATCTGCTACCCTGCTCCGCACTTCAATGGGCACATTATTTGCGGGGCGATTTCAACTTTCTACTTGACAAGTCACTAGACAAAAAATCTCTTTCCCTGACAGCCAGAACCAAGACTTTAGTGAAGTGCAAGATAGAAAGCAAGAGATCACAGAGCTAGAGACCCAAATCCTCATACTTGAACATAATGCTGCCCAATATCGAGCGTAAATGACACATATGTACCTAGAGGGTCTCCCTGAGGCGAAAACCAATAGGCACTGCCAGATTGGCTTAGATCTTGTCCCACTACAGAATCTCTGAACATGGCAACAAGGCTGGTAAGGGTTTATACTGACTCTCCCAGAGAAAAATTGGGGTCAGAATTGTTCCCTCTATCCATGCAGATGGTGGCCAGATAGTCTCAGAGCCCCATTATACTCTCTTAACAGAATCACAGAAAGTGGGGTGACATGAAAATGTCATGAGTGTGCACTACTAGATCATCTTCCCTAGGACTTGTCTTTCTGGTTTGTGTCCTAGAAGTGACACTGTAGCTACTTTACCCAACACGAAGGAAGGAATCATTTTAGGCTTAGGTGAAGACAAGAAAACCCCCTTATACTGCTTGACCTCTCAGATACCTATGAACTGGTAAGTATACACATTTACTGTGTAGTGGACAAGGATATCCTGTCTATGCTGCAATTATCTCTCATTTATCACAGCCAAAACGTCAGAACTGGATGGTTCAAATGGCCCCCATGCCACGTGTCATTACTCATGGATCTTCTCTCTCTTGCCTTCCGTTCAGTATATATGTATATCCATAATACAGCTCTTCAATGAGTCAGCGTCTACCTCGAAAACTTTATGGCAAAGATTGGGGGAACGGGAGGTGCAAGGCTGCACTCAGAGGCAGAGCTTATGAGATCATTTCATGGATACTTTTTCTGGAGGACACAATGCACAACAAAATATGACATTTATTACAGTGTAAATTCATCAAATAAAAACAAAAATTGAGCAAAACAATGTGCTCCCATTAAATATTGGATTGATCAGCCCCTCACACCCCTGGGCCCCAATGTAACTGCAGCTACTGCACAAATGATAGCTATGGCCCTGAGTAGCAGTCTATCTTCATTGCCTCTTTCACCCCTTCCCCTCAATGCCTGATCACCAATATAATCTCAAAATAGGCTCCCTGTCCCTTTAAAAATTTTTTTATATACTGTAGACTCAGCCGAACACTTTACTCGAGCACCAGTTACCTTACACAAGGTCCGATTCATTTTTTTAAGCACAGTGAAATTAAGTGATTTGCCCAGAATCACAGAATGTTGAGTTGAACCCGGATCTCTAGTTCCAAAGTTGGCAGCTCTTGCATAAGGCCACATTATCTCCCTTTTTAGAAAAAAAATGAGGTTCCATGTGTTGCCCCATTTGTAGCAAAGCTACCAAGGGAAATTACCCCCAGGTCCCTCCTGTCCTCGTCCCCTTCATTATTAACAATTGAGATTAACTATCTCGCAGACAGAAAAAAGAAAGCAGGAATGCTGGTACGCCCCTCCCTCTCCCTATAGGGAGTATATAAGGGTACAGTACCCAGCATGCCTCCTGTTCTTTTTTCTGTCTGTAGACAGTTTATTTTCTTCTGTTTGGATCCAGGAGCCGACGGGCTCCTGGGGCTTACCTGCTGCTGGGCTTCGGGTGAGGGCTGGCTTCCCGGGTCTCTTCTCCTGCCGGGCTTGGGGAGTTTCCTGCAGGCACTTCGGGCTGTTCTCCATATACTGTTTGTTTCTTTTGGTTCTGCCTCCAGGGGTGGCCGTGCTTCTTCTTCTTCCATTGGGCGTTGGTTGAAGCAGGTTATTGTTCTGGCCTATACCCTTTCTGGTTCTCCTACCCCGGCTGGGGTTCAGGGGCGTTCTACTAGGGGCATGGCTGCTTCCTGGGGGGAGGTTCGTGGGGTGTCCCTTTCTGAAATTTGTAGGGCCGCCACTTGGGCTTCTGCCAATACCTTTGTTAGGCATTACCGTATCCAGAATGTTCTGGGGGATGACACTAACTTTGGTTTGGGGGTTCTTCGGGCTGTGTGTTCCTGATTGCCCTTGTTTTTCTTTTTTGCTGTGCTGTTGTTTTCAATAAATTGCTGGGTTTGCTGTTCTGCTGTGTCCTGGTGGTTTGTTGTTTGATGATGGCCGGTTGCTGCTTGGGTATTCTCAATTGTTAATAATGAAGGGGACGAGGACAGGAGGGACCTGGGGGTAATGTCCTATTACTTACCGGTAATCTTCATTACTCCAGGTCCCGTTGTCCTTGTCCCCTTCATTACATCCCTCCCTCCCTCCCGGGCTTTCCGGCCCTCATCTTGGGCTTGGTGGTTCAGGAGGCATGCTGGGTACTGTACCCTTATATACTCCCTATAGGGAGAGGGAGGGGCGTACCAGCATTCCTGCTTTCTTTTTTCTGTCTGAGAGATAGTTAATCTCAATTGTTAATAATGAAGGGGACGAGGACAACGGGACCCGGAGTAATGAAGATTACCGGTAAGTAATAGGAGATTATCCCCTATGCCCCTCTTCCTATGTGAAGAACCAGTTTTAAGTTGATTTTGGAATTCTGAGACTGAGTTGGCTGTCCTTACGTGAAAGGTCATTTGTTCCAGTCTTTAAGAGCCAGGTATGAGAATGCATGTCCACTGGCCCTGGCTATTTGTAAGTGACATGGGCAAACAGGAAGTTTGAGAAGTGGAGGTGTCTGGTGGGGGTGTGGAAGAGATTGTGAAGGCAGTCCCAGATTTCAATGCCATGTGTGGTGAGAGAGCGTGCATTCAGGAGTGTGCATGTCAGTGGGGGCTGCTCATTTGAGGCGTTCCTGCAACACTGTGGTGAGATGCCTCTTGGGTTTTGGGTGCAGGTGGATGAGACTAGGTAACATCTGGGGCTGCACTGAGGTGGCAGAAAACTAAGGGTCATGGCACTGGGTGCAGACGAGCACAGACAGGCGTGCTTTTGGTATGCCAACATGTCCACTCTGCGGTCACCATTTAAAAGATGAGGGAGTGGGAGGAGAACTTGGGGCAGTGGGCGAGACTGGAGAAGCTGGGATGAGTGGCAGGAGAGACACTCGTGGCAGGAAGGAGCAGGTGAGGGTCCGGCGCGGGGTCGCATGGAGTAGTAAAATGCTGGACAGCAGAAAATTAACAGTCAAAGGACACAAATAAATGCAAAGAAACATTGAAAAAAGAAGTGAAAGAGAGTGAAGAAAGAGGTGAAAAGAGAAATAAACAGAAGTAAAGGAGAGACCCAGAGTGTGTGAGAGAGGGCAAGAGTGGACAGCATTAGAAAAAAATTACTTTAATGGCGCGGCAGAACTAAATACTACACGAGGCAATGGAAATGATATCCAGGGTTTAAATTAAGTTGCAATTTACAGTGTATCGATTAAAAATCATGTATCAATAATCCAGTCTCAACTGCACTAAGGCAATGGTCAACCCGATGCAATGTGGTACTAGAAGAAGCATTGGATCCTTACAAGTAGCTTTAGGCAGAACTTACTACTTTCACAACTTTTTCATTCTATGGTCAAATGCCAGGGTGTGCTTTTTCTGCCCAGGTATGCAGTTGTAGGTAATTTTTGAGGCTGTAGATGATATTAGGAGATATTATGAGCGAGCTTTATTTTGCTGGCAGTGATTGTAGAAGAATGACTGTCAACACTGGAGGGCTGATCCAGAGAACCAAGCTTTTCCATGCGCTCTATTAGTTTTGTGATCCACCATATCATAAGCAGCTTACGGTTAAAAAATGTAGGGGCTTATTTACAAGTCCCTTGCGCTGCGGTTGCATCAATTTTAATAGGGTAAAAAGTGATGTACCTGCGGCGCAAGGGGCTTGTAAATAAGCCCCATAAGGTTTTCAGATTAACCTGTGTGAGAGGAAAGTAGCAGAATCTCAGTCATGCCAGCTATCACACAGTCCCACTCCATCGTCTAACTCTAGATTGTCTGCCATGTAAAATCCAGTAAATTCTACGCGTGTTTGGCAATTGACATTTTACGCCTTTCCTGATCTTGCTGATAAATTGCAGGTTTACTGTAGATTTGCAATTGCCTGGTTCACGCAGATGGTATGATGTTTTGCTATTAACTACACAATTCTAGCGTGTTTTAGAGTAGAAGGAATGATCACTTCTTGAAGAGAGTCAGTGATGGTACAAGTCATATCTGGGCCGAACGTGAGAAACTGATTCTTTATTGTGGGGGCCAGACGGTGATCGGACATTCAAGGTTTTCGCCTTAGCAGCCGCCTTACAAAGTTATTCAGGATAAAAAATTGTAAAACAGTAAAAGATTTATTGGGGGTCAGCATGTTATATCAGTTCACTGCGAAATGTTTTATTTTTTTAATAATAATGTTAGAATCGGAATCAGAAATTGCTTTATTCGGTTTTTACATCCAAATAAAAAATCATAAAAGCAGCATTAAAATGTAAACAAAAAACATACTTAATCTCATTTTGTTTTTTAAATTGTTCCAAATATTGGTAAAAATTTTCACCCCCAACAATAGTGAACATATCATAGCGTTCCTCGTGATACTCTTTAAAAAGACAGTCATGGTACCAATACAATATTCGTTCTCCAACTGCTGCAAGAATAAAAACGCTGGACGGTATTGCCGCCATGCTCCCAATTTCAGAAGCGGCTTAACCCATCTTCTGCGTTCCCTAGCATACTATTTGCAGAATAACACCACATGGAGGGTAGTTTGCAGGGAAAGATTATCACATGGGCATAGGGCCAAGTTTCTCGACCAGCCATTTTTAGTTGGAAATGTTACCAGGCGATGAAAGGTCCCAAATCTCAGCCTGGTAAGAACAAATCTATCAAAGCCCTTTAATAATCATGTTACAAAGAAGCGTACCTCAGGTGCGGTCATGTATATTAATAACATATGAGTGAGACAAACTGATCACGAAGTTTTATCTATAGTACATATCTGTACAATTTAAGCATCGGCATATATTAAAGTACTTCCCATGTTATCTTGCACAAGAAAAACATAGGAATATCAACAGCGAACATAAAGACACAATGTCAGAACTAGTTTTTATTTGTGCAAAAGTGTATCGATCATCATTGATCTGTTTGATTGATGTCAATGAGATTCTACGAAATAACGAAACAGAAACACAATTGACCAGTGTTAGACCTGTCTGGCTTTTTGCGTAGTCCCTCCAATTTATTATTTATTTTGTCCCCTTTTTGCCCCTCATACCCTTGATAATTTTTGTGTCCACTAGTTTTTATAGGTGTTGGCCAAGGGGATAGGTGTTCTTTTGTCCCTCATAGTTTTTCACCTCAGGCCCAGAGGCCTGTCCTGACAGGAAAAGTTGGAACCACACAAAATGGTGGTTACCAACTGCCTTAACTGCCAAACCCAGAACTTGCCCATAGACCAGTATAGGGCGTTCCAGAACCTTCTGGTCCATTCTGGACCACTGAGGGGCAGCCTATATAAGGCGGAATGCGGGGCAGCCATTTTGTCTACCTGAGAGAGTCAGCTGGAGGACAGGCTGTAGCCAAGGGTGGGAAGAGGCTAGACATAGGGTTGACCTCCTGGACTGGGAAGCTGCCTTACTGACTCACCACACTGCCCCCTTTGGGTTACTTGTCCTGACCCCGCTGTTGAGGGTTACTGGAGACCCTGGGCGCCTAGCTTGCCCCTTGTCTAAATCATATAGGGGAAGAATTCAGGAGAAGGAGACTGCAGCACTGCGGAGCGCAGTCCTCTGCCCAGTTGGAGAGACTTTTGAGAAGTGTGCCCCCCTGTCCTCAGCCTCTGTCCAGGGACTGGTAACTGCTCCAGGACTGCTAGCCGCCCCCCAGGGGTTGGTGTGTGCCAGAGGGTTTTGATCACCCTTTCTCTCTCTTTGCCGTCCCATTTCACTATCTGCCCTCACCTGCAATTGCTGGCAGGAGCTCGCTTCATCCTCGTGAGGTGCAGGAGGAAGGTGACGTGGACGCCTTGAGAGAGCCGCTGGACTCGCAGCCCTCGTCCCGGTAGTGCAGTCAGGGGGTGTTCGAACTTCCTGTTGAAGAGGGAAGAGAGTGCCCGGACGTTTTAGCGACTCGGAGTCAGCAGCTGAAGAGTTGTGGAGCCGCTGGTTCCCCGCGCATGCTCCGTGAGCGGAAGGTCCGAGAGCGAGGCAGCGCTTCCTCAGAGCCGCTGATCCCCCGCGCTTGCCAGTGAGCGGGCGGAAGGTTCGAGCAGAGGCGGCGCTTTCTCAGAGCTGTTAACCCCTGCGTTGCCCCGTGGTGCAGGCGCCTAATACCCCCAGAGCCCCCCCCCTTTTTACGGAGAAGCAGTGGGACACCGGCGAGAGCTCCTAACAGCGGGAGCCGATCAGCGCGACCTCTCCTCAGCACAGAGGCGACGCTGACAGGAAGGAGATCGGCGGTGAGCTCCCGCTGCCTACAACTCTCCCCGACAGCTGAAGCAACACCCACAACGTGCCACAAGTAAGGTGGGGATCTGGGTTGGTAAGGACTGGACCACGGTACAGGAAGGTCCTACAGAGAATACCTCACACAAGTCCCTAGTGTGGTTCCAGGGGCAGGATTGACTAAACTCCGTTATTGAGACTGGGAAATTCACCCAAAGTACTTAAGCCTTGCATAAGAGAGCCTCACTGGTCATTGGGGCAGGGCAAGTTGTCAAGTCAGCAATCCTGGTAATATTGTTGAATATGATGCCTGCTTCCTTTACAGAGGGGGTCAAGTGAAGAAACTATTCAACAGTGGTTATAAGAAGGGGTATTGCTAATGTGGTGTTGAAGTACTTTTGGGTTGAGGGAAGTATTAAGTTCCTCATACAGCACACAAGTGGTATCATACAGCTTGTGTAATTCCTACACTTCTCACTGGGTGTGCGCCCTTATAGTGGTTAAAGGTTTAGAGCCCTACATCATAACCACGCCTAATTAAATGTTAGAATCTGAGTAAATGTACTAGTGATGTGAAATTGATGATTTGAGATAGCATTTCTGCAGGGACTGTATCAATTGTCTGACTATATTGTATTGAGCTATCATCTCTAAAAGGAAGTCTGCGTAAGATGTTGAGTTATTAACTGTGAAAGACTAAGGATATTTACAGGTTGGATGTACTGAGTTGTAATGTTATTTCCACAGCCAGGAAAACGTTACCATCTCTTCTGATCTATGTGTAAAAACTTCACTTGTGAATACTAGAGCTAAAACAGAGAGAATCTTATTTTTATAAAACAGCTCATATTTTCCTAACGAATTGGTGTAGTGTCCTTTTTAAGTGTCTTGCGTGGATTTACTGCTGGGTGGTCTGCAACCTTCACACTTGTGCCTCTAGATTTGCATGTCTTACCCCTAGGCCAGGCTACCCTAGGTGACCTGACTTCCCAGGTTCCAACAACCAGGCTGTACAAAACTTTACTACCAGTTCATACATTTCAACAGGGTGTACTGTATCGTTTGTAAAAAATGTCCATTACAGTTTGCACACCACTCAAGAACGTAGGGGATTAGGGGGGGATCTCTGAAAAAAGCCTAAGGTGGAAGCTCTTCGGTAAGTTATGGGCATTTTTGCATGATCTTTTGTGTCATGAGTACATTTCCATTTGGCAAAATCTGAATCAATGCGAACTATTGCACATATGGAAAAAAATATTTCAAAATACCTTTGTGAAATGCTTCTTTTGTGTGTGATTTGTGGTGTATCAGATAAATATGGATGTCCAAAGTTAACAATCCTTAAAATTCCCCACCCCACAACTTGATTCGACACAGATGTTCAAATGTGAGACCAAAGACTTGAATCAGATAAGTTTGATTCCCAGTGGACAGAAACCTGGGAACCCAAAAGGTAAAAAAAAACTTTGGACATTTTGTACTTTTACAGCGACTTGTGCAGTTGCAGATGTTAGTAGCTGAAGGATGTTATCAGACAAAAATGTAATTTTGGAAGTATTCAGAATCCGTGGAAACTCCAGAACGAGGTAGGAGAATGTGAAGTTCTGAAATTATCCAGAACGTGCAAATGGCTAGAGAGCAGCTTCAACCCAATTACATCACAATGAAAACAGTGAAGGACTCCAAGGCTTTTTGAAGATTAATGATCATTTTTCTGGCTAGATTCTAGAATACCCCTTAGGACATCCTGACCAGCAGGAACTATTTGCTCCTACATAAGGATTTCAGGATACCACATAGAGGATAAACTCCATAGGCAGCACAGAACTGAGAAAACTGAATAGAAGCTCGCAAAGCATAATAATAAGCAAATTTGGTAACTGATAATAAGGAGTTCCAATTACTTGAGCAGCAGTGGTGAAATAATAGAGGTATTCTTCTAAGGTTTGATTGTATCAAATGATATGGCACTTTATATTTTAAATAGCTTGTACAACTGCTTTAAAAATTTAGAAATAACATGGGGCCACTGACTGAGACAATCTTTCAGAGGAACCCATGAAATAGAAAAATATGTTTTAAAACATGAAGTTCAGATGAATTGAGGGTGGATGTTTTAGAAAAGTGGACAACTTAGCAATTTTAGGAAAAAAATCTAAGATGACCATACTGGTGGACCTTTGGAATGAGCAGATTGACAATAAAATCTGTAGAAAAATATTACCATATTCGAGAAAGAATGTCCAAGGGTTGAAGGAACCCAGGAGGTGGTAAGTGTGAGCTTTTCAGTGCTTAATTTGAGATAGTTTCCAGTGGTTGGCACGGGCACTTAGTTGTCAAATCCGGCGCTTATGACATTCTGTCACATGGTGGCGTTGTCTGTCTAATTTGAAGAAGAGCACAAAAACAGTTGTTTATTAATTCAGTATACATTACAAATGACTAATACCAGCCACTCTTAAAGCTTTAATGGTGTGGAAACAGGGCCGGACTGACTTTCGGGCGTTTTGGAATGCTGACGAGCTGGGGGCTGATTTCACTTTGGTGGGGGCTGATTTTGTTGATGGAGACCTGTGTGTGCTTTGAAATAAACAAAGCAAAACTAATTTAATTCAGCACATGCAGGTTCCCATCAACAAAATAAGCCCCCTGCTCTGCAGCATGCCAAAACGCCTGGTAGCCATTTCGGCCCTGTGTGGAATTGTCTCATTGTCACACTTATATGTGTGTCTTGGTTAGCAGTTGTGTTGTTGTGTTGGTACTGTCAGTGGCAGCGCTAGTAGGGCCCATGGACGGAGCAAGCTGCAGTGCACTCTTGACTAGTACCCTGGCACTTTTTGTGTTACAAATTAAGCCCTGGAGCTTTTGTATTGGGCACAGATGTACCGAAATTGAACATACTTTGTAGTGTCCAATAAAAGAGTAGCCCACCAGATTTTTTGGCATAGGAGATTTTTTACAGTTTGCTTCCACTATAACTTGTACATAATGAATCATGAATCTTTTTTTAAAAGAAGTAACTTTTGATTGTCCAAAGGAAAATATACATTTCAAGAAACAAAATCTAATCTCTTATTTTCTTCTAATTTGAGTCTATTAGGGGTCAATTAGGATGGCGGGCGGACTTTCGTCTGCCCGCCACGCTAGTGGTGCTGGGACTGGCCGCCGGTGGTGCGGCGGTCCCGCACCAGAAATCAGGATGCCACTGCCATGGTGGCGGTGGCATACCCCATCCACAACATTGTGGTGGGTGGTGCTCACAGCACCGCCCGCCACAATGGCATGGATGCACCTTGTGCATTTGATGCACAACGTGGCAGGCACCGCGCTGTGCCTGCCACGTGTGCATGCAAATGAGGGGGGGTACCATACCCCCCATGTGCACCCCCCTTCCCCAACACCCTGGGGGCCTGCAATGGGCCCCCACATACATGCACTGCATGCCTTTCCACGGCGGCAACGCCTCCATGGAAATGCACTGCCCCGTCTGTATGGTAATATGGATGGCAGTGTCCTCCAGACACCGTCACCATGTGCAGCCCCTTTTCCTCAGGTCGACTTGTCAACTGACGGAAAACCGGCATTTGGTCTTTCGTCTTTCGTAAATGGCGGGCAGATCGCCATCGCCATGTGGGCAGTGGCAATCCGCCCGACATACTAATAGACCCCTTACTGCCCCATTACACGTTCAGTGGCATGGTTGGATGTGTGGTGACGGTCAGGGACCTCCGCACTAGTGTTCCAACCGCCATAATACAAGTACGGCAGTGGACTGTTTTGAGACTCCTGCAACTGCCAGGGAACTGGCAGTGGCCCGGTGGTCTGTGCATCAATATGCTTGGCGGTGCCGCAGCATATTCTGAGTTTCTCCACCACAAGCCTTTTCATGCCAGTAAACCCACCATGACACGGTGGTAGTGGGGAAACAAAGGGGGCACTACAGGGCCCTCTGTTGCCCCTGTACACTGGCATGCATGCAGGGGGAGCACATGGAGTGACCCCCGTGTGCATTCATTCTCAGTTCCTGTATGGCATGGACTAAATATTTGCTGCAGTGCAGGAATTTGCTATGGCATTCTCATTGCGGTACCTTTTTCAAAGGCACTACTGTGAGAATGCCAAAGGACCGCCCTCCAGACCAGGAGAAAACACCTAATCTGGCATGCTGTCCCGCTCCTGCACCTCCAAAGTCGTAATCAGCCCCTTATTCTTTCTCAGTACTACCAATCCATTAAAATGTTCTGTTGGACCCCCTGTGAAAATAGAAAAAGAAACAGAAGTAAAAACCACTTTCATTGGCAGAATAATCTCTTGATAAGACAGTGAATCATAAAGAAAACATCACTGTCTTCTGAGTTCCAGGAATATAAGTTGTAGAAAATTTATACTGTAAAAAGAATTAGCCCACCAAATCTGTGACTATTTAAACATTTCATTTATTGTACAACATGTACGTTTCTCTAATCAATTTCTTACAGATATCCTGTGCTTTCATCCCAAAATAAGAAGTCTCAAATGAGGTAAAGAATCCTTCAAAATAACCAATTCTTTTTCCAAAGCAGAACAGTTTATTTTGGAAGGAGAAAGTTTACTTAAAAAAAAGACAAAAGAATGCTCTTCTTTTTCAAATCCATAAATAAGAACTGCTCCGATTGCATAATCAGAGGCATTGCTCTCAACGGATAAAGATTTCAAATGCCCAAAAAGTCCAAAAAACAAAACATTATTGCAATTTTTACAAATTCAAAAATTGGTGCTGCCAAAAGAGAAAAAAAGTGAAGCATGTCCTCTTAAACTGGCCTATCTGCGAAAATACTTGGGGGGTCATTAGGATGTAGGGCAGATCACCACCAGCCGCATGGCGGTGCAGATCCGCCCTACATCCTTCTCCGCCAGCCACCCATTTACCCCGCCACATTAGTATGGCGGGGGGGTACTACGGCGGAAGGGAAGACCGTCTGCCGCTTTTCCGCCCGGTTGACAAGTTGACCGGGCGGAAAAGGGTTTAATATGGTGGCGTAGCGGCGATGCCGCCACAGAAAGGCATGCAGAGTTCTCTTATGGGGGCCCGTTGCGGGCCCCCAGGGAATCTGGGGGATGGAGGTGCACTACCCCCTGCATCATCATGGACAAGGTGGCAGGCACCTCGCGGTGCCTGTCAGCTTGTGCATGACAATGCACACAGTGCATTTCCAGCATTGTGGCGGGCGGTGCTGTGAGCACCGCCCACCTCAATGCTGGGAATGGAGGTTGCCACCGCCACAGTGGCATCCTAATCGTCGGGGCAGGACCGTCGCACCACAGGTGGTCGGTCCCAGCACTGCTAGGGTGGCAGGCGGACGGAAGTCCGCCTGCCATCCTAATGGCCCCCTTGATTTCTCAGATGGAAGTGGTAGAAGACCAATCAATTATAGCTTGAACGTTACATTGGTCCATGGCTGTACCTTTAGGCAAATTAACAAATCCTAAATTAGAAATCAACTGTTGCTCAAAATGCTATTTTCAGGATTAGTAATCAGACAATAATCTCTTAGGTGCCCTGGAGCTTCTCTAACATGCTCTTTCAGATTATTGTACTACTGAATATCTATACTAATATAATAAAGAGAGAGCCCAAACCTTTGAGGCGGGTAATCTCAGGAACCACAGCACCAATCACAACACCCAATACAGCGTTGGAAAGGGCAGTTGCAGCAGAAGGACATAGGCTATGCAGACGCCCACCATATACATTTAAAAGGTAAAAGAACCGTGCCAGCAAAGTAGTCCCTTGTGGGCGTGTTTGCGTTGTGCTGTGGGCGTGTGCTGGGGGCGTGACAAACGCTGGGGGACGTGTGGTACGTTCCGCCCTTCATGCCATGTCTCATATCGTGTGCTGTGGGCGTGGGCGTGTGCGGGGCGTGGGATTACGGAAAGCGAGCGCTGCGCCCAATACTTCATTGTTTTTTCTTCCCAGGTTCTGTACATTCCAGCTCCGGGTGTCCAGCCTGCTCCCTTTAAATACCCCTGCACCCCATAATCATAACCCACCCTTACTCCTTAAAATACCCCAACACCCTTAAACACTAACCCATCTTAACCCTATTAATACACCCTGTACCCCCAAACCCAAACCTATCCCTAAACCCTAAAAATACCCCTGTACCCCAAAACCTAAACCTAGCCCTGAACCCTATAAATACCCCTGTACCTCAAAACTCAAACCTACCCCTGAACTCTTAAAATACCCCTGTACCCCAAAACCCAAACCTACCCCTGAACCCTAAAAATACCCCTGTACCCCAAAACCCAAACCTAGCCCTGAACCATAAAAATAACCCTGTACCCCAAAACCCAAACCTACCCCTGAACTCTAAAATACCCCTGTACCCCGAAACCCAAACCTAGCCCTGAACCCTAAAAATACCCCTGTATCCCAAAACCCATACCTATCTCGAAACCCTAAAACTACCCCTGCACCCCATAACCCAAAACTATATATGAACCCTTAAAATACCCGAACACCCCAAAACATATACCTCAGTACCCCAAAACATATACCTTATCCAAACATTAAAAAAAAACATGCTTTTACCATTCATGCATTTACAACGAATTTCGTTGTAAATGTATGCGTGGTAAAAGCATATAAAATGTAATGCCATGCGTTATAATGGCATTTCGGAGTCATGGTACTTTCGTAATGAAAGTATGCGGAGTGATGGTATGCGGAAAGAAAGTTGCGGAATAATGGGTGTTTATCCTCCCCCGGTAAGTACATTGGTGGCACGGCGGCCCACATCTCCAGCAACATACTCATATTTTTTCACCACCGATTTGAAAAATGCACAGGTCTCTCTCATTGATGAATCTAATACACAATAGGAGCTCAGAGGGAAAAAGGAAAGGGTCGCCCTCCACTCAGAAAATGTCATACAACAAAAGACCCAGTCCTCAGGCGTCAAAACATGTCAGTGACTCCAAAAAATGGGGCAGTTAATATATACTGCTACCTCTCAATCTCTTATACATTTTATAAGGAGATATTGCACTGCACTCCCGCCCACGTTAAAAAAGTCCCGCCTGTTCGCCTTAACAGCAACACCGAACAACAACACTCGTGACCTAAATATGTTAGTCACACGTGTCCACACAGTCGTGTTGGACTAAATTCTCCTTAGAAAAAATGTGTGGGAGACAAGTGACACCTCACGGAAACACCACCAACGGGGTAACTGGTATGAAATTTCCAGACAGGCCCCTGTCTCATCATCGGTCGTCACCTGCCTCTCAAAGAAAAAGAAGAAAGGAAAGGAGTGTCCACAACAAACAACAGAAATTGTGACAAACAGTGGATAGCAGTAATATCTGCTGGTGACAAACACATAACATAAAGAAGTGCTTAAAAACCAAGCATAAAGACCCCTTAACCAACTTTATTTATAGGGAATTGCTTATGCTATGGTGTCTAAAAAGTCTGGTAGCTATTCATGCCTACCATTTGAGAGGCAGGTGACGACCGATGATGAGACAGGGGCCTGTCTGGAAATTTCATACCAGTTACCCCGTTGGTGGTGTTTCCGTGAGGTGTCACTTGTCTCCCACACATTTTTTCTAAGGAGAATTTAGTCCAACACGACTGTGTGGACACGTGTGACTAACATATTTAGGTCACGAGTGTTGTTGTTCGGTGTTGCTGTTAAGGCGAACAGGCGGGACTTTTTTAACGTGGGCGGGAGTGCAGTGCAATATCTCCTTATAAAATGTATAAGAGATTGAGAGGTAGCAGTATATATTAACTGCCCCATTTTTTGGAGTCACTGACATGTTTTGACGCCTGAGGACTGGGTCTTTTGTTGTATGACACTCTCTCATTGATGGCCAGCACCGACATAAACTTTTAGACACACCTCCTGCCACAAATTCTAGAATTGCGAACTTTAGAGCTGGGGAGCTACGTACGAATCTCGGCATCAGCTCAACATCCTGTGATTCCAGGCAAATCTCTTTGTCTCCCTGTGCCTACCATAAATGAATGTGTTCTTCTGTAATGTAAATTGTGCTCATGCCATGTTGTCGAGTTCGCGCTATATAATATTGCAAGGAAAAAAAAAGTAGGGAACCTCGAGTTCACACACTACTGAACGCGCACTCTTAAGTGCATCAGCAGTGCACTGTGAATCGGAGAGTTTCACAGGCCTGTCACAGATAAGAAATGCTATCAAAACAAAATCCTACAAAACAAAATACTACTGACCGGCAGCAATTCATACCCGGACAACGTCGGGACGGGCTGCTAGTAGATTATAAAATTTAACGGCCTACAATAATATTGAAGTCAAAATAGAGACAACCATATTATTAATATCAAAAATCCTATAATTATAATTAAAACAAAAAAATATATTGATTCCAACATATCTTCCTAGAAAGATATCTAACGATAAAAAATATCTAATGCAAAAATATGGACTGCAATAATATTGGTTTTGAAAATTAATTTTTAAATTATCAAAAATGTCATAAGTGAATAGAGTGTAAAAAATATGGAACATATATTTTAAATATTAAATGCATTTAAATAAAATGAAGATAAGATCTTAAAAATTGGCAAATTAAAAAATATATATATTACATATACTTAAAATAAATTTTCTTGTAATTAACTTTTAACAAAATGTGCACTTCTAATTACAATATATAAAAAACAATAGAATGTCTAGAATAAAAAATATTTAATTTGCAAAATATAAACAAATTAGAATAATATCTGTAAACATTGATTTATCTGAAAAAAATGAAGGAGAAATATCATCACAAAAACATTTGGGGCCCCATTAGGATGGCGGGCGGATTGCCACCGCCGGCCCGGCGGGGGCAATCTGCCCACCATCCCAGTAGAAAAGACGCCTCAGCCATATTATTATGGCTGTGGGGTCCGCGGCGGACGGAAAGACCGTCCGCTGCATTTCTGCCCCCGTCGACTTGCGACCGGGCGGAAAAGGCTGCAATATGGTGGCGGTGTCTTTTTAAAACCGCCAGCCATATTACAATGTGCATTAAGGAATGCCTTTCCGTGGCGGCATTGCTGCCACGGAAAGGCATGCGGAGTCTGCTATGGGGGCCTGTTGCGGGCCTCCAAGGACTCCGCGGGAGTGTGGGGGGTGCACATGGGGGGTACCTCTTGTACCCCCCTGCAGTTCTATGTACAACATGGCAGGCACCGCACGGTGCCTGCCATGTAAGGCACGGAAGTGCACAACATGCCTCCCTAACATTGTGACGGGCGGTGCTGAGTGCACCGCCCGCCACAATGTTAGGGATGCAGGATGCGCCCGCCACTGTGGCAGGCGCATCTTAATAGCACCCACGGGACCCCCGCCCTTATGGCGGTCTGTCCATTTCCACGACGGGATGGTGGGCAGACAAAGTCCGTTCATCATCCTAATAGGGCCCTTAGTTTGAAAATGCTTAAAGTGAAAAATAATTGCCTAAGATGCACAAACATATAAAACAATTGTAGTGCATTCACATGTTTAATAAATTAACATACATCTGTGGAGCGGAGGATGTCAGATATACTACTGACTCTCTAAAATAAACATTGGGTAAAGTGTTGGACTCGGGATAGGTGGACAGATTTACTATCTCCACTGCAAACAAAGAAGCCTTACGGAAAGTATTGGACTGTGGTGGGGTCAGATTTACTATTCTCACTCCAAAATAAGCGAAATTGTGGAAAGTGTTAGAAGCTCAGGGAGTCAGATTTTCAATTCCCACTTCAAACTAATCAACGTAAGGGAAAACAATTACATAATTAAATGTAAAACAAAAAGCAATACAAATATTAGAAATTAATTACCTATTAAAGTAAAAAAATACAAAATAATATTTACAAAATGAAACCTATAAAAGTAATGTAAATATAAAAAATAGTAAATGTAAGAATATTTGACATATAAATTCACATTTACATTCTAACTTAATTCATAAAATACAATTATTAATTTGTAACGATTTATTTGTTTTCCTAAATATAAAATACATTTTTAAAAACTAGAAACATTATTAAATAAATTAAATGTTTTTTTCTAAATCAAATTAAAACATTTTTCTAACCAAACTCAACATTTACAGATATTTAAAATTAGCAGTTATATTTTTTCAATTTCAAAACACTACAAACTCAAAACCCCCATAAACTCCAACTGCCGAAAGCATAAACAAACCATGACATAATTAAATGGTAAATACAAAATATTATTAAAAATGCACATAATTTTCAATATATTTAATGCATTAGTTTAAAACAATCCCCATGTATAAACCCAGCAGAACCAACATCCCAAAAAATTAACCCCATTAAACTTACAAAATACATATTTAAAAATATGTAATAGAACATATAAAAAATAATAAAGTATTTTAATAAATAAAACATTAACTTAAACATCACTCACCCAAACCCCTATGAAAATGACAACCCCCAAAAATAAAATTTAAATTTAAATACATTAAAAAAAATTGTCAATGAAAACAATTAAACTCCCAATAAAAACAACATTCAAATATTTGAACAATATTTGAAAAATCTAAAATAAAAAAAGTTACACATTAATAATAAAAACATAAACTCTATATTTACAATGCACAATAATAATGTAGTAACTATTTCATACTTCAATATTATTGTTAAAAAATGTAAAAAGAAAAAAGGTATACTTACCATCTATATTTATAACTATGATATTATGGTATCCACGACATGATGACTGATATTAAGTGCCGTTGATATTCTACCATTGATATTACAGATCCACACCTTCTGTGATCCTTGGAAAAAATTAAGAAGTTAGCTAAATAGACAATGTGATGTAAAGGATTATAGATAATTGAATCTACAAACCTCAAGTAACACAGTGAGGACATTGCTCAATTCAAAAAGGTAAAACCCTGTATTTAATATACCCCAAAGGAGTTTTCATCGCTAGACTTTATTTTTAAAAGATGAGATGCCCCTCTAAGATCTAGTTTTGTGAGTATATTAGCCTGATACCTTAGAATATTTATCTTAGCTGGGTTCAGGCCGCTATGGGGTAGGCTGGGACATACTTTTGAAGAAATCTTTTAGGGACAAAGAAGGTCCTGCAGGGGACCTGAGAGGGACAATGAGACCAGACTTTATATTTAGCCAAAAGTATTCTTGTAGAGCTTTCTTTTTGGGAAGAGATAAAGAATAAAGTGTTCCAAACGCAACCACAGTATCTGCTATCTAACCTTTTTGACAATCACATGACCTGTGAAGCAGTAATGCTCTTGTCGGATATTCAAAGATCACATCTAAGAATTCCTGATAGTCTACCAACAGATTAAATATCACATTGCGCATGGATCTTCGTCTTCAGATAAGTTAGAAGATGAAGTATCCAAAAGTCTTAAGTAGAACAATTATGGGTACAGAATTCAGACCCCAAAAACATAGGGGGTCATTAGGATGGCGGGCGGACTTTACCTGCCCGCCATCCTGACGGGGATTGGGACTGCCCGCCATAAGGGCAGGGGTCCCGTGGGTGGTATTAGGATGCGGCCACCACAGTGGCAGCCGCATCCTGCATTTATAACATTGTGGCGGGCGGTGCTCTCTGCACCACCCGCCACAATGCCATAAATGCATGTATGCATTTGCATACACAATGCGGCAGGCACCGAGCGGTGCCTACCGCATTGTATATGCAAATGCAGGGGGGTACCACAGGTACCCCCCCATGTGCACCCCACACCCCTCCTTCTCTTTGGGGGCCTGCAGGAGGCCCCCAAAGTGAAGACTGCATGCCTTTCCGTGGCGGCATTGACACCACGGAAAGGCATTGCAAAATGCCCATCATAATATGGCTGGCGGTGTCTGATAGACACCGTCACCATATTATTCCTTGTCCGCCCCGGCCGCAAGGCGACCGGGGCGGAAAAGCGGCGGACAGTCTTTCCGTCCGCCGAGGTCCCCCCGCCATACTAATATGGCGGGGGGATAACGAGTAAGGATGTCGGGCGGATTGCCCCCGCCAGGCTGGCGGTGGCTACCGCCAGCATGGCGCGGGCAATCCGCCCGACATCCTAATGGGCCCCATAGTATTTGCAAATTAATTGATGAAAAGGTTGTGCAATTTTGGGCACTTTCTCAATTAAATGTTCTCCTTTATTTACTGGGCCAAGGTATGAGGTTGATCCACCAACTGCTTCAATCATTTAAAAATGGTTCTTTTTAATGATTAGACTCTGATGCTTCATGGCCCAATCTTTGTCCATGTAAGCTCTAGTAACTCCAGAGTCAATAAAGGCATGTACTTTGATGATGTTTTCAATAACAATAAAGTGCATGTTAAAATAAATGAGTATCCAGGGTGTTTCAGAGTAGCAACTTGAATACTTTTCCTTCCCTCTGCCTTACCAGCATAATGATCCGCCCGCACATTTTAGATGTGAGTGGACCATAAGTTTGGCTACAGCAGTGACTATTCCGGCACTGCCATAGCCAAACCTCTCTGAAAGAATGAGGAAGTAACTGCCGCCGTAAAAATGGCTATCTGATCTTGGAGGCTTACGACCGACATCGTAGGTAAATATTTGGACCGCCGAATTATAATGTCGGCGGTCCGAGTGTAAACCGGCCAGTCAAACCGATTGAGTTCAGATGGGCTCAAGGACCCATCGGAAAGAGGGAAGCCGCACATAATTCCTAATGGATGGTGTTTCTGCTGTCAGGATTATAATGTCGGTTTCCGACAGGCTTTCCATGTCGGGCTTTTCGACAAGGAAAACTTGTAGGAAATCAACTTTGGGGGCCCCTAGCAGGGCCCCCTTCTTTCTGCAGCCTACGGTCGTGGGCCTGGGGGGGCAGCTATGAAAATCCCTCCACCGTGTGGTGCCTGCCACAAACTCCCATTTCTCTGTGGGAGCTTGTGCTGCGGGCGGTTTCCACCCGCAGCACAATCTCCCATAGGGAAATGGGAGTTTAGAACCGCACCATGTGCGGTCGTATTGTAATAAGGTGTGTGGGACCGCTGACCTATGGTCAGTCGTTTCTCACATCGAGATGGTGTTGGATGGACGCAAGTCTGCCCCACATTGTAATGAGCCCCTAAGTCATTTTTTCACTGTCCATCACGGCCTGGCAAAGTTTGGCAGTGAGGGACAGTAAAATAGTAATAATGTCCCCCTTGCATTAGATGACCATGGCAAGGGAAGCATGAAATTTTTGTTTTAAGAGAATCTTATTTTGGGATTTTCTTTTTGAAAATACAAAAAGAAAACAAAAAGAAAACTGTTTGGTGCAGGGCTCCATCGCGTTGACAGAGCCCTGCATTAAACAGCGTAGACCATTGACAGAAATCACTGTGATGACGGTTCCTGCCAATGCATTATAAATGATCGCCTGCTTGGAGGTTATTTATAAATGCAGCGGGTGGTCCCTCCAGCAGGGGGAGTGAGTAATGTACTCCGTCCAGCTGGCAGAACAACGGGCCATCTGTACACACATATATATATATATCAGGCCTCAAGTCAGAAGGTAAACTCTTTGACCAGGAAGGACCTGGTCAGTGTATCCGACCCATGTTCATAGCTGTCAGCGGCAAATTGCACCTAAGTCCTGTGCTTTTTGATGATAAATCTAATTAAAATATAAGCAATCATGTATCCGGTTTCATCTATTGGAATTTTTGTATTTTTGTGTCATTTTGTTTATTACTTTTTACTCTATTTATCTAATTCATTTTTTTTTTATTGTTATGCATTTTTACTTTACTACTGTTTTACTACTGCATACTTTGCACAGTGCCTCTACATTAATCCTCTCTGTTGTGTGCCATAGTTACCAGAGGGTTGAGCTCAGGTTCATTCAGTGATTTTAGCAGCTCACCCTGATGAGGGTTGTAATTATTACTTAAGGTGGGTAAAAAAACCCTAATAACCCAGTTTCTTACAGCGTCCCCTTTTTTTAAACTTTTGTATGTTTCCAACAAAGGACCTCTGGTAACTCTTAGCTCCACTGACTCTTCTTGTTCCTCTGATGATTCTTTGGAAAAGGTAGCAGGTCAAAGAACTGGACTCAGGGACTGAATAGGATAGTGAGTCTTTCTCCTTTCTCATCCTTTTTCTTGAATTTGACAGTGTTTTTGGATTACTGAGATAACTGAGTCAGTAAATGTTGTAGGTCTATCTCCTCGAACCAGTTTATCATTTAGTTCTTCTCTAATAGTTTACAAAAAGAGTGAAACTAGCATTGTCAGACCAACTAAAATCTCAGGCAATGGCCTTAAACTTTTGACCACAGAATAGTGTATCCATACTTCACTGTTAGAATTCCAAAAGATCTTTTTGAGCAGAATGCTCTACCATATGTATTACTGATCAAACATCTGACCTCCAATCTATGGGTGCAAAACACATGAGGTTTAAAAGTCAAATGGATGAAGCAAGCATTAGGAATTTTTTTTAATTCGCTTGGATTTCCACCAAATTTGCTTTTTGCATGACCCGATAATGGAGAATCTGAAGTAGATAGAAGGGAAGCAAAGAGTTGTTGTAAAATGGCATTTTGGTATTGGCTCATGGTATTGAGGCCACAATATGCTTGTCGAGGCTGCTGCGGCCACAACAAGCATATTACAAGCTTGCTTACTACCACACTTTTCAACGCAGTGCAACCGCCATGAAAAGTGTGTCAGTGAGGAAACAAAGGGGGTGCTACAGGGCCTCCTTGGTGCCTCACACCATGTGAATGCAAAGAGTGGGGCACAACAAGTGTAAATGCACACCAGTAACTGCACTGCATGGACCTTAGCTGTCCATGCAGTGCAGGTACTGCCGTCGATGTTCTCATTGTAGTGCCTCTTTTATAGGCACTGTCTGGGGAACGCCAAAGAACAGCCCACCAGACAGGAGAAACTCCTAATCTGGCAGGTGGTTTGTACATGAGTTTAGCAGTGTGGGAGCAAGGGGCTCCTGCTTCCGCACCGCTAAACTCATAATGAGGCCTTTTATCTTTTTCTTTTGAAGAAAAGGCCTCCTGTATTTGTACAACACCCCAAAAACCTGGCTAGACACACACATTTACAAAACAGAGTAAAAACCCGTGGACTCAAGAGGAAAAAATCTTTGAAAAGTTGAGGAATTGCAGATGCTAGTAGACAAAGGTTATTATCAGGAAGAGAAGTAGTTTTGGATGTATTCATGCTCTGCTATGAACTCCCGATACAGGCCACAGACTGGTGAGGTTCTGAAATAATCCAGAGTGAGCAACTAGGAATAAAGAAGAGAAATATGTTGCGGAACTCCCTTCTCCAGGCTCTCCCTACAGAAGCTCAATTTGAATCTTCCCTTAAATTGCTTTACAGATTTATAAAGCCAGCGAGGTTAAAAAAGAACCACTTTTTTGTGTTAAATAGGCTTTATTATACTCCGTCTAGAATTGCTAAGTTCACCCCAGTTCCGATCCCACAGTGCCCCACATGTAAAAGAGATAAAGCTGACGATGTCCATATGTTCTTTGAATGTAGGGAATTAAGTTTATTCTGGAAGAATGTGTGGGAAACATTGATTGCCATTTTAGGTATAGATCTGGAAATTGACGTTAACCTGGTGATTTTTGGCTCAAATGATTTTACAGGAGAGGCGTTGTCACAGATAGACAAGGGGCTACTACTATTTCTTATAATCATTGCCAAGAGGGAGATCTGCCTAAGGTGGAAAGACCCGATCCCCCCCAACAGAGAAAACTGGGTAAAAGCTGTGCTGAATATGGCACGTTTGGACCAGGGCGATAGGACAGGAGCACAAGAAAACATCTGGGCTCCCCTTTTAGTTTGGGGACGCCATTTGCACCTGATTAATTACTAGATCAATGGTGGTCGAATCCTGGTCCAATGATTACACCTGACCTCAACCTCGTGAAGAAGCCCTGGGGGGGCATGGATCTACCCAGCGAGCCGAAGGGTGCCCAGTTCTATTCCACTCGCCTTGTAAAACCTGCCCAGATCTAAGGTGAGATGTGGACAAAAAATAAATGAGAAATATGTTGTATGTCTCTGTTGAACTTATTTATACCGAAAGCAGCTAATTCACCTGAAAGAGGCGGAGAAAAGAAATAGGAAGTGCAAAACTACCAAAGTCAGTTTGGATGAACAGAGAATGTGGATTGCCTAAAAATAACACATCCCAAGGTCAAATTTGCCATGAAGTATAGTAAAGAGTAGAATTTCGGCTCCCAAAATAATAGAGTAAAAATTGTAAAGCTGTGGTACAAGCAAAATACAAAACTATAAATAGTAATAGTCTTTAATCCTGAGTGAAAGTAGGCCAGTGTAATTGGAATGGGCTTCACCTAACACAATTTTTTTGTACACCCACCCACACAAGACAAGAGCAAAGACGTTGAGACAAAGAGACTCAGGCACAACACCACCCTGAGGTCGATACTGATGGAGAGGAACATAGCATTACTTCTACATCTCACGTCATGAACCCAGTCATTAATCATTAAGATTGTCACCCAATCAAAGGACAGGAAACAAAACAGGAACTGCTCAGCCACCCACCCTCAGTTGGTTGCTAGAATAGAATCGTATTACATCAGCACTTTCTGTTTTGTTTCTTGTCGTGTACTAGGATCAGGAGATGCTGAGGTTGGTGCTGGACTCTCACCTCCGATGAATATGGCAGAATTTCTCTCCCTGCTGGGCTTGGCAGGAAACTCTGTCACCTACGTGGGAGCACCAACATCTGGAGAGAGTGAGAATGGATCCTTGAGCACTTCACAGTAAGGTAAGGCTGTTAACACACGTAATGGGGGACACTGAATGTATTCTAAAAAGTTATATTGCTGTCTGTTATGGCTTATTGGAAGTTGTTCATCTAGGATAAGATTCTGAAATATTGTGTTATAGTGGAAGAATTTGAGTATTACCTGGAAAATGAGGTGAACGCACCCGGGGATTGCCTTCCTTGGTAATGCGTATTGGGAGCAATATATGGGAGAATATTCACACATGCGCAAAAGGTTACTCATGTGTGTTGCCTATGCCCATGTGCAGTATTTTGCTTCTAGGTTTCTCGACACGCTGAGGATGCTCTTTTTCTCTTTTCGAGTAATAGTGGAAGCAATATCATTAACATTTATAGTGCAATATTTGCTTTTTGCTGACCTTTGTAACTTATGTCCTGACATATTAGGGAAGCATACTGATAAAAGACATTGCTTGCCTTCTACTTCTTCCTCCTTAGATTATAGATCATGATAGATCATGATCTCCTCCCTCTAATAAGGGCAAATCATCCTTGGAGGATGAGAGCATTAAGAGGTTAATATTGGAGACCATGACTTCTCTTAAATAAAAGAAGTAGGATACTGCAGAAGGAGTGGATCGTGACAGTAAATTTATTCAGATCTCTGTATGTCTTATCTGTTGTATAGCTCTTCTCCTCCCCCTCCAAAAAACAAGGGGAAATATATTACTAAGGATGCATTACCTGAATTCTTGAACTATATCAGGTTTTTGGCTGAGGAGGCTACGGGTTCATTTAAGGATTCTGTTCTTAGACAATATAAGAAACCTACCAGTGTAGGAGTTCCAGTCCACCCATCTGTCATGGACGTTATCCTTAAAGAATGAAGAGATCCTGGCAAATTCGATATCCACAGTTTTATGCCAAAGGTTTGTCCTCTGGAAGGTATGAAAAATAAATTGCCAGATACTATTCATATTGACTCTGATGTCACTAGCCTGGTAGGCAGATCATCCGTGGTGGAAGAGAATATCTTAAGAGAGCCTGCAGAAAAGAAAGTGGACGTAGCCCTGAAGAAGGTATATTCAGTGAATATGAGATGCCACATCACATGCGATTACAACGCGGTTGTTACAATTACTGAGTTGTTACAACTCGAACCATTACATCACAAGTCGATTCAACAACTTGCTGTAGGGAGCGCGCTGGATTTCGGAATAGTATAATTTAATATTCCAGCTCCAGTGTGTGCAACAGTAGGGAAGGTGTTGGAATAGTAAATTATAATATTCCTTAGTTTAGCGCACCCCTTACAGCAAGTCGTTGAAACACCTTGCAATGTAATGGTTTGCTTTGTAACAACACATTCGTTGTAACAACGTGTTGTAATCGCATGCGATGTATCGCATGCGGAGTAAACACAGTTTTCCATATTGAGCCTGCATCGTGCTCTTAGTGTTGGTCTTTATGGGGCTTTTACACCTTAGTCACTCCTCATAGACTTTAAAAAAAAATTTAAGGCCAGGCAGGAGAGCTCTCATTATCCAGATCTATTGGAGATCCTGGGGAAACAAGAAGAGTTTCTCTTGGACATTTTATGTGATCCTGTCAGAACATCAGCCTTGGCATACAGAGCTTCTGTAGCAGCACAGAGAAATATTTTTCTAGAAACATTGGAATACTGATTTCACTCATAGGGCAGCAGCATGACTTTTAAAGGCTCCAGAATATTTAGAACATAACTTGAAGACCAGTTACATAAACCTTTTAAGTAAAGAAAACTTGTATTCCTTTCAGAAACAACTCCAGTCCAGGTCTACCTCTCAGCTCAAGTCTCAGTCTTTTAGACAGCTATCCAGAAGACAGCATAATCCAGAAGCTGGGTTAAGATTTTAGGGGAAGGGTTTTTTCCTCTAAATTACAGAAGAAACAGAAAAAACACTCTTCAAATACTAATCAATGAATCTGACTGTGCCGGAAAACAGCAAATAAATTGGTCCACGTTTTGAGGTTGGTGACTGGATCCATTACTTCCTGGACACTTATAAGAAGAAGAAATCAGATAACTGGTTTCTGAGCATCATCCAGAGAAATTACAGAATAACATTCTCATCGCTCCTGACTTATTCAGGGACCATTTATACTCACTTGGGAAAATGACAAGAGAAGTTGGAGGTGTTAATGGAGGGAATTCAGTCTCTCCTGTGAAAGGGGGCCATTTTTCCAGTCTCGAAGGAGGAGGAAGGGAAAGTAACCTACTTAATAGTGTTTCTTGTTCCAAAGCAGACAGGGGTCTGTCATATTGTAATAGACCTCAATAACCTAAACAAATACGGTAAGAAGATAGTATTTAAAATGGAAACTCCGCTGAAGATCATTCCATTGATTCAGCCAAATTATTTTGTAGCAGCTTTAGATTTGGTGACTCCCTAACTCCATGTGTCGAAATTCCAACCCCTTCAGAGGTTCTTGAGATTTTGTGTCCCGGGTCACCATTGGCAATATAGAAGACTTCTGTTTGGTCTACGGTCATCTCTGTGGTTCTTCACTACAGTGTTAGCCCCAATAATTGCCCATCTAGAACTTCCTGGAATTTCAATGTTTCCCTACTTGAATGACTGGTTGCTCCAGGGCTCATCTGTTCAGACTCTGACTCTTCATTTAGCAGAGACCATAGCTATGCTAAATAAGCATATGTTTCTTCACAATCTACCCAAGGGTCATCTGCAACCCATGAAGGAGCCGGTATTTATTAGAGCAAGGTTCAATGCAGGGCAGGGCAAAGTATTTCTACCATCAGAAAGAGTGATTCATCTCCATAACTTAGTGGAATCCTTTTTGAGTCTTAAAGTCTTAAAGAGGCAACAATCTTCAAATGGATGGAGCTCCAGGGACATATGGTAGCCTCAGTTCTCATGGTGCACTGGGCAATGTTGCATTTGAGACCTGTTTTGTAGCATCTTCACAAACTTCACAAACATGAAGTGTTATCAGTGAAGATCCTGGAGAAGAAGGTTCCAGTGACCGCCGATGTCAACCTGGAACTTCAGTGGTAGTTGAATATGGGCACTCTGTGCACCCTGATCCGCCTCAGGTTCTGACAGAGGAATGTGAGTACCTTGGGATAATGTGCAACATTGGGGGAACAATCAGCCCAAGCCTGATAGACCTGGACAGAGGCATTGAGATCTTCTAATTAGAGGGAGCTAACAGCTGTGGTCAGAGCTCTCTGTTATTTCAAGCTCCAGTTGGTTCACTCCAATTTGTTAGTACGGTCTGAAAACACAGCCACTGTGGCCTGTATCAATCACTGAGGCAGTTTTCATTTCTGGGCCTTGACCAAAATAGCCAGGTCTCCCACGCTTTGGGCACAGAAGCATCTATTGTCAATATCAACAGACTACATCAATGGTTTGGACAACACAGAGGCAGATCTTTTGAGTCAGTTTTTTCCCTCATCCCAGTTAGTCCAGATCAGTGTTTCAAGAGAAATGCAGGAGGTTTGTGAACCCTTACATTGAAGTCTGTGCATCCACGTCCAATACTCTTCTCCATAGGTTCTGTTCCAGGTTTCCAAAATAGGAGGCTGGAGGAGTGGGTGTTCTAGCCCTGAAAAGGCCAAGAAGGCTACTTTATGCCTTCCTCAATTTCCTTTATTTCAGAAAGTGTTGTGGAAAATGCAACTGGAGAGGGCTCATGTAATAGCGAATCTCCTGTTTTGGCCAAAGAGAATCTGGGTCCCTCTTCTGAAGAGGATGGCTCTTCAAACTCCTTGGGTTGTGCATTGCTTTCTTTCTCCTCTGAAAAACTGAAACCCTCCTCTTAATTTACATCAAACTCTGTCGGTTTGGAGGTTGAAAGGCTAAGTTTTGAGAAGTGGGGTTTGCCGTCTTGTTTGATTAATGTAGTGGAAGGATTCAGAAGGGCTTCCGCTCTTGTTGCTTATTCTAGGCATTGGAGGACTTTTGATTATTGGTTCCACTTCATCTGTTGCCTTTTCTGTATCTTCTTTCTGTAATTTCTCTTGGATACATTCTAAAATAAGTTACCTCCCTTTACTCTGAAGGCACAGTGGCATGCTATCAAAGCTTTTCATGACTCCAATCTTGAGTTTAAAGAAGCAGAGATCATACTAACAAAGATGTTAAAGAGCTTTGCTATTTCCAGACCTGTCTCATATTCTTCAGTCCCTACTTGAGACCTTCCCTTACTTTTGAGAGCCTTGCAGGTTCTTCCATTTGAGCCTTTAAGTTTGGTTGATCTCAAATTTCTCACTTCAAAGTTCTGTTTCAACTAGCAATCACATCTGCTACAGGGTTGAGTTAACTTGCTGCCTAACTCTGGCATCTTCCTTTCTTACATTTCTTTGATGATGCAGTAATGTTGATATTGCATCAACCCTTTTTGCTCAGGGCCAATTTTAAATGCCACTGATCCCAAGAACTGATTCTCCCTGTTTCTATCCTTCTCCTTCTTCTGAAGAAGTGTGCATGTTAAGTTGGTTGGATGTTAAGTGTGCATTATCCACTTATCTTAACAGATCCAGCGATTATAGAGAAACAGACTCTTTGTTACATTTGGTCCTTCTGGGAGAGGTAAGAAGACTTCCAAAATTAAAATGAGTCGATGGATTAAAGAGACTACTAGACTTACATACTTGAATTTGGATCAGGACTTGCCTCTCAAACTTCAAGGACATTCTACAAGAGGTGTTTCTTATTCTTGGGTGGAATTTCAAGGTGCTGCAGAGATGGAACTTGGGCTTCAGAGCACACCTTTATAAAAGATTACAAAACATCCGTAATAGGCAGATGCATTCTGGAGAAAGGGTGTTCTAATGCATACGACCATAATTGAATATTTTGTTATATGTTTCCATTGGCTCTGATAACAGCAATTGAATTACTGAGGTGTTGTATTATATCTTGGTCATGTATGTTTTTATATTTATGGGAGTTTATGTGTCAAAGGCCTTTTCCTTGGGTATCTTTGATATAACTCATGATTACTGTTAGAAGCGGCTGTCTCTAGTTGGCAGAGGTATACACTTCTGACAAATAGGGACACACCTTTTCTAGTCAGGGCAAGGGGATCACACACTTAGATAACCCCTGCTCACCCCCTTGGTAGCTTGGCAAAGCAGACAGGCTTATCTCAGAGGCAGTGCGTTAAGCATTTATGACCACATACAGTAATAAAGTGAATACACTACAAATGGACACGACACAGTAGTATTATAAAAATAAGAATGTTTATATAAGGCTTAGCACAAGACCAAATAACGACAAAAATATACCACAATCTTAATAAATACTCTCGGAAGGAAAAATAATAGTTCAAGTACGGTTTCTTCTTAGCACAAAGTCTTTAGTAACAAAAGCAACTCTTCTTCTTAAAAACACAGTTCTTGGCAACAATGTAACCCACACGGGAGTCACACGACGTCGAGGCAAAGTTAATCCAAAGGTTCGGCGTCGACCGCGAGGAGCGCTACGTCGAGCCCGGAATCGCACAGACCCCAACAACACAGTACTTTGGAAAAGTGAAGCACTCGATGATCAGCGGCGTCGAGATGTCCGGCGTCGCGTCTTCGGCGTCGATCGGGCCTCGGAGTCGGGGCGATCTGCAGCGGCGTCGACCGAAGTCAGGCGGGAGCAGCGCTCACGGGATGAAGCAGGATACGGCGTCGTCGATGTCGATGTTGCAAGAGTGAGCAGCGCTCACGGCGTCGAGAGGGCTCGGCGTCGATGCGATCAGCGGCGGCGTCGACACAGGGTCATTTGGAGCTGGAGCCGAACTCGCTACTCACTGGCGTCGCTACTGGCGTCGATCGGGCCCGGCGGCCGGCGTCGAAGGTGCGGGACACTGGAGCCGTTACTCACGATGTCGAGCTGGATTCGGCGACGTCCGTCGGCGTCGAGATTGCTGGATTCTTCAGAGGTGCTGGATTTCAGGTTCCAGCAACAAGCACTTTTAGCAAATAAATGAAGTCCTTTGACCCTGTGACTTCAACAGGAGGCTGGCACTTCTTCCAGCCCTTGGAGATTTTCTTAGCAAGTTTGAGAGTACACACTCAGTTCCTCTCTCCTGGTTCCTTGGCAAAAATCAAAAAGCAGCTGCAGGATTCCCCCAACAAACAGCACTCTGGCAGAAGGGGTAGACAGTCCTTGGATCAGCAGGCTTCTTGTCCTTGGTTCAGGTTTCCTTGTCAGAAGTGATCTAAATTCTTGGTTCAGGGGTCCTTCTCTTATACCCCTTTTTGGCTTTGATCCCTTTGTCCATGCAGGGGAATTTCCCCCCATCCTGGGTTTGTTGTGGGTGTTGCCAGGCCTAGGCACCTGGCCTATTCACTGTGCAGGGCAGAGTCTTCAGCCGCCCAGCAGGAGCGGAGCCAGCATTGTCACTGGCAGGGGCAGGGCCATCAGTTGCCCGGCAGGAGGGGGGCCAGGAAAGTCCCTGGCAGGCACAGAGTCATCAGTCGCCTGGCAGGGGGGGCGGAGCCAGCATTGTATCAGGCAGGGCAGGCTATCAGGAGCTACTCTTCCCCTACTCTCAATGCAAATGCCCCACTCACCCCACACTGACTCATTCAGACCTCTGGAGCCACCCAGCTCCTGTCACACGCAAACCAGAACCAGCAGAGACCGGTAGACAGTTAGACAAGAAAATAGCTACTTTCTAAAAGTGCTATTTTCAAACACAGAGTCTAAAAACCATCCACCCAAACGGATGCGTTATTAAACCCTGAGTTCAGGGATACCAAACTCGACATTGCACCATGCTCCCCGAGCCCGCTAGGATTATAGCATTAATAATCCTGGCAGCCCATTCTAACTGATGGAGAGCAGGTTACCTTACAATAGTGAAAAACGAATATGGCTGTAATTCACTATCAGGACATGCCAACCTTGTCAGGCTTGTCCTACCTTATGCTTACAATGCACCCTGCCCTTGGGCCTACCCTAGGGGTGACTAACATGAAGTTAAGGGAAGGTTTAGGGACTGGCAAGTAGGTGTACTTGAGCAGTCCTTGTGACAGTCAGACTGCACGTGGTCTAGCAATGGTAGACCTTCAGACATACTTTTACTAGGCCGCTCTTGTGGGTGGCACAACACGTGCTGCAAGCCCACTAGCAGCATTTGTATTTACAAGCCCTGGCACTCCTGGTGCACTCTAATAGGGACTGACAGTAAACCAAATAAGCCAAACATGGGAGTCAATCAATACAGCAATTTCACATAGGGAGCACTTGCACTGTGGCACTGATCAGCAGTGGCACAGTGCCCAAAGCAATATACCAGCAAAAACATCGTAAACAGAGGAGGCAAACAGAAAAAATGGAGGAGAGACTCATGCCAATGATGTCAGGTCTAACACGTGTCCCCTCCAGCTGAAATGTGGGGAGAACTACCCTTACCCTAGGGAGTCCTCATCACTAAGGCGGAAAAATCTGGACAGACCATCAGCATTGGCGTGATCTGTGCTAGGGCGGTGTTCCACCGTGAAGTCCATCCCCTGTAGGGAAATGGACCACCTCAACAGCTTTGGATTCTCACCCCTCATCTGCATCAACCATCTGAGGGGCCTGTGGTCTGTCTGAACCCGGAAGTGAGTCCCAAACAGGTAGGGTCTTAGCTTCTTCAGCGCCCAGACCACAGCAAATGCTTCTCTTTCTATCGCACTCCACCTCTGTTCCCTGGGAAGTAACCTCCTACTGATGAAGGCTACAGGTAAGTCTCGGCCCTCTTCATTCACCTGAGCTAGAACAGCCCCCACGCCATGCTCTGAAGCGTCCGTCTGGACAACAAATTCTTTAGAAAAGTCGGGTGCCTGGAGTATGGGTGCTGTGCACATTGCAGTTTTCAGGGTGTCAAAGGCCGTCTGACTGGCGTCAGTCCAGATCACAAGTCTTGGCTGCTTCCTGGAAGTCAGCGAAGTCAAGGGGTGCACAATGTTACCATAATCCTTCACGAACCTCCTGTAATAACCCGTGAGACCCAAGAAGGCTCTCACCTGAGTCTGGGTTTTGGGCGGTGCCCATGCCAGGATGGTATCAATCTTGGGTTGCAGGGGGGCCACCTTGCCGCTCCCTACTTGGTGCCCCAAGTACACCACTGAACCCTGCCCAATCTGGCACTTACTGGCTTTGATTGTGAGGCCTGCTCTGCGCAGGGCCAACAACACTTCCTGGAGGTGGCGCAAGTGTTCCTCCCAACTGGCGCTGAACACTGCGATGTCGTCCAGGTAGGCGGCACTGAAATCCTCCAGTCCAGCCAAGACCTGGTTGACCAACCTCTGGAAGGTGGCAGGGGCATTCTTCATCCCAAAGGGCATAACCCGGAACTGGTAGTGCCCATCTGGTGTGGAGAATGCCGACCTCTCTTTTGCCCCATCAGTCAAGGCGATCTGCCAGTACCCAGACGTTAGATCAAACGTACTAAGGTACCGGGCAGCCCCTAACCGATCTATGAGCTCATCAGCTCTGGGGATGGGGTGCGCGTCAGTCTTGGTGACTGAATTGAGTCCTCGGTAATCCACACAGAACCGAAGTTCCGGTGAAGCACCAGGCGCTGCAGCCTTTGGGACCAAGACCACTGGGCTGGCCCAAGGACTGCTAGAGGACTCAACCACCCCTAAGGCAAACATTTTGGAGACCTCCTCCTGGATGTATGCTCTGACCTTGTCAGTCACTCTGTAAGCCTTGTGCTTCACAGGAGTGCTGTCCCCGGTGTCCACATCATGGACACACCACTGAGTGACACCAGGAATCAAGGAAAACAGATCAGGGAATTGTCCCAACAATTGGCGACAATCCTGCTGCTGTTCAGGGGTCAGTGTGTCAGAGAGGACAACACCATCCACTGACCCATCTTGCTCTTTTGCAGACAGGAGGTCAGGAAGAGGCTCACTCTCCTCCTCCATTCCAGCATCTGTAGCTAGGAGCATGCCCACTTCGGACCTTTCTAAGTGGGGCTTCAAACGGTTGACATGCAGGACCCGCAAGGGGTTCCTGGGAGACTTCAAGTCCACCATGTAGGTGACATCGCTCTTTTTCTCCACAACCTCAAATGGTCCAGTCCATCGGTCCTTGAGCGCACAAGGTTCCACAGGGGACATGACCCAAACTTTCTGTCCAGGCTGAAGCTCCACCAGAGTGGCATTCCGGTTGTACCACCGCTTCATCTCTTCCTGGCTGGCCTCCAGATTTGCCTGAGCAAGATCTCTGAAGCGCCTAGTCTGGTTCCTAAAGGCCAGCATGTAACTGTATACATCCTGGGGAGGTTTCCTGGGAGATTGCTCCCAGCCTTCTTTGACCAGACTCAAAGGTCCTCTTACCGGGTGTCCATACAAAAGCTCAAAGGGGCTGAACCCTAGAGACTTCCGTGGCACCTCACGGTAAGCAAACAACAGGCATGGCAAGAGGACGTCCCATTTACGCCTCATTGGTTCTTCAAGACCCATAATCATGCCTTTAAGGGTACGGTTGAATCTTTCAACCAACCCATTACCTTGAGGGTGGTAAGGAGTGGTGAACTTGTAGGTTACCCCACACTCCTTCCACAGAGACTTCATATAGTTGGAAATGAAGTTGGTGCCCCGGTCTGACACCACCTCTCTGGGGAACCCCATTCGGGAGGAAACACCCACCAGTGCCCGTCCCACCACGGGGGCCGTCACTCTTCTGAGAGGGATGGCTTCCGGGTGCCGTGTGGCATGGTCCACCAAGACCAGGATGAACCTGTTGCCCAGGGCTGTCTTGGGGTGCAGGGGCCCAACAATGTCAATCCCCACCCGGTCAAAGGGGGTACTGACCACGGGAAAAGGTTGGAGGGGAGCCTTCTGCTTCCGCCCGCTTTTCCCACTTGCCTGGCAAGTTTGACAGGTCTTGCAATGGATATCTGTATCCCTTCTCATCTGAGGCCAATAAAAATGGGTGACAAGCCTGTCATAGGTCTTGTCCTGCCCCAGATGTCCAGCTAAAGGAACGTCATGAGCCAAACCCAGTAGGAAGGCTCTGAAGCGCTGGGGTACCACCAGCACACGGGCTGACCCAGGCTCAGCAGCCTTAGGCTCGCTATACAGGAGATCGTTCTCCCAGTAGACCAAATGTGACCCTGACTGATCACCTGTTGTCTGGGCTGAGGCCTGCTGCCTCATACCCACAAGAGAAGGGCACACTTTTTGTTCTGCACAAAATTCTTCCCTGGAGGGACCACCATCCTGCTGCCAGTGGGTCAGCTCGGGCAGGTCTCCCAGTTCAGCAACTTGTTCACCTGTGGGTTCCAGGGCATACCCCTCAAGGTCTGCCTCCTCCTGGACCACAGGAACTACGGGGGACGGTTTCCCGCGCCCCCTGCCTCTTCTCTTCACAGCTGGGTCCTGGGCCATACTTTCAGGCTCCAGAACCCCATCAACACCCTTACTTGCTGTCATCGATCGAGTGGTTGCACACACCCACTCTGGCACACCCAACATTTTCAAATGTCTCTCCCTCTCCACCTTAGCCCAAGGGGAGTCTTCCAAATCATTGCCCAGGAGACAATCAACAGGCATGGCGGGCCTTACAGCAACTTGAAGAGTACCTGAAACTCCCCCCCCCATTCAAAGGGAACCTGAGCTACCTTACACTCTCTCTGGGAGTTGTCAGCAGCTATCACAGGGTAGAATGCGTGGGGAACAACCTGCTCTCTGGACACCAAGTGACACTTGACAGCTGTCACACTCGCTCCGGTGTCTCTGAGAGCTTCCACTCTATGGCCATTAATGGTCACCCACTGCCTATATTTCTTAGTGTTACTAGGCAGGGGGGGTGGAGGGACCATTTCCATGTCTCCTAAAGAGACCAGGGACATCTCTGCGGGACCCTCCCCACCATGGGCAACCATCTCCTCCCCTCCCAGGGCTACACTCGCCAACTGACGGGGTGGTGCACTGGGTGGTGCACCAGAGTTCTTCAAGGGCCACTGAGGATCATAAAAACGGTGTCCCACCTGTTTACAAGCGAAGCAGGTCATTGGGCCCCTATGACCAGGTTTACCTGGCGGGGCCTCTGATTTCTTCACAGGGGGAGGCTGGGAACCCTTCCCTTGGTTCCCTTGGGGATTACTTTGGGACCCTTTCTAGAACTCCCTCAGTTTACCCCTGTCCCCCCCACTCTTCTGCTGGGGACCCTGCCCACCTTTGGCTGAGTCTCCCACTCGACCCTTGTGGACCCTGGTACTGACCCAGCGGTCCGCCTCCTCAGCAAGTTTTCTATGGTTAGATATCTTGCTATCAATAAGGTGCTGGCGCAGCTCTGGAAAACAGTTATTAGACAAGTGCTCCCAAGCAAACAAATCATAAAGAGCATCATAACTTTCCACTTTGCTGCCCTTTACCCAACCATCCATGGCTCTGCAAAAAAATGACACATATTCAACCCACGTGGTACCAGGCAACTTCTTACATTCTCTAAAGGCCTGTCTGTACTTTTCTGGGGTTAGGCCATACCTTAACATTAAAGCATCTTTCATATGAGTATAAGACATCCTATCCTCAACAGGCATGTCTAGCAGGGTATCTCTTCCCTCATTCACAAAGCGACCCCACAACCCCGCTCCCCAATCCTTCTCAGGGACCCGGTGGGCCAACAATGCTAACTCATATGCTTTAAACCATTGACCAATATCTTCATTCTTCTGAAAATCTTTGATCACATCTTTGGGAAAATAAAACCTACTTTCTGCAGGCACAGATGGGATGCTGCCACCAGAGGGATTCAATTCTAACTCTTTAGCTTTGAGCTCCAACTCCCTCAACCTGGTATCACGCTCCAAAGCTAACTTCTCTCTTTCAAACTCCAACCTTTTGATCTCCAGATCAGCTTATCTCCTGCCTCTTGCATTCTCTATCTCCAACTGCCCATTTATCTTAAGTTTTGCCATTTCCATGTTGTATGCTCGCTCCTTCGCCCTTTCTTCTCTTTCTTCAGGAGAAAGACCTTTGGAGGAAACACTGCTGCCAGGAGGGGATGTGGGCCCATTCACTGGCACCTCCTCCTCCCCTTCCCCTGTCGGTACCACCACCGGATCAGAGGGATCTCTGGCCTCTAACCAGGCCTGCAATGCTTTGAGATAATCTGGTCTCCTTGAAATGCCTGTGGTAGGAACTTTCAACTGCTTGCAAAAGGCTTTCAGCTTCTTTAACGGATAGTCGTTCATCTTACTCCTATCAAATTCCTCCACAACAACAACAGGGGCAGTGACTCCGGCATCACTCATGGTCAAAACTGGCAGTTTTCAAAAATCAAGCTCCAGGAAAGCGGAGAACAAAAATAGGATATCCAACCAAAACAGATTGTGGCTGCGCTATGGTCTGCTTTCACCATGTAGCGCACACTAATCACTGCACATGGGTCATAAATGCAAAGTTCAAATCCTCACCGCTGACCCACCAATGTTAGAAGCGGCTGTGTCTAGTTGGCAGAGGTATACACTTCTGACAAATAGGGACACACCTTTTCTAGTCAGGGCAAGGGGATCACACACTTAGATAACCCCTGCTCACCCCCTTGGTAGCTTGGCAAAGCAGACAGGCTTATCTCAGAGGCAGTGCGTTAAGCATTTATGACCACATACAGTAATAAAGTGAATACACTACAAATGGACACGACACAGTAGTATTATAAAAATAAGAATGTTTATATAAGGCTTAGCACAAGACCAAATAACGACAAAAATATACCACAATCTTAATAAATACTCTTGGAAGGAAAAATAATAGTTCAAGTACGGTTTCTTCTTAGCACAAAGTCTTTAGTAACAAAAGCAACTCTTCTTCTTAAAAACACAAGTTCTTGGCAACAATGTAACCCACACGGGAGTCACACGACGTCGAGGCAAAGTTAATCCAAAGGTTCGGCGTCGACCGCGAGGAGCGCTACGTCGAGCCCGGAGTCGCACAGACTCCAACAACACAGTACCTTGGAAAAGTGAAGCACTCGATGATCAGCGGCGTCGAGATGTCCGGCGTCGCGTCTTCGGCGTCGATCGGGCCTCGGAGTCGGGGCGATCTGCAGCGGCGTCGACCGAAGTCAGGCGGGAGCAGCGCTCACGGGATGAAGCAGGACACGGCGTCGTCGATGTCGATGTTGCAAGAGTGAGCAGCGCTCACGGCGTCGAGAGGGCTCGGCGTCGATGCGATCGGCGGCGGCGGCGACACAGGGTCATTTGGAGCTGGAGCCGAACTTGCTACTCACTGGCATCGCTACTGGCATCGATCGGGCCCGGCGGCCGGCGTCGAAGGTGCGGGACACTGGAGCCGTTACTCACGATGTCGAGCTGGATTCGGCGACGTCCGTCGGCGTCGAGATTGCTGGATTCTTCAGAGGTGCTGGATTTCAGGTTCCAGCAACAAGCACTTTTAGCAAATAATGAAGTCCTTTGACCCTGTGACTTCAACAGGAGGCTGGCACTTCTTCCAGCCCTTGGAGATTTTCTTAGCAAGTTTGAGAGTACACACTCAGTTCCTCTCTCCTGGTTCCTTGGCAAAAATCAAAAAGCAGCTGCAGGATTCCCCCAACAAACAGCACTCTGGCAGAAGGGGTAGACAGTCCTTGGATCAGCAGGCTTCTTGTCCTTGGTTCAGGTTTCCTTGTCAGAAGTGATCTAAATTCTTGGTTCAGGGGTCCTTCTCTTATACCCCTTTTTGGCTTTGATCCCTTTGTCCATGCAGGGGAATTTCCCCCCATCCTGGGTTTGTTGTGGGTGTTGCCAGGCCTAGGCACCTGGCCTATTCACTGTGCAGGGCAGAGTCTTCAGCCGCCCAGCAGGAGCGGAGCCAGCATTGTCACTGGCAGGGGCAGGGCCATCAGTTGCCCGGCAGGAGGGGGGCCAGGAAAGTCCCTGGCAGGCACAGAGTCATCAGTCGCCTGGCAGGGGGGGCGGAGCCAGCATTGTATCAGGCAGGGCAGGCTATCAGGAGCTACTCTTCCCCTACTCTCAATGCAAATGCCCCACTCACCCCACACTGACTCATTCAGACCTCTGGAGCCACCCAGCTCCTGTCACACGCACACCAGAACCAGCAGAGACCGGTAGACAGTTAGACAAGAAAATAGCTACTTTCTAAAAGTGCTATTTTCAAACACAGAGTCTAAAAACCATCCACCCAAACGGATGCGTTATTAAACCCTGAGTTCAGGGATACCAAACTCGACATTGCACCATGCTCCCCGAGCCCGCTAGGATTATAGCATTAATAATCCTGGCAGCCCATTCTAACTGATGGAGAGCAGGTTACCTTACAATAGTGAAAAACGAATATGGCTGTAATTCACTATCAGGACATGCCAACCTTGTCAGGCTTGTCCTACCTTATGCTTACAATGCACCCTGCCCTTGGGCCTACCATAGGGGTGACTAACATGAAGTTAAGGGAAGGTTTAGGGACTGGCAAGTAGGTGTACTTGCGCAGTCCTTGTGACAGTCAGACTGCACGTGGTCTAGCAATGGTAGACCTTCAGACATACTTTTACTAGGCCGCTCTTGTGGGTGGCACAACACGTGCTGCAAGCCCACTAGCAGCATTTGTATTTACAAGCCCTGGTACTCCTGGTGCACTCTACTAGGGACTGACAGTAAACCAAATAAGCCAAACATGGGAGTCAATCAATACAGCAATTTCACATAGGGAGCACTTGCACTGTGGCACTGATCAGCAGTGGCACAGTGCCCAAAGCAATATACCAGCAAAAACATCGTAAACAGAGGAGGCAAACAGAAAAAATGGAGGAGAGACTCATGCCAATGATGTCAGGTCTAACAATTACTAACTGGGTCAACGATGAGGGCCATAGAGGTAATGCCCCAATCGTCAGTGCTCTTAGTCCTTCTTGTCCTCGTCCCAGCCATTATATCCCGTCCACCATCACTGATGTCCAGGCCTTTGATAACAGTTTTGAATTGCAGGAAGTGCTGAAGTAATGCTATTCGATTTTAGCAGTCAACTGGAGGTCGTAGAGGGGGTGGTTACTCAGCATTTTCATTTTCTTTCCCCGACTAGAGGATAAGAAGGGCTGAGAGTAATAAAGACTACCAGTAAGTAATCATGACTACAAGCCATCCCAGAGTCAACAGAAAATGGAAGTACACAGAAAGAGCCACTTCGCCGCATCAACCCAACTCCATCACCACAGCATTCATGAATGACTCCATGAGTGCAGATGGTTTTTGCAGAGAGCCAGCAAAACAACTATGAGTGAAGAAATTCTCTGTGCGGCATATGGCAGGTTTCTTGCAAAAAATGCTGTGCAAAGGGATATTTCCCATTTATTTGTTTGGCATGTGTGACAAAGACTTCCTTCTACTAAGTTTGGGGATAATGCAGCGTGATCAGTCAAGGTTGTCTGTTGCACGTTCCTGTTCATGCCCTTGTATTTAAAAATATTAAAGGCATTAGATGTAATAGTCCCCATGAGGATTTTTGTAATTGTCAACTGTAGTGGCAGGATTACAGGTAGGTAATTTACTTGCAGTTGTGTAGTCAGTGGTGGCAGTCATTTCCCGTCACTCCTTTCGTATGTAATGGAACACGCAACAGTGGCCATTTTAACTTATAGGGACACAATGTGGCCCTACAGCTGTATGGATGATAGAACGAGGACTGTAATGGGTTCTATTTTGTGGGAAATAGTCATGTTGTGATGAGAAAGTCTGTACATCACAGTGTACTGGAGTCTTCCATAGCTGGCTTGTGCTACACCTAGTTTGCTCGCACTCAACTTTCTATTATCTGTTCATGTTTTAGATCATGTAATTTGCTGCTGAGTATGAGATCCACTTGTATCATTTGTATGTGTTTGTATTGTTAACCTATTTATTTTAGGGTTGAATTTGATTCAAGACCAATTCTTTCCACTTCCTATGTTTGGAATATATTTCGAGAGAGCATTTAGTGTACGTAGGTCTGCCTTTTTTCTTTGTGAATATTATCACAATGTTATGTCCTGTTTTTTCTTAAGTGCAACAGATGTTGCCGACCTGTTGATTTCCACATTTGTATAATGGACGTGTTTGAGATGGCAAGCACATTTTGAGACTGTGTTTTCTTGGACGTTTGTGAACACATGTTGATGTTTCCTTCTTGCAAAGGACCAGGTGTTTGGCACTTCTGTCACCCATGAAGGAGCCGGTATTTATTAGAGCAAGGTTCAATGCAGGGCAGGGCAAAGTATTTCTACCATCAGAAAGAGTGATTCATCTCCATAACTTAGTGGAATCCTTCTTGAGTCTCAAAGAGGCAACAATCCTCAAATGGATGGAGCTCCGGGGACATATGGTAGACTCAGTTTTCATGGTGCACTGGGCAATGTTGCATTTGAGACCTCTTTTGTGGCATCTTCACAAATTTCACAAACATGGAGTGTTATCAGTAAAGATCCTGGAGAAGATGGTTCCAGTGACCGCCAATGTCAATCTGGCACTTCAGTGGTAGTTGAATATGGGCACTCTGTGCACCCTGATCCGCCTCAGGTTCTGACAGAGGAATGCGAGTATCTTGGGATAACGTGCAACATTGGGGGAACAATCAGCCCAAGCATGATAGACCTGGACAGAGGCATTGAGATCTTCTAATTAGAGGGAGCTAACAGCTGTGGTCAGAGCTCTCTGTTATTTCAAGCTCCAGTTGGTTCACTCCAATGTGTTAGTAAGGTCCGACAAGACAGCCACTGTGGCCTGTATCAATCACTGAGGCAGTTTTCATTTCTGGGCCTTGACCAAAATAGCGAGGTCTCTCACACTTTGGGCACAGAAGCATCTATTGTCAATATCAACAGTCTACATCAATGGTTTGGACAACACAGAGGCAGATCTTTTGAGTCAGGTTTTTCCCTCATCCCAGTTAGTCCAGATCAGTGTTTCAAGAGAAATGCAGGAGGTTTGTGAAGCCTTACATTGAACTCTGTGCATTCTCGGTCAATACTCTACTCCATAGGTTCTGTTCCAGGTTTCCAAAATAGGAGGCTGGAGGAGTGGGTGTTCTAGCCCTGAAAAGGCCAAGAAGGCTACTTTATGCCTTCCTCAATTTCCTTTATTTCAGAAATTGTTGTGGAAAATGCAACTGGAGAGGGCTCATGTAATAGCGAGTCTCCTGTTTTGGCCAAAGAGAATCAGGGTCCCTCTTCTGAAGAGGATGGCTCTTCAAACTCCTTGGGTTGTGCATTGCTTTCTTTCTCCTCTGAAAAACTGAAACCCTCCTCTTAATTTACATCGAACTCTGTCGGTTTGGAGGTTGAAAGGCTAAGTTTTGAGAAGCGGGCTTTGCTGTCTTATTTGATTAATGTAGTGGAGGGATCAAGAAGGGCTTCCACTCTTGTTGCTTATTCTAGGCATTGGAGGACTTTTGAATATTGGTGCTTTCTACATAACACGTCTTCTGTTCCCTGTTCTGTATCTTCTTTTCTGTAATTTATCTTGGATACATTCTAAAATAAGTTACCTCCCTTTACTCTGAAGGCACAGTGGTATGCTATCAAAGCTTTTCATGACTCCAATCTTGAGTTTAAAGAAGCAGAGATCATACTAACAAAGATGTTAAAGAGCTTTGCTATTTCCAGACCTGTCTCATATTCTTCAGTTCCTACTTGAGATCTTCCCTTACTTTTGAGAGCCGTGCAGGTTCTTCCATTCGAGCCTTTAAGTTTGGTTGATCTCAGATTTCTCACTTCAAAGTTCTGTTTCAACTAGCAATCACATCTGCTACAGGGTTGGGTTAACTTGCTGCCTAACTCTAGCATCTTCCTTTCTTACATTTCTTGGATGATGCAGTAGTGTTGATATTGCATCAACCCTTTTTGCTCAGGGCCAATTTTAAATGTCACTGAACCCAAGAACTGATTCTCCCTGTTTCTAGCCTTCTCCTTCTTCTGAAGAAGTGTGCATGTTAAGTTGGTTGGATGTTAAGTGTGCATTATCCATTTATCTTAACAGATCCAGTGATTATAGAGAAACAGACTCTTTGTTACATTTGGTCCTTCTGGGAGAGGTAAGAAGACTTCCAAAATTAAAATGAGTCGATGGATTAAAGAGACTAGTAGACTTGCTTACTTGAATTCAGATCAGGACTTGCCTCTCAAACTTCAAGGACATTCTACAAGAGGTGTTTCTGATTCTTGGGTGGAATTTCAAGGTGCTGCAGAGATGGAACTTGGGCTTCAGAGCACACCTTTATAAAACATTACAAAACATCTGTAATAGGCAGATGCATTCTGGAGAAAGGGTGTTTTAATGCATACAACCATAATTGAATATTTTGTTATATGTTTCCTTTGGCTCTGATAATAGCAATTAAATTACTGAGGTGTTGTATTATATCTTGGTCATGTATGTTTTATATTTATGGGAGTTTATTTGTCAAAGGCCTTTCCTTGGGTATCTTTGATATAACTCATGATTACTAACTGGGTCAAGGATGAGGGCCATAGAGGTAATGCCCCAATCGTCAGTGCTCTTAGTCCTTCTTGTCCTCGACCCAGCCATTATATCCCGTCCACCATCGCTGATGTCCAGGCCTTTGAGAATAGTTTTGAATTGCAGGAAGTGCTTAAGTAATGCTATTCGATTGTAGCAGTCAACTGAAGGTCGTAGTGGGGATGGTTACTCAGCATTTTCATTTTCTTTCCCTGAGTAGAGGATAAGAAGGGCTAAGAGTAATAAAGACTACCAGTAAGTAATCAGGACTACAAGCCATCCCAGAGTTAACAGAAAATGGAAGTACACACAAAGAGCCACTTCACAGCATCGACCCAACTCCATCACCACAGCATTCATGAATGACTCCATGAGTGCAGATAGTTTTTGCAGAGACCCAGCAAAACAACTATGAGTGAAGAAATTCTCTGTGCGGCATATGGCAGGTTTCTTGCAAAAAATGCCTTGCGAAGGGATATTTCCCATGTATTTGTTTGGCATGTGTGACAAAGACTTCCTTCTGCTAAGTTTGGGGATAATGCAGCGTGATTAGTCAAGGTTGCCTGTTGCACGTTCCTGTTCATGTCCTTGTATTTAAACAATATTAAAGGCATTAGATGTAATAGTCCCCATGAGGATTTTTGTAATTGCCAACTGTAGTGGCACGATTACAGGTAGGTAATTTATTTATACTTGCAGTTGTGTAGTCACTGGTGGGCAGTCATTTCCCGTCACTCTTTTCGCATGTGTTGGAAAATGCAACAGTGGCCATTTTAACTTATAGGGACACAATGTGGCCCTACAGCTGTATGGAGGATAGAACGAGGACTGTAATGGTTTCTATTTTGTGGGAAATAGTCATGTTGTGATGGGAAAGTCTGTACATCACAGTGTACTGGAGTCCTCCATAGCTGGCTTGTGCTACACCCAGTTTGCTTGCACTCAACTTTCTATTATCTGTTCATGTTTTAGATCATGTAATTTGCAGCTGTAGTATGAAATCCACTTGTATCATTTGTATGTGTTTGTATTGTTAACCTATTTATTTTAGGGTTGAATTTGATTCAAGACCAATTCTTTCCACTTCCTATGTTTGGAATATATATTTTGAGAGAGCATTTTGTGTACGTAGGTCTGCCTTTTTTCTTTGTGAATATTAACACAATGCTATGTCCTGTTTTTTCTTAAGTGCAACAGTTGTTGCTGACCTGTTGAGTTCCATATTTGTATAATGGACGTGTTTGAGACGGCAAGCACATTTTGAGGCTGGGTTTTCTTGGATGTTTGTGAACACATGTTGATGTTTCCTTCTTGCAAAGGACCAGGTGTTTGGGCCTGTTTGAGAATGTGGTACAGAAATAGCACCAGAACACCCTTTGGGTGACAGATGATAGCATCTGTCTTGGACAAACCCACTGCCCCACAAGACAACTTCATAGCATGAATATCAGCTATAACAAAATGAATGAATGACAGCTACCTCAAACACATCATGATTAAAGATACATTCTAATGTTTGGAAAGCAACAACCCACTGGTCACATCAGTATTTGCTGCCAGATCTCAGTCAACCCTTTCTAGAATTAGGTAGAGAATTAATATGCTACTTAACTGCTACTATGTAAACTATAAAACAAACTAACACACACATTGGATGATGTCATCAGTGATGTTATCAATGATGAAATTTGAGATGTCATCAATGATGTCATAGAACATATAATGAGTGATTTCATATGTGAGGTCATAAGCAGTGCGTGGCGGGAGTGCAAGTTAAAAGTTTACTCCGTCTAACTATAACTGGTGAATTTATGTGTTGTTTTTAGTGTAAAAAATATTAATGTTGTCCTCATATTCCTCTGCATCAAGAATGCACCATCAAAATCTGCTGCAAACGTGCTCAGGTCACTTTGGTAAGTTGAGCTATCCATCAGCCTGAAAAACGGCATTAACACCATTGCATACTATTAATGTGGAAGAAACATGGACTCTGCTCTCAGACCAGGAGATGACAAGAAAGATCCTACTTGTCTTTGGCAATCACTACAGAGGAGATTGCGCTTATAAAAAAACAATGATGCTTCCACCTTCATTAAGGATTTCAGATCATTTTTCAAAGTGGAATTGTAAGGAAAACACACTTGCTTTGCCTTGGCCAAGCGGAAGAAGTTAGGATGGATGGTTTGTACTTTACAGAAGTGGAGCTTCAACTAGGGCACCTGCTATGTTTATATTTGTAAGTGCTTTCCTTTGATGTTTAATTTCTGTGAAATGTGCATCAGGGCCAGAATAGAACCTCGCTTGTGTATTATCCAAGAATGGTCCACAGTTTTGCACAAATGTCTACTCAACTGGAAAACGTTCTACTGGTTAATTAGTAAGTGCTACCTCTAGTGCATTTTCTACATTACACCTGCGTAAAGGACCACGATGCAATGTCTCCAGCAACCTTGTGTAGGTGTAATCTTGACATATGTTTGTTTAAAAGGGAGTGGACTGCACGCGCCACCCCCACCCGAGCCCTCTCAGGCCCCAGGAACCCCATCCCCACAGGCTGTCAATTTTTATAAGCAGGAGAGGGGGCTGCCTGGCCCCCCTCTCTGAACCTAGGGGGTTATTAGGATGACGGGCGGACTTAGTCTGCCCGCAATCCTATCGGATTATGGGACCGCCCGCCATAAAGTCGGGGGTCCCGTGGGGGGTATTAGGATGCGCCCGCCACACATCCTGCATTTTTAACATTGTGGCGGGCGGTGCTCTCAGCACCACCCGCCACAATGCTAAAAATACATGTAATGCATTTGCATACACAAAGCGGCAGGCACCGCGCGGTGCCTGCCACATCGTGTATGCAAATGCAGGGGGGTACCACAGGTACCCCTCATGTGCACCTCACCTTCACTTCGGGGGCCGACAGGGGGCCCCCTAAGTGAAGACCACCTGCCTTTCCGTGGCAGCATTGCCGCCACGGAAAGGCATCTCCCAAAACACATACTAATATGGATGGCGTTGTCCGATAGACACCGCCACCATATTAAACCTTTTCCGCCTCGGTCGCAAGGCGACCGAGGCGGAAAAGCGGCAGACGGTCTTTCCGTCCGCCGCGGTCCCCCCGCCATAGTAATATGGCGGGGGGGAAATGGGTGGCGGGCGGGCAAGGATGTCGGGCGGATCGCCACTGCCAGCATGGCGGTGGCGATCCGCCCGACATCCTAATGGGCCCCCTAGTTTTGCTCTGGGGACCCCACCCCTGGAGCCAGCATGTTTTAAAAGGGCAGGGGCCCCACCTGAGCCTAATTTGGATTCCAGGCTCAATGCCCTTAAGTAGGAGAGGGGCAGCATGGCCCCATCCCCAAGCCTTATTAGGGAATGGTTACCCCATATCCTATGGCCATATATATTTTAAAGTGTCCCCTGCCTCCTTGAGCCTCATTAGTCCCTGAGAACCCTACCCCACAGGTCTGTATCTATTTTAAAGGATTGAGCCTTATTAGGCCCTGGACCCAATCCCTACTCCCTGAGTCTATTTATTTTAAAAGGGGAGAGAAGGCAACATGGCAGCATGACCCAGCTTGCCCTAGGGACCCCATCCCCAGGACTGATGAGCAACTCTTTAATAACAGGCGCACATTAAAGGGACAAGCGGGCCTAGTATACTGACTGATCCAAGATGACCGCCATGCGTTGCAGAAATCTTGTAAGCCCTTGCACACCTCGTGGAAGTTTGTCCATGGTGGCCATCTTGTAATGGTCAAGGGGTTACAAAGAGATGGCGGGCAGAGGGGGCCAATCCAAAACGGTTGCCACGAAGAGTGCCACCAACTGTGGCCGTGGGGCAAATGGATTTTTCCACATTGCTGCAAGATTCCCAGGTGCAGACACCAAGGCCGCCACTTAAGATGAGGAGAGGAGGAGTCTGCCTGTAGCGTGAGATGGGCGTGTCGCCAACATCAATGACAGTGATTCAATTTGTGATATGTTATGGGCACTGTGTTCTAGTCAGATTGTTACTTAGGAGAATATGTCTGATTCATTGTTCTGTATGTGTATGTATGAATTTGCTCTTAAAGCATTAATTCCATAGGGATTTCACACTTCCATATGTATAGTCTAAGCTCATAGCAGTGCTCATCCCATGGTGGATCTAGAACTATTGGTATAGGGTTTCTTGACAGTGCATACTTTTTAGTAGCCTCATTAGCATACTTGGTATACCTGCGCCATTTTGGATGTACATTAGGAAAGCTGTCTCATATGATCCTTTTGGCGTATTGTGGTGGGACGTGATATTTTGAAAACCTTGATAACTAGTGGCATGGCTTTCATTAGTTGTAGTATTAGTTGGGCCAAGAGGCTGAGAGGCCCACTGCTCCCATTAATGACATTGACTGACGTTTAAAGTGGAGGCCCATTCCATTGCTTGCATTCAACTCACGGAAGCCTCCCTAATTTCTTGGTGGTAGAAAATATATGGAATATCTGGGTTCTATTTTTTGCATATGTAAGAGAGATGGTTGTGATTTAATAAAATGTGGGCTTAACATTATGAACATTTCTGCACGAAAACGAAAAAAGTAAACTTTGCAGAAATGTATTTTAAAATGCTTTACTAAATTAGGTACGAAACAGGCCTCAACTCCATTTTCATTCCTGTCTCAGCCATGATGTTTGTTTTCATTTCTCTGTTCACCGTACCGACCCCAAAATGTGCACAATGAAATAGTCTGTTTTAACACGCTGTTCCTTATAGAACTACTTAAAAAAGCCTTGTGCTACTTTCAAGGCCATTCCAGCCTACCATACTGAAGTCCAATTCTTTTTGTAAGACTTCCACTGTTTTGTGTAACCTAATTTGTATTTCCAGGTCTGATGACATTAGGTTAAAATAGGGCTCATTCGTTTCCATTTAGCGGATAATGCTACAATAGTGGCAATTGGTGGCATAGTATAATTCTGTATTGTGATTGGATTAGCTTTCCTCACCTTATACTGATTTCCATTTACGTCTATTGACAATTTTTCTTTGAAAATGGTGCATTTTGGAGGTGAGCTAATCTTCTGACTCCATAACTCTAGAGATGAAATCTCTGTCATGCTTTGGACTTAAAATATTTTACTCGGAATCTCGAATTCATGTCATGTTTTGCTGTATTTGACTGAGTCCTTCTAAAATTACATTTATTGATTTGATAGGCATTTTGAGCAGCAATTATTTTTTGCCTTCTGTATTTTGCCTTGAATTATTAAATAGACCTTCATGGTTTACAATTTTCTACTGTCTCCAGAGGTTTGTTTCCTCGAAATGCTAACCATTTCATTTGTGTTTGGGTGCCACTAGGGGCACATTGCCTCATCCATGCTTGAGGTTCACCAAGTCCTGATCCCGAATAGGCATTTTATCTTAGTAAGATAACGTCAATACATGCAAGATGTTCTTTTGACTGTGTTATCCTGGAAGTTTATATATTTTCTGCCCCATAGTGTGTATGATAGTCATATAAAGTGCTGTTTCTTAGCATCTCCCATTCACTAAACCCACACTGTGCCTCAGATAACAAGGGTGTGCTGTTAAAAGTGATAAAATCCGGATAGTTTTCAAGTAATGTATTTTCTTAATGCAGCACAGCAACATAACACAACTGACCATCAGGAAGGACCAGTGTAACTGAAGCCTTCTAGCTGGCACAGCAAAAAGGATCCAAATAGAACTAGAATGCACATCATAAGATGCACAGTAATAAAATACGGTAAACAGTCAAAATATCGACTACAAAATATCGAATGGACATAATATCGAGTTTTAAATATAGAATGGACAAAATAGCGACTGGATAGAATATAGACATCAAAAAAATCGTTTTTAAGGTAAGTAATGTAATATCGATTGTTAAAAATATAGACGGGTAAAATATCGAAGTATATAATATAGGTTATTAAAATTATCGAATTTTTAATAATATCGAATTTTTTATAGTGTTTTTTATGTTATTATATGTGTGAAAAGTGTGCATTTATGTTATAATTTATTTTAATTAATGAAATGTGTTTTTTTAATTTTTGAGTAATTTAATTCTGTAGTGGGTTGTGGGTTTATAGGGGAATAGGGTGGGAAGTAATTTAATAATAATTAATTAAATATGTAAATTTATTTATTGGTATTCATTTTTAATTAATTGTTAATTAATTTATATTTGGTAATTAATTAAATTTTAATTGGCAATTAATTTTAATTAATTGATTAATTGTTAATTATGTTAATTTTACTAATTTATTTTCTGTAGTGGGTTGTGGGTGTATAGGGGAATAGGGTGGGAAGTAATTTAATTATAATTAATTAAATATGTAAATTTATTTATGGGTATTCATTTTTAATTAATTGTTAATTAATATATATTTGGTAATTAATTAAATTTTAATTGGCAATTAATTTTATTTAACTGATTAATTGCTAATTATGTTAATGTTACTAATTTATTTTCTGTAGCGGGTTGTGGGTTTATAGGGGAATTGGGTGGGAAGTAATTTATTTATAATTAATTAAATATGTTAAAATATTTATTGGTATTGTGTAAGAATTAATTGTTAATTAATTTTTTATGGGTAATTAATTAAATTTGAATTGCCAATTAATTTTATTTAATTGATTAATTGCTAATTATGTTAATTTTACTAATTTATTTTGTGTAGTGGGTTGTGGGTTTATTGGGGAATAGGGTGGGAAGTAATTTATTTATAATTAATTAAATAAATCAATTTATTTAATTGTATTTAATTTGAATTAATTGTTAATTAATTTTTAAATGTTAAATTATTAATTGTTAATTTGTAATTAATTTGTATTAATAGGTAAATAATTGTAATAATTAATTTAAATTTGTAATTTTAATTGGTTAATTATTAAATTATATTAAATTGGTCATTACTTTTAATAATTTTTTTATAGATATTACTTTATATTTATTGAAATAATATATGAAGTATTTAATTTCCCTACTATTGCACTCTCTGGAGTGGGAATAGTAATTTTTACCACTATGCTATCCAACGCTTTCCCTACTGTTGCACTCATTGGAGTGGGAATAGTAATTTTTACCCCTACGCTATCCAACGCTTTCCCTACTGTTGCACTCACTGGAGTGGGAATAGTAATTTTAACCCCTACGCTATCCAACGCTTTCACTACTGTTGCACTCACTGGAGTGGGAATAGTAATTTTAACCCCTACGCTATCCAACGCTTTCCCTACTGTTGCACTCACTGAAGTGGGAAAAGTAATTTTAACCCCTACGCTATCTAACGCTTTCCCTACTGTTGCACTATTTGGAGTGGGAATAGTAATTTTTACCCCTACGCGATCCAACGCTTTCCCTACAGTTGCACTCTTTGGAGTTGGAATAGTCATTTTTACCCCTACGCTATCCAACGCTTTCCCTACTGTTGCACCAACTGGAGTGGGAATAGTCATTTTTACCCCTACGCTATCCAACGCTTTCCCTACTGTTGCACTCACTGGAGTGGGAATAGTAAATTTAACCCCTACGCTATCCAACGCTTTCCCTACTGTTGCACTATTTGGAGTGGGAATAGTAATTTTTACCCCTACGCTATCCAATGCTTTCCCTACTGTTGCACTCTTTGGAGTTGGAATAGTAATTTTTACCCCTACTCTATCCAACGCTTTCCCTACTGTTGCACCCACTGGAGTGGGAATAGTAATTTTCACCCCTAGGCTATCCAACATTTTCCCTACTGTTGCACCCACTGGAGTGGGAATAGTAATTTTTACCCCTACGCTATCCAACGCTTTCTCTACTGTTGCACCCACTGGAGTGGGAATAGTAATTTTTACCCCTACGCTATCCAACGCTTTCCCTACTGTTGCACCCACTGGAGTGGGAATAGTAATTTTAACCCCTACGCTATCCAACGCTTTCCCTACTGTTGCACCCACTGGAGTGGGAATAGTAATTTTAACCCCTACGCTATCCAACGCTTTCCCTACTGTTGCACCCACTGGAGTGGGAATAGTAATTTTTACCCCTACGCTATCCAATGCTTTCCCTACTGTTGCACTCACTGGAGTGGGAATAGTAATTTTTACCCCTACGCTATCCAACGCTTTCCCTACTGCTGCACTCACTGGAGTGGGAATAGTAATTTTAACCCCTACGCTATCCACGCTTTCCCTACTGTTGCACTATTTGGAGTGGGAATAGTAATTTTTACCTCTACGCTATCCAACGCTTTCCCTACTGTTGCACTCACTGGAGTGGGAATAGTAATTTTTAACCCTACGCAATCCAACGCTTTCCCTACTGTTGCACTCTCTGGAGTGGGAATAGTATTTTTTACACTTCTGCTATTGTACAGTAATAATATTGGATATTATTTAATTATATTATGTCAATATATATATATATGTTTTAACAAATATGATTGTACATTTTTTTATAACTTTCATCAATTATTTAAATATTATAAGTTAATGTAAGTATTTTTAAGTATATATTTTAATAATAAATTTTTACTATTAATTTAATTTAACACTGTTTTTAATAAAGTCGATATTTTTATAAACTATATTTTTGTAAACAATATTTTGTACTCAATATTTTTGTACTTACCTGTTTGTAGATACAAACTCGATATTCTGTCTGTCGATATTTTGTCATCGATATTTTTGCTAGTCAATATTCTGTCCGTCGATATTATGTCAGTGATCCATAAAATACATTAGGACAGTGAGCGAAAGGTAACAAACATTGATATGTAAAAATAAAAAATATTACATGTGCCCCAAAAGATAATTGCCCTGTTTTCACACCAGAACAATTTCAGGCAGTCTGGCACCTAAAGGTACATCAGTGCTGAGTCAGAGTGAGTATCAGTCTATGTTTGCATGAGATATGACTGCCTCTGTCCCAACTCTACTAGCCTTTAGAGAAAGCTATCAATTTCTTAATAGACAATATTTTCTCTGCCAGCAATGTCACAGTGCTAGGCACGAGGTCATGGTCCAACACAATCTGTGCCCCAGAAACTACCACAACATTGAGGAATGGAGAATAAATAGTAGATATCAAATTGCAAATACATTATTTTATATGGTTTCAAAAGCATCACTTTGCACTCATGAACGTATTTTTTACATGTATTCACATACAATGAATGCTTAATGCAAAACTTAAAGACTTAAAATAATACCCAAGGCAAATATGGCCAAAAGGCATCCAACAGGAATCCTCAGCATTGGCTCCAGTTTTAACCATTAAAACATGCAAGCGCCAACCACATCCGCGGGGAACACCTCACTACACGTCCCAATCCAACATGTCCAGGGGTCGCAGTGCACTTTTGCAACCCTGGCATACCGATGTGGGAATGTATTGTGTTTACTTCACACTGCTCCACTCTCACCGACTTTGTGAATAATAAGAAACACACATTGGCAAAGTCAATGGGTCTCACCTATGCAAGAGCTATTGGCTTTGGCAATGTGTTTTAGCCATGTTGTATGAAAGTATGGCTGCTGTTCCGCATGGATAAAAGTGAGTGGGGTGGGGTGGGATATATTGGGTGGGGTAGATTGAAATGTGGTAGATTGTGGTACATTGGGGTGGGTAGATTGGGGTACATTGAGGTGGGTAGATTGACGTACATTGGGGTGAAGTAGGTTGGGATAGGGTAGATTGGGGTGGGGTAGATTAGAGTGGGAGAAATTGAGTTAGGTCAGGTGGGGTAGATCAGAGTGTGGTAGGTTGGAGTGGGGTAGATTGAGTGGGGTAGATTGTAGTGGGGTAGATTGTAGTGGGGTAGAATGAGTAGGGTAGGTTGAAATAGATTGGAGTGGGGTAGATTGGAGTGGGGTTGGGTAGGTTAGGGTAGTTTGGGGTGGGGTAGGTTGGGGATGGGTAGTTAGGGGCTGATTAGGATAGATTTGGGGTTGGGTACATTTGAGCAGGTTGGGGTAGAGTGGGGATGGGTAGTTTAGGTGGGGTAGATTGGAGTGGGGTCAATTTGGTTAGTTTAGGTGGGGTAGATTGGAGTGTGGTAGGTTGGAGTGGGGTAGATTGAGTGGGGTAGAATGGAGTGGGGTACGTTGAAGTAGATTGGAGTGGGGTATATTGGAGTAAGTGGAGAGGGTGGATAGGAATATATTGGAGTGGGGTTGATTGGAGTAAATTGGAGTAGATTGGAATCGGATAGATTGACGTAGAGTCGATTGGAGGAGGGTAGAGTTTGACCAATTGGGGTCCTTGGAGTGTGGTCGATTAGGGTGGATTAGAGTTGGGTAGGTTGGGGTAAATTGGAGTGGGGTAGTTTGTAGTAGACTAGAGTGGGGTGGATTGGGTGGGGTAGATTGGAGTAAGGTAGTTTGGGGTAGAGTGGGTTAAATTAATGTGGGATAGATTGGGGTGGGGTAGATTGGAGTCGGGTACATTGGGGTGGACTAGAATGGGGAGGGTGAGATAGATTAGGGTTGATTGGAGTGGGGTAGATTAGAGTGGGGTAGATTGAGGTAGATTGGGTGTGGTAGAATGGGTGGATAGGGGTGGGCTAAATTGGGGTAGTATGGGATGGGGTACATTGGAGTACATTGGGGTGGAGTAGATTGTAGTGGGCACATTGGAGTGGGGGTAGATTGGTGTGGGGTAGGTTGGGGTAGATTGGGTGTGATAGACTGGGGTGGGCAAATCGAGGCAGATTGGCACTGTGTGGTGCAATTTGGAAAGATTGAGGTGGGGTAGAATGGGCTAGGATGGGTGGGTTACATTGTAGTGGGATAGATTGAGGTAGATTGGAGTGGTGTAGATTAAGGTAAATTGGAGGGGGTAGGTTGGGTGGATTAGAATGGGGTGGATTGGGTAGGCTGGAGTGGGTTAAATTGGGTGTGGTAGATTGGAGCGGGGTAGATTTAGGTACATTGGGTGGGTAGAGTGGAGTGAGTAGTTTGGAGTGGGGTAGATGGGGTGGATTATTTTGGAGTGGGGCAGATTGGAGTGGAGTAGATTGAAGTGTGGTATATTGGGATAGATTTGAGTGGGAAGGTTGAAGTAAATTGAAGTGGGTAGTTTCCAGAAAATTGAAATGGTGTAGATTTTAGTGGTGTAGATGGTAGGATATATTGGGGTAGATTGTAGTGGAGTAACGTAGGGTGGATTGGAGTGGGAGAAGATTGGGAGTAAATTGGAGGGGTGTAGATTGGAGTGGGTTATATTGGGTGAGATTGGGTGGGGTAGATTGGTGTGGGGTAGATTGGGACAGATTGAAGTGGGGTGGAGTAGGATAGATTGGAGTGGGATGTGATGAAGAAGGGAAGCAGTAGCATGTGTAGGAAAAGAGTTAGGCAGTGCCATGAAGATGTAGGAGCAGTAGTGCGATGAAGAGGGAGAGCAGTGGTGCCATGAGGAAGTGAGAGAATTATTACAATGAAGTCCACATTTCCCTCTATTATCAATAGCTGTGTAGGCAATTTGTTTGGAAAGTTTCCAGCCCGGACATATTTATCCCTTTTCCGATACACAGTGAAAAAACCTACTGCCCAGCTTCAATTACTTGGGATCTGTTCTATATGTAGGTATTTTGTTAATAAAAGATTCATTTGTGTAGTTTTTAGTCTTTGCATATAATTTGTGTGAACAACTGTAAATTCAGTTTCACTGCATATCAGCTTCATTTCTTACTAGTCCATAATTGCAATGTCGAGAAAGCCACTCCAAGGTTCATTTGCATGCCCATAATGCCATGGGCTCTTATTGCTGATTTAAGCTGTTTCCTATTTTTTAATTGTATTTCAGGCACACCAGCAATATGTTTGAAAGTTGAGAGTAGACAGCGCACAGTTCATGGGTAGAGAGCCCTAGTTTTCAAAATCACTTCCATTTAAAAATCTTTTTAGAGTAGGGCTTTAAATACTGTTCTGTCTGAGGCTTGCTGATCTCCCACAGCAATAATAATTGAGAAGGAGGGTGTGCGAGGTTGGGGAAGCAACATGGAATACTGAGTCAGTGGTATTTTCTTATTATTGTGAAAGAAATCAAGAATGGAACCAGAGTAGCAAGCACTCATATCAAGTGCATAAACACAATTGAAGGGCAGCGGGGTTTGAGAGTTAAAGAAAAAGAAAAAATCTGGCAGGACCAGAGGGATGAGACAGAAAAGAATCAACAAGAAGGGAGAAAGGTGAGAGTGAAAACACAAGCATTCATATTGAATGCATAAGCACAAAAAAGTAGCTCCAAAACAGGAATAGTAGATAAACATACTTGGTCCATGCCCTAGGGGAGATCCAAACACAAGGAGAGGCATGACATAAGCATGCCTTGGCAAATACCAACAAAGGATACAAGAGCGAAGTTGCAGCTAACAAATGGTAAGCCTGTGGGTGGGCTGTAGCCCACTAACAGTAAAACAACATATCTTGAAGAGACAATGCATACACTGTCTAGCCGAGACCTAAAAAAGGGGAGTTGCATCAGAGAGGCTCTGCATTGTGCAGAGCTGCTATTTCACTCCTGTGGTGCTACTAACAAAATCAGAAAATCTATTGCAGTTCCCATGGCAACCATCCCACAATTGGTCACCTATGGGGCCAGGCTCAGACAGTGTTATCCTTTTCTTGCATGAAAGGAAAATCGAAATTATGATTTATTTGAACCTCAGACCATTGTTCACACAATGATTTGTTATTTACAATTGAAATAAATGAGAAGGGCGAAGTCTGGGCTTCTTTAGAACCCATATTTTCAGTAAGCTGTAAAAGTGTTCATATTGACGTTGTGAGTGGGGTCATTCATGTTGTTGACAGCTAGAGTTAAGCTTTTAAATTCTACGGTGAAGCAGAGTAACTGCTATGTTAATTTATAACAGTGCTACAAAAATTATCAGCAGTCACCCCTTTTCCTTCTCTCCACATTCCTCTGCCAATTTTAGTAACCTTTGCCACCACGATGGTTTCTTGCTTCAGTTCTGACACATGTTTTTATATGTATTTCTATAGCACATAACTCAGCTGGAAGGCTATCCTGACACTGAAGCAGGAGCTGTATGAACTGAGGAGGAGTCTCTGATGTGCAGGGGCAGGTCGTTCAAGGCTTGAGGAGTGAGGTAGTAGAGGGCACAACCACCAGATCTTGTTATTCCTATGCATTGCTAGTATTCGAGTAGGAGTTCGACTGAGCAGTAGTGTCTGGTAGGTTTGTGGATGTTTTTGCGGTTCTGGAGGTACGTGGCGGCCAATGTTGTGTAAGGCTTTGTAGTTGTGCCTGAGGGGATGTATGACGTTACAACGCAGGCTATTACAACGCCTGCCTTTACAACGCGGTTTTTACATCGCAAACCTTTACAACGCATAGCGCTTAGAGGTGCTGGATAGTGGTAAGTATAATTTTCTATTCCAACTCAAGTCCCCGTGGATACTAGGGAAGGTGTTGGATAGAAAATTAAATGTATTCCCTATCCTAGAGCGCCCCCAGCGCAATGCGTTGTAATGGTTTGCGTTGTAATGACCGCGTTGTAATGGTAGTGCGTTGTAATAGTTTCGTTGTAAAGGTTGTTCACCGCCTGAGGCCTTTGAAGAGTGCTCATTTGTGGATTGGGAGCTAGTGGAGCTCTTTGAGGTGTGCGGTGATGTGGGTGCAGAATGAAAGGTTGCAGAAGAGCTTTGTTTGGTCTGGAGTCTTTTCGTCAGTTGAGCTTTGATTCCTGCATAGAATGCATTGGTGTAGTGCAGCTTGCTGGTGATGATGGCTTGAGTGATGACACTAATAGTGATGGCTGCTTATCATGAATGTTGTGTTTGTGCTGCACCATTTTAACGTAAGCAGGAACACTTACGGGGAGTGCAAGTGTTGCCTGCTAGTTCTGGGAGGACTTGTGGTTACTTCCGCATTCGGCGCCCTGAGTGACATCACTTTCCCTCTGACACGCTCTAGGGACCAAGAGCCACATGGATAAAAACCGGGGCGCTGCGCGGACGCGCTGCTGGTGCGCCTAAGGCAAGCCCGTCTGCGCCCGCCCGTGCCCGACCGGGTCCAGTGGCCAGGAACCCTGTTCCGTTGCTGGCTTACTCCATGGAAGGCCTTCACAATTTTAAAAATCCATTGCACAAGACGGTTCTCCCAGATTCCTTAATTGAGAAACTCATTTTGGACAACCTGCTGGTGGTTAATGGGGAACCTCAGACGGGTGACACACAGGTGCAAAGGAGCAGAGGAGTGGGCCTGAATGAGCCACCCTGTCTAAAGGTTACTATGTTAAACACCCGGTCCCTCCAAAAACACAATTTACAAATCTTCATGTTGCTCCAAGATGAAAAACCTGACATCCTCGCATTGATGGAAACATGGTTAGATGATGCTTCTGGCCCTCACATAGTGGCCGCTCTTCCCCAGGATTACGAAGTTTTGACTTATAACCAACAGGGTAATAAGAGAGGGGGTGGGGTTGCAGTATTTTTTGGAAGGACATTCACTACTGAGAAGGTAGTGGAGGAGAGTCTTGATGGGGCAGAGGTCCTAGGGACCAAGCTCGGGCTGATTTCATCCTGTCTGATAATAGTGGTGGTATACCATCCTCCGCGGTCTACCCCGCTGTTTAATGACTTGTTCCATGAAGTAGTCAGTGGTCAGTGGACTTGTTTTAGGGTATTTCATTTATCATTAGGATTTAATACCAAAAGATCGAGTGGCTAATGGGTTTAAGGACAATATGACCATGATAGGGCTGAAACAAATTGTGGACACCCCTACGCACAAGAAAGGCCATACTTTGGATCTCATTTAAACTACTTCTTCATCTACGATACCAACAGAGTGTGGACCTTGTAGCTGGTCAGATCACCACCTGATCAGCCTCGAACTGCCACCATGCTGTCAACCAGATTACCCCTCTCCAGTGTGGCAGCCTATTACGGAATTGGTGTAAGATAGAGGACGATAGTCTGAGCGTAGCACTAAACGAGACTGTTCACCGAGAGACACAGTCCAGTGATTTGGACGAGGTGTATGAAGAACGTACTCATCGGTTGAGGACAGCCATTAATGCGGTGGCCCCCGCCCAACGGGAAAGGATAATGGATAGAACAAAGGGTCCCCCTTGGTATACTGCAGAACTTAGAAGTGAAAAACAGACCCTTCGCCAGTGCGAAAAGCATTGGCGGAAATCATATGCGCCATTGGCTCGGGAAAACTATAAAACAAAATTAGTTCTTTACAAAGCCTCATTGATGCCCACAAAATCTGCATATTATGATTCGAAGATTAGTTAAGCCACTGACACTCAAAAGGAGACATTTAATGTACTCAGGGAGCTGAGTAAAAAGAAGGAATTGAGGTTGATCGTTAATCAGGTGGACTATGACAAGATACAGGACTTCTTTCTTTCCAAGGTTGGAGATATCATTGGAGAAATAGGCACTACTTGCATAAGCCAGTGTCTCTTTCCCGTGCTTGATCCACCAGACTATCAGGGAGGCATACTGTCTGTCTTCCCTGCACTTGATTTTAATGGTCTGGCTTATATCATGGCCAAAGTAAAGTCTGGGTTACCGGAAGACTCTGCCCTCCTAGGGTGTTTGAAATGGGTCTCCCAGTGGTAGCGCTAGAGATACTATCCCTATTGAACCTGTCCCTAGCAACAGGGAAGGCCCCACACAAATTTAAGGAAGCCATGGTAATCCCACTCCTAAAAAAAGCAGGGGCGGACCCTAGGAATCTGAAAAATGTTCGACCGATCTCCAGACTTCCATCCCTGGCCTAGGTGCTTGAGCAACATGTGCTTAGAGTGCTTTCATCGTTCTTGGAAGAGCACCAGCTGCTACATGCTAAGCAAGTGGGATTTAGAGCTCACAACAGCACTGAGTTGCTAATGCTCTCAGTACTGGATGAGCTAAGGCTAACAGCTGATAAGAAGTTTCCCTCAGTGTTGATCTTATTGGACCTCTCAGCCGCATTTGACACAGTGACCCATGTACAATTGGTGGCCCGTGTCCGTTGGCTGGGAGATACAGGGACAGTCCTCCAATGGATTGTCTACTTCCTGGAGATTCGGTCCCAAAAAGTCCAAAGAGCGAAATGTACATTTAGGCACTGCGCCTTGCCGTGTGGGGTTCAGTAGGGCTCTGCGTTGTTCCCCCCGCTCTTTAAAATCAATCTTCAGCCTCTGATGGAAGCATTGGCCAAATTGGACTGTCAGGTATACAATTATGACACCCAGCTAATCATTTGCATTGATAATTCCTCCCAGGAACAGCTTAAGGTACAGACCATCCTTCGATTTACCATAAACTGGATGACTTTGAATTCACTCAAAGTAAACCCGGACAAGACAGAGGTTCTTGCTATCGCCACAGGGGCTAACACCTGGTACAGCCTCTTCTGGCAACAAGAGCTTGGCACCACTCCGATACCGGTTCCAGCTATGAAGAGCCTGGGTATTAGGTTAGATTCCATGCTAGTAATGGATAAGCAGGTAACTGCGGTAGTGAGAAGTTGCGTGGGATTGATGAGGCAATTGCGAAGACTTGTACCCTTGCTGTCATTTGCAACTATGCGTACTGTGGTGTCGGCTTTAATCATGTCACGCCTGGACTACGACAATGCAATATATACATAGGACTCTCCAATAAACTTCTGGGGAAACTCCAGGTGGTTCTAAACGATGCAGCACGGCTGATTCTCAAATTGCCAATAGGAACACACACCACTCCCTTGTTACAGCAGCTACTCTGGCTCCCTATTAAGCAGAGGATCAGCTTCAAGGGCCTGTACATTGTACATAAAGCTCAGTATGGAGCGACGCCCAGCTACATCAAAGACCGTTTGATGCCTTATGTGCCTGGTCGTTGTCTCCGTTCATCAGAAGCACACCTGTTGGCTTGTTCACGTTTTAACAGAACAACCTTAGGGGGACGTGCCTTCTCGGTTGTGATTCCCCAGCTTTGGAATAAGCTCCCAGAGAGTCTGCATGGTGAGATGACTCTCCTCCCATTCAGGAAGAAACTTAAGACTATTTTGTTTACTGAAGCGTTTGGATAAGCTCACCCCACGCTTTGCTCTGTTTGCAAGTATTATGGCACTCCTGGGTTTATGGTTTGTAGTGCTTAGAGACCGTTGGTGATTTGGCGCTTTACAAATATAAATTAACATAACATAACATAAGACTGCACATGTTTGTGGAGAGCCATTTGAAGATGTTAATGAGCATCTTGAATGTGAGGAAGCAGGAGATGGAGGCTGCATTTACTTGGCCGGTCATGGTGAGTTCGTTGTCGATGTTATACTTGGCATCGTTTGGCGTGTTTCCCCTGACTTTTTGCTTCTGACCTCCCGGTTTTAACTCTGTTTTTTCTGGTGTGATGATTCTGCGCACTTTCCTCACTGCTGATCAGTGGTAAAGTGCAGGTACTCCTGTATAAACCGTGTTATGGATTGGTGTTTCCATGATTGTTCTATCTGATTTATGTGTCAGTTCCTAGTAGAGTGCACTGCGAGTGCCAGGGCCTATAGATCAAATGCTGTTGGTGGGCTGCAGCACAGGATTGTGCCACCCACGCAAACAGCCCGTAAAGTGTAACTCTGGCCTGCCATTGCCGAGCCTGCGTGCAGCCTGGGGCTGCAATGTCGACTTGGCAAGTGCCCACACTTGTAAGTCCCTAAACCTTCCCTTTTCTACATGTGAGTCATCCCTATGGTAGGCCCAAGGTACCACCATGGGCAGGGTGCATTGTATGTGACAGGTAGGACATACCCTGGTGTGTGTGGCATGTCTTGATAGTGAATTACAGCCTATTTCGTTTTTCACTATTGCAAGGCTATCTATTCCCCATAGGCCAGACTGGGCAGTTTGATTATTACATCCTATAATCCTAACTGATCCAGGGAACATGGTAGAAAGTTGGTTTATACATTCTGGGTTTGAAAATACCACTTTTAGAAGGTAGGTATTTTCTTGTCTAACCATCCAAACCTGCCTCTGCTAGGTTGTATATTCCTTGTCTGGAGGGTGAGTAACAGGGGCTGGGGGATTCCAGGAAACAGGGTGAGTCAGCACAGGGTCGAATAGCACGATCTACATGTAGATGGGTGGGAGGAGTTGCACCTGGAACATGAATAGGGCTGTGCCTTCCCTCCACAATGCTGGCTCCATCTCCTGTGGTGTGTCTGATGTCCCTGGCCTACACTGTGAAAGGAAAGAAGGAGTCTTGTAAACAAAGTGCTCCAAGACTGACCAGAACTGGTCAGTCTTGGTCAGTCACTTTGTTCTCTGCCATCAGAGAACAAAGAGAAATTGAGGATAAAAAGGGGGACCCAGACCCCAGAACTTTAGAACTCTTTAAGATCAAGAAGACTGACCAGAGAAGAAGAGCCGGAGAAGCTGTGAGGAGGAACTACCACTTTGCTGTGTGCTTTGCTGTGTTGGCCTGCAATGGCTGCTTCTGTCTTGGGCAGTGAAAGGACTGAACTTTCTGTAATCTACTTTTGTGCGTGTCTCCAAGGGCTTGAGGTAGAGCTTTCCCCCTGTTCAAGAAGTCTCACGAACAGCAAAGACTTCAATCCTGACGCTGTCTACGACGCCGCTGCCGACTCTGTGTCCTGAAGGCACCGCAGAGGGCACCGCCGCAACGCCACACCGTGACCCTGGTCTCACCGATGCGGCCTGCTGATGCTGCCACCGAGTCACTACTCGCACTGCGACCTGTGGGCACCGCACTCCGTACCGTCTCACTTCACGACGATGCCTTGGTATCCCCAATGACGACGTTCCACGCAAGACTCAATGCCGCTGCTTGCACCGTGGTTCGAGGGCACCGCTCGTAAAGTTACACGACGCACCAACCTTCCTCCCGCACCGCAGCCTTGGCCCACCGACCCCGGTGCCATCGACTCCAGTTCGTCAGCCGACGACAGCGCTTCAGCAACGATGATGCCGCTGCTGCACCGTGACCTGCCAGCACCGTGACGAGCACAGCTTTCATATCACACCGCGACCCTGGTCTTACTGACGATGACATCTGACGCCACCACCGAGCTGCTGCTCGCGCTGCGACCTGAGGGCACCGCACGTCGCCCCACTGCACATTGCACCACAGCACCCGACACCTGCCTCGCGCGAGTGCTCCTGACTCCATCAGAGAGGAGATCGACCTGTAACGCGTGTGACATCAAGGACCCCGACGACTCCTGCACCGACCTCCAGAACCAACGCCCTTGGACGCCGTGTTTTCAGAAGCTCAACGAGAGGTTAGCGACGCCCTGCATTTCTGAAAGGTAGTGTTTGCGGGTCTTCCCGACACCGTAGTTGACCTGCGGCACCACGGTCAGTCAGAACTGTTTGGATTTGTTTGTTCACGACGCAGTGATAGCCCCGGACGGAGTTATCGACATCAAGGAACTGTGTTTTCACCATATCTTTGCATTTGAAAGACATCTTGCAACGCATCTATTTTTTGAAGTACTGTACTGTGCATTTTCATCGTATTTGGTCTTGTTTTAAGTACATACAAATATTGGCTATTTTTTGAAACTGGTGTGGTGTCTTTTTGTAGTGCTTACATTGTTTTACTGTTGGTTATGTGCAAATGATTTACCCACTGCCTCTAAGACAAGCCTGACTGCTTGTGCCAAGCTACCAAGGGGGTGAGCAGGGGTTATTTTAGGGGTGTAACTTCCTTATCCTGACTAGAGTGGTGGTTTCTGCCTGGCTTTGGTGCAAACCTTAGCCAACCAGAAATCCCATTTCTAAAAGTTGGTTACTATTCTAAGGATCTTTGAGTTGCCATGAAGGGTGTGGGTCTGAGTTCGGCAGGGCACTATGTGGGGTTCCAGAGTAAGGTGTCTTTGCCATAGATTACTACTTCCATCTTGTCTGTGTTGAACTTGAGGCAGTTGGTGTTCATCCATCTGGTGACTTCAGTCATGCAGGTAGAGAAATTAGCCTGGGTGTTTGTCCTGTTGTTGGAGAGGGAAAGCATGAGCTGGTTATCATCAGCAGAGGATATCATGTTGATTTCATGGGTGTTGCTGGTGAGTGGGGTCATGTAGGCATTGTACACAGTGGTTCTGAGTTAGGAGCCTTGTGGAACTCCGGAGATGGGGTTGTGGCATCCAAGGTGAATGGGGCCAGGCTGACTGGGTGCAGCATGTCAGAAGTGAGAAAAACCAGGAAAGAGCAGGACCTTGGATGCAAACTTTGTGCAGTCGCTGGATAAGGATGGGGTGGTAGACAGTATCGAAGGCTGCAGAAAGATTCAGTAGGTGGAGGGCTAAGTCGTCACCTCTGTCCATGATCATCTGGGTGTCATATGTGGCAGGTATAAGGGTGGTCTCTGTACTGTAGTTGGACCTAAATCCGGATTAAATGGTGTTCAGGAGGTGGTTGTCAGATAGGTGGGTGACTAGGTATTTGTTTATCATCTTTTCTATGTTTGTGCCTGATAGCGTGCCAGGGCAATAGGACAGTAGTTGGCTAGCATCTTCTGGTCTGCTGCAATGGCATAGATGGGGGTCGTGGGGTGGCCTGAGCGCTGAGCGGCACTGTTTTGGGGGTTGGCGGGAGTCATGTTGACTACCACCATCCTCATGGCCCCGAGAATAAGTCAACATCGGCAGCCTCCCTGCCCCCGAGAACAAGTCAACCATCGGAAGCCACCCCCCACCCTTGCTCTTACTTGAACCTGGGCGGCAAACTTAGGGGCCATCCTGGGTGGCAGTACATCTAGCTACACCACTGGTCTGCTGAGGGATTCTTGAAGAGAAGGAGTGCTGAGGTGTGTTTCTTGGTGTCCAGGTAGGTGACTGTGATGATTGATTTGTCCCGGATTGGGTGGAGACTATATTAATGGGGTCCAATTCAAAGTAAAATATATACACCCAACACCATCATTCAATCCTGCTGGCGATGAGAGATTTACAGCTCCTCTTGCCAAAAGCCCAAATATGCCATTTGTGAGCGACTGTATTGTGTGCCATATTTCTGCTGCTTCTGCACAGTTTTATGGAGATTTATGAGGCAGATTTGTCAAAAAAGTTTAGTCCAGACATGCTTGGTTTATCTTGTAGATGAGCTATGGTGCCTGCAGTGTGAAGGTTCCCTCAAAATATTCAGTAGTAAGCTCAGTAATGAATTTCATTTGCATCACCACATATTGTTCACACTTCATCCACTCAACAAACTGAAGTTGGTGAGAAACAGGGACAACACAACCAGTGACATGTGGCACTTGGGGCAGACACATGAATGCCAAGGGCCAAAATGTTGCTTTTTAAGCAGTTACCAGTCCATCTGTTTAAAAGCTGCTCTTTGAGAAGGCGCGTTTGTGCTGATGAGTGTACTAATAAGAGAAGTTATCTTTTTTATTGTTCTTTTGCTTTAACCTTAAGCGTTACACTATTTGAAAACTCTCCTCATAATTCCCGATTGTGTCTTACCTGTCCCGCCCAAGCATTTTTAAATTAATCATTAAATCCAAGGTGTTCTGTATTCAGTTATTCATACACAATGTTGAGCTTTTTAAAATTCATACATAAATAATATCACACATCCGTCCCAGTTCCCAAGAGATACATACTCAATTCAACGCTTGCAAATCTTCTGCAGTGAATTAAGATGGCCCTTTTGTGTATAAATGGCCTTTAACCTCTTGTTCACCCCAATTCTGTAAGTAGTCTCTACTTTTACATCCTTGTATTCAAGAATGTAAGACAGTATTCTTTCAAAATAACATATAACAGTGAGGTATGAATATGCCCATATCTGGTTACAGAATACCCAAATAATATCTGTATGAAGGTGGATACCTGACTATGGTTACCCCAGATTGTATGCCTTGTGTTTAGATAGTTTTCGACTTAGTTGGCCTGGGATCCTGCTAATCAGGGCCCCAGGCTATCTGCTCTCTCTTTAAATGGACTCCTTGTACTATAGGTACATCACCAATTTGGTACTGGACACCTTATCAGCCCCTGTACAGTGCACAATAGGTGCCCAGGGCATAGGTGCATCCAAGGCCACCAGGGGCTGCAGCATATCTTTTGCCACCCCTGGCTGATCACTTAAATCGACACAACTGGCTGATCACTCAACTGGGGCAAGGTGATGTACTCACCCCTTGCTTAGATATAGTATACCTATGTCTAAACCTATATCTGGACACATATGCACCTATAAGTCACTCCTTTGGCAGGCCTTTACAATCCTGGAGACAGAGTGCTTGGTTTTATGTGAGATGGTGCTCTAGCATGAGCTGAGCCTGTCTGCAGTGTTCGGAACCATTTCCTTACTGCTGTTCCAGTGATACTGCCCTACCATATACTCTTAAGTGCATTATAATCCTCGCGGTTAATGCTAACTTTGGTTTGGCTTTATCAAAACATGTCGTGTTTGGTGTCATACACTTTGGAATACTACCCCTCACCAGTTCTGGCGACGGGGGTAGCATTCCACCCTTCTAGAGGGAGAAGACATGTTACTTTACTTAAAATGCGGTTAATCCTAACCAGAGCCTCAGCATCACAAAATGGATGCTGCTGCCCCGACACAAGTCTGACCTCCTGCTGCTGACCGAAACTTGGCTGGGGAGGCCTGGACAAAGGGTTTCTTGTCACAGGGAGGTGCTACACCACCCCAGACAGGAGATAGTGGATTGGAGCAGGGAGGGTTGAAAGAAACTAGACACTGCCTGGGGCACACAAGGTGTCCCATGCAAAATCCAGTCAAACCGGTTCTGGGGCACTCCAGCCCCAGCTCTGGCGCAAACCTGGACATAGGGAAAGGGGTGTAACCACCCCCTTCCTGGGTCCCACCCATAGGAGGGCCCTAGCAGGTAATCCAGCCCCTTGATTTGGAATAAAGGTAGGAGCTGTGCTTATGCACATCAGATTATCCTGATTGAAACTTTGAAACATAACTCTGGACCCTTCGACATCCCACTCGACGTGGAAGACTGAAGAATCTCCCTTGTGGTCAAGGAGTGACCACCCTGTGCAAACAGGCACCATCCAGCACATCACCATTTGCTTTGTTGCAGTTCCTGCCGGAACTCGAGCAACAGAGATCAACAAGACCCAGTGTGCCTGCTTTCTAACAGCCCGATCCACAGTCCCTGCAAAGCTGAGACCTGTGGATGCGACCTGAAGCATGGGGCCGGCCATCTTGGAAAAACTACAAAGTGCTGATCGTGCAGCATCCAAGGCTCCCTTGAAGCTGTGCATTGGGGTTTAAAAAGCCTTAGCCCCGAGCAACTTTTGCACCGATGCTCACCCCTCCACACTCATTGAGTGCTGCGTGGGGTCCTTTTGCATTTTTCTGCTTGACACATTGGTCTGGTCGCTTGCCCGTTGGCTAGTGGCCCCAGTACCGACGAACCTTTGAATTTGCTCTGCTAGTCTGGTTGCTCCAGACTGGCCCTCGCTTCCCTGAAAAGGAGCACCCGCTCAGACCTTGCTGGTCCGAGTAAGAAGCAATCTTTGAATCCTGCATGGGTTGCATTTGCCAAGGCCTGTTGACTCCTATCCGGAAGCCGACACCGCCGACAGCGAGAGCCTTTGTGGGACAGCTCGTGATTCACTCCAAGACATCCTTGGTGCCCCAGAGTCCACGTGGCAGCGGAGACAAGCTTCACAACAACCACCTGATTGCGCCCGACATTGCCTGGTTCCTTCCTGGTTCCTTCCTGGTCACCGGCTAGTGACCCAGACTCTGTCCCCTCTGCTTTCAGGTACTCTACATCTTCGATCCACCCTTGGATCAAACCGGACTCTTCTCATCTGGCCGCCTGCAGCATCTTCATCTTCAGGCTCCATAGATCTACACGACGAGACCCGACACGCTTTTGCACCTGTGCACCCGCTTTCTGTGGGTGAGGTAACTCTTGAACGCCGGTGCTCCTGTAGTGGTTTACACCTCTAGTGTCTAAGTCTAAAGTTTTGTCCTTCTAGTTCAGTCGGAAGACCCTTAAAACTGTAACTCGATAACTTTTACGCACCATTGACTTTGCATTGGGACATGCGTGTGCTTTTAGCGCTGCACCCGATTCCCGCGGGCTACTCCCGTCCTAACTGCTGTTAGTCCAGTGTAGTCCCAGCGATTCCTAAGGCCCTAGGCCTTACCACTGATCAAATAGTGATACTTATACCACTTTTTTGATATATGGTTTGAGTGGCCACCGGCCTCATCCATAATTGTGCAACTTTCATATGTTATATAGTGCTTTTGTTTAAACGCTTGTGTTTCTATACTCATAAAGAGTACAGGGGATTATTCTGAGAATAAATACATATATTTTTTACAATATATAACTTGTGTGGTGTCCTTTCATTTGATATTACAGGATTGCATATGGTAAAACAGCTGGCTTCACATGCCCTCTTGAGTTAAGCCTTTAGGCTGCTTAGTCTATGCTACCTCTAGGATAGCTTGTCTTTAAGGTTGACTTACAACCATCACCATAAGGGATTGTTTGGACTGATATAAGGTGCCCCCAGAATTGGAGACATCATACATCAGGCCAACTTCTCACAATATCACACTCTGTTCTTGTTGAACTTCCATTTCTTGTACTTCGCATCTTTGTAAAAATACTGCCTGCTGCAATTAATGCATCAAGATTGGGTTGGAAGGTAGAGATAGGAGACCACTACTGAAGCAGACAGTCACTCCTCCAGGCTACATGAAACCCTTATATCAGGATTGTAAATCTCCCTTGTACATGTAAAATATTACATTTCTGTTAACTTCGGGATTGTAAGAGATACGTGTGTAGATTTGTGAAAATATTTCCTTAGTATTCAGTCTCCTAACTAAATTACAATCCCTTGCACCATTTGACCATGTTGTAACGTCTGCTTTATATTAAATTATTAAAGCATTAAAAATGTTTAAGTTGCTTGAAATTTACACAGTTGATTTAATTTTCCTACATTGTGGTGACAAATTGTCCTATATTCTTGTGGCCGTTGTGGACATTTCAATAAAATCTCTTGTCTCCCGGTATCTTAAGGAGTCAATTCAAGTGGGCCAAACTGACAAAATATATAAGATTATTGCCTCGTCTATTCATCTATCTATAAATGAAGGGAGGCAGTTTGAACTCTCCCACAGTGAAGAGTGGAGGACAATGTTAGTTAAATCTGCATTCTAAAACAATTCTTGTAGTCATGTTTGCCACATGCTTCAGAAATGTTGAGTTTACAAGCCGAATCACAGTGGGACATATTTAAAAAAAAAATGTCGGAGCGCGGAGCTGAGCCAAATTTGGCAGGGCTGCACTCCGACAGTTTGTAAACGCAGGGATGCGCCATATTCACAAGAATACAGCACAGCCCTGTGTTTCCACTAGTGCTGGCGCTAGAAAAGCTGCCTAGCGCCAGCACATGCACCCGGCCACCATGTTGCAAGGGTGCCTGCCCTGCAGGGATGATTATTTATGTGCAGAAAGGGGCACCGTATGCCGTATACCTTATGCTTGGTGCCACGCATTTCACTCAGAGGAGCGGCAAGAGGGAGATCGTAAGTAATAATGTGCCAGACTGCACTTGCATTTCAGTAAGTTGGATTTTCGTAGGTAGGGACTGCGTGCGGGTCACTGCTTGCTCCCACGGCAATACTCCATGGGAGTGAACTTGCGAGAAAAGTTGGGACATGCACTCATCATTAGCCATTTGCAGGCTTAGATTTTTAAAGCACACACTCAAAAGTCAATCCAAACCATGGGAGGCGTCAGACTGTGGTAAATAAATAATTAATTACCGGTACTATTTTTGAATACATTAATAATAACAGATAGCTCAACAAATAAGAGGCAGGATCCGAGGAATCTGAGGTTAACAGGCTTTAATCAGGCATAAGGGAAGGGACAGGATCGGGACAGCCTGAAATAAAGTAGCATAGAAGGCACGGGATGGCAGCTGCAACGTCTCATTAACAGTACAAGCTATATATACTAAAACATCATAATTACATTACATACAGTAGGCGTAACAAGTGACAAGCGTAAGATAAGAACACATGGGTGTGAAAAGAAGGCGTGCACAGGGCGTGCACGTAGACATGTGATGAGAACGTCACAGAAGTGTCATGAAATGGGTGGATACATGGAGGGGGCTACCTGAGCAGCTGGGACCTTTAACCTAGTGGTGCCCGCAAACGGGCAATGACGTGTTACCGGGGAGAACTGGGGGCTCTGACTTCTGCACTAGAAGAGGAGACTAAAGTCTGCGATGTCAGGACGACATGTACCTATAGCATATCTGGTATCTGGTGTTTGGAGTACATGTTGATAGAATCTAAAAGTTATCAGGGTAAAGGCTACTTGACACTAAGGCTGGTGCATGCATATATTCTACATGTATTGCGTGTGCTATGAATCATCTATGGGTATAATACAGTAATTCTCTTGCATGGAGACAGAAAGACTAGACTATAGCTGAAGCTGTTTATACGGTTCATTAGCTTAGGAATGTGAAGACGAGGAGCTGAACTGATAACTGGAGGCATAACATATTCTTGGCAGACAGGCAGGCAGAGCCAGGCCGGGCACCGCGCTGCGCGGCAGGAAGTAAGTGAAGGGTCAGGGATGCAGGTGGGGGCTGTATCGCTCCTCGGAGTGGGTTCAGAAGGCAGGAGCTTGAATCTGGTGTCCGAGCCCTCATGAGGCCTAGAAACGGGGACATTTTGCTGAATTAACGTGCACACTGTAAAACGTGGCAACATAGGCCTAATACTCGTTGCTTTCACAAGAACTGGAAACTGGCATACTAATGTTGGACACAACTATAATTGCGTCTTTAATCGATCATAGGGGGATATATGCATATCGATCATGCACATATAACATAGGATGGGGAACACGTAGGCACACATGACAAGGCAAAATTCAATTTTCCTCATTCCCTCCTTGTGCACTACGTTTCCATCAGGAAACATCAATATTCATGATACCATCTATCATTTCATATAGCATCATTTGCTCATCTCGAGTTGTCTTGGAACGGGACTTTGGACTAGGAATACAGGATGTAGCACACAAGCCGCAAATCGCAGGGCCACATTGTAAACGGAGACAGCAACTGAATATGATCATTACTGCTATACCCAGGAATGACAATACTTTCCATCCCCAGGCAGATATTATACTCCAGAGCCAACCGGACCATGTCCAGGTGCCTGGATTCTGGTGTAACTGATGGGCAATTTTATGAAGTCTGGTTATAGCTGAATAAACAGACGGTGCGTTATTAGGAATGAAAATGCAGCAACTAGATCCGATGACTCTACAGGCTCCTCCCCTATCGGCCAGTATGACGTCAAGGACGAGACGATTTTGGAGCACGACAAATCTCATAGCAGATTGTTCTTCAGTTAAGTTACCTAGAGCAGAAGTAGTCTCATTCACTACTGCTTCAAGGGTTCTAGTTAGCCTACGTATTAACTTACTATTCTGGACAGGACCTATGAAAAAGAAGAAACCTTTATTGAAATCTTGATATTGTTCTAAGGTAGTTTCAGTTTGATCGACAATTGGGGACTCGATCTCCCTTCTATGTCTAACGTGTACTAGATGTCTGTTTCTGTGATAATCGGATGGGGCTAGAAAAACTGGTGGCAGTAGGAAGGCAATATAACATGCTCCATCCCAATCTAGGGGCAGACGTACATATGCGTTCTGACCACACACAAAATACGAATGACGTGAGGCTTTGAAAATAGATTTCCCACTGTCACTATACTCGACCATAGTAGTGCAATCACTATGTCCTAGATGTATAGAACCATTCTTTCTGACACATAATTCGCCTTTAACTGGTAGAACTGAAATAGCAGGCAAATCTGGAGTAGTCTCGGATTGAACATTCAGAACCATGAAATTCGAGGAATAATTACCTAGATCATATACTTCATTTTCTAGATCTAACCCTGTTCTATGGGAAAGACCCTCCTTGTCTGGGAAACATGTTCTATTCAGAAGGGACATGTCGTTTGAGGATGACGTTAACGTGGACCATGCTCCACACGAACCATTGTGTGAAAACGGATAAGGAAAGAGTGGCAGAACTCCCTTCGGTGTCTGGAAAGGGGGGAGTCGACCACACACCCAACAATTAGTGGCATTGCTGGTCTGGTGTGAATAGTGTAACATACGGATAAACGTATTATTGCGCATTGCAAGACGATAGGATAACTCGTGAGGAGGCAGGTCACTAAAAGTGTGTTCTACTGTGACATTAGAAAACATATGTACATGTGAATTAACAGGAAAACATAAATGTAAGGCATAACTTATGCAGGTAACCATAAGACTCAGAAATATCAGAAAAAACAGAGTAACGATACATCTACTTCGAAGATTCTTTTGATAACGTATCCTCTTAGAGTTTTGACTAACTCTCTCACTGTGTGGGTCTATCTCATACATGTCAGGAACCTGTCTAACCGTTTCACCCGAGAGGGACTTAGACAATTAAACTGGCTGACTTACTAGACCGTAATTTCTCTTTATACTCCTGCTGCGGAGTTTTCTCTAACAGGGGAAGTTTAGATTCAGTGTCTGGGCAGTCCTTGAGAACGGGGCAGTCTTTGAAAAATGTCTTTGGCTGGAGTCCATGGAATCTCTTTACAAGACTGGAGTGCAACCACCCCTTCCTGCCTTCAATCTTCACGGCAGTCCTCGTTGTGAGTAGTACTAGTCTTGGCTCCTTCCAACGGGGCTCCAGCGGACTTGAACGATCGAAGTTCCTCACAAGGACAAGGTCGCCTGGTATGACCTCGTGCGGTTTCACTTCGGTGTTGTCTGGAAAAGCGGCGGCAACCTGTGAACGACAAGATTGTAGTGCAGACATCAAGGAGGCCAAGTAATCTGTCAGCATATTACTGTCAACATCAGTTATCTTACGGGGTCTAGGTGTACCCCACATGTTTGGGGGACGACCGAAAACTACCTCAAAAGGTGACAGACCTGAACGGGAGTGAGCAACCATTCTCATATAGAAAAGGGCAACTGGCAGGGCTACTATCCAATCTACGCCTTTCTCTGCGCATACCTTGGCAAGGCGGATTTTCAGAGTCTGATTATGTCTCTCTACGAGACCGGCTGCTTCAGGATGTCGTACACAGTGGAACTTCCACTGGTACCCTAACAGAAGGGATACTTGTTTCATGAGTTCGGATGAGAATGGCTGGCCGTTATCTGAATACACGACCCTCGGTAATCCATAGCGGGGGAAAAACTCACGAACCAACTGCCTGGCAGTGGTCGCGGCTGTGTAATCTGGGACTGGATATGCTTCTGTCCACCTGGACAAAGTGCATACAACTACGAGGACATACTTGAAACCTCGGCATCGCTCCATCTGAATATAATCCATCTGGAGGACTTCAAAAGGGTGGTCAGGAGGATGGAATCCACCTTGTTCCACCGGGACACCTTTACCTGGATTGAACTGACAACAGATCATGCAGGTACGCACTTTCTGCTTGGCTGCTGCTCGTAAATGCTTGTTAAACCAGAGGTTCTGAATACTGTCTAACATGGCTTTTTCTCCTAAGTGTGCAGGACTATGTGCGGTGTTAATAATGACTTGAACCATAGAGTCGGGGAGAAACCATGTGGCTTTTCCCTTCGTCAACCATCCTTGATCTGTCTGGACCCCTCCTTGTTCAGACCATTTCTTGATTTCATCGGGAGTAGCATGTGACTGTATGTCTAGTACGTCTTGTGTAGGGTCTTTAACTGTCATACAAGTAGTCTGAACTGGAATGTCTGTCTGTGTCGTATTAGCTGGAACGTCTGGAGTCTGAGCTGTGAGCTTGACTGTTCGATCTGCTAGATCGTTACCTTGGGAAATGATATCAGTGACTTTCGTATGTGCCTTGCACTTCATGATAGCGATAGCTGTCGGTAAATGTATTGCATCTAACAGAGCTTGAATGAGGGGGCCATGCTGAATCTTGGTTCCATGAGAAGTCATGAAACCCCTTTCTTGCCAGAGTACTCCGAAGTCGTGTACGACTCCGAATGCATAACGTGAATCTGTATATATATTTACTTTCAGGTTCTTAGCTCGTATGCAGGCTTGGGTCAGAGCGACGAGCTCTGCTGCTTGAGCAGACAGGGTGTCAATACGATGTGTTTCTATAACTTCAGTTTCAGTAGTCACTGCATACGCGGCTACTAGTTCTCCTGTACTTGTTCTCATACATGAACCATCCACATAAAGTGTCAGGTCGGGATCAGGTAATGCAATGTCTGTCAAGTCTTGTCTTGGCTTTGTCATGGTGTTAACAACTTCCACACAGTCATGTGTGGCAGGATTTGAAGTAACTGAGGGTAACAGTGTAGCGGGATTTAAAATGTTGCAGCGTCTGACTTCTATATGTGGCTGAAACAGTGTCAGTTCATAACCTGTTAAACGTGCAATTGTCAAGTGCTGAGTCTGTGTTCGGTTTAAAAGAACTTCCACGGAGTGTGGAACTTGTACTGTCAGGGAGTGTCCTAACACTATGGAATCACTCTGTCTGATAGCTAGAGCTGTGGCTGCAACTGACTTGAGGCACGCAGGCAAAGCCTGGGCTACTAGATCTAATGTGCTAGAAAAATAAGCACAGGGCTTGTATTGTCCTGCTTGATCTTGTGTGAGAACAGATAATGCAGTACCATCACGTTCAGTGACAAAAAGTGTAAAAGGCTTACTGTAGTTCGGTGTTGCTAGAACAGGTGCTTGGCATAAAGCTTTCTTTAACTCATTGAAAACAAGTGTATGTTCTTGGGTCCAAGGGAGGACAGTCGATACGGCTGCCTCCTGTGTCGTTAACTGTATCAGTGGTTTGGCTAGATATGCGTACTGAGGAATCCATTGTCTGCAGTAAGAAGTGAGGCCGATAAAAGCTCGTACCTCCTTCTGTGTCTTGGGCTGTGGAAGATGTGCTATTAACTGGATACGGTCAGGTGTCAACTGCCTACCCCTCTTGGACAGTAAGTGTCCAAGGTAGACCACTTGCTGGACACAGAATTGCAATTTGGAAGGGGACACCTTATGCCCCATCTCGGCCAGGAAATACAGGACTGTAAGTGACGCACGTTCGCAGTCACGTTCAGAACGGGCTGTGATCAATAGATCATCGACATACTGGATCAGGGCAGTGTCAGTTGGCATGTGAATATTGTCTAGTTGTCTCTTAAGTGCTTGACTGTAAATACTAGGACTTTCTGTGAAACCTTGAGGAGCTCGTGTGAATTTATAGCTTCTTCCATTTAAACAGAATCCGAAAAGGAACTGACTGTCTGGATGAATGGGGACACTAAAGAATGCGTTCTTGAGATCAATAACAGTAAAGAAAGTGGCTTCGGAATCAATGGCAGTCAATAGGGAAGAAATATCTGGAACCACGGGGTACTGGGGTATGATACATTTATTAAGTTCTCGAAGGTCAATCACTAATCGATAAACCGGAGGTGCATTTGGATCAGTACGTTTCAGAATCGGAATGATAGGAGAATTACATACATTGGAGTCAGTTTCTACAACTACTCCTTGAACAATAAGTTCGTCAATAATTTTGGATAAGGCTGCTACAGCCTCAGGTGGCAATTTGTACTGTCGGATTCGTGGTAATACAACACCTTGTTTCAGAGTGACACGATGGGGTGTGATATGCATACAACCTACATCAGTTGGACCTTGCGCCCATAAATGCTGAGGTACATTCAACAATCTTGGATCAAAATCACGTAACACATAATGACCTTTAAAATCTCTCAAGAACAATCATACTCCTTCTGGGGAGCAGCATATAACTGCTCCTAATTCTTTCAGGGTCTTAATGCCTAATAAGTTTTCAGGACAGGATTTCGTAAGTAACAAGTCTGTAGTTCGGGACAATGGACCAACTTCTAGGGAAACTGGTTTCGATATTTCATTAACAATAGGCTTTCCTGAAAATCCAAGGGAAACATTTCTAGAGCCTGAGAGTGGAGCCCCTGGAACCTCGTCATGACTGATGGTAGTCCTACTTGCCCCTGTATCAATCAGAAACTTTCTGTCTTTCCCTAATACTTGACTGTGTACATAGGGACCCTCTTGATCTACAGGAATCTCGATGAGAGGCAAGCCAACCTCCCTCTCTAGGCTGTTTCATGAATACTGCTGATATTCTGGATACTCTGACTGTGCATACTGATACATCTGTTGTGTAACGTGCTGTGTGGCAGCTATAGGCTGCGGTACTGTAACTGTCTGTTGTGCATTCTGCGGTGCTTGCGTATTCTGCTGAACTTGTTCTTGTCTAGGCGGACGTGGTCTCTCTTTCGTCTTACCAGTAGCTATGTTATGTTTCAGAACTGCACATTCATTTATATAATGACCTGGCTGTTTACAGTAATTGCATGTCCCTTTAACGGGAGCTGCAGGATGACTGGTTTGATTCGTACCCCTCTTCTGACTGTCTTGGGGAACAGACTGTGCAACTAATACTTTCATTTTCGTGTCTTTCATACGTCTCCTTTCGTGTTCTTGCTCCTCCCTGATTCTATTCTGGTGATACTGGAGCATCTGAAGCATTTGTGACGGAGTATTAGCTTGCCAAGTACTCTCGACTTTCAATACTCGATTTTTGACTTGTGGACTTGAATTCTCAACTAGTTTGGTAACAAAAAGATGTGGATATGACTCACTACTTGTTTTCAGACCGCTATTTATAATGAAACATTTCTCAAATCTAGAATAAAAATCACTAGTGTCTTCATCTGGTTTCTGTTTACAGGCTGAGATAGCATCCCAGTCTTCCTTTTTCGTGGCTAGTAATCTTGGCAAGACTTGTATTAACAATTCGGGCAATGCTTTAGCTTTTTCCCCAAGACCGGTACCTGGAACTCGTGTGTTATCTTCAGTCTCTAATGCGGTCCAATCTATCTTTTTCTCTCCCACCTCCCATTCTTTTTCTTTAAGTTTTTCACATATGCCCGCAGGCAACAGGACCTTTAACATTTTAATGATATCAGGATACGTGTATTCTCCCATACGGAGCATGTCCTTTAATTCACGGTGGAACCCTGCTGGATCTTTATCGTGACAGGGTATTAACTTTTTCATTTCCAGAAGCTCTATTTTCGTGAGAGGGGTGTAAACAAATACTCGTTCTAGCTCACCCCCCGTTCCCTTAACTGGATGTACTTCTCGCAACGGGTTCTGTCTGTCTATGTAGAATGATTTCCTTTCTGGAGGTGGAACAGGAACAAAATGCGGAGTCAGGAACGTTCTGTATTTGTGGCGCTGTTCTAGAATGACACTAATTAAATCGGTACCTAAACCTTTCCATCTGTTTAGGAGTAACTCGTTCAGTACATCATGTAAAGGACCTGGATCAGAATGCTGATCCTCATACAGTGTAATGAGGTGCTGGATCATATACATACCCACCAGTCGCTGCTCGGCTGGGGGCAGTTTCAGAAACGTTTGAGCCACCATTTCGTCTGGAAACGTGGCGGAGTCACTAGTCCATCGGACTGCCGATCGGGCTAGTTCTTGTTCATGCATAGTACTAGGCTCGCTATAACCTATTCGTGATTTCAGAATTTGATCTGTAGCCTGGAATATTTGTTCCAGAGAACACTGTTCTGGTACTGGAGGAGGAAAAACTTTCTTGTAATCTAGACGTGAATGTCTATCGGGAAATCTAGTTCTACCTACATACGCTATTCTGGAGGGATTCTCGCTGTCTACCTCTTCACTAGAAGAGTCATTCTCTTTCTCGGTTGCTCTACTTGCTTTCTCTTTCTCGTGTATACTTATAATTTCCTTACGGATTTTCTTGTACATACTTTCTACACTACCTTGTGTCTTGTGTTTTCCCTCGGCTATATTGTCACTCCATCTCGTCAGAGCTTTCATCTCTTCTCTGTCTTTATCAGGATAATCCTGTTCTCTTATTAAACAGTTAATCATAAATTGCAGAATCATACTTTGAATCTCGACCTTTCTGTGTGCCATAGCTTCGTGAATACTTCCTGGATTCTCCCCTGTACGGATAAAATGATATATTCTGTCTAGATGCTCTTTCATGTCGGGCAGGGTGACCAGAAAGTTGGCAACCCGTCTTAAACGTGCTGAATACAAGATCATGTGATCTACACCTGGTACTGAATCATATACGCAGTCAGTAAGGTGTCACTTGAGATCCGCGTATGTAGTCACTTTTGGCGTACGCTGTAACGCTGCTTCTCTCAGCGTCGTTCGTTTTACTTGAGGCGGGGTGATAGGAGCACCTCCTACCGCTCCTCCTGAACTAGAATCGTCAGTTAATACTGAATGTGCTGGTAGGGTAACTGGCAAAACACGTGGTGCGGACTGGTCCGGGGGTACTGGCACATTAACTTGGTCCCCGGGACCAGTGACTGGAGGAACAGGAATTACATTATTAACAGGATGCTGAGGGTGAGCAGGCGGGATAGGATTGGCATATTCTGGGACAGTATCGTCCAGATAGGACGACAGAAAAATTTCAGCTGCAGTCGGTTTATGACGTAGCTTAGTCGGGACCAAGGGTGGCGGTAAATTACAGGGTACTTCCGGGGTTGCCTTCGGCAAGCCCTCGGCAAGAAGAGGATACATACCTTTAATAAGGGCATTTCTCTGTCTATCTGACTGTTCTGCTCTAACTCGTTCACCTTCTTCGATTAATTCCCTTTCTTGGGCTTTTTCTGAGGATTCCCTACTTAATTCTGCTTTTCTGAATTCTTTCTCGGATCTCCTGTGAGATTCTTTGCGCCATAACTCGATGGCGTCTTTCTGGGACTGTCTGGCTTTCTTTTTCCATAATGCTTCTTCTACTCGCATGATGCACTCGGCATCCCATGTACCTGATACAGGCCATCTATATTTCTCTTCAAGATGTTTGGTGTAATCCACCCATAAATCTAGATATAATATGGCATCTAAGCCATGCTTGTGATACATAAAATGACCAGGACTGTCCCTAGGAGGGACAGGAACTGCCTCTTCGAGTAACCCTTTTCTGGTTTTGATCTGACGTAATTTCGAGAATAGAGGCATCTTGAACTTGTACTTGGACTTTAACACAATATACAATAAACACAGTAATGAAATGGCAAACAAATCACTCATACCACGACATAAAAATACATGAATAACAGAAACATAATACTTGAATTTCTCGAGAACAGACTGAACAGAAATACTGGATGCACTGTTAAAAAACAGTACGGAAACTAGATGCACTGCTAAAACAGTACAGACTGGATCTGTGTACCCAAACCCATCGGACCAGGAACAAACTAATGCACCTGTCTAGATACTTCCCCCGCAACGGTACTCACCGGGAAGCAGAAACTGAAGGCCTCGGACTGGACTGGACTGCTACGACGTCTGGTTACTACTACGCGCTTCGAACTTCGGGCTTCGGTTACAGGTGGGCCTCCGGATACCTCGGACCTTGTTCTCTCGGCTTGGGCTCTGGTCGGGACAAACCGCCTTCCACACCGCCTCGTCTGGATGCCGGACCGCAGTCTCCGTCTCCTCCGTGGGCCTGAGGGAGACTTGAAGCAGAAATATCTGCACGTGCACGGTAGAGTTCCGTCACGGCTGTAGAAGGGTCAGGGGGCCTGCGTTACATCGCCGGCGCGTGGGGAAGAGGTAAGTCCCTATTCGGGCGCCATTTATGTGGTAAATATATAATTAATTACCGGTACTATTTTTTAATACATTAATAATAACAGATAGCTCAACAAATAAGAGGCAGGATCCGAGGAATCTGAGGTTAACAGGCTTTAATCAGGCATAAGGGAAGGGACAGGATCGGGACAGCCTGAAATAAAGTAGCATAGAAGGCACGGGATGGCAGCTGCAACGTCTCATTAACAGTACAAGCTATATATACTAAAACATCATAATTACATTACATACAGTAGGCGTAACAAGTGACAAGCGTAAGATAAGAACACATGGGCGTGAAAAGAAGGCGTGCACAGGGCGTGCACGTAGACATGTGATGAGAACGTCACAGAAGTGTCATGAAATGGGTGGATACATGGAGGGGGCTACCTGAGCAGCTGGGACCTTTAACCTAGTGGTGCGCGCAAACGGGCAATGACGTGTTACCGGGGAGAACTGTGGGCTCTGACTTCTGCACTAGAAGAGGAGACTAAAGTCTGCGATGTCAGGACGACATGTACCTATAGCATATCTGGTATCTGGTGTTTGGAGTACATGTTGATAGAATCTAAAAGTTATCAGGGTAAAGGCTACTTGACACTAAGGCTGGTGCATGCATATATTCTACATGTATTGCGTGTGCTGTGAATCATCTATGGGTATAATACAGTAATTCTCTTGCATGGAGACAGAAAGACTAGACTATTGCTGAAGCTGTTTATACGGTTCATTAGCTTAGGAATGTGAAGACGAGGAGCTGAACTGATAACTGGAGGCATAACATATTCTTGGCAGACAGGCAGGCAGAGCCAGGCCGGGCACCGCGCTGCGCGGCAGGAAGTAAGTGAAGGGTCAGGGATGCAGGTGGGGGCTGTATCGCTCCTCGGAGTGGGTTCAGAAGGCAGGAGCTTGAATCTGGTGTCCGGGCCCTCATGAGGCCTAGAAACGGGGACATTTTGCTGAATTAACGTGCACACTGTAAAACGTGGCCACATAGGCCTAATACTCGTTGCTTTCACGAGAACTGGAAACTGGCATACTAATGTTGGACACAACTATAATTGCGTCTTTAATCGATCATAGGGGGATATATGCATATCGATCATGCACATATAACATAGGATGGGGAACACGTAGGCACACATGACAAGGCAAAATTCAATTTTCCTCAAGACCCCATCAAATACAGACAACGATTGCCTGACAACGCAAGCGCTGTTTAGGCTCTAGCTAAAAAAGGTGGCCAGGTTATGTTTTAGTAGTATAGAAGCAGAGGTTCTGCCACAAAACGGGTAACTATGTTCTGTGAGTAAAGTTAGTCCACAGTAATTTGACCCCCAAATTTTTGGGGACTATCAATTTATGATACATAAAAACACACTACTGACAGACATTTAGAAATGACAACAACACTATTTGATTTAAAGAATAAGAGTAAACGATATATTTAAAAATCATATACCATGTGTGCTAATACATCAAAGAATAATTAAAGAACCAGACAAAGTACAGACTGTGAACAATGTTTGCGACATATAAAAAATGTGCCTCATAAATAGCATAGGTGCTAACACAATAGACAATCAAAGACATTTAACACAATTAACTTATATGTACAGAAATTAGCTTTTACGCCCAAATGAAGTAAATGTCCTTTAAAAAGTCATGTGGTTTTCATCCTGTCATGTAAATGTCTATTTGGGCATGGTACACTTTGTTCATATAACGGCGATGTTTCAACCCCCAGAAAACGAGTGTAGTTTAACAACATCACCATAGGGTCTTCAATCATCAGGTGTAGAAACACATTGGTGCACAGCCTTCATAGTAAGAAAAATGTATACTAGATGTCAGTGTGTTTTAGATAAAGCCGTTGTGTGAGGAGAGCTTCAGCAACCTTGAGAAACGTCATTGACATCAGACAGTGGGTAATTGACAGCTTGCTTCAGGGACATGCACGTTGATGTGGCGTCCCAGTGTTTAAATACCTTCAGTTTACAGAGCGTCTCTAGTCACATCCACAGAGACATGGGGCATTACGACCGAGCACTTCTGATTTTTCAGCACACCGGCGGTAAGCTTTCTTTTAATCTGCTTGTGACAGGTTAATGCTTCCAGATTTCACCGGGAGTATTTTACCATGTTTAAATCAGTGTAATTTTGAAAAAAAAATCTTTGCTTTTACACAAGGTACCTGGGAGGCACTTCGTGTTCCTAGAGTTTGGATACCTATTCCAAAGTAGCGTAACACAGAGGAAGCACACAATTGGCTCCTTTATGACTCTGAAGTGGTTTTCATCTGCGCATTAAGGTAGGCAGTTTTTATAGTAATCCACCTTTTTACCAATTATACTTCCCATATGGGCCACATTATCTTGGCTATATTTTGCTCATCTTCGTAAGCGATTGTTAGTACTCACAAATGCAGGTTTTTACCAATAAGAGAGGATGACACTCGCATTCTGTCTTTGCTAGGAAATTGACACAGCAGGTGAGATTAACTATGCAATGCTCACCTCACACAGCAGCTTTATCTAAAACACACTTCTAGTATATATTTTTCTTACTATGCAGGCTGTGCACCACTGTGTTTCTAGTCCTGATGAAGACCCCATGGTGTTGTTGTTCAACTAAACTCGTTTTACTGGGGGTAGAAACGCCGATGTAATACGAACAAAGCGTACCGTGCCCAAATAGACATGTACATGACAGGATGAAAACCACATGTCTTTTTAAAGGACATTTCCTTCATTTGGGCGCGAAACCACATTTCTGTACATATATATTAATTGCGTTGAATGTCTTTAATTGTATATTGTGTTAGCACCTGTGTTATTTATGAGGCATTTTTTGTTATGCTCAGTGTGTGCACACATACATTATGAATGCATCCCTGGACTGTAGGGCACTCCTTTGGTTCTATATTAAAACTCCAAAACAAGTTATTGCGGTATGCTTCTTTAATTGGTTTTCCAAAAATGTTCATTTGATATTAAATCATATCGATTAAAGTTCAAACAATTGTTTTTTGTCGTCCTTAGTGTTAAGGTCTACCAGCAAGTGTTCAAGGTTGTCTCTTGAATCTTTCCAAATGAAAAATAAATCGTCAATATATCTGACGAATAGTTTTAAATTGTTGGCCCATTCGGGATTGTCATAGATGTAGGTTTCCTCGAGATCTTTCATGTATACGTTGGCATATGTGGGCGCGGCACAATTGCCCATGGATATGCCGGACAGCTGCAAGTACCACTCTCTTTCATGCTGGAAGTAACTGTGATATAGGGTAAACATCATGAGTTCTATCAGGAACTGTTGCATAGAGGTCTCTATCCCACTGTTTAAGATGGTTTTTTCAATGGCTTCAATCCCACCCTTGTGGGGAATTGACGTATATAGAGAATTGACGCCTGCTGTGCATAAGATCAAATTTTCACCTTCTTCTTGTGTGATATTTGCAAGTTTATTGAGGAATTCAGTGGTGTCCCTCACATAGCTTTTCATTAGTTTAACTGATGGTTGAAGATACCTGTCGATGTATGTTTTTTTTCCGTTTCAGCCTCATCTTGATCACAACAGTTGATGGTCCGTTAAGTAAGTCCACGTTACCGCCTGACACTCCGCCTCACTTTTTTCCGTTCACTTTTTATGAGCACGATCTCGAGCACTTGCCGCGCCTCACAACCGTTTTGCATGATGTCACGCGATCAGCGCGCTTAAGTGTGTTACATTGTACATATTAGTTATTGGCTATATCTTGTTTTGATTTCTTAGAGCTCCTGGATAAAGGGCAGGGGAGCCCGAAATGCATTGGAGCATGTATGAAATTTGACGGATTTTTCATTGTTTGAAAACACGACATGATGAAAAACAATTGTTTGAACTTTAATCGATGTGATTTAATATCAAATGAACATTTTTGGAAAACCAATTAAAGAAGCATACCACAATAACTTGTTTTGGAGTCTTAATATAGAACCAAAGGAGTGCCCTACAGTGCAGGGATGCATTCATAATTTATGTGTGCACACACTGAGCATCTATTGTTTTACACGTGACGGACGGACACGTAACCTGCTGGAGCACCCAACCTTACGCAGCACATAAAAATTGGATAAAAAATCTCTAAATAAACCGCTGTGCACCCCACCCACCCATTAAATTCTGCATTTTTTGTTATGTCACAAACATAGTTCACAGTCTGTACTTTGTCTGGTTCTTTAATTATTTTTTTGATGTATAAGCAAATATGGTATATGATTTTTAAATATATTGTTTACTCTTATTCTTTAAGACAAATAGTGTTGTTGTCATTTCTAAATGTCTGTCAGTAGTGTGTTTTTAAGTATAATTAATTGATTGTCCCCCAAAACATTTTGGGGACAAATTACTGTGGACATACTTCACTCACAGAAAGTAGTTACCCATTTCTTGGAAGAACCTCTGCTTCTATACAGCTGTAATTTCACAGGTTCTGCATGTTACTGGGACACCCCATTAGTATTAATGATCAGGCTATGTTTTATGCATTCGCAAGGCTGCTAAAGCATGCACAGATATGTATAATTTGGCCAGACCACAGTGGCTTGATACATACTCGTGCCTGTGTGATGAAGCATGCACACATACACGTAGTGACTATTTTTCTTTTTTTGCTAATGTGAAACCAAATTACCAAAAACATTAACAACCCCAATAGGTCTTCTTTGCTTTTTAAAAGCAAGACTGATTAGCTTTGGCAGTGGCTGCTCTCCCTGCTCATGCAAGGGGTTCAAAAAAAGGAGGCAAACAAGCCTAGGGGCATTTGACCTTGCTGATGCATACTACTTGTTATCTTGATGAGATCTGATCATTGCAGTTGTATTACAACCCTTTCTCTTGGGTCATTTTACAGTAGAATTGCCACCTTTCCTAGAGAAAAATAATGACTTTTTCACATTTTAAGATTCTGCAAAGGCCTGGACATGATTCCTAAGTAGAACTTTACATGACATTGACTGCATTCTTTTTTAACATTGGCTTTCTGTCTTTGTTGGGCTCACTAGGCAGCCGCTGAGCACATTGTTTAGTGTTTTCTTTTTACATTTACTGTTTATGTATGTATGTATGTATGTATGTATGGATAAGAGAAACATATACCAGCTTTTGGTGATTTTCTGAAAGTTTATACTGGCAGGGCATTAAAATACTAATAATTCTGGTATAAAGCCTCCCAGATGGAAACCCTACTGTACAGTGATGTGGAGTATCCAAACACATACATGACCTCCAAAGAGGATGACCTACTCTATTCGACCATATGGTTTCTTCGCATTGAAACTTTGAGTTGTTAGTGGGACCCTCCTCTTGAGAAGCAATGTCGACCAAGGTGACTACGTACAGTTTTTGTTCAAATAAGTCACTTCCTGTGATTAATACCTACTGCTCAATATTTACCAGGCTTTATATTACACTTTTCTTTCTCTTTGGTATTATGTTTGACAATCTCTCATCTGCAGCATTTAGGAATGAATTCTGGTAACCTGCCCTACACAATCGAAGGATTTTCCTTTCCTGTAGCATGAGTGACACATTCACCTCCCACCTACTTTGTGATGCTCCTCCCCCAAAGTTAACACAGGAGTTCACTATTGTTAATCACCTGATAGCATTTGCTCGGGACTACATCCGGTCCTGTGCATTACAAATCTCTAAATAGCTTAATGTCTTGTTTCATACTCATGGCCTATGGCCTATGGCCTTTACTAATTCCTCTCTTTTGAGTTCACATGTTGCTGGCTGACTAGGTGGGAGTCCTAGTTTACTAAATTGCTCTAATGACACATTACTCCCTCTGGCTAACTCTGCCCTTCTTTCATCTCTATGTAAAATTTGGAAACCCCCTCAAGGGTCCCTTTCTCTTTCCTTTACCTTTCACCCTTCCTCAGGCCCCTCCCTCCAATCCTCTTTCCCACTTTCAACTTTCCCTAGCACCCTCTTTTCCCTCCCTCTCAACCTGGCACAATGCCCTACTGCACACCAAAACAGTGTCCTCTTCGACCATTGACACACAGTCTCTGGTATGGGCTTACATTTGTACTGTCTACTTGTCTATGCATTCACATTCTCACCACCATAACTGTCAACATTCCACCCACTGTCTCCATCCACTGCTTCATCCTGTCCTATCCAGTCTTTTCACTGGCAACGCTCATCCTCTCATTGATCCGACCCTTCTTTTGGACCAAAACAACACTTCCTGGCCTTATGCCTACCAAGCTACTCCTCCCACCATCTCCATCTACTGTGACCTCATATTCTTCATAACCCACTGACCTCTTCCCGCCCTGTCCCATGCCATTCTGTGTTTAGGATAAGTCAGATATTTAAGCTCTGGGCGGAGGGACTAAGTGCTTCCAGTCATTTTTCGAATTCATTGTTCCATCTCCTTATCCTCCTTTTTCTTGCTAAGGTGGGAAGCAAAAAAAATGGATTGATTAGTGTGGTCCGATTGAACATCTCATTCCAACCCAGCAAGACATGAAAACCCAGGAGGGAAGATATATGAGAGGATGGCCTGGGTACTGTGACCACTGACTGCAAATATTGTTTATGGGAAGATATGGTAGGCATAGGAAAGTTAGCGTAGCAGGAATATTCAGGTTGGAAGCAAACATTTTATCTCGCCTCAGAAAATGGCAGGGTATGTGTTTTGGCACCCTCACACCTTTATCCAATAGGCACTAGGAATGATAAGTCTGCTAGAAGCTGGCAATAAAGTGTGCTAACACACTGCACTTGGAATTATGAGCCTGCCAACTGCTTATACACGTATGACTGTGCTAACTGGTTATTCATTTAGAAGTGTGCTGACTGGTAATTGTCAATTTAAGCTGCAGTTCATGAACATTCATAATTCTAGTATATTAACTGGGAAACGATGCTAATGTGTGGTTACTGAAGGTGCCAGCTTCCTACAGTTACATTACACCCAACAAGAATAGGCTAGGATTATAATCCATGTGGCTTCAGAGTCCATTCTATGAGGAGCATTCCTAGAACATATGAAAAGGGTTTGCCCTAGGAGATTGACATCTTACACTGCAGTCCGTGTGCAAGGCGAATATTCTGTGTAAATGCAGTGGCATCAGGTAGGTGTGGTGTGTAAGGTTATGTTTTTTTTAAGTTTTAAAAGTAAAGTTTATTAAGTAGGAAAAAGGGAAATAGCATACCAGCAGGTTCATAATATAATATAATAACAATGCACTGAAAACATTTGAATAATAATAAGACAGGCAAATATTTGCAATTATATGTTGAAAACAGTATAAAGGGGAAGAAAATAGAAAGGGCAAAAATAAAAGCACTTCTCATGTAATGAAATTAGAACAATTATATATAGTATTGGAATTACAAAAATCATAGAGTACATATTATCAGGGAAACAAAAAAACAAAACATATTACTATTAGAATGGAAACTCTAATAAGAAAAGTAATGTATTCAAGGAGGTTTAGTACTTCATCAGTGGGTTGATTTATGAAAGTCTTTAAAACTGAGGAATCTACAATAATGGTTACTGGAGATCAAACATTAATTAGTTTAATAGTTAGAGACATTGGGACAGTATACGCTCCATTTAGTCTATGATTATAACAAACACCATACCACTATGCTTAAAAGGAAATATGTACAGCATTCGTCCACTTTTTAGTAATCTGTTGAAATGTGACAGCAATTAATAAGTCTACAATTTGTATATTAAAAGTACAACAATGACATCCATCAGAAAGACTAACTAAAAAGAAATTAGTAAAGGAGAATGGTGTATGTGTATGTAAAATAGAGTTAATTTGTTTCCATACTTGTAACCGAAATTAATAGGTGGTGGGACATTCAAATAAAATATGTTTAATATCAGACATTAATGCAGAACAGAACCAACAAGACGATGGAGTGGTGCTATCAAGCTTGTGTAAAGAAGCAGGAGTGATTAGAAGGCGCTTATAAATAAAAAAGAGTGTTTGAGTTGTGTTGACAGCACGTGATGTCTTGCACATTTTAAGCCATAATTTGTTCCACAAGGGAATAGGAAGTGAGGTGTGAAGATCTGATTCCCATTGTAATTCTAGGGGTGTAAGATTATGTTTAATAACCCTGAAATGGGCATTTCTGGATGCTAGTTTGAGGTAGCCCTATATGTGAATAGATTTTTTATCTGATATAGTAGTTATTGGACCTTGCATCCTTGACGTGGTTTTCCCCAAACTTTTTGCCTTTCATCAATCTGTTTTTAGGGACATTTGTTTGCTGGCTTTAGGACTCATGTACATGTACCAGGACCTTTAAATTAAATGCTACCAGTGGGCCTGCAGCACTGATTGTGCCATCCACTTACGTGGCCTTTTAACCCCTTCCACGCTCATGACGAGCTGGGCTCGTCATGAGGTAGCCTCCTGCTACGCTGATGACGAGCCCAGCTCGTCATGGTACATGTGTTTTTGCATTTTCCAGCACACAGCGGGAAAATGCACAGCATTGATGTGGTTAAACAAGCCTCAGGCTTCCCATTCCAGTCTATGTGTGCAATTTTAAACTATCATTTCCACCTGCCGAATAAAACTTTCGCCTGGCCAAAATCTTCCTTTTTAATACATCTAAGCCACCCGTACGATGAGCTCCAAACAGCCCTAATAGCAGGGTGCAGTGTATTTAAAAGGTTGGACCTGCATTTATAACTTTTACATACTCTGGTAGTGAAAAACTCTTAAATTCGTTTTTCACTATACCAATGCCTACTTTTCCAATAGGAAAACATTGGGCTACCTTATTACATTAAATGTGTGCTAACTTTAATTTGGGATCAGGTGAAAATGTCGAGTTTGATTTCTAAAGAATTATAGTATAAAATCCCTCTAATGTTAAAGTTGGATTTTAATGTATACAAAATTAGGGGAGGGTGATCCAATTGGATCGAAAGTACCACTCAAGGGGAGTGGAAGGTCCAGCCGCTGTCCGTGCCCTGCGCAAGTATTTTATCAAAGAAGATGGACAAGGCCGTTCCTGGAAAGAGGTAGTGTGCTGGTCACAGGGAAGAGGAAGCGTGGTGGTTAGCGTGTGCAAGCCTACCACTGGGTATCCATTATGTTGGATGTAGTTGCCTCACACACCTTTGCAGGTGTCATGCTTCATCATAGGCAGTGCTCCTCGTTGGGTAGGCGGTGCAATACCCAACGGGCACACCTCAAAGAGGGGCTCTTTAGCGGAGATCTTTTAATCCAACTGCCTATGGGTGAAGTGTGGGTGTGGGGCCAGGAGGTTGTAGACAGGAATGTGAATTAAAATGGAGCAAAGGGTACCTGAGACTACTTTATTCGGACGGTCCCTTGCTTCAATTAAAAGTGAAGTTAGTCTGGGCTTACTGGAATTTAATGTTTCCTTGCTCTAGACTAGACTAGGAAGTGTTAAAAATTGGTCAACATGTTTCACGCATAGGTGTATTAACACGGGATTCATCAGGACCTCTGTGGTAAAGTCTACAAACAATAATCCTATATCAGAATTATACGCTCATTACCAGTTTTGGGAATGTTGTACCTCTGTTGCACTGTTCCTTGCCTAATGGTCAAGATCTATATACAACATCAATGCCCGGCGGGTCGTACATCAGGGATGAGGCCTCTGTGTATAAGGCTCGAATCTCCTGTGTAATAGGCAATCGTCCTACCCCTCTCCGCCAGATACCGTCACAATTCTGAAAATGACACTTTTAGAAAGTTGACATTTTCTCGTCCTAACCATTTGGTGCCTTTAACCTGTCACATGACTTGGTGTAGCTGGCAGTTGGCCTTTGTTTTATTGCTCCCAGACAGTAAGACAAAGGGGAATAGGTGTTGGCAGGATAGGTCATCTCTGACTTGATGGGGGGGGGCTGTAACCTTCCACACTTGCACATCACAAATGCCCTGGCTGAGTACCTTCGCGAAGGGTTTGCCACTAGTCTTTTATGACCACAGACAAGCTGAGGCCAGTGCGGTGAGACAGGAAAATACCTTCTCTTACTTCAAAGTGCACACCAGGTATACATATTGAACCCTCAGACACACCCTTCAGTACACCTCTGGACCTGTGAAATACTCAGAAGGACTGCTGTGCTGCTCTGTAAGAAGGACTACTACTCAACTACCCTGATGCCTGACCAAGAACAGGCTGGACCTGCATCTTGAACCCAGGACCACCAGAGTGACTCCAAGGGCTAGTTGGCTGGCCTCCTGATCAGAGCCGCAGGGCCAAAAAAGGATCCAGCACTTAGGCTCTGTCTGCTGTGAGTCCGGCCCCCCAAGTAATGTCATCCCAGTCCTGTACCTCTGGAAGTGGTTCTGAAGGTACTCTGCCAGCCCAACTGGGAGCCTTTGAGCAGAATCAATGTTCCACAATGCATCTCCTCGCGGTCCTGCTTCAGAACCCCTGCAGCGCATCCCAGACCCCGGAACTTGTCCTGCATTAAGCAGTCTCCTCAGAACCGCCACTGTGCGTCGCATCCTCAACATAGCCCTTCACAGTGCAAACCCCTCGTTGATGGGATCCTCAGCTACCACACCGGATTTGACATCCCAGCCCGCAGCTTTCTCTAAACCACTGTTGCGCATTGTATTCTTGAGGCAGGACTTCGCATCGCAAACCCTCATCGACGGCATCTTTGCCGATAACACAGGACTCTGGATCGCAGCCCCTCAGCTTCCTCGTGAACAATGTTGTGTGCAGCAGCGGTCATCGCAGGTACGCATGGTGTGGCGGGGCAGTTGCGAGGGGGTAGTCTAAAGATGACAGAATAGGTAAAATTAAATAAATAAATAAATCTATTCCGTTGCCTGTTAACTCCCCCCCCCCCCCGGCCCTGGCCCATGCCACTGCCCCACCGTGCTTACCTACACCGGCTGCAACTGGCTGTGCGATGCACCTTAAAGGCCAGATCTGGCAACGCTCTGCAAACCAGGATTTAAGGTAATTTGTTCCGAGGGCCTAACTTGATCCATGTTTCCGACCCACGCTCCATCATCTTCAACCTGAACCTGTGGCGTTGTCCTAGTCCGGCGTGACCAAATCACAGCAGTTGGTCCTTTGTGCCTCTAGGCACTATTTATCACTTAAATATTCAATATTGTATATTTCCGGTTCTACTGATTTGATTTTTGTCATTTTGCTCCTAAACAATTAATAACATTTATTCAATTTTCCTAAATTGGTATGGGATTTTTCTTGTGTTGTGATTTTACTTTATTACAGTTTGAAGTGCTGCATAAATACTTTACACGTTACCTCAAAGTTAAAGCCTGACTGCTTTTGTGCCAAGCGACCAAAGGGTTTAGCACAGGTTAATTTGGGGTTTGCTTGTGTTTCATCATGACAGAGACTGTGATAGCTGCTTGAGTAAGGTTTCAACCCCCTCAACCAGTAACCCAATTTCATACAGTAGTGTAGAGATCTGATTCTCAAAATCCCCTTCAATCCTGAGAAATCAGGTTTGTTATCAAGCACTCGTGATGACTTTTTGGCATAGCCTACTGTCAAAGGAGTCTCCAGAACCTAAGAAACCATAGATGGTTCAACCCAAGGCGGCCAGAGGAGTTTCGAGTTTGATTGTGCTGGTCACAGTTAAAAAGCACAAGAACTGCCCAGGATGGATGGCGGAATCTTGCTGTAGTGATTGGAATGTGTGATAACCCGATCCTTCCGCAACTTCTTTTTTTCAGTTACAAAAACGGTTTCTAGGAGATAGGTGCGGTGTTTGAAATTACTACATCTCTCAATCCTTTCACTTCCTAAACCCACCTCATGGCCCTCTGATTTTTACTAGAGTGAGGGGGCGAGGAGAGAAAAGACCACCAATAACTTAATCTCTAAGCCAATCAAAGCAAGTGAAACTAGTAGGGGGAGATTAACTGAGGGTCTTAAAACAATTACATGTATGTATGTATTTTTTGTAAAGCGCGCGAATCACCGGGGGGCATCTCGGCGCTGTATACCGCTGGGGAACCCGTCCTGGCTTTCCCTGTGGGATGGTCCCTGCTGGGATCCCCAAGGTGGAGCCAAGCCTCCCCAGGGTTGGGGGGGGCCGTTGTGGAGATTAGGCAAGCTAATGCCCAGAGTTGCCGAGTGGGACCCCTGGTTAGAGTGGGCACCGAGGCGAGAATTATCGAGTCTGCTGACCCTGGTCCACGACCCTGCCACGTCAGGAATCGAACCCTGGTTCCGGGCCGACTTCTGCTCCTGGGTCTGCCGCCTCTAACCAGTGAGCCACACCACTCCAACCTAAATATGCTCCCTTTGTAGATTCCTCACGTGAGAACGCAGGAGAGGAAATAGAATTTCTCCTAGGTATTCCAGGATGCAGTTGACATCACCAGGGACGTCTGCTGCATATTTTAAAGTATCAGTGCGTCATTACCATCATCAAGCATGGAAGTCTCATCAGTGCTTACTGGTCCGTTGAAATGAGTGTCTCCAGGAAAGAAGAGGAAGATTAACCACAGAAGGGGTAAACAAACACATTTAGATGTAAAACAGCCTGAAACCAGAGTTCATATCGTCGCTCCTGCTCTTCAAGCTGTACGTGTCCGACCTCCGTTTAGCACGACTAAGATATGGGAAGTTTGCAGCTAATAAATTGATGTAGACACATTGTAATCCGAATAATATAAATAGATTGAACAGAATCGCAATAGAAAGGCATGGTTCTTAGAGCGTGTGGATAAAATCGAAATTATCTTTATTTATATTTAGGTAAACTGAAGATCTTGGTAATCTATAAAGCCAAGGAAAGAAATAAACTGCCACTCAAAGAGTTAAAAGTGAAAGACAGCTGCCGATAATCACTTCCTTGACTATTAGAGAGCCTCTCATAAGAGTGCACTCTAAGGTCACTGTTTAAGGTTTGGGTATTAAATAAGCCTGGGTGGTGTTAGCGGAACTCAGCGAATGGCAAAAAAAACGCTGCGGTGCTCCACAAGCGGTGGAGTTTCTTTAGATAAAGGCCTTCGCAGTGATTTTCAGTGCCAGGTGCACAGCACAAGCTAGCTCTGCTTCTTTTGTGCCGCGCGAGTAGATTTTTACTCAAGCGGCAGCTTTCTCAACGGGAGCGGGCTGTTTCTCAACGCAACCACTCACAATGAGAAATCCGACCACCCGCGTTGAGAAGTCTTGCCGGGAGGTTGATTCTCCATGCTTGTGCTCGCCAACTTGATGTTGACGATCGTGAACGAGGAAAAATCTCGCCAGGAGGTGGATTTTCCTCACTTGCGCTCGCCAACTTAACGTTGATGAACGTGAGCGAGGGAAAAAGCTTTTTTTCAGAACTTCGCGAGCTCCGCGTAACGCGAAGTGTAGACAACTTTGCAAACTCCACGAGCGGAGCGGAGTTCACTGCCCAGACAGTTTTAAACCTATTTAAATCACATTGAATGCAGTGTCTTCTTTAACAATATGAATTCCCTCTTACAATATAATGCTGAATACTTTTCAGAAAAAATGGATTCATGAAAAGTAGAGGGTAAAATTTGGAAGGGGTTACTACACCACTGACATCGAACTTCAAATCATGCAGCTACAATTGCAACATTATCTCTTGTGCTACTTAGGCTGGAAAACAGCCCATCTAAATTCAGATGCCATAAAATAATCTTTACATTGCTGCACCACGAGCCAGTGTGATGCCAATTCCTATACCTCGATGTTGTTCGCTGATGTTGCCAAAAGGTGCTGCTAATCTGTGACATAGCATGTACTTTGGAGATAAGGGTGCCGCTTAAGCGTGCCAGGCTGATTGCTCAGTGCAGCGTGCCACCCTAGCAGGCACTATCCATTGTGCAAAGTGTTGTGTTCAGCAGCAATGGCCCGTATAGGTACGAACGCTGACGAGGGAAAAGTAAGTACATCATTAATTTTCCCTTGTCGTCATGTGTCAAAATCACCCCCCACTTGGCCCCACACCGCTCGTACCTGCACAGGCCACGGCTGGTGTTCACTATGTAAAGAATATTGCTTGATGTGCCATTGCATCTGGGCTGTTGTCCATTGTGAACGGGCGCTCTTCAGTATGCGAGGTCTCTTGCTCATCGTGCCAGGTCTATTGACCACTGTACCAAGTCAGCTACTAGTTGCCCATGACAAGATAAGAGCACCTCTCTGATTATTCATGCACAGCACAAAATCCTTCTCACATAGGATCCAAAAATCAAAACAATCTGCCAGTCATACACTCATCAGATAATGTGCTTCAGCACTTATAGAGAGGCATGAGTTGGTGGGGCGGGGTAAAGTGTCGATTGAGAAGGGATGAAACAAAGGAGCTCAGCAGCAGTGGCATTTCTAGAGGGACCCCGGAGGAGACTCTACCCACCTCTGCTTATCCTGGTCACATTTCCATAGCTGCTGCATAAAAGGAGATGACACAGGCAGAAAAAACATAAACTGTACCTTGCCACACACATTAATTTGTCGAACCACCCTTCATGCTAAAGCAGCGTTATTTGCTTTAAGATATTTCAATCTGATTTTGAATTTGTGTGTACATATCTAATTAAGCAAACACAAGGAGATGAAGGACGGCACGCTAAAACTTTTCAAACACTCACCACCAGTCACAGATCTGGGTTTAATCTATCATCATTCTTTAGCTCACTTCGCCACCTCAGTTCAGACCCAGCTATATGCAAATCAGTCTTGAGACTGTGCCTCATGGGAACAGTCCAGCCCGAACTGCCAAGCCAGGTCTTCTCTGAACTGGAAACAAGCATCCTGTGACCGGTTACTGGGTAACACCCTTCATCAGCCAGGCTAGCTTGTATCCAGTGGCAAAGTAATCAAGGAACCCAGGTCTGGGCATACCCTGCCAACTTAGCGCAAACAAAGAAAACACAAGGAGATGAAGGATGGAGTGCTGAAACTTTTCAGACACTCACCCCCAGTCACAGATCTAGGTTGAATCCATCATCATTCTTTAACTCACTTCGCCACCTCAGTTCAGACCCAGCTATATGCAAATCAGTCTTGACCCTGTGCTTCATGGGAACAGTCCAGCCTGAACTGCCAAGCAAGGTCTTCCCTGAACCGGAAACAAGCATCCTGGGGCCTGTTTTTGGGTAACACCCTTCATCAGCAAGGATAGCTTGTATCCAATGGCAAAGTGAGCAGGGGACCCACGCCTGGGCATACCCTGCCAACTTAAGTCGAACAAAGCAAACAAAGGGAGATGAAGGACGGAGCGCTGAAACTTTTTAGACACTCACCCCCAGTCACATATCTGGGTTGAATCCATCATCATTCTTTAGCTCACTTCGCTACCTCAGTTCAGACCCAGATAAATGCAAATGAGTCCATCACAGATACATTTTCTATCCTCACTTAATTCTAATCTTTGGGCACTTCCTCTGTTTTAGGAATCTTGTATAGGTTGCTATGTAGTTTGAATTATATGATTTTTGACTTGATGTAGTTGGTCTACAAATATGTTCTGGAAATCTCAATATCACATGTCCATATGCAATATTGGTGCATTGCCTGCTCATATTTTGTTTGACTTGTGATTTTGTGTTGAATGGTATGCGTAGAAAACCTTTAAAAGAAGAAAAAAAAGGGCACTAAGCCTTTACTTTGAAAAAATTTGAGTGTTCAAAGCAGGCCGGTCGCCTGAATACTTCAGCTAGGAATAATGGAATAGGACTTCAGTTCTAACTTTTTTTGTCCTAGGGTGCATGCTTGCAGCACATACACATTATCGTGGGAGTAAATAGCACTTGTCATAAGTCTTGATGGGTAATTTTGGCACTCTGTCAAATGCAGTTCATATTGTATGGCACTATGTCTAATACGTTTTAGCACCTTGCCTTTTTTATTGCAATCGCGCTAGCCCAGGGAAAGCTGATAATTTTAGCTTCCCTTCCTATTGTTGCATTTTTCAGGCACTATGGCCACTTAATTATGTTCAATCTCGAGTATTCATCAAGTCAAGGCAGCGTTGATACCATTGCGTGTAGGTAACGTCTGTGATTTTGATGGCAATTCAACTTGATTTATCAGTTTGTTATTTCCTGTGTACACCACATCATGACTTATGACACTTTGTTTTAAATATTATTACGATTATTGTGTGATGTACAGTAACATGTGGAGCAGAGATCCATGTAAGATGTATGTATTACATTGTTCATGCAACACTTAGTAATGGCCGCCGTTGTTTTCACCACCACTTGTCAATCAACAGTTCATCCTTTGTGTTAGTACCTATGTATAGACTTCCTGTAACTAATATCATTTGGTGTGATCAAAACAGCTTGCTGTCGAAATGCGTAACCTTTCTTGAAATAAACTCAGTTTTTTTCTGAAAAAAAACCTTTCTTGAAATAAACTCTGTTTTTTCTGAGCGTGAGTGCTTCTTTAAGGAAGATCGCTGTGCGTCATAAAATTGTGGGGAGACCTGCCCGGCGTACACTCGCCACCTGTCTATGGGCCACGGACTTCAGCAACCTTGGCCGTTTGTGCGGATATATATATATATATATATATATTATATTGCGGGCGTCCACGACCCGCCGAGCAGCACCTGCTCCAGAGTGCCTGAGGGTTTCGGGGGATTCATCGAGCGTTGAAAATTGGTATCCCTCGCGCACCGCCGTGACACGTTTGGACACCGGTGAGGTTCGGCTTGAAGCAAACGCCGTTTCAAATTCCTCCATAGCCGATTGAAGGCACGGACTGCACGTCTGACCGGTGAGCTCCGACTTTCTTATATTTGTGAGGAAGTACAGTGATTGACGGCAGAGCGTCCAGGCTGGTGAATTGCAGCGTGTCTCGAACGAACATGGTTTCGAGTTACAGCATATAATTAGTGAATGCGACCCGACCCCATTTGATCATGGAAATGTTTGGTAAAGATGAACGACGCGCGTTTGCGCAAGACATGTTTAAAAAACGGGACAGACCTCCAGCAGCGACAGCCTCGTCCTCTAGGGCGGGGAACGGAAATAACAAATTAAATGAACTGTTCTTTAAATTGGAAAAGTTACATGAGCGGGAGATCTGCAAATGGTGGGAGGCCACCAGCCTCAGCAGCTATATTGATGAAAAGATGGTGCCGAGGGGGCTGAGAGTATATACTGTACCTGCATACGAGCACCCTGATCCGCAGTTACTAACAGACTGGCAAGAGCATACCCAAGCGTATTGTGACGGCATCCTTAAACTCCTAGTAAAATACGCTTGGAGCGATAGGGATAAGGCTCTGGCTGAAATTCATCAGCTGGAAATTACCATTGACGCAGAAGGCGATGCAGCAAAGGTGCTTGAATGTAAGGAAGCCTTAAAAAAATGACTGGTCAGGTATCAACAAAAGATCATGGCGCGTAAACAAGAGAAGTTCGAGCGCGACCAAAATGACTACCGACTGGGGCGGATCCTTACGTTCGCCAAGAAATACGATGCACCTAGGCAAGCCATGAATCAAGGAACCATAACGACACCCGGCTCAAGTGTACCAACCTCAGAGTCCGAGGTAACTGCAGATGAATCAGGTGATGACCAGCGAGAGCAAAGGGCTGAGTGCAGGAGAATTCCTGTCCCTTTTCACACCGAGTTCCAACTAATCCGGCAAAACTGGCTGAGAGGAGGCAAAAACAAGCCCCCGGAACAACAAGGAGAAGAAGAACTAGGAGATCAGGAGGAGGTGGCAAAAGGAAGAGGAAGAGGCAGGGGGAAGCCAAAACCCCAAACCCGACCCAATCGCAAAACAAGGAAGTGAACACGGCTGATCAGACGAAAGGGACTAACCTTACTGTTGTTAATCTCACGAACAAATGTCTGACCAAGGAACAACACGAACTCCTTAGTTTGGGACTCACCTTCTGCCCTAATGCGGATCTTGAATTTACGCAAACTAAGATAGACCTTTTCAAATTCACAAGAAAACTTAAACTACATAAGTATTTCAAAACGAGATCAAACATCAAGGGGGTGCCTAAACCTGGGATCAGGTTAACAGCCACCGATATTTTGAGGGGCAAAGATTTGCCCTGTATCGAAGCCATGGAAGCTTTGAGAACCGGAGATGAAAATCTGTGTAACTCTGACATGGACATGGCCGAGAGGGCAGCGGCCCAGGGAATTGAGCAGGAAAGGGACGGCAGTCATTTCAAACCCCTTTCAACATTCATTCCGCAATCTCCCTGGGATGCTGTTGATGCTTTCTCTGAAGCCATGATGTTGGAATTAGTAAAACAAAGAAATGTCTCTCATCCAACCACTAGTAACATCACTCAATCTCAAAAGAGAGCCTTACAAGAATTATTAAGCGACAAAAAAACGATCATAAAACCTTCGGACAAGGGAGGAAATGTCGTCTTAATGACGAGAGAATATTATCATCAAGAGGCTACGAGGCAACTCTCTGATAGAAAGTATTATACTATCATTACCAGAGAAATGTATGAACTCAGTATCAGGGAATACGACACCCTGATTTTGAAGTGGTACAACCTTTCCATGCTAGCTAAAGATCAACACATTTTCTTGCGTAGTAGTAATCCGATGATACCTACATTCTATCACCTGCCAAAATTACACAAAAACAACATCACTCCTCCAGGACGACCGATTGTGGCATCTATCGGTGGGCTAACAGAAAATATGTCTAAATTTATAGACAATTACATCTTCCCTCTGGTGCTAAATTTGGAATCTTATGTCCAGGACACGAAAGACTTTCTGAACAAAGTGGACAATATGTCCTGGCAAGCAGATTATCTGTTCTTAGTGATGGACATTACAAGCTTATATACCATCATTGAGCATGCCCACGGATTGGCTGCCATGGAACATTACTTAAACAAACGCTCAATACGTTTTGCACAACACAACAATATGTTAATAGAATTTGTGCGATTCTGTTTAAACAACAACATATTTTTGTTCGAGGACAGTTTGTATCGGCAGACCTCTGGGACGGCGATGGGCACCTGCTTCGCTCCCAGCTATGCGAATTTGTTCGTTGGCTGGTGGGAGGAGCAGGTGCCCAGGAGCCATCATGAAGGCAAGGAAAGCGGGAGAGTGGTACATTGGTACCGCTACATTGATGATTTGTTCATCGTGTGGCAGGGGACTGAGGACATGGCAGCAAAATATATTCATTCCCTCAACGATAACATCTACAATATACACCTGTCTGGTACCATTAGTGGGGTGGCAGCCAACTATTTGGACTTACGGGTGTATATTGAGGATGGTCTTGTGCATACAGCTTTATATCGTAAAGAGACAGTGGGGAACTCAATTCTTTCTGCCAAAAGTTCCCACCCACCCAAACTCATTAAGAGTGTCCCCTATGGGGAACTCTTAAGAATAAAAAGAAACAGTACCCAAGATAAGGACTTCGAGGCGGCTGCCTCGGATTGCCTGTCACGCTTCCGACTTAGAGGTTACGATGAACCACTTCTAACCAATACCTTGAAGAAGGTGAGATCAATCCCGAGAAAGGACTTATTTTGTCAGAAACTGGGTGAGGCAGATGCCAATATAAAAAATACTTTCAGAATGATTACTCCTTATTCTACTGGTGCAGACAGTCTCAAAGCCATGATGCGCAAGAATTGGCACATCTTGCTTACTGATGATGTTCTAAGGGAAGATTTACCAACGCATCCATTAGTGACTTTTAGCAAGGCTAGGTCTCTGGGTGACAAGCTAGTACATAGTCATCTAGAACCCTTACCATCTCAGACTAACACTTTAAAAACAATGAGTGGTTTTTTCCCTTGCGGGAAATGTAAAGCGTGTAGTAATAGTCGAAGGGTTTTACAATATGATATTCCTGATGCTGGTAAAACCAAAAAGATTCAGAAATGTATTACCTGCAGTACCACTTATGTGGTGTACTGTCTGATATGCCCATGCGGTCTGAGATATATTGGGAGCACCATCAACCAACTCAAGCTCAGAGTGCTGGAACATCTTAGGGCTATCGACAAAGTTGACCAAGCCTATCCGGTAGCACGGCATTTTGCCGAATATCATAATAAGGACAGGAGTAAATTACGCTTTTTTGGACTAGACCATGTCCCATATAATCCACGGGGTGGGGACAGATTGAGAAGGCTTAGACGCCTCGAATCGAGGTACACCATCGACCTTTCCACCAAGTTCCCTAAAGGCATGAATAGTGGTGAAGAGATGATAGTTCATCTGGGCAAATGAAAGAGAGAATAATATCTGATGAAGTAAGCCCTCATGTCTTCTACACCACTTACCAGATCTCAGGAATATAGAATATATAATATATTGCATATTGTATATAATGTATAGATTGAATAACTAGACTTCTCACCTAGGAGAATAATACTGACCATATACAATAGGGATTGTGATCACTGCTTGTATGCTGAATGTATTGTGTATCCCACATTTTTCTTCACCTTCGTGTTCTGTTTCTGTATGACCTGTGTTTTTGGAGACGTGTATCATCATGTACCATGGTGTAATGAATTCTTAGGTTATAAATGATACACCGCTTATTTATGGATGATCGGTTTGTATATATATAATTATCACCATTTCTCCATTTTAATCCTCACTTTTTGTTCTCCGTCGGATGGACTTTTGACTGTTCATAGTGTTGTGAGATCTGTTTCCCTGGCTACACTAAGCCCCTGATCAATCAATTTCTTTAAACTATTGATCTTATAGGGCGTTAATAACAATAAGAAATAATCGTAATATCAATTGTGCAATACGTATTTCTGTGTATATGTATATATAGATTTTTGCCAGCATGTTTACCTTTATTTTGATGCGCATCCTTACTTACTTTGTAACAAGGGACCTATGCCGATCCACGGCTTTATTATTTCTATAAATAGAAGTAATCATTTATTTTTGACCCTTCTGAATGTATGGCTACCCAATCTATGGGTTAATCATGCATTGGTGTTAAGGTTAATAAAACCACTCCAAAATGGCACCCATTGAGACGCTGTTAGGGTTTGTCCCTTGTTGATGCTCATCACTTTTGTATGACGCTATTTAAATGTGTTTGTTGGGCAGTGGGTTGTGACACTGACGAAGGCTTTTGCCGAAACGTTTGTTGCTGTGGAATAAACTACACGCTGTTTAGTAACCGCTGGAGTGCGGCTCTTTCTTTTCCTATACACGGATGAGTGTTCGAGCGTTCTATATATATATATATATATATATATATATTTTTTTTTTACAAAGTGACACATGCGTTTTACATAGACCTTTGCATTTTGTGAAATGCGAAAACCATCGGTTGTATTTTGAAGGTTGGAGTTTGGAAGGATTATATTATATGGTCCACAGATGATTCCATTGGGTACTGCAGCTAAGTTGGTTAAGTATTTCATACATTTTAAGTGCTTTTAATTTAGCCATATCTCTGGCCGCAGTAGTACAGCGGAACTACAGATGTATATAGCGATGACAAGACCTTAAACACGGTGGACAGAGCCATAATGTAATCCACTGCTTTACTGGGATCCAATAGATTTTAGACATATATTGGAAAACAGACTGATGTCTTGGAATTTTGCCAAATATCAATCCGAGGGAGAGGGAATCTAAGGAGCACACTTGGTCCCCCAGTTCATATAGTCAAAACAACGAAAGAGTGTGCCTCCTCAAGAGGAAAGCAAGCATGAAGAATCAAACTTGATTCTTTAAAAAGCCCTCACTCACCAACCTAGTTGGTGACATGCTTCATTATCGGGCCCCACCAGGAAGGCCGACTACCTCCTCGATGTGCTTCACAGCCAGAATTACTGTGGAGCAGGTTAGTGTTGTCTGAGTGACAAGTGAAAGTGATGGTGAAGTGGTTTTAAAATAGTCTAGATTGTGTACAAAAATAATTTTATTAGTTGGCCAATCAGACACAAATAAAAACAAAGTGAGAGATGTATGAACGGAATAGATTAATCAGCTATGTCTCACTGTGCGTGGTCAACATGTTTCTGCCTAGGCATTCGTCAGGACCAAAGTGTGAACCTCGGCGGTATGGGCACACTAAGGCCCATCCTAACCATGAGGTCCAGAGTGTGAAAAGAAACAACATTTATAGTAACCTGCTGTTACTAAGAGGTCCTTCCTATTTGGATGAACCTAAAATATATGTGGTGTACCGATTGATCCCACCATAGGTCTCAGGAGGGGGGCGGTAGCTAGAAGGCACACCACCGTCAAAGCCAAGCACCCGCTCGGTACCTGCTGCAGTCCTCACTGACTGGACCCTGCTTGGAATTTTGCACAGGGAAAAAAAGACAACAGGAGCATTACCTGTAGGCCAGATTGAGATCTGGGTGTGCATATTTATAAAACAACAATATCTCAATAGGATTCACTTGACCAACAGATATATTTGCATGTGTAAAAAATTACAAAGGATCTGGACATGAAGGAAGAGAGACTCAGAATTTTCGTTTATCAAAGGTGCAACATAGCATCATATATTAAAGGGTAATTTTGACAAAAGAGTCAAAAGCAACAATTCGGAGAAGCAGCACTCGAAGCATGTAATGCGGTAGCAACCCAAGGGGGCTTTCTGCACTACGTGATAGTGAGACAAACGGTGACGGCGCAAGTGACATACGAGTGACAACAGCGATAGGAGCAAAAAGGAACAAATGAAAACAGTATATACAAAATTGTAGGTTTCTCCTTAATAAATCGGTAAATGCTGTTATTTTGGGAACCAAAGATGGTGCTGCACCATGAGTTGCGCTGAAATATGGGTCGACGGCGTTTCGATCCTATTGATTTAGGATCTTCATCAGGACCGGGTTGCCGAATGACGGGAGTGAGAGAATAACTGGCGCAATAATTGAGCCCAGTTATGGCCAGTAAATTAACCAGGGTGGGAGGAGGCAATGAGGCGTGAGTTCGGTTAGAGGATCCGGTGCTGTGTGTCATACAGGAGAGAAATCCGCGCGTGGACAGAGCCCTGTCTCGGCCGAGGTGTAGACAGAAGAAGGAGCTGTCTGTGTGAACCGGTCCGGTAGGGTAGCTGGGTTGAGTAACCACGAGATATCAATGAGTCGTGGGGAGGCAGCGGAATGGAGCCCCGTTCCGGCCGGGTAGACGATTGGATTCACACAGACAGCTCCTTCTTCTGTCCATTGTGGTTTTCGGGCTACGCAAACTACAAAAGTGTATTTAAAATACATTGGATTTAAGCACATTTAGAGACACAGCTTTTTTGTTTGCATCCCCTCGACCAAACCCCACAAAGCTTTTACTCCTCCCACAATCAAACAGGTGCAACAAGTTTCCAAAATTTGGCATACATTCATCAAACGGGTGCAAAGGTATTAAGGGACAACATTTTTATAAAATCCATATGTCCATAAAACTTACAAATGTATAAACAAATAGGTTAGCCTGTTACCACTTAACCCCTTCCACACTCATGACGAGCTGGGCTCGTCATGAAGTAGCCTCCTCGCACGCTCATGACGAGCCCAGCTCGTCATGAATAAAGGGATTTACAAATTCTCAGCACAGGAGGGGAATATGCTGAGCATCCATGGGGTTAAATAAAGTGGTAACAGATTATTAACAACAATAAAATCTAATACAACCATATGTAAGACCCTAACCCAGAATGCTGCGTAACGCAGACCGTACAATAATGCAAAATTGTGATAATAACTGAATGGTTGATTTCTACCTTTGGTAAACAAAGCCATCAACTAATCATATAACCAGTTCTCACCACCATGCATTGTAATGTACCATAAACTTACCAAGGTATACCATAGCACAATATTGAACTACATTTTATACAACTTATAAGTTTAAAATGACTTACATTATTTAGAATATACAACCAGAAAAATAACTTTTACAGATTTTAATATTTATTTAGGAGACATGCATTGACATTTTTTCACTCACTTTAACATTATGTTTCCTTTAATTTACATACTTCAGTTGATGCCACTCTACTGTATAAGTTCACTTCACGCTACTCCACTGTACGCTATTAGAGTATGCTTCTCCAGTTTATGACGCTTCAGTATACACCACTACATTGTACGCTAATCCACTGTAAGTTACTCCACTCTGCTCCACCCAACTCCACTGTACATCACTTAAGTCTACACCACTACACTGTACACTATAATACTGTTCACCACTGTATTCTGTATATTGTAAACATCTCTGAACTCCTCCCTCTCAGAAAGGGGGTTGTAGCCCGCATCGTGACTAGGTTCATATTGCAAGGAGGTTACCCTATGATGTAGCATGCCACCTTCCGGTGGGTAAAGGAAACAGTCCTCTCAAAGGTACACTCCATTAGGACTCTTTCCTTTTCAGTTTTCTCGTTTGTAGACCCAGGGGTTCATTTGTGGTCTTAGTTTGTTAAATTGAAACATAATTTAGGCCATGGATGGCATTGAATTAAATTAGAAAATGTGTTTTTTTTGGTTATTTCACTTTTTTACTGCAAAGAGTGTAGTGGTGGGGTAATATATTTGATGGTACGTAAAAGGCCTGGGAAAAGGGGAGGTGATCCCTTTCTCAAGTCAAGAGGGTAGAGAGGTTCTTCCACCTTATGGAAGGGGTGCTGGAGGGATACGTCCTCCCAATTTATTATCTATATCAAAAGAGTATTCCACCATGTATATATCTAACACGCAAGGCACTAGTCTCTTCAGGTGGTACACTGTCTACTCAAAGGCGGGTAAAGAAAGAATACCAAATGGACAAGTTTATACTTGCCCTCTACTTGGTTGTTTCTTTTCTAGGTCCAACCCTTTGATACCGGGCCTCTCATTCCACGAATGTTCACTGCTGTGTGGGTCACCCTGTAGTCACACTTGCCTCAAGGGTCCTATCCCTCCGGTTCACCTGTTTGGTCCCGCGACTCTCAGAGCAGAGAGTCGCAGGACCAAACATGCGAGCCGGAGTAGAAGGCAAGTATAACCTTGTCGATTTGATGCAGGTTGTACCTGCATATTAGTTTGTATAAAGTTTTGAAAGTATATTGAACTTTACACACTAGAGAGGTGAGACTGATCACCCTGATGAAAGCCCAGGATCCTTTAGGGCCATAGAGCAGGGCTGAAAAATGTTGGTTTTAGGGTCATGGAACCATCATATCCATAATACCCTACATTTCTCTTTTTAATATTCCCAACATCTTCGTCAATAAAGGGATACCTTGGAGTAGTTTGGAGGACTTTTAATCTTTATGCCCCCTTGGTCTACTACTCTAAGTGCTCCCTGAAATACAGTTGAGCCTACCCTGGCCGTTAGGAGTCAGGATGAACCCGATGATGAAGCATGACACTATTGGAGTGTGTGAGGGTTTTCTAAAGAAAAGGAATTCTTTCATTTTCCGCCTTTGAATAGACGGTCTACCACCTGAAGAGACTAGGTCTTCGCATGTTAGATATATACAGGGTGGGATACTCTTTTGGTTTAGGTTATATATTTGATGCCTTTGGACGATATGGGTTATTGTAAAATTGCATAGCCCAGGTAATTTACATTTTTGGCATTGCTGAATTAATTAATGCTGTTATCTCCTGTGTTACCATGCCTCCCTTGTCTGGCCAGTGTGTGAGTGTGTTTGTCATACACCACCATTGGTCTTTATTCCCCATAGTATGTGGCCAGGGGCTGGACTGTCCCATGGGGATCATGGTAAAGACTGATTTGCATATGGCTGGGTCTAAACTGGAATGGTGTGGCGTGCAAAAAAAGATGGACTCAACCTAGTGACTCAGGGTGAATGTCTGATTTGTTCAGCATTCCGTCCATCATCTCTTCTTTTTGTATATATTAGTACATGCATTTCTGCATTTCTTTTATTTTGCACCTCCAATAGGTTTCCTCTCATCCTCCCATATAAACATTGGCAATTATTGATTTTTTTATTATAATTTGTATTTTATCTTTTTATTTTCATGTTCTTATTATTTATTTCATTTAGTTTTTTATTTTGTATTTTTAATGTTTTTATTTACATGTTTTTAAAATTGTTTTGCTTACATTTAAATGTTTAAAATTCCAATGTTTTTTCAATTTGATTCCAATTTAAATTATTTTTTTCCATTTTTCTTCAGTCGACCCATCATCCATCCATCAATCAATCCATCCATCCACTATAGGTGCACAGTCGCACCACAGCATTCAGATTTTTTAGGTATATAATTCCATTTCCCCCTGGACACCCTGGCTGCGGAGCACTTTAGACACATCATTTATTTGTGTAATGATGATTCTTCCACTTCCCCCTGGACCACTTTACCTGCCATAGGCACACACTAACCTCCATTTTTTAAAATATTGCTACTCCAGTTGCCCATGCAGTTCCCTGAGAGCCATAGGTATATACTTTAGAATATATAGATACATTTCACATCAAGGGGCTCATTATGATTCTGGTTGGACGAGCATCCGACTGACGTGGCAGAATTGGGACGTGGCAGAATTAGTACAGTGGAGTTCCCACTGGACTAATTATGATGCGACCACCCTGTAGGCGGTCGGAATCATAATTGTTTCCACTGTGGCCTGTGCTGCAGCGTGAAACATGCCAGGCACTAGCCACAATAGAAAAAGGGATGTTTACAAACATCAATTCCCCTTGTTCCTTGAACCATGAGGTGCCTACACATGGGGCATGGATGTTTGGGGGCAACCACAGGAATACCCAAGGGGCCCATTGCAAAGGCCCACATGGGCCCTGCTAGGGTCATCCCCAAAGACCCCTTCATGCTGCCTTTTCATGGCGGTTGGACCTCCATGAAAAGGCAGTTGGAATGGGCCATCCTATGACAGTGGCAGTCAGACCTAGGCACCAGATGTCGACCCCTTGCCACAGACAGTCCACATCGATAGTCAACATCATAATCGGGCCTTAGATGTTTTTCTTGCTTGTTTGCTTTTTGGTGCACAAGAGAAGAGACATCACCTGCAGTACTGCCAAACAGAATGCCTGTGCAGTCACACTTTAGTCCTACAGTTTCTTCCATTGTGCAGCTTGGTGCAACTGCCAACTGAAAGCCTAAAGATGGCCCCAAATAAAGATGCTTTCAAGAAAAGTGGTCAGTGAGAAGAAGCAGCTTTCCACCAGTGGCATGTCATCCTAAACCTTTTTTTGGACCACCACGTTGTATGCCTGCCACGCCGGCCTCCAGGGAGCAAGCTGAGAGCAGCACACAGCATCAACAGCAGCACCCCAATCCAAATCCAACGAGACCATGTCTGTCAGTGAGGCGGCCACTTCAATCATGGTGACTCCGGCGAGCAGTGACACTGAATTTGATTTGCCCATTTCGCAAAGTAGCACCCAATTGTTTCAGGAAACAGCAAAGTGGATAGCAGCCAGCAAAAATACATCTTCCTGATGTTGGAGCAGAACAGGAGATTGAGCTTTCTGCCAAGCAAAAACCTCTTCTTTTAGAATCATTGGCTCCCAGATCAACAACAAGGAAAAGGAAGGGTACTATTCCATCATCTTCTTCAAGCACCACTTCTTATGATGATGATGATAGGGGTATGGATTGGACCCGGTAGAGTCCAGGAGAGTTAAGGGACCAGAAAAGTTTCTGAAAGCCTTAGATTTATGGAAGGGGGTGATGACGACCAGGCAGTCAGTGTGGAAGGTGACACAGAGTCCGGCATTGCTATTCAACCTGCTCCAATGGATGTGGCACACACAGCACCACCAGTTCCCATATTTTCTAAGCCCCATCAGAGACCTGCTCTAGTAACCACTACCTCAGTAGAGGTATGCACTGCAGAGAGGCATGCACAACTACCTCCAGTTCTTCTTCAGCCTTTTGTAGTGGCATTGTAAAAAAGCACTTCGCCCCAGTTTGGGACTGTTTTACGGTTAGCAAAGAGGGGGAGAGCATTTCAGTATGCAGCATTTGCCACAAGAATGTTCATCGAGGTAAGCCTGGTACACATTATAGTACTGGAGGCCAAGCAACCAATATGAAAAACACCCACACAATCAAGTGGGAGGAGCACCTTAAAAAAATTGCGGAACGTGGTTGTGGTGGTGATGGTGAGGAGGAGAACCGGGAAACATCAGGTACAAGTGCAATCACAGTGGGAGGTGATGATGATGACGAAGAAGAAGGTGACATCCTCATGCAAAGCAGCCCTCTCCCCAGAGTGTGCCAGCATAATCACTCACCTCAGTGACTTCATAAAGGCACAAGACTCAGAGTCAACTGGAGACACCACGGCATACTGTGACTGCCCCATTAGGACACGCATTGAGTCTACCACCACCACCTACTTCTCAAAAGTCACATGTGTTAGTGGCTCCAGAAAAGAATTAAAAATACAGGCTACTATTACGGGTATGTTGAGGCAAAAGGGGCCCTATGACCGCAAACACCCGATGACACATTAGTACAATGGGGAGCTGGCAAAAATGTTAGCGCTGGACCTACTCCCTTTTTCTTTTGTGGAAGGAGTGGGATTCTTAGAATTTGTGGTAGCCATCTGCCCAAAATGGAAGGTTCCAAGTCGGACTATGCCAAAGTTGCTGTTACAGCACTGCATCATGATGTGCTGCAATTGGTTGGACAAGCATTGCAGAAAAGTGTTGTTCACAATATCCACCTGACGACAGATATGTGGACCACTTGTCAGGCGACCAATTACAGGTGCATCACTGCACCCTGGATCTCTTTTGCGGGGGTAAAGCAAAAAACATCTACAGGTCTTGCCCCTGAATAAAGTTTTAAAAGCATTTGGTGGCATACAACAGTGTCAAGTACTCAAGCACTGTCCATATGGCAAGTTGTCCCTTAGGTTCCGGGAGTGATGCGACCCATACATAGACCGAGACCGAGTGTAATTAACAAAGCACCATAGTGAAGAGAAGACGAGTTACAGTACTAGCGTGACACAGCTATTCACAGCAGGTGAGTCGCTGGTCATAGAGATCCTTATCAGAGAATCAGATTTAACCATAAAAATTGGCGATTAATCCCGATACCCATTTCTCCCCTAGAATCCTCATACAAGGGAGTCGGAACCTGGTTTCTCCGAATTATACGTGAATGTTCATACAAGGGAATCAGAACCTTGGTTATCAGCACTAACAGAGATTACCCATAATACGTGCCTGGGAACACCCCTGGTGGGCCCCCAGAGGTGAGTGTCCACTTCCGGAATGACTCCCTACATACTCATTTCCCTTACAAATCCTCACCTTACTGAATTTTAATCTCATTTAACAGGCTGCTGATCCCACCCCCTACTCCCCGGCCCCAGGTCCTGATGAAGACCCCGCATTGACCCACAAAAAGGGCACGTCTAGGGTCGAAACGTTGACGGCATAACTCATTGGACCAGCTACAAGTATTCTGTGATAAAGCCAATGGACGTGGCCCACAGATTTAACTATGTAATAGTGCCCTGCTGGCCATAATTTCTCCCCTTCCCCTTCCCCTTCCCCTTCCTCCATTGTACATAAAGCCACTAATTTGTATGTCACTTGTGCACGACACACCACTGAGCACTGAATATCACTCTCTCATAGTTTATGCGCCATTTTGTAATGTACTTAAACTTGTGAAACATTGAAAATAGGGTATTTATGAATACAATTGACTTATAAATAATACTTTGATATACCCTAAAATGTTTGGATTTGTCATATTTGTTTTTGTTTTTGTTTACTGTTTTGATATACTCAATTGTTGAATATTGACGTATTGTGTAAATTGTTTTATACAATTCATTTGAAGTAATCAGTCTAAACCCGACAGAACCATTGTTTATGTAGTCTAACTCTGCCCAGGTTCTGAGGGATACTGGGTTACCCCGTTGTTATTTACCAACAATGGCAACTAGCACAAAGAACCCAAACATGCCTTAAAGCCCTGAGGATGAAAGTCTAATTGTTTGAATGATTTCTTAAAAAAGCCAAGTGATATGAACCAAAGTGTTCTAGGTCAAAATATGTCAAAAATACTGAGAGCAAGTAGCACCGCTGAAGTAAAAAGCAGGCTGCTGTGTAGAGGGTGGTGATAAGCACATAATTACCATAGTCGCAATAGCGGCACTGGTGGAAATCCAGTCAGTCAAACTGACTGGATTTCCGACGGTGCAGCTAAATTACTGAGAGTAAGAAGCACAGCTGAAGTCAAAACGCAGGCTGTTGTGTAGAGGACTGTGATATATGTGTGTGGACGAAGGGTTTTTAGGGTTTAGGTGACCTTACCCGATACACTGTACGAGGAACCGGTTTCAGATGCACCCGTCTGCTATACCTAGACTTCCAGATTAGAATTTGTTTGTTTAACTTCATCGTTACCTTTAAAAACAACTGTTGAACAATAGTGATCGTACATAATACATCCCGGGGGATCCATACCTCATTTTGGAGTGTCCTTGATACCTGTCGGATACCCTTTCTCCAGCATCTTTGGATCCTGGGAGATTGAGAATTCCGGTACGACTTCCATTGCCTATCTTCAATCCTGGGCCCTGTCTGGTCGGAATTATCACCGTCAGGGCGACTTTCGCAACGACACTCTGTGTATTTCAAGTCCGGAGGAGTCGCGGGAAACTGTCCCCTGTGCGACGAAACACGCGTCGGCTGGTTTCTGTTGAACATTAAAGACACCACTGTTGAAACAACCTACTCCAAGAACAAGATCTGTTATTTTGAATTTTTTAATTAATAGGCTTTGTGTCCTTTGCATCCAATTGTCCACTTTGATGTAATTAATGTATATACGAGAGTGTTCATAGGTGTTTTGTCTTGTAGAGGACTGTGATAGGCCAGGGCTTATCACAGCCCACTACACAACAGCCTGCTTTTTGACTACATTGGTTCTACTTACTCTCATCAATCTTGACATATTTTGATCGACAACACTTTTGGATCATATCACTTGGCTTCGATGGTTTGCGATGTTTGTACCCCCAGAGGAAGGCGATTAAGGGGAAAGCCCAGGCAATCAAATATGCATTTCCATCGTTGGCAAGATCCATCCGAGGCCATGATTTGAAAATTTTGGGAGCAGTAATAAAGGCTAAACTGATACCAACCCTTGCATACGGATCAGGCATAATGTTAGATACTGAGGCTAGCCTACTTGACAAACTAGTGATAAGATTGCATAAACAAACCTAAAGGCTACCCAGATCTGCCTCGACTGTGCAAGTTCGTTTGCATTTCTCAATAACGAAGCAGACACTTGCCATACCTGCAGCATTTGTAAAGCTCTGCTACAACCTGCCTGCAGCTATCGACAATATGATGGCCAGACGAGTTTGGTCTTAAATCAATCTCTAACTGGCCAATGGAGCCTAAAAGAAATATTTGGAGTACAGCAATGGGAGACTAGAAATGAGGTGATCTATGAAACGGTAATATATCTAGGCAAGTCTGTAAGAAAATGTAAAATAAGTCTACTAAACTGCAAAGTTGGATTGCAGACAAAGAAAAGTTGTCCTAGCGTCTTCATGGGTGCCTGGGTTTGAAATCATATTTAATCTTAATCTTGTCACTTCTTGAAGCACCATACGACTGGAAGGTAAAACAGATATTCTGGGCACTCAGACTTGGGGATATACCCTCACTAGACTTCCTTCCAAAATGGAGGAAAGGCAGCTTAGGTGAAGGCAAGTGTTGCCGTCTATGTCATTAGGGGGTTGAGACTTTACAGCATCCGTCCTGCATTGGTAAATCAGTGAAGAAGTCTGTTAAGAAGAGAGTTTAATGGCTTGGGAATTAGGCCCAGAAGGTCTGCACTTATGGAGTCATTGGACCCAAGAAATATAATGCTGAACATCAGTTTAGTGCAATTACTGGCCATTTTTAAAACCCTGACAGGCGTATAGGTTGGGACATGGGAGGAGTCTACTTGGTGTGCCGAAGAGACCTGATAAGCTTCCATTGGGTACATTGACATTTTGGGACAGGCTGCTAGAGAAATTGGCACAAATTTCTCCCTATCCCGTCAAGTTATGTAAACATTTGCACGATTGGGTGAATTGACAGGTAGAGACGGGCTGCTAGAGAGAATGACATTAAATGCTCCCTATCCAGTCAAGCTATGTAAATATTTGCTCAACACACAGTTATTCTTGTTCTTCTTCCCAATCTGCACACTGGCACTTTAACCGCATCATAATCTTGTACATTGGCACTTTATCTACAAATTTACAATTGGTTGCATAGTAAATTATATAAATGCTCTTTAATTAGGAAATTACAAAGTTGATCTATGATTGATAATCACTTTTTAGATTTGGATGTAGGTGTTGTGGTTTGTACGACTTTTCCAAGCCATTCTGACCTTTGCATATTGGTATTTTTATTTGTGATTATGATTATGAAGGGCAGAAAATAATGAAATTGTATTCCAATTAAGAAATGAAATGGTTTGCTGCAGATGGATAATAAGTTTTTAGATCATTTAGGTAAATGTTTTACAGTGTATGACTTTTGTAATTTTTATGGTTTTAATAGACTAATAAACTACCCTATTCATTCATTTAGATTTGCGGTTTGGGGCCTGAAAAATGGACAATCATTTTTCCTGTACGTGGTTGGCCTTTACACACTTACTTAGTGATAATTAAAATGTAGGGTCCACTCCTATGATCCTTTAGTTTTTTTATCACCTAAGAGGGCTGCCCCAGATGACCATTTGTTTTACAAGACTCCTAAATTCCAATACGTTGCTTGCATCAAAGGGGAGATAGTGTACCTACCACTGTGCTGGATTTGAACAGGTAACTATTGCACCAATGAGTAATTATTGAGTGATTGTGAGTGATAATTGATGATTCATATGGTGGCAGACAGTGAGAGAGGGTGTTGAACTGGAATTTGGGAACTTGCTTGAGATGATTTGCAAAGTTTGGGACCCAAATGTTGGACAATCCTTTTTTCCTCAGAGACCAGTACAGTCACTTTAGATAATAAACAAAAACCTAAACAAAATACTGCAATTCTGTTTCTCTACTTGTTCTTCAACAGCAGTGCACTACACGTCTATCTTACTCAGAGTCAGGAGTAGGATGGAAGAACTCAGGACGGGACTACCTCATCAAAAGCTAGAAGCAAGAAGTTATAGACTTCAAAGGGAAACCATGACTCTGAGGCCTAGTACTCGGCTATGTGGAATGGAGTGAGGTACACTGATTTGTGAAATGCTGTTGCATGTGTGTTGCACTATAAGCCCCCTCTTGGTTTTTTTGCTCTGCCTCTGAGCCTTCTTGGTACACTCCTCATGAAGCTTACCTTCCTTCTGTCCTTCTCCTTGACTCAAATTACAGCTTCTGTTTAACAATCTGACAACCTTCTAGTCTCCTGCATGAATGAATGGCAAAAGCTGAGCTCAACACTCCTGCTTACCTACCAGACCAGTCCATACATGCACCCAAGAGTGATGGATGTTCCTGAGGAGAATGCATATGCACCACCTAATTTTGCAATACAGTATAATTTTTCTTTTAACCCCTTCACTGCGGTGGCTATTCCGCCGCAGTGCTAAGGGGGCGGGGTGGCCGTGCGGCGGCCGCATGCTGGTGACGGAACCGCTCCGTCACCAGCGTCGGTTGAGCTGTGCTCGTGACGGAGCGGTTCCGTCACGGCCCGCCCCGCTCAATAGAACGCTCAGCGCAGGCGCGGAATTCGCACCGCGCATGACGTTCTATCGAGCTGGGGGGGCCATGACGGAACTGCTCCGTCATCAGCACAGCGCGACCGCGGCTGATGACGGAGCGGTTCCGTCATCAGCATGGGAGGGGTTAACAATCATATTGGGGGAACAGGGTGGGTGGGTTCACTCCGCCATCATTTTATTTTTTCCAACCTAGACGACAGAACATTTAAATATATGATAACGTGGGTCTTGGGGGCAGAAGAAGTGTTTGCAATGTATTTACCGGTACTGTTTCATACTCATTCCTTCATTTCCTTCCACAACATATTGATGGCGAATCCGATGATGCGCTGCTAATTCCCCAGATGAATGATGTCCTTGTGTAGTGTTTATCTTTGTCAAACTTTTCCCAAATCCCCTTTTCCATCCATTCATCAAACCCCTAACACTCTTCCCACAGGCTGTGTGATTTATTGAGTTGTGGATTAATTTACACCATCATTGGGGATGTATGACGGTACGACGCGTACCGTCACAACGCATCCCTTTACACCGCGTCCCTTACAACGCAAGTTGTTACCACGACTTGCGTTGGGGGCGCGGATTTCGAATAGTATAATTTACTATTCTAACACCAGTCCCCGTGGACATTAGGGAAGGTGTTGGGATAGTAAATTTACTATTTTTAATCCTTTAGCGCCCTCCAGCGCAATTCGTGGTAACGACTTGCGTTGTAAGAGGACAGATTGCACTAAAGCCGTGCTGAGAGGGAGGTATTTCCGACTCTTCTTCTTCTTGCAGGACTATCAGCCAAAGGTATTACTGCTGGATTTGGTCTAGCCTCTGCCACAGTTGACGGTCCGCTATCTCCTGTCTGTTGGGTGCTACGGATGGACCAGCAGGGAGAGCTATATTGAGAAAAAGAAAAAGAAAAAAGACAAATTGTAAATAATGCTCTGTGCAAACAATTGTTTGAAATTAGAGGGTGGCACAGTAGCAGTACATTGCTGGCCCCCAAGGGCCTTTAGAATTTGATATGTTTATGATTAGGAGAGCCACAAGGTCAATTTTATGTTTTACCCACACATGCCTCACATAGAAAGCACTGACTGTGTGGGTGAAAAGTATAAAGGCAGAATACACTGGATTAAAAAAACTGTGTTTTGATTTGTTTCCTTCTAAAGGCTTCTTAAGTAACTAAACAGAGAGTTTGAGTGGAAAAAATATCTCATTATTGAGTAAGGCGTTATGCACTATGGAGTACAAGTTGTGTGTTGTGCTAAATTAATGGAGCCATGCTCATTGCTAGAAAGCACATCAGATATTTTGCCACTGTCTGCAGCAGGGGCAGCTGTTGTTGACAATCATCTGTTTTTAATTCCAATGGCACTGAACTTCTCCAAAGGCCTTTCTCTTTCTACCCTGACTCCAAAGAGGCAGATGAATAATAAATAAGATACTATGTCATACACCTCATGTCTGAAATGCGGATATTATCCTGTCTGCCATAAGTAGACATCGGTGAAAATGATGCATTGCACTGCAGGGAAAGAACCAGGCTATATAGATTGTAGTTGGCACATTAGTCATAGCGTATCCCATATACCAAACTTGACATCAAATCATGCACTTACTCCCACTTTATTCACTGGCCTCGCCCAACATCACATATTATTTCCAACAAATTCATTTGCTGAGCAGTAAGGAAAGGAAATTTGACTTACCCTACTGCAGGGTAGGGTGGAGCCATTAGGCTGGTAGGGCTTTTGATATAGAATAGAGTGGTCACTGTTACTACACTGATCATCGGTTTGTCATCTTTAGCTTATTCAGTCACTGTACTAGTCGACAAAGTCAAAAGGGAAAAATCTGAACAGACATAAGATCAATCTGTTATGGGAACCATGAAATATATTTTGGAATCACTTCACATGGCTATTAAAATCAGATGTGGCACATCCCAATAATGTTTTTTTCAATGTTTTGGGTAGGCTGGAATGGAAGAACTTAGAAAAAATAAAGGAGTGAAGTACTAAGAGGTGACTGAGTGGGTGCAGGGAAACACACCTTGTGTGTTTCGTTTGCAAAGCACTGAAAACTTTGCAAATGCCACATTAACTGAATCAGATGCACATTGCACAGCCAACACTACAGTCACGAAAAGAACCAAACTGCACTTCGGTCATGGGTGACAAAATACCATGGTTGGGAGGTGTGATGAATGATGATGGGTGGGATACATCTGCTTCGCATAACAAATACTATGAGTCAACGGGGTAGAACCAAAATTAAAAAAATGCCTCCCACTTTGAACTATAGCTTTGATAACACTACATAAACAAAGTAAGTGAAGTGGGTGAGCAGCATGCCCCTCTCCATGAGAAGAACCACTTTCCTTATTCATCCAAGTAATACAAATATTCATTCATCCTTTCATTCTAATTATTCCATAGACACCATGATTTAGGCTTTACTTTCTCTCATCTAGTCTTTCACCAACATTTCTAATCCATTATCAATCCATTCAATATCAATATCTACCCTTTCTTCTAACCATCCTTTCACCCATCCATCCCTTTACCCTCCCACACACCCTTTCACCCACTCCCGCACCGTTTCACTCATATTATACACCCTTTTAAACCATCCTTTCTTTTAGCCTTCCATTCTTTCTTGTGTCCCTCAAGCCATCAACTCTCATTATGTGAGCTTTTTCTGAGTTGCAGATAGAAGAGGCCATAATAACTCAACCACTGTTGCAGCCGCTTAAGCTGGGGGGTTCCCGGTCACGAGTTGATGACACCCTGGTACCTGCTAGTGAATATAATAATAATTGTCAATAAGCAAGCAGCAATGTGACTTTAGAGTGCCCGACCCTGCTGCCACTTCTCCCCCTCCAACTGACTATTCTCCTGCAGCAGCACTTGAGCCAGTGGTCTGTGTGGCTAGAATAAAACAGATATGCCTCGCCATCATTCTTTAAATAAAATAAATACAACTGCAATACATCACTACAGTTCGGTTAGCACTCAGTATCTTCTAAAAAAATATCACTGCGGGCATTGGCTTGGTTCACAACATTAGACAAGCCAGGTTGTGAAGCCAACCAAAAACGTTTCATAGTCGAGGGGCAGAGCTATTACCTATGATGATCCTGATGACTCAGTCATTGAAGCACAATAAAGGGGTGGAATTATGGTCACTGAAAGACATATGGTGTTTGGCAAATGCAATGGGACCTCTTACTTTCCAGCCAGGCTGATCTGTCATGGAAACTGCTGGTATACTGTATAAATGAATTACACAGCACACAACATTGAGAGGTGAGGGGGTCCATGACCATGGCCACTCTCTTGTTGACTCAACTGTTAGAGCCTAATACAGGAAAAGGAAAGCCTTCTCAATAAACTTACATGGTAAATATTATTTATAGCAATACTTACTGGGGCCTGTAATCTTCACAGTAGACAGTAGAGTGCCAAAAATGTGTTCCCAGTCTTACAGTCTTAGAGTACCACAGCATATATAGGAGAGAGGGAAAGATTATTACCAACAAAGCAGAAGATAAGTGAACTAGAGGCTTGTACAGACTGCAAAAAGTAAGCTACCAAAAAAACATATAATAAGGAAAAAAAGAAAATGCAGACATAAAGGAATGAAACAAAAATTGAATAGGGGAGTTGCGAAAAAGGAGTCAATATAAAAAAAACAAGGCAAAATATACATGTAGCATAGTGGGCAGAGGAAAAAGAGCTAATCCATTGTGCTTTGCATGAGTGGGTTTGTATCCCGTCCTTCTCGCCACGTGAAAGGAAACCCATGTAAGGGTGTCAGAACAACTACATTTCTCACCAGCAACCCCAACCTCCAGCCAGCAACTCCTGTCCTGGAACCCAGCACCAACATTCCAATACCCCAAGATTCTACCCTAAGTCCACAAAAATAATAAAACCCAACATTAGGGAAATGTTAATAATAAATATTAGGACTTACTGAGGTTAGCTGAGCCCTTGGCAGCGGCGCTGGTGGTCGGCGCCTCCTACTGACCAGCTACTCCTGGACCAGTCTTCGCAACGTCCCTCTTCTTGCCCCTGGGTGCTGAGGTAAGAAATGAAGACGATACAAAAAATAGATTAGTGATTCAGTTAATCTCCACAAAATGATTATGACAGGCAAATGCAGTCACATTGTACTTCTCTAAAACAGATTGCCTATAATACTATCGACTATCTTTAAGTTACTAATACTAATCCTAAAATTCCTTTTCCAAAGTACCTTAACAAAACCTACATTTGCATCTAATGCATTGCTATGAATGATCTTTGATTCTATTCTCGTTTCTCAACCCCCTTGATGGACCAACTCCCTTTTTTGTAATGCATAGATGTATACACATCACTGTTGAATAGCTTAGGATTTTACAAGCTACATAAAGGAAGTCACACAGAATGCAAATATCACTGATTTACTATTGTCACAGTAGGACAGAAGAGTCTGCAATGGTTTCTGAATTAATCGCGATCGCCTAGCTGAAACTGGATCACATAATATTCTAACCTAAACTAAATGTAACTTACAGAGTGTGAGCAGCATGCTATTTGGGAAAAAAGGTTAGCAATATAGAACACAGACACAACAAATAATTAATACTGAGCCCCAGAATCTCCATGCAGGTCCAGTTCCTGGTATACGATATTCACCCAGCGGTGCGTCAGCTGATAGGTGGTGTGCTGGACTCTGCTCATTCGCTGAAGCACCTGCGCACACTACCTCAACACTGTTGATGCTCCCATAGCGGGTACCCACTGCTGCCTGCATGCATGGAGAGGAGGTGATGCTGCACCAAAAATATAGTGCTGCCACCACCTCCTTACAAATGATTGCTCAAGGCTGCATCTCTGGAAGGCGTCGCCACTCAGAAGGTAGGCAGCTCTTGCTTCTGGCTGTTTGGGGGGGTGTTCCCGGGTCACCCTGCTCTGCAATGGTACTGGGTGGGGTAAAGAAAAGAAACAGGGAGGTAGGGAAAGTCATGAAAAAGCACAAAAAAAGACATAAAATACACAGACACAAAAACACAGATCAATACAATAAATAAAAACGAGGGGTCGATTCATTAGGAGGGCAGAGGATTAAAAAGATTAAGAGGGGATTGAAAAACAGGCCCAGCACCAGAAACGGAGTAAGAAAACAAGATGGCCGTGCCCATGCAAACCACGTGGTGCAGTTTGCTCGAGATTTTGAACACAAGGACGTACTTCGTGGTACGTTTGATATAAAATGCAACGGAAATGGGCGTGCCGGAAACTCCACCCATGGAACTCTGCGTAGCATAGCAGAGTTTTTTAACCGCTTTGCGGAGTTCCGCATTGTGCAACTCTATGAACTTTGGCCAGGCAGGCCTAATGCGAACACACTCTACTACATTTACTGGACGTAATACCACTTTACCACAGTCCACTCTGTTCTATCCCACTGTATACTACTGCACAGTATGCCACTACACTCCATGCCACTCCAATATATGCCTCGCTAATGTATCTGGGTTCACTCAATTCTACTCCACTGTGTGCAACTCCACTCCATGCCACTCCGCTATATGCCATTCAAGTGTACGCCACTCCATTATCACTCATTTTATTGTACTCCACTCCACTATACCACAATATACTGTAACAGAGTGCACAACACTATCCTCCAATATACTGTACCACACTCCACTTAATAACACTTCACTCCACAAGACTAAACTGGGTGAATATTACAAATTTGTTCATAACATTACAAAAAACATTGACATTCACACAAAAAACAAAGGTTAAAGATAAACTACAAAAACATTTGAAATTCTATAGTTATCTCTTACATTTATGGTTAATGCACCACTTACACATTTATTTGTTTATTGTTTGTGACAAAACCAATTCAAACAATACAAACATACAAAATTCAAACGTTATAATTATGTGTTAAATTTATCATTTACACACCACTTTCATGTTACTATAAGTAATACTTATAACTCATACTTATAGTTATGCACCACCTGTAAATTAATATCACTTACGGACCTCTGTACATAGTCTTGTCACCTCACTCACCACACTACATTTACTATAACTCCCCACTGTACATGCACTGTGTTCTGGCAAATAATACAATTTCTAATGTCATAAGTGTTTTACTTTTTGCAATGATTTCACATTCTATAACTAATTTAATTTACAAGGGTATAGCTAGTGCCTGGTGAAGGAGTGCAAGTTATAGTTAGCTCTACAAAATATAACCAGTGAATTTTTTTTTAGTTCAACTTTAATGTTATCACTGACATATTCACCAAACTATAATGTTAATGTAACCTTTGTTTTTTTCGATGAATTTCTAAGGTTTATTTCTAAAACAAAAACAGATCTTTTTATCACACCTAACTATAACCTTACAGCTAACCTTCGTTTTTTTCACTGAATCGATAGTTAGATAGATAGATAGATAGATAGATAGATAGATAGATAGATAGATAGATAGATAGATAGATAGATAGATAGATAGATAGATAGATAGATAGATAGATAGATAGATAGATAGATAGATAGATAGATAGATAGATAACTCCAGGCAACTCAGTTTATAGTATGCATTATACAAAGGCAATGTGCTACACAAACAACATACTGAAACACAACGGAAATAACAGTCTTAGGGAATGCAAGATTAGGTAAAAAGGTGAAATTTTAACAAAATCACTATCACAGATTACTTGAATGTTTTTTAAGTTCAATGTTGAGAAATCAGCAATCAAAAGTGAAGGACGTGAATTTAGGGCCAGTTAGGGACTCATTTCAATGTCCTTTTTTAGGTCTTGCCTACACAGCGCTCAAGCGCTGCTTAGAGACACCTCCTGGCACCGCTCAGCACTTTTGCTAAAACTAGTGCATGTTTGCACTGCTCTCTATGGGCACTCGTGCAAGTTTAGCATTTCCCTTGCAGGAGCGAGCAGCGGCACCATCTGTTAGCAATTATCGCGCCTTGCTGCTTGCTTCTGCAAGGGAAACGCCACACATGCACTCTGCGTCCACAGGCGTCCTTAGCGTGATTGGATTTGTTAATTGTTTCTTGGCCGTGCTTGTTCCTCTTGCCTCTGTTCGAGTTTGCTTTGGGTTTCCAAGGCTTATACTCTCGCGAATCTCCAGACACCCTTGTTGTTTACATGTCACGATGCCGATGTGGCAGGCCACGGCGTGAAACCAAATGAATTTTTTTTTTTAAATGAAACAAAGTGGCATTGTACTGTTTGAGCGTCATGTTGCAAGATACAATCACCAAATTAGGCGTGTTGTTTTGAATCATGGCATCGACTAGCAGTTGGAATGGTTTGAAAACTACTGGAAGAGTGAGCTGTATAAAATATACGTATATGCCGCCAAACACACAGGCCTCCGTGTACTGCCTTCTCTGGGTCTTTGTAATGCCAGGCCTCTCCTCCCCAAACTGTTAAGTGACAGAGGCAAGCCGGCCTGCGTGCTCAGCAGAGCTCAGGAGAGTGTGCCCCTGCTGTGGGCTAGCGGATGTTTCCTTTCATAGGGAAGCAGCCTATGCCAGACCACTTATTTGTGGGAGCCAAAGCCGCTGGAGTGCTTTCAGTCTTTTGCTATGCGCATAGGAACAGTCTGTGTTTCCCCAAAGTAGAGAGGAAGTTCGATAGTCTTCAAATCGAAGATATAGACCAGCTAGCAGAGCTTTCCCATTAAGTCCAAGGCCAAACCAGCATTTTGGAGATCCCTTCTCATTTTAATCATTTTAGCCTACTTGTGTTCACATTTACTTTGATTTATTTTCTCAGTCAGCAGAATAAGGATAGAGAACTTCCAACTAGAAGTATTGCAGGGGCCCGAGATGGTCATCAGACATGCACAATTTGAAAGGGGCCTTGCTCGGGCTCCAGAGAAGTGGCCCGAGCATAGGCACCTTGCCAGGGACTCAGACTACCCACTACCAGTCGTAGCCCTAACAGGTACCTATCCGCAGCTGGGGCCACTGTACTTTAGTCTGAGGTTTCCGGACAGCGCAGGCCCCGGTGCTGCAGAGCCAGCGTTGTTGTGCCCTGCTCTACCAGCACCCCGCCTCCACCAGTCCCTTCCTCTTGCACATATGGTCCCTTGTGTAACAGTGCAATAGCGCCTAAGAAGAGCACAGGCCTGAACCTATCAACTTACCCCGTTTGCAGTCACACTACCCCCCGACTGAGAGTGACGTATTTATTTTACAGATAAGTCATGTTGGGAGTGCATGTAGTGAAGAAAAAAAGCCTTACTTGTGATGAGATTCTAAAGTGCAGAAGTAAATCGACCATTAAACACGTTACGTTTTTGATATACAACACATTACTTTGATTTTTGTAGGTTTGTATTTCCTACCAGCGTTACTTTTTTTTGATATTTTATTTATTTTATTTATAGAGTTTTGTATAGCGCGGACAAGACCCGTGGGTATCAGAGCGCTTCACATGTAAGGATAGGTTACAGACAATTATGGAGGCAATAGTAACAACAGATATACATGGGTATAAGGTCTAAGGCGATCAGCTATAAGGGGGATTATAAGTAAGAGTTATTCAGCCTATCCAATTAGTATTAGGAGGTGAGTGAGGTAGGGTTGTATAGCATAGCAGTGCAAATATCATGTGTAAATAGCATTAAGGAGTAAAAAGTATTGCCATGTATCCGGGATCCTAGGCAATAAAACAAAGTGAGGTAGAGGGTACATCGTATTGTCTGAGAGTTATAGATATCAGATCCCTGTGATTTAAGTTAGTAGTAACGTGTGTGTCCAATGTATAACATGGAATCAATCTGATAGCAGATAATTGATCTTCAGGAAGTTCCAGTCGAGGCCGTCTCTCTTTGGTGAAGATATTCTCATCAGTAACCAGTATTCTTCCCTAAGAGAGGTATTTGCTCATCATGTAGTTCTTCAGTTCGCGTTTGAATGATATCAAGTTTTTAATCTTCCTGATGTTCGGCGGTAGTGAATTCCAGACTCTGGGGGCGGCTCCTGAGAACGCTCGGTTGTAGGTCTTTTTCTTACGGAAAAAGGCTGGCCTCAGTAGCAGTTCTTTAGCGCTTCTCGTTGGTCTGTTGCTTCCTGATAGCTTAATTTTCTTGGCAAGGTATCTCGGCATGTTGTGGTGAACTGCTCTGTGTGTAATACAAGCAATCTTCATTTGAATTCTGGCTTCATAGGGTAGCCAGTTTAGCGTCTTCAGGTGAGGATCCCGTGATCAGTCTTGCCGCTGCATTGAGACAGGCTTTTAGCGGTGCTATGGATGTTTTCGGTAGACCCGCTAACGTAGTGCAACCGTATTCAATCCTCGAAATAACTAGGCATTGTACAGCTAGTTTTAGGTCCGTCTTTGAGATGTATGGTTTCAATTTTCTTAGATAGTTCAGATGGAAGCGGGCACCCTTGGCCATTGAGTTTATGTGGTCTTTCATGTCAAGGTTCTCATCCAAGGTAATTCCAAGTGATTTAGCTGACTTAACTAGGGTCGGGGTGCAGTTCAGTGCTGTCACCAGTTTCGTCAATTCCTGTACCTCGGGACGGTTCTTTGTCGGTGAGATTAACAGGAATTTAGTTTTATGGGCATTTAGTTTCAAATGGTTCGTAGTTAACCACTGTAGAGCTCTCTTTAGTGTCTTGTTCATTAGGTCAATGTCATCTCGGGAGGCGATCTTTATGTATATTTGCGTGTCATCTGCATACATGTGATAGGGTATCTGTGATCCCCGAAGGATCTCCGTGAGAGGTTCAACATATAGGTTGAATAGATCTGGGGATAGTGTTGAACCTTGTGGGACCCCGATGGCAGTAGGACAAGGGGAAGAGGTCGCTTGATTGACCAGGAAACGTTGGGTCCTATTCTGCAGGAAAGATCTAAACCAATTCAGTACATTTCCCGACAAGCCCATCCTTTCTTGTAGCCTGGTCATCAGCATTTCATGATTTACCGTGTCAAATGCAGATGACAGGTCTAGGAGAATCAGTAGGCATGCTTGATTTCTGTCTAGGGCTTGTAGGGCGTCATCCACAATATGCAGGATCGCAGTTTCAGTACTATGCCCAGCTCTAAATCCAGATTGGCAATCGTCTAGTAATGAGAACTTAGCAATGTGTTGACTCAGTTGGACTTGTACGCACTTCTCAATAGTTTTGGCCAATAAGGGTATGTTGGTCACTGGTCGATAGTTGTTCGGGTCAGTTGCATCCGCTGTCGGTTTTTTGATGATGGGCACAACCTGGCCTGTTTTTAGGCAGTCGGGCAGGGTCCCTTGGGTAAGTGAGGCATTTATTATCTCAGTCCAGATCGGGACTAGGGTATGGCTAATTACTCTAACGCACTTTGCCGGTAGAGGGTCTTGATAGTGGTTGTTCGGTCTGATTTCCATTAGCGTTCTGGTGATCTTATCTTGGTCATAAAGTTCGAATGTGTCCCATTTTGCCTTATTTTTTGTTTGGGGACTCTCTGTTGGCTCATTGGCCTCTTTTGTAGGTGAGGTAGGGGTCGAGATGTTCATTGCGGCCGTTGAGAGTTCCACTTCAAGCATTTTCGTTTTTTCCATGAAAAATGTAGAGAATTCCTCACAACTTAAGGGAGTTTTTGGATTCTCGTGAACTGTTTTAGCTAGCTTGTTCGATTGTTGTTTTAAGATCTCAAAGAGTTTCCGGGGTCTGTTTGAGGCATTGTCAAGTTCAGCTTTTATAAAATCTTTTTTGGATTTAATTATCTTCTTGTTATACTGGCTTCTGGTATTCCTGAGGGCTATGAGCTCGGGAGAGGAGGGATGTTGCCTCCATTTCCTTTCGACCATTCTCAATTTACGCCTGTCCTTATTTAGTGACTCACTGAACCAAGGATTTTTAGGTTTCTCGGATACTCTTTTCAGTGTCTGAGGCATGGTGTCATTGACGATATTTCCTATTGAGGTTAAGTAGTGCTCCGTTAACTCGCTGACATTCAGTCTGTTGTTTGGTGCCTTCAAGACTTTCTCACATCTTTCCACCAATAGTTCAATATTGGCATCTTTTGTGTCTCGGACCAGTTTTTTGGCCTTGCGGGGTTGTATGGTCCTGCCCTTTTTCAATGTGGTTATCGCAAAAGTTATGGCGTGATGGTCAGACCAATCACACGGGTCAGTAGCGAGAATTGAAGCCTCTTTATTCTTTGAAATAATCCAGTCTAAGGTCCCTCCTTGTGAGTGAGTGGGATATGTGCAAGCTTGTGTAAGGTTTAGCTCGGTGAGGAAGTCTTTCAGTGAGTTAACTAGTTTGTCATTGTCGTCCTCCCAGTGGAGGTTAAAGTCACCAAGGAATATATTGTGGGCATCAGGGTTAGAGTTGGTTGTTATGATCTCCATGAGTTGCTCAGAGAACTTTGCGTTATCTCCAGGAGGGTGGTAGAACGCATGCATGTTGCATCTTTGGTTGTTTGCTGCTCTTATGTTGAGACCAAGGTATTCACAAGACTCTAGGGGGTCAGATTGGAATTGGCTGACCTCGATCTCAGACCTGTGGATGCAAGCTATACCTCCTCCCACTTTCTTAGGTCTGTCTAATCTGACAATGTTATATTGAGGAGGAACTAGGAGATCTAAATTAGGTGAAGATGATTCACTGAGCCAAGTTTCAGTAAGGAAGGCCAGGTCGATTTGCTTGTTAATGATGAGAGCAGCTATGTCAGATGCATGTTTCGTTGCTGAACGACAGTTTAATAACAGGCATTTCAGGGGTTCGTGTGAGTTCGGGACGTTGCCATGGTCAGATTCCGTTGCCGTCACCTGGATGTGTCGTAGGTTGTTGTGGATAGCTTTCCTGTCATTCTTTCTGGACGGTCTATTGGAGTCAATAGGTACTATTTTGATGCTCTCCTCTCTTTCATCGACTGGTTGTTCATAAGATCTGAGTAAGACCAAGACTTCTTCATTTGATAAAGGATCGGTTCTGTTAGGTCTGTTAAGCCTGAGTACAACATTCTGGATGTGTGAAACTTTGGTGTGGGTTCCTAACGTCATCTCCCATATTTTTTCAATTGTCTGTGAGAATTTCGACGAGGCTTGTACCAAGTTACCTACTAGTTTCTGGAGCTACTTAACTTCATTCTGAATTCGTGAAGTTATCTTTTTTGCATTAGCTCTGCTTGCCTGTGTTCTATTTTTGTTTTTCTCCATGATTGGTTCGTTCTCCTTACCACAGATCTTTCTTTTTTGTCCTTCATTTCGTTGGCATTGCTGACTCTATTACAGTTGGGCTCATTATTCCCTAAGTTGAGTGGTGTAGGGGGTGAATATATGGGTAAGGAACTGTGATATTCAAGATTCACATTCCCAGGTTGTTGAGGAAGGGCGTGATTATCTTCATCGGGAGTTTTCCTTGGAGCTGAGGTAGTCGCTTCAGGCGTGGGGGCGATTTGAGCTGGCAACATCCGCTCTTCGTTTTGGGCCAGATTCTTCACTCTGTTTCCTCTGTTTCCAATGTTCGTAGACTTCGTGATCCCTTCTATCATAATCTCTGGTAATGCACTTTCAAGTCCAGTGACAACTCTAGGATTGGCGGTTAGATTGTCCTGGTCGCCGGATTGGTTCGAGTTACTGGTGATAGGGTCGTTGGGGTCGGGAGTGACAACTGATGGGGTCAGGTGTTGTTGATGGCTTGTACCTTCAATGGATTCCTTCAGGGTTTTGAAAGTTACCTTAAATTTCTCAAGTTCTCTGTTAGCTGCTTGTATCAGAACTATTCCCGTTTTATATAGCGTAATGTAAAGTTCAGTATTGCTTCTTTTAGTTAGTGAAATCGTTATTTTAGTGCCATGTGGTATGTTTTTTATATCTTTCGTGAATAACGTTTTTGTCAAGGCATCACGCCATTTAGCAGTTTTGTCAGTGTAGAAAATCAGATCATTTATCATAGCTCCCTTAGCTCTATCAAAATAAGGGTCAACGAATAGGGTGTCCGGATTTTTCCTTAAGGTGTTATGTTTGAGTTTTTTTGCAGCATTTTTGGATAGGGTAGATGGGTATTCAATACTCCTTGCATTGGGTCTGGTCATGCTTCGGTATCTTCCATCCATGTCAGCTTATCGTTGTGGGTCTTCCGACTCCTTTGTCTATCTGTTCTGAATAGTTCCCTACTAAGGTATAATTCTTATATAGTATGGTCAATGGAGAGTCCAGGCGGTGAGGTTATTCCCGGTCTACAGTTTCGGAAGTATAGGTCTGGTTTTCCCTGTCGAAGGTATCTTCTAAATAGACCTAGCAGTTAAGCTATCGTAGATCACGATTGAACCTTAGTGGTTGTGATGCCCTGCGTATTAATTAATTAATTAAATAACTTTGATAATCAAAGGGGTTATCAGATGAAAAATAGAAGTGCTTTAAATGGGCAGGTACTGCCCAGTACTGTGTACCTGTACTTCTTTAATTTGAAGGGGAGTAAGTACCTGCACTTTAAAGCCCTGCTGCAATACCTGGCAGTGGAGGCGTCCCAGTCTTTTTTTAGGAGCCAGAGGTACTCTAAATAGAGAGTACCTGTACTTCTATATTTCCATTTAAAGCATTGTTAGACGCTACTTATTTTGTTATTTCCCTGTGTTACGTGTAGTATGTTTTTGCCTGTCACAAAAACAATACTGACACCTTAACTTTACAGCATTATAGTGAGTTACATTGCCTCAGCTGCCATACAAACAATGCCAACATGTTAAATGACTACAGTTTAACGTCACATGAACATTACATTTAGACCATTCGGGTCTATCTAGCTGAGATGTTGATTATCGTGCTTCTATTTTTAGCTCTTTTCATCGTACTTTACTATTGAACGAGTGGTGTTTCATCTGCCTGTCCTTTCCTTCACCTAGCATATAAATTTTCTTATATTGGTGGCATCAACCCATAGACAGCGTTGGCTTGACCTGTGGTGCCGCCGAATTAGAGAATTCTAAAATGATTAATCGGTCACTGATTTAGGCCGTCAGTACATAAGCCAATTCTAAAAACTGTTTTTTTTGTTCTGATTTAAAAATTGTAAAAATGCTTTTATCCATATCTGCTTGTACGAAACAGAATAGTCTGTGGACAAATGTTAATGGAAATCTGAAAGCTGTTGCAGAGCTACTATTAAATCTTAGCGGTAGTTAAAAAAAAAGTCTTAACATTTAATTATCAGCATTACAAGCAACATTTAGGGGTCGATTAGGATCGCGGACGGACTTGAGTCCGTCCGCGACCCCTGAGGAGGAGGGAACGTCCGCATGGGCTGCGGCGTTCCCTCCGATCAAATTAGGATGTGGCCGCCAGGGTGGCGGTCACATCCTCTATCACTAACATTGCGGCGGGTGCAGCTTCAAGCTGCATCCGCCGCAATGTAAAAAATCCATGCACAGCATGTGCGTGCACAAAGCGGCAGGCACCGCGCGGTGCCTGCTGCATTGTGCACGCAAATGCAGGGGGGTACCATAGGTACCCCCCATGTGCACCCCCCACCCCACCTTCACCCATGGGGCCCGCAACGGGCCCCAAAGTGAAGGTCCGTATGCTTTTCCACAGCGGTAAAGCCGCCGCGGAAAAGCATATATTTTCAGACATCCTAATATGCCTGGCGGTGTCTGATAGACACCGCCAGACATGTTAGTGCTTTTCCGCCGCGGTCGCCTTCCGACCGCGGCGGAAAAGCGGCGGACAGATTATCAGACCCACCAGCCATCCTAATTTGGCGGTGGGTCTTTGGAGTCTCCGCCGCGGTTTTTCCGCATCCTCCAGGCCGGCGGACACTTCCGCCAGCCCGGAGGATGCGGAAAAACCGCCATCCTAATCGGCCCCTTAGTATGTTCTTTTGGCCAAAGCAATACTTTAAAAAGATGCAGTTTCTGTACAGTGAAGGGAATATTCAAAAGGAGCTATCACAGAATAAACAGCACTTTATCACAGCCAACGTCGTGATAAATATACCTCCCCATACACAAGCTGGTGTTACCAGCTCACAGCACCAGTTAACCCGCAATAGCAGCCGCAAAAAACATCCCCACAGAGGACCCCAGCAACTATTGCTAATGAGATGCAGAGTAGGCATTTCCGTGCCAAAAACTGCAACAACACGATACCTCAACATTCACAACGACCAGCCAGATCGGCGATAAGAACACAAAACATGCGATAGGGCGCATTAGCAGCAGGAAATTAACACCTGTTCTGACCTGGTGTAAAGTCGGACCACAGTCTGCATCACAAAAGGGAGCACAGCCCAGAGCCACACATGATGCCCCCATCAACTGAACATGCACACAAGAGGGCCAACCACCTATCGACACCACACCCAGGCCCGCAACACCCCTGCCCCCTGGGCCCACCCCCAACCCCAGACCAAGAAAGTGCACACCAACACCACGAATCCCACAACTGATATTTTGCCTGACGTCGCACATCACATTCCGAAACCGCAAGTAGTAGTCAGACAAACATCAGGGATGAAAGCTCCATTGTTCAAATGGAGAAGGCGGAAGCACACCTGCACCTCTGACCTTGGTCCAGAACGCGCCTGGAACACCCTAAGAGAGATGCCAAGGCAGATGGGGACGATTCCCACACCACGAATTGTGCAAATGAACTATCCAACTTATCCACAACCTACACACAGAAGTCCCTGCCTGAGGTACCCCTGCATGGTTTGCCCTTGACACTCACGGAAACAGCAACTCATCCAGCCCAACGTTGCACACACATTTGAATCATTGCTCAGAGCTGTGGCAAATCCTCAACACAACTGCCTCAGTACAGAAGAGTGCCGGTTCCACGAGACACACCAAGGCAATGGCAGACCATACCGGGCACATGCACAACCCCCGTCACATGGAATTCTACCATACACGTATGCTTCATTTACTGGGCGCAGTGCTACTGGCAGAGCTGCGGATCAGTTACCCGCTCAGCTTCCGCATTTCCTACATCACCAGGGTCCAGCCCTTGTTCCACTGCTGAACATGCGCATTTGAGTGTCCCATGGATGTCTGCCTTTCCAACACAACCGTAGATGATTTGGACTATGACTTGTGTCTGTGCACCCTGTTGGAACACGAACAGGAGTGTAACCGAGACAGCCATGCATGGGATGCCTTGACATACTGTGTATGTATTGGCAATTGTGCATGGGAGATTACACAATCCCTTGTCTGCAGTGACCACATTGAGGCGCTTCCCTATTGGGCGGATTGGTGAAACGGCGTGGGCTGAGCACACCTGCCCGGACCAGTTAATGGATTGGCTCACCCTGGTGTTCCTTGAACACGACAACGACGTACTATTGGAACACATTGCACATGGAGCTGCGCGGGCATTCATGGACGAGTAACTACGTTCCTTCAGCCACATCCGATTGTGATCCCCAACACAGGACCCAACAACTTGTTGCATCGTGGGGATTGCTCACATATCCCACCACAACAGTGGACACGTCTGCCATTGTCCGAACTCTGGATGCATGAGCGTGGAATAACGCGTGTGTACACACACACCTGTGCAAGGTGATGCAGGTCCATGGTCGGAGCAACACAGCGTTGTGTGGCAACATTGCCAATGCGGACACACTGCTGGGGGAGAGCACACACATGGCAATGTAGCACTACTTGTGAACCTGTCGGACCTTTTCACCTGATCACTGTCAGCAGAGCAGACTATTGGTGCACTCCGGGCAGAGCACTATGCACATCCCATGGGCAGTGAGTTGTGCCCCCTCACATGGGGCAATTGGCAGATGCCAAACAACACATGACTCATCCAGCAAGGCAAGGTGGGCTGGGAGTGTTGCCAGCCATGATGATTGTTGTCCATGTTTGCAACAACATTTTCTGAACCTCGATATGAACCCTTGCTGCGTGTAAGTGTCTGAAGCATGTCCCTGCCTGTTGTGGCTGTTGCCTCATCCGTACTGACACGCACATGCCAATAAAGTTTATGCCACCCCACTGGTGTCTAACTGTGAGGTGTGTTGATTTCATTTTTCACTCGTGTGCTACAATGAGCATCGTCCCTACACAGAGAGGAACTGACTGACGCATGTGCAATGGGGGTGTGTCTCTTTTGCAAGCTCAACCTCTGTGAGCCAGACACAGTGTTTTTTGCTAGGTGCTGGCCGACATGTGCACTTACGTGACTTCAGCAATGTGAGTATGGTGTCCACCCTCTGACCATGTGGAGCAATGTCATATATCATTACAGAATAAGTTCAGGCAGATGTGTGTAAGTAGGTATTCATCGTGAAGTTCTGTTAACACATGTGATGTAGGACATCACTTCTGGCCTGCTACCAATTTGGTCACACCTACACACAGCCCTATTCAACACATGGATGTGTGCCTACTTGAGGGGTCATGAGATTGTTGTTAATGTGAATTGGGGACACAGCTAGTACTCACCTTCCCAGTCATCCAATTTGCCGTGTGTCACAGGAATACACATGTACATAGATGTCAGTAATCAGAGTGTACCTTCAGGTGCACTCATTGTCCTTACATCCAGCTATTGTTCCATACATGAGTGAACATAGTAATGACGCATCCGTGTGATTTAGAATGTTTTATTCACATTCAGGTGATTGATGTAGCTGGAGCTGTACATGGCCATCCAAGCCCACATCACATGGAAGCCCAGTGGTGGGCCAACCAGAGTACATTAGGGATTGAGAAGTGATTAGCGAGTGGGAGAGTGCAGTCCACAGCTAGATTGCTGTGTGATTGGCCAGCAGTGATGAATTGGGAGCCCTTGTTGGGGTCCCGTTGAATGTCTCAGAGTGTTCCGGGGGTCAGTAGGAGGTATTTCCCAGGGCATGATGCATAGGTCATAACCAGGCAGGGACAGGGCATATGGCGGTGATGGAAGCTACTGACTCCTTCCTCACACAGTAATTCCCATCCCCTTCTTACTCCCCTGATATGGGTTCTGTGTCTGGTGTGTCCGGTGTGTGTGGTGGGGTGATGCCTGCATCACTGTGTGCCACTGACACAACAGACTGTAAAGGTGATGGGGCAGTATCACTGTGTGCCACGGACATATCAGGGGTCAGAGCTGTGTGTGTTGATGTTGCTACTGCAGTCAACTGGGAGCGGCTCAGTGGCAGCAATGGCAAGTTGAAGTACTGCAGGAAATGGAAGTTCCCAGATACTACTCTCTGGTGTCCAGCCGTGGCATACATACTTACAGCCTGCATCTGCTCCATCGTCTCCATTGACCTCCGCATCTGTGCCAACTCTGCTGTAATCGCTGTTGCCTGTCTGACCAGACAGTTCTTGTATTCGATTAATGGCTCCAGCGAGGTCAGCCAAGGTCTGTGGCAGAGCATGGTGCGTACAGGGGGTGTCCGACAGGGACTGTACATGGTCCCTGATGGGCCTCAGACACCCATGCATGGAATCGAGTTTGGCTGCCACGAGTTTGAAACCCACCCACATCTGTTCAGCCAACTCCACCAGGCAACCCCACACACGTTGCAGGAACTCCATGTATTAGTCGGGGGTGCTGGGAGACAAACCGTGGTGGTTTGTGTTTCCTGCTGTGTGGTCTGCGCAGATGGTGGGTTCAGCTCTGGGCAGCTGGCATGCCCTGCTCCTGGGGATGGTGTGCAGAGGCTGTCCATTATCCGTTGGAGGGTGTCTTGACATATGTGCAGGTTGTCCTCTTTATCATCAATGATTTGAAGTGTGGTATGCCCTGCAGGAGGTGCTGTTTGTCCCTCTGCAATGTGAAAGGGGAGATGCAGGTCAACAAAGTAACACATGTATGTTGAAGATTTGCAGATGTTCACATTCAGACTGCATGCCAATGTACATTGTCACTGTTTTGGTGGAGCTGGCCATTTGTTGGCAGTCAGTGTGTGTTACGACTACATTACGGATGTGTGGTAGTACCCATGCATTATCATCACACAGTGTCAGACAATGCCAGATGTGAGTGGACAGTTACTCTGCACATGTGGGAACTGTTGTGAGCTGCGTCCTATGGTGTTGGTGCTGCACTTTCTACCTCATTGCTGATGTTCTGTGATTGCTATGTGTGTGTGCTGCATTGTGGGGAGTTGCCCCTGCAGCTCTGAGTTTGTGTAGCCTTCTCCCTTTGAGGCGGAGTGCCTTTGAATTGTGTGCTTTTCAGGGCCTGATTTGTTTTTGACTTGGGTCATATGTGCTCTCGAACAGATTTTGTGGCCTTGTGCATTGTTCGTCTGCTGCGTGTCTCATACGGCATAAGTTGTGTGTGCACTTGGACATGTCAGAGTGTGATGTGCTCCTTTACAGATGTGATCCGTACTGGGCTACCTCCATGTCGATTCGTAGGACATCTCATGTTTTTGGGCTGCTGCCATGCTATTGGGCATGCAGTGTTATTTGCATAATCATTGTGGGTCACAGAGCCGCTGCTTTGCTGGATTCTGCACATGTGCATGGGTCAGTTGTGATATTGGTGATATGGAGGGTCGCCCTGTGTACAGATTGTGGACAGGGGCCTACTTGGCATTTCTATGTGTGCTGCAGTGTGCCAATGCTATCAGTGACATGTTCCACGATCATTGTGCTTGTGCAGTGTTCTACAAATAATTGTGCATGTGTGCCATTGTCAGGCAAACCGATAATCTTGTGCAGTTCAGGAGGAAACTGAAAACCTGGCTGTTCCCAAGAGAGGAGTGACATACAGTTTTATCTTGCCCCCATCTGCCCGGTATCTGCCTCACAGACCAGCATGTAGTTGTCATCAAGGTTAAACCTCTCAGCGCCAGGATACCCGTGGGGTGACAGACTGCTATATAAGAGCATATTACATTACATTACATTACATTGTGCCCATCTTCCCGGCCCCCCTGTCCTTGATCATTACTCACCCTGTTGCTGTTGGGTCAGGTCGTATTGTGCTGTGAGCAGGCCCCCAATTCCTGCCACAGTCTCCACACTGCGGACTGTGGTCACCATTTTCTCTAGCTCATCAATCTCCTCCTGTGTCGCAGGACTCCCACCTCCAGTCGCTGTTGCTGCCTTCCTGTTGGCGGAGAGCTTCTCCTTGGTTTGGCTGTGCACTTCATGCCAGCGCCTCTTGACCTCCTCCAGTGACCTCCTCGACACTCCAACTGCATTGACATTAGTGACGATGGCCAGCCATATTTCCGTTTGGGTTGCCAGTGCCGCAGTGGAGGTGTCGAACAGTTGTTGATGGTGTTCTATCACCTCCGTGATGATGATCCGGTATTCCTGCGGACTGAACCCTATTTTCCTCTTGTCCTTGCCCTTCCCCGAACATGGGGTTCCTGGCAGTACCTCCGTGGGGCTTGTGGGGCTCGGCTTGTCCTCTGCACTCGGCCCGGGTGCATCCATGTTGCATTGCAGTTTAAATTGCTTTGTCTTTTTTCTTTTATAGTGCTGTTTCCCACCAGACGCGTGGGATGTACAGGCCTGTGGCTGTTTTTTTGCGATTTGTGTACCATAATTGGCCCCATCGCATGTTTTTTTTTTGCATTCGTGTTTTGCATTCTTGCGGCGTGGTGATTTTCACGTTGATATTTGACACGTTATCTGGTGACTATCACTTGCTTTTACCCTGTTGTGAATTTCACGTTGACATAGGGTTATTTTCCCACGATGGGCTACGATACTGAAAGTTGCGTTACACTACTCTTGCGATAGTTTGTGCGCATTGCTCGATGCTCCACAATAACAGCAATAAAGAATATATTTAAAATAAAGACACTTATCTCTTCTTAATTGTTCTTTTTCTTGAAGTGTTATAATTTTTTTGGTAGACTCTTAAATACTCATCGAAAACTTCATCCTAGTACTATATTTCATAGAAATGTAGAGTACGAAAAAATTCCATTTCCATTGTAGACGTTTTCTGTTATTCATCAAAAACACAAATAAGTTACTGATTGTGTAGTCTGTCATCTTTCTCCTCTGGCTTATAGGAATTGGATTTCCTGTTTTTTGTAGAGGCCTTTTGCCATCAGGTTTTTTGTGAAAAGCTTGTTCATGACCACCCGGACATTCCCCTGCTCCTAGAAGAAGTATTTAAGAGCTTTAAGCGAAAGTATAGCACGAACACCTGGGGCGGCATGTACGTGAGAGTGAGTTTCGTACCCTTGATCATATGTGTCCGACGGAACCAACGACACCGCTTGATGTCTTTTTGTACATACGATTGAGGCAGAGTATAAAGGCACTAACCCTGAATTTCCCAGAGGATCCGGAGGTATTGACCCCGCTACAACTAATATTGGACAGGACCAAGACCATAAGACTAGTATCCCTGATTTATAAAACAGTGCACACAAAAAGAGAATGACATACCCCGCAATCACGGGTGAAATTGGGGGGAAGAATTGGGGAGGCCTCTGTCAGACGAACAATGGGAGACCTGCTGCTTACACACTGAGAGAGTGTCAGCGAGTAGTAGACTCCGAATTATACACTACAAATTCATACACAGATTATACTACACACCAGCTAAAATGTACCGATTTAAACTTAGGGAAGATGATAGATGTGACAGATGTCGTGCTCTAGAAGCGGATTTCCTACATTTAGCGTGGGATTGCCCGAGTGTTAGGGAATACTGGAATTGAGTATTTGGGGCGCTACAGCAAATGATAGATGCGCCATTGGAACCTGACCTCTTGTTAGCGCTGTTAGGATATGTTACACCAGTAAGGGCGGAACATAAAAGATTCATTGCCATGGCACTACTTTTGGCCAAAAGAAGGGTGGCCTGCAGATGGGGGAGGGGTGGGCGCCTTAGTTTAAGACATGGATGGAAGATCGTATAGCTTGTCGGGAAAATCTCGCCACGTATGCAGAGCTACTGCCAGTGGCTTCTAGACCAAATGATATTTGGGCTCCACTAACGTGCTATTTGCTTAATAATACGAGAGTTAATTGTTGTGACTGAAATTATGCCAAATCTGAGACAGGGGTGGGGGCGGTAAATAATATGTAGGAATATGTACAGGTTGTTACGCTCTCCATGTAAGGGTGTGGGGGAGTGACATAGTGATGCAGAGGACATATTTCAGGTTTATGCCCATACACACTGATAGACTCGGATAGGCCCCAATCGGAATCAAGCTACAAGGTTAGGATGTCTCAGCTATGAAGAATGATTACGGAAGAACTGACCACTTCAACTGCGGAAACATTGAGGTTATTGTATTACTGAAATATGTATGTACCACTCTATTATTGTGTTGTAAAGCAAGGCTCTGAATAGTAGGACCCACAATGCACTGTAGTATGTTGATAGTGTGCAATGTACTTGTTTGTTACATGAAAACAACAAACAGATAAAAAAAAGAAGCTTGTTCATGACCAGCTGGTACCTAGAGGTCCCACATTAACGTTATGATTTAGGGATACCAGGATACGTAGGCCTTAAATGTTTCCTTCTATGCGCCTTGCATATCTGTAAAAAGAATTCCAAATATGTTTGGCATGTTTGTAACCGTTAATGCTAAATATCTGCATACTTCTTATGTTGGACTTTGGTAATGCATTTACATGCTACCATTATGCATGTTTCGTCTACCAAAAAATGATTGTAGAAACATCCACAGGAAATAAACTGCCAAAATCATTTTCTGATGCTTCCAACCATACTACAGTTAACGCAAAATATATGTTTGTAATTTTAGATGTTTTGTTTGGTCACCTGTTTTCAGCATAATTTATCAGTTTAAAGGGTTGTATGTCAATACAACGCGGTGTTTACACCGCACTACCATTACAATGCTGGTTTTACAACGCAAGTCGTTACCACGACTTGCGCTGTAGGGTGCTGGACTTAGGAATAATAAGATTTACTATTCCAACACCAGCCTACGTACAGTAGGGAAGGTGTTGGAATAGTAAATCTACTATTCCTTAGCCTAGAGCGCCCTCCAGCGCAAGTCGTGGTAACGACTTGCGTTGTAAAACCAACGTTGTAATGGTAGTGCGGTGTAAACACCGCGTCGTAATGGATGTTCCCCGTTTAAAGTGAGTAGTGGTTACTTCTCGAAGTCACAGTTGTCTTTATCCTTTTAGTCGTGTCTGAGTCTTAGTGATTAAATGGATAAAATTCCCCCAGTTGTTTCCGCTCACTGGCTCTCTAACTGACTGACTGACTCTCACTCTCACACTCTCTCTGACTGACTGACTCTCTCACTGACTGACTGACTCTCTCACTAACTGACTGACTGACTCTCTCACTGACTGACTGATGGACTGATTAAATCACTGACTCTCTCACTCTCTCACTGACTGACCGACTGACTGACTGCCTGAATCTCTCAGTCTCTCTCTCACTGACTGACTGACTCTCTCACTAACTGACTGACTCTCTGACTGACTGGCTCTCTCATTCTCTCTCTGACTGACTGACTCACTGACTGACTCTCCCACTAACTAACTGACTGACTCTCTGACTGAATGACTCACTCTATCACTCACTGACTGACTAATTAAATGACTCGCTCACTCTCTCTCACTGACTGACTGACTCTCTCACTGACTGACTCTCTCATTAACTAAATGACTGACTCTCACTGACTAACTGACTCTCTCACGCTCTCTCTCTCTCTGACTAACTGACTGACTGATTAAATCACTGACTCTCTCACTCTCTCTCTCACTGACTGACTGACTCTCTCACTGACTGACCGACTGACTGACTGCCTGAATCTCTCAATCTCTCTCTCACTGACTGACTGACTCTCTCACTAACTGACTGACTCTCTGACTGACTGGCTCTCTCATTCTCTCTCTGACTGACTGACTCACTGACTGACTCTCCCACTAAATAACTGACTGACTCTCTGACTGAATGACTCACTCTATCACTGACTGACTGACTAATTAAATGACTCGCTCACTCTCTCTCACTGACTGACTGACTCTCTCACTGACTGACTCTCTCATTAACTAAATGACTGACTCTCACTGACTAACTGACTCTCTCACTCTCTCACTGACTGACTGACTAAATAAATGACTCTCTCACTCTCTCTCTCTTACTGACTGACACTCTCACTAACTGACTGACTCTCTCACTCTCTCTCTCTGACTAACTGACTGACTGACTAAATCACTGACTCTCTCACTCTCTCTCTTACTGACTGACTGACTCTCTTACTGACTGACCGACTGACTGACTGCCTGACTCTCTCAATCTCTCTCTCACAGACTGACTGACTCTCTGACTAACTGACTGACTCTCCGACTGACTGTCTCTCTCATTCTCTCTCTGACTGACTGACTCTCTGACTGACTGACTCACTGACTGACTCTCTCACTAACTAACTGACTGACTCTCTGACTGAATGACTCACTCTATCACTGACTGACTGACTAATTAAATGATTCTCTCACTTTCTCTCACTGACTGACTGACTCTCACTGACTGACTCTCTCACTAACTGACTGACTCTCACTGACTAACTGACTCTCTCACTCTCTCACTGACTGACTGTCTAAATAAATGACTCTCTCACTCTCTCTCACATACTGAATGACACTCTCACTAACTGACTGACTCTCTCTCTCTCTCTCTCTCACTGACTGACTGACTGCCTGACTCTCTCAATTTCTCTCTCTCACTGACTGACTAACTGACTCTCTCACTGACTGGCTCTCTCACTGGCTAACTGACTCTCTGACTGACTCACTCTCTCTCACTGACTGACTAATTAACTGACTAACTGACTGACTCTTTCACTAACTGTTATACAGGTACTATTTCCCAACCTTCACCCTCCTGTTATTTATGCCCCATAACAAAATAAACCCATAACAAGCAGCAGATAGAAGTTGCCAGCATTGAAAGGATAACAAAAACTCAAGACATTATTTATTGTTAATACTTTTTTAATATCAATCAATCAATCAATCAAACAGATTTATAGAGCGCGCTACTCACCCGCTAGGGTTTCAAGACGCTGGGGGGGAGGGGTCCGTTACTGCTCGAAAAGCCAGGTCTTGAGTTGCTTCCTGAAGGAGAGATGGTCCTGGGTCAGCCGCAGGTGGATGGGGAGGTAGGAGAAGGATCTTCCTCCGGCGGTGGCTCTGCGAATGCATGGGACGGTAGCGAGGGCGAGGCTGGCCAATCGCAGCTGGCGGGTGGGCGTGTAGAATGTGAGGCGGTTGTTGAGGTACTTGGGGCCCAGGTCGTGGAGAGCCTTGTGTGCGTGGGTGAGGAGTCTGAACGTGATTCTCTTGCTGACGGGGAGCCAGTGCAGGTCTCTCAAGTGGGTGGAGATGTGGTTGTGGCGGGGATGTCCAGGACGAGTCGTGCGGAGGCGTTCTGTATGCGCTGGAGTCTTTTCTGTAGTTTGGCTGTGGTTTCAGCGTAGAGGGTGTTCCCGTAGTCCAGTCGGCTGGTGACGAGGGCCTGGTTGTTCAGTTGTACATAATGCTTTCTTGGTCATATATACGGTAACAAAAATGCTTCTGACACTTCTTTACTATAATTTGTCAGCGTGCTGCAGACTTCTGTACAGTACAGCTTAAAGAAATAGGCAAAGTCAATATCTCTGGCTAAACACTTATAAGGTCCCAAAGGCGAGACCTATTGGCTATGCAAATGCTTGTTTAACATGTACTGGCTCTGAGACCTTTAGGGGTCAGCCCTGTTAAAGCCCCGATTATATGCAAATGGAATTTCAGATGGTCTTCATGCAACCCAGCTCAGCCTTCATCATTCTGAGACGCAGTTTGTGTACCATTAATTGGATCATAGTAACACTCTAACACAATGCTTAGAAATGGCAAAAATGCATTTTCAGGGATAAATAAAAAGAGAAAGGCCTGATTATGAGTTTCGCAGTGCTGGAGCGGACCCCCACGCTGGCGGCCCACTCCCACATCGTCAAACCTGTGTGCGCACAGCCTGCCAGATTACGAGTTTCCTCGTGTCTGGTGGGCGTTTTTTTGGCGGACCTACGGCAGTGCCTCTGAAAATGGGCACCGCAAGGGGAATGCCAACAACAGTTCCTGTACAGCATGCACTGTAAATCCCATGCCCTGAAGGACTTGGGGTGCATGCACACAGGGGGGAACATTTTGTGCCCGCCTGCATTCATCCCCATGCACAAGGGCAACAAAGGGCCCTGTAGGGCCTCCGTTGCTTCAGGACTGCAAGCATTTTCATGGAGTAAAGACCTCCATGACACTGCTGGCTGCCTTGAAACTCGTTATATGCATGGAGGTGCTGCAGTGGCACCACCAGCATATTGCTGAGCCCCTGACCGCCGTGCCACCGCCATGGAACAGTGGATCGCTGGCAGTTGCGACAGTGCAATATTGGTCCTACCGCCATAATTGGGCAGTCATACCACTGGTGGGGCGGTTGCTAGACCACCACTGTCATGCCCCTGTGATTCTGGCGGTCCTCGGACCACCAAAGTCATAATTAGGCCCTAAGTGTTTACTGCTAGTAGGTACAATCTAGTAGGTCTGTGTGAGGATTTGGGTGTACTATATGACATGACATTGACCTTATTGTGAAGTACACTTGCAAATATCATCCTGGGTCCAGTCAGTCTCATTTACCTTACCTTAGCTCAGCCCAGTATAGCTGTGGCTACGAGCAGTAAGGCTTGGCAATGGAACTTAGGGCCAGATGTAGGTAATCTCAATTTACTTATTCTTAAATAACGAATCATACCGATTCGGTATTTAAGAATAGGTAAATGGGATGTAGGTGATTTTTCGTTAAAAATTACAGAATCGGTAAGTTTCGGTAATTACCGAATCGGTATTTACCGATTCGGTAATTGCCATTCATTCCTATGGGCCTGAATGGCAATTACAGAATCGGTAAATACTGATTCGGTAAAAGGAGGAAAACATTGAAGGGTGGCGGGGTGTCACTTTGACACCCTGTTACACCCCTCAATTGTGTATGGGTGGACATGTGGCACACATGCATGCCTTAAGGGCATGTATGTCTGCCACATTGCACTGTTGGAAAAGCAAAAAAAATGCTTTTATAAAGGTTTTCATTATTTACCACCAACTTGTAGTTGGTGGTAAATAACGAATCCTTAACTGAGAAATGCACCAACTTGAGTGCTCCCTACATACTGGATTCGGTAATTTACCAAATCGGTATGTTAAGAATTCGGTATTTTACCGAATCCTTAAATTACCGATTCGGTAAAATACCGAATCCTAAAAAATGCCACCTACATCTTAAAAGCCCAATATCGGTCGGTAACGGCTGAAATTCGGTAATTTCGGCCTTTACCGACCGGTATTGGGCGACCTACATCTGGCCCTTAGTGTAGAGCATTTAACAGCACCAAACAACGAAATAGGAAAGTCACACACTAAGAAAGAGACAGGACAATCATTTACAAAAATAGGGTGTATTGTTATGAATTTTTAGAGTCCTTGATCATCAAAATCCACCAGAGGGTCCCAGAGATACAGATTTTAGACGTTTTGATCACTTTTAAATGCAACCGCAAGCAAGAATTGCTCAACACAAAGTTTGTAAACTTTTCCAAAGTTTGAAAGAGTTAGTATGGGCATTCCTGCCCAGGTTGGACCGCCAAATCCTGCAGGATAAAAATGTCTAGGGACCATAGAGGAAACTTTGGACAGTGACCTGGCCACCAGAGCATTTTTAAGGCAAGTTACAAGGATGGCCGACATAGACATCAGTGGAGTGGTCCTGATGCTGAAGATACAGGCAAAAGATGCTTAAAGGATGCTCTGGTTGTGGTGCGGTTGACATTGGAGTAGCAGGCTAGCCAATGCTGGGCTACTGGTCTCCTTGCACCACGGTTTGAACGAAATGCTTAGGTTGGGGCTAGTATACCTTGAGTATGATTAATCCATTCTTTGATAACATTCCTAAGTCTGGCAGGCATGGCTGTCACTTTTGGCTATCTTAGATTTGCTCATTTGTGTACCTGCCGACTGGTAATGGCAAAAATGCCGCAGTCACTACCAACTTGTCCGTTATGACTTCTTCAGCTGCGGGTGTGTGATTGCGCTACTGCTGTTTTTAACTTCTTCACTTAGCTGAGTAATAGCTGCATTTTTAAAATTGAACTTGAAATTACTAGCGCAAAGTGTTTTTGTGTTATTTGTTACTGGGCACTGGGCTGGCAAACTCTCTTACCTGCTTCTTCACGCTCTTGACCCCGTTCCGCCCCGTCATTGTGCCGTTTGCGCAGAGGGTCATTCAACCGAGCGCCACTTCCTGCACTTACACCACTTCCGCCCTGCCTCTCCACCTTGCAGGTTAGCGGTCTAGTGGCTGCATTTCTTCCTCTATTTCTAGCGCGAAAACTGGCCTCCCCATTCAGACAAACGCGGCGATTCAGGCTGCGGGTGTGTGATTGCGCTACTGCTGTTTTTAACTTCTTCACTAAGCTGATTAATAGCTGCATTTTTAAAATTGAAATTGAAATTACTAGCGCAAAGTGTTTTTGTGTTATTTGTTACTGGGCACCGGGCTGGCGAACTCTCTTACCTGCTTCTTCACGCTCTTGACCCCGTTCCGCCCAGGCATTGTGCCGTTTGCGTGGAGGGTCGTTCAACCAAGCGCCACTTCCTGCACTTACACCACTTCCGCCCTGCCTCTCCACCTTGCAGGTTAGCGGTCTAGTGGCTCACTTAACCATCTGTATAAATGGCAGCCTGGCGGAAGCGCAGCGGACGAGCGCAGCGGGAGCGCCGACTTCGCGCCGAAGTTGCGCCTAAGTTAAGCCCGTCTGCGCCCGTCCGCGGCCGGCCGCGTCCAGCGGCCACGCATAATGCCCGTCGCCTCACGTATTCTTCTCAGGAATTATACTCCCTCCAATGCCCTGGGCCTCTTGACCCCTTCGCTGCTGGTATTGCTCAAGCTTGTGGCATCTTGAAACCTCACCGCTCCCACCCTAACCTTGCAGATGTGCCTATCCCCATCTCTTGTAACAACTTTGTCCCCCTGTCCCCTGTGGATAGTTCGCCAGCATCCCATCTCATCTCTATTGTTTACCTCAATACTCGCTCGCTCCCCAAGCATCAACTCGAAGTTTTCCAACTGCTAGACAACAGTAATATTGATATTCTTCTTCTTTCTGAAACTTGGTTAAACGATGACTCCACCCCCGACATCCTCGCTGCTATCCCCTTGGGATATTATATCCTACAGTCCAACAGGGTGACGGGCAGAATGGGTGGGGGGGTTGCTGCTATCATCCGCTCCCAATTTCATTTCACAAATTTGGTAACTACTTCCATTCCAAACTCCGATATCCTCACGTTGAAATTCACTTCTCCCAAACTTTCTTTTATTTGTGTTCTTGTTTATCGTCCTCCTGACAATATGCCTCTTTTTTCCCTACAATTCGGTGACCTCATCTCCCGGTTAGTTATCAATTCTGCCAGAATCCTCATTATAGGCGATTTCAACTACTGGCGACTGGACTCCCGGGAAAGTAGCTTGTCTGTTGAATTTACAGATCTACTACATGGCCTGAACTGTAAGCAGCACATTTCAGTAGCTACCCACACTAAAGGTCACACTCTTGACCAAGTGTGGTTGGCCAACCTTGACATCTCCCCTCCCCTAGTCTACCCTTGTACCTTGTCGGATCACTTTTTTATTTCCTTCTCACTGAAACTTATTTTGTCCACCCGTCCCCATCTATTACTAACTTCATGGCACGTAACTGGAAGCGAGCTGATATTTCTCATTTTCATTCCATTTTGCTCACTACAACCCCCAGCGACACTACTGAGATTAACACGCAAACAGCCACCCTTGATCAATGGCTGAAACAGGCGAGCGATGTGGTCGCCCCGATGAGAACCATCAAAACCAAACGCCCGCATGACGCTCAGCGCTGGTTTACTGACCAACTCAAACTGGACAAATTTGCCCTTAGACAAGCCGAGCGCCGGTGGAGACGTAACTATGATCCTCTACTAAAAATGGCCTATACTGACCTATTAAAACTGTATAAAAAATCGATTCTATCAGCCAAATCCTTTTATTTCTCCCAGAAAATTCTCAGCTCAGCCTCTAAAACTAAGGACATTTTTTCAATTGTAGAAGAACTTTCCCTTCCCGACCGTGTTACTGCACAACCCCAACCTTCACAGGCTGTCTGTGATTCCCTCAATTCATTTTTTATCGATAAGATTACCACCATCAAAAACAACATTCCCTCCCCCTCCTCAGTCAATGCTTGCTCTTTACCCCCTACGAACCCTTGCCGTTTGTACGAATTCCCCCCCATCTCCCAGTCTGAATTCACCTCTCTATTACACGTGGTCAGTTCTCGCTCTCCCAATGACTGTTGTCCCCCTCAAATTTTGAAAGCTGCCTTCTTGGCCTGTCCGGGTCCCCTGCTAGCTCTTCTCAATCACTCACTCGCCTCAGGCTCTGTCCCTGATGCTTTCAAACAAGCAGTTGTTGTACCTATACTCAAAAAGCCAGGTGCTGATCCATCTGTCTTAAGTAATTACCGACCGATCTCCCTCCTCCCCTATTTGGGGAAGGTTTTGGAGACCTATGTCACCCGCTGCCTCAGCGCTTTCATTGAAAAATCCCACTTCCTTTACGACCAGCAGGCCGGTTTTAGACCGGCCCACTCAACGGAAGCTGTCATCGTGGCTGTAATGGATGCGCTGAGACAAGGTGCCGACAGGAACCTGGCACAAGCCCTGGTTCTATTAGATCTGTCGGCTGCTTTCGACACGGTCGATCAAGCCATCTTGATCGACCGCGTCGGAAACGCGGGCATCCAGGGCTTGGCCTTAACTTGGATCGGCTCCTTCTTGCACCAGCGTTCCCAATCGGTTCATTTATCCACTTTCTTTGCCCCTCACTCTTCACTTTCCTGCGGTGTCCCCCAGGGTTCTGCTCTTTCGCCTCTTCTGTTCAATCTTTATATGCAACCCCTCTTACCTTCCCTCTGTCACACCCCTGTCACCATTTTCAACTATGCGGATGACTTACAGTTAATTTTCCCCATCGACTCCTTGTTATATCCTCGTGTTTGATCCTCGCGCTCGCCGCGTGCACTGGAACGTGGAATCCATGGTGTTGGCATTCCACGTATGGCAGTGCAGCGGTTGGCGTGGGCTTCTGTATCCTGTATCCTCTCTGGCAAATAAACCATCATAAACACAACCTCCTCCGTGTATCACGCATCCTTCTTACCTGGATTCATCACTGGCGACGATGGAGAAGTGAACCTATGCGATTACAGAGCTCACAGCCCCGGGACCTCCGGACCAAGATTACCGTTGCGAAGGTGACAGATTGAATTTCCCCTGCGAACATTTCGGAAACATTATCGTCATCAGCTTCGAGTGTTGGTGAAAATCCCGCTCTTCCCTGTTAAGCGGTGAGACTTTTATCCATTTTATTCATTTTTCTGCAGACGCTTCCGTTTCAGTCTGTGTGCACACGCTCAGGATTCTAGTGTAAACGCGCGAGTTGACGCATGCGCACAAGCGCGCGCTCGATATTCTAATTAGAATCTGCAAGCTGTGTCAGCACAAGCACATTCTTAAGCTGCCAGATCTCCAAAGCGTCACTCGTCTTTATGACATCATAAAAGACTATTCCAATGAAGCTCCTGATCTATTAAACAATAGACTGTGTCTACATCATAATGAAGTTCTCCCTAATACAATCTTAAAGGAATCTAACCATATCAGAGTCTTGTGACATCATAATATTTGCTGCAAAGGGAATCTCTGTATCTAAGCCAAATATTTTATTATTATTATTTTGATATCTTTCATTTATTATTATGGAGAGTTTCAACGCTCCTCCTCCATTTTTGGCAAGCCCAGGCAAACCACCCTTAGAGTGGAAACAATGGCGTGAAGGATTTGAAGCTTATTTAGAAGCCATTGGTGGAGAGAATTACACAGACAAACGTAAACTCGCCATTCTTAAACATTCACTTGGCGCTGAAGGAAGACAAGTTCTTTCTCACCTTCCTCCTCTGACTTTAGACAATTCCTCCGAAGAAGACACTGATGTTTATGAAAACGCCATAATGCAGCTTGACAAACAATTCATCAAGAAAATCAATGAGGTTGTGGCACGGCATAAATTTCTAAGTAGACAACAACTGCCCATTGAACCCATCGATTCCTTTGTGAAAGATTTAAGAATTCTCGCTGCCAAGTGTAACTACCAACAGTTCCATGATCAGATGGTGAGAGACCAACTTGTACATAATGTTTCAGATGTGAAACTTCAAGAAAAATTACTTGATGCAAAAGATTTGTCTCTTTCAAAGGCTCTTGACATTGCACACCGATTTGAAGACATGAAATTAGGCATTAAAGAATTATCCGATAAAAAACTGAAAGAATCTTCTATCGTTCTGGATAAAACCAATGTCTCTGTGGTTCAAACTGCCAAGAAAAGTCCAGTTGAATCTACTTCTTACAGATCTACTCTACCTTCTTCATCATCTCAGGGTTTCAGAAAAGAAGTAGTTTGCTTCAAATGCGGTTTTCCCGGACACGTCGCAACAGATAAAAGGTGTCCGGCTATTGGACAATTTTGCAATTATTGTAAATCTAGAGGTCATTTTGCAAGGATGTGCAGGAATCGCAACAAATCAAGAAACTTTACTTCGGATTCGAGACGCCCCAGACTTTCCCAGGTTCAAGCTGTAGACATGGATGATGACGAATACGATGACGTATGCACCATATACGAAGTAGGAGAAGAAAAAAAAGATTCACCTTTCTGTATGCTTCAGATCGGATCTAAATCCATAAAAGTCATGGCAGACTCTGGTGCAAAGTACACCTTGATTGGTGACGATGTTTTATTGAAAGAATTTCCCGAAGTTATATCCTTATTTCCTTCTGACATAAGGTTACGTGGTTATGGAAAAAAACCTATCGATGTATTTGGGTACTTTCGTTCCACTTTATCTTTTAAGGGCAAGTCAATTCCTGCAAAAGTGTATGTCGCCAAAGATGGGTCGTGTTTATTGGGTTGGCCACAACAAAGAGAGTTAATGATGAAACTTGATCCCAACCATCCTGATCAAGTTCTGGGGTATTCTGTTTTTGTCAATTCTGTTGATATGCCTTCTGACAATAAATGGGAAACACTTTTTCCACAGGTTTTTTCCTCCAAATTGGGTTTGCTAAAAAACTTCAAACATAAAATTATTCTTAAACACAATGCTGTTCCCAAGGTACATAAAGTACGCAATATTCCTTTGGCCTTAAGGGAATCGGTTAAGAAAGAACTTCAAAGATTATGTGACCTAGATGTAATTGAGGAAATTGAATCCTCTGAGTGGCTCTCTCCTGTAGTTGTGGCCCACAAGCCTAATGGGAAAATTCGTCTTTGTGTGGATATGCGCGATTTAAATTCTAATGTGTGGGTTGATAGGCATCCGTTGCCCAATATTGGAGAAATGTTCTCAAAACTCAAGGATGCATCTGTCTTCACCACATTGGATTTATCCAACGCATACCATCAGATAGCTCTTCACGAGGACAGTAAGCATCTTACATCTTTTATAACCACTGAGGGTGCTTACAGGTATAAGAGAATGCCTTTTGGCCTAGTGTCTGCGTCCTCAGTGTTTCAGAGAGTCATGCACAACATGTTCAAAAATGTCTCTAATGTATTATATTTTCAAGACGACATCCTAGTTTTCGGTAAAGATGAATGTGAACATTCTGAAATTTTATTTAAAGTTTTATCCATATTGCAAGATAATGGTCTTACCCTTACCAAGGAAAAGTGTAAATTCGAAAAAAATTCTGTAGATTACCTAGGCCATTCCATCAGCAAAGAGGGTATTTCTCCCAAATTAAGTTTGGTTAAGGCTATTGAAAATGCTCCCGAGCCAGTCAACAAGGATCAACTCAGATCCTTCCTCGGTTTAGCCGAATACTACGCAAAGTTCATTCCTTCCTTTTCTGATAAAACCTCTCACTTACGGAAATTAATGAAAAACCAACAAAAATTTATTTGGGATGAAAATTGTAAGAATCAATTTATATTTGTAAAGAAATGCATTATTTCTGCTCCTGCCTTATCCCCATTTGACACCAATTGTAAATCATTTATTGTCACTGATGCAAGCAATGTTGGCATTGGGGCGGTGCTGATGCAGAAGCAAAATTTTAGTTTTGTTACCATTGCTTTTGCATCAAGACCGTTACGTGGTGCAGAAACTAAATATTCCACTTTGGAGAAAGAGGCTTTGGCTTGCTGGTGGGGTATTGAATACTTTCGCAGATATGTGTATGGTACAGACTTTGTTGTTCGCTCCGATCATTGTCCTCTGGTGGATCTTTTCACAACTAAAGGTTGTGGTAAAGCCACTTCTAGGATTGCCAGATGGCAATATAAATTGCAAGACTTTCATTTTACAGTAGAATACATTCCAGGAGCAAAAAACGTCCTAGCTGATTTTCTTTCTAGGCTACCTGTAGAAGACGACAATCAAGTTGCTCCTGATGATGATCCTGATAAAGTTGTGTCAATTTGTGAGGTGTCCAATGGTTGCATTCGTGAAGATGATTGGGCACTAGCTTGTAGTGAGGATCGTGATTACCTGGATGTTTTGTCTTTCGTAGAAAATGGTTGGCCTCCCAAGAACAATCTATCTTCTAGTATTTTACCATACTTCCATGTAGCTCAAGAATTATCCATCCAGGGTGAAATTTTGTTGAGGGGTTTGCTTTTGGTTGTACCACACGGTTTGAGGAACACCATTTTAGACATGGCACATGAGGGTCACCCGGGCATGTCCAGTATGAAGAGGAGAATAAGGAGTGAATTTTGGTGGCCTGGGGTCGACAGGTTGATTGAGGAAAAAGTAAGGTCTTGTGTTGAATGTTGTGTGAGTGACAAATCACAGAAACCCATAAAATATCAACATGATTCTGTTTCGAGACCTTCAAAGCCCTGGGAATGCGTTTCGGTAGACATTGCTGGTCCGATGTCTTTAGGTCATAGTCCAGTTTATGCTATAGTGTTGATAGACCAGTTTTCCAGTTGGCCTGAGGTGAAATTTGTACCCCATGTATCTTCTAGGGTAGTTATCGATTTTTTAAAATCAGTTTTTGAAAAAGAAGGTTTCCCTACTTCCATCCTATCTGATAATGGTACACAGTTTACCTCTGCGGAGATGAAATCCTTTTGCAGCAACCATGGTATATTACACAAACGGTCTTCAGTATATTATCCTCAAGGCAACGGCATGGTGGAAAGGTGGATCAGGGTGCTCAAAGAGGGTTTACAACTTGCAGTGTGCAACGGGGAGAATTGCTACGATGCTGTTGGAAAGCTCTTGTGGAGTTATAGGAACACCCCAAAGTCTGATGGAGACTTGTCTCCTTTTGAAAAAATGAGGGGGAGAAGGGTGTATGTAATATGAGCCAGCCCTGGATGAGGGATCTGTTTGTCGGGAAACGCAGTACTCCGGTGGTTTGTGCTTCTGACAATAATCCGTGCAAGGTTGGAGATTGGGTACGTGTGAGAAAGTCTGGCTTTATTAGATCTGGTGTGTCACGCTTCTCAGACCCATTGCTGGTTGTTAGAGTGGGTAGACAAGTTGTACAATTGTCGGACGGAAATGTTTGGAGCCTCTCCAAGGTTGTTAAAGTTCCTTCTATATGTATGAGAAAGTCACCTACAAGTAGTCCTACCTCTTCTAACCAAACAAAAACACCTCATTCTCCCAATTCTTGTCGATTTCCCACAACCTCTCATTCACACCTGCCTGTTTCCATCTCCACTCGCAATGTGTGTAATCCCCGGTTCAGGAAACCCCCCACCTGGCACAAAGACTACAATATTGGAAATTAGATTCATCATATCGAACTGTTAGGTTACTTTTATTCATTGTATGATATTGCTTATATCTTTCATGTTATGATATTTCTTTTTCTTTTCAAGAAAGGAGGATGTGTTATATCCTCGTGTTTGATCCTCGCGCTCGCCGCATGCACTGGAACGTGGAATCCATGGTGTTGGCATTCCACGTATGGCAGTGCAGCGGTTGGCGTGGGCTTCTGTATCCTGTATCCTCTCTGGCAAATAAACCATCATAAACACAACCTCCTCCGTGTATCACGCATCCTTCTTACCTGGATTCATCACTCCTCTCTTTCCTCTTGTACCAATTTTCAATCCACTATGCTTACCATTTCTGAGTGGATGCATTTCAGCCAGCTGAAGCTCAATCCCAGCAAGATGGAGTTGGTATTGACAGGAGGGTCTTCCAACCTCTGGAGCTCCAGCTTTTGGCCCCAAGCTCTCGGCCCCCCACCCTGTCCCGTTAATTCCGTGAGGAGCCTTGGCGTCACTATCTCTAGTGACTTATCCATGAGACCTCAAATTAACACCGTCACTTCCGCTTGCTTCTACCATCTGTGCAGAATTTGTAAAATTCGAAGGTTCCTCACTACAGAGGATCTTACACTTGTCATCATGGCCCTTGTCACCTCCCGTATTGACTATGCCAACTCCCTGTATGTGGGTATCCCTGCCTACCATCTTCATCGGCTCCAGCTGGTGCAAAATCAAGCGGCCAGACTGGTCTTTCAACAGCCTAAGCACCAACATGTCTCGCCCCTACTGAGGAGATTGCACTGGCTCCCGGTTGCCTCTCGTTGCATTTTCAAAATGGGCTGTACTGTTTTTAAGTCACTCCTTGCTCTTGCTCCTGCTTTCACCTCCCTCAGCCTTAAGCGTCATATTCCCCTGAGGAATCTTCGGTCTTCTGCTCACAACCTTCTAATTGTTCCCAGGTTTAAACGGAAAAAACTTGGCGGCTCTTGTTTCTCCTTTCTCGCCCCTTCAACCTGGAACTCCCTTCCCCCTACTATTCGACTTTGTCCCGATTACACCTGTTTTCGCAAACTTCTTAAAACCCACCTCTTCCAGCTAGCCTATGAATAAACCTCACTGCCTTCCCTCTCTGCTTTGTCTATGAGCGCCATGAAACCGACTGGTGTCCGTGCGCGGTAACAAATCCTTTTAACATAACATAACATAACATAACATTGTTTTGCATTCTTTCCCCTTTCAAAATGGCATGACCATTCCTTGGTCGTCAAGGGCACAGTAGCCCACCCTAGAGATGTGGCCACCAGTGGGCTACTAGTCCACAGTAAAAGAGGTTTGGGTATGGTTTTTCCCTCTCTGGCTCTGTCTCTTAATTGTCTGCAAGAACAAAAGGCATCCTGAGCGGGATGTTGTTGGAGTCTTCCTTCCAGAGGCAGCTTCCCCTTGGAAAGTCGCCTTTTGGGCTAACACCCCGAATGGCCATCCTGAGAGAGGAGGTCACACCTCGCTCTGTGACCACTCTCTTTGTCCCTGGGCCGGGGAGTTGTTTACACGTCTCCCCAGCCAGTCAGAAGCCTGTCAATGTGTCAGTGCATTTGTCAGGCCACTGGACTACCTGGAGCGCAGAGTGGCAACTTTCTCAAACATTTCTCAACATTTATGTGGCCATTTTCACAAACTTCCTTCTCTCTAGTGAGAATAACACTTTCACTTTGGGTGGGCCCCTTGTTTAAAAGAGTCTGGACCTCTGCTGAGCGAGCAACATTAACACATATGTAACCAGTAATCCAGTGAAACAAGGTCTCAGGGCAGAGAAAAACACATGGTAATCCGGGATGCAGAAAAAGGGACGCTTGTATCAGAGAGCTGCAGCTTCCTACAGAGCAGTTATTTCACTCCCTTGGCGCTATTACCCAAAACAAAAAATCTATTTCAGTTCCCATGACAACCGCCCCACACTTGGTCACATATTAGGCCCAGCTCAGACAATGTTATCATTTTATGCCTCTAAGGAGAATCGGAAATGCTTAATATGAATGTGTGAGGCTGGCAGTAAACATTCTGGCCTAACTCAGAAAGTGACAGGCTGCTGGATTTGGCATTCTCCGTCGTACACAGACTGGATAAAATGGATGTTTAACCTACTAGGAACTGTCAGTGATGTTTGCTGATAGAGCACAAGCACCTATGAGTCTGCTAACTGGTGATTATAATCAGACGTGTGTAAATTGGTAATTCACAATTATGTGCATTCTATCTGGGATTTCACCTTTTTTAGTTTTCTAATGGAAGTAGATTCGGCTGTTAATTTTATAAATATTTGTGAAGGTACAGAACGTACCTAAGACATTTGACACAAGTTTATCTGTATTATACAATTGTGTTTTTTATGAAGGGTACAGAGTGCTCAAGAGGCAGTGTCCTAATACATTTGGTACAGATCTAAGGCAACAGCCAACACTCTTTTCACTCTTTTAACATGTGTACCTAGGGCTTCCTGAAGGCTGGAAATCATTTTAATACACATTGGGGGATATTCTCAATAACATGCGATAATCATCACCAAAATCAGTTAACGCAGTGTTTCACATCATTGTCTATTGCGGGAAAATAACTTTGTGTTAACGTCCTATTCACAACATGGCGGTAACATGCAATATTATCCCAAAAACGTGGCAAATGTCCGCGATAAAGTCACTTGGACGGCGATACAAATCAAAACCCCAACGCAAAAAAAGTAGCGATGGGCACAACCACGATAAACAAATCAGCGATAAGCTGCGCCAGGCCTGCAAGTCACACATGTCAGATGGGAAATATCACTATAAAAGTAGAAGAAAAAAAATACAAACAGAAGCAAAACAACTGCGAAGCACAAAGGAGGTAGCGGAGCAAGTACAGAGGACAACCAGAACCCCAAAAGCCCCACAGAGGACCAGCCTGGGACCTCGGGGTCAGGGAAGGGCAAGGACAAGAAGAAGAGGAAGATGCGGCTCAGTCCACAGAAAAACAGGCTCCTGATAACGGGGGTGATAGAACACCATCAACTACTGTTCGTCACCTCCACTACGTCATTGGCAACAAAACATTGAATATGGCAGTCCATCGTGGACAAGGTGAATGCAGTCGGAGTGCTGAGGAGGATAATGGAAGAGGTCAAGTGGTGCTGGAATGATGTGAAGTGCAAAACCAAGCAGACACTCGGCAACAACCAGAAGGCAGCAATGCAGACTGGAGGTGGGAGTCCAGCGCCACAGGAGGAGCTGGATGAGATGGAGGAAATGGTGTCCAGAGTCATAAGTGTGGAGACGGTGGCAGGAGTTGGGGGACCGGACACTGCTCAACATGACCTGACACAACAGCAACTGGGTGAGTAACGACCAGGGACTGGGGGGACGGTGGGAGATAGGCACAATGGCTCACATGCACAATTAAGTATAGCACAGTGCACACCCACATTGACTGATCCCCTTGGCACACTTCAGCACACCTAGAAACAGCAAGTAGGCCCCCGTCGACTATATGTCCAGAGGGGGCCCTTCCCACACACTAACAATCTCACAACCAACCCATGCACATGTGTTAAACCCAGCAAAGCGGCGTGTCTGTGAGCAACACTGACAATGCAAGTAACGCTCCATGATGAAGCGCTGATGAAGCGCATTGCTGCTATCAATATATCATAAAATGTTGCACGCCTTGACATTGAGGTGGCTGAGTGTGGACCACATCCGAAAAAGAGCAGGTCACACTCTGACACATCCATGTGCACAAACAACCTCTGACATATACAACACATCTGCGGATAAACCATGCCCTAGACTCTCAACTCCCACCAAGAGCCCAATGTATGCAGGTATGCAACATCTCAGCACTGTAGAAGCAAAGAAGTCAAAGGCTCACCACATGAAAGGGATAAGGGGCAGCAAAATCAGAGCTGCAGGGGCGACTCTCCCAAAATGCATCACACACACATAATGTGCAGAGCACATCACCATTGCCAACAATGCAGTACACACCGCAACAAGTCCACAACAGAACAGAGGACACCCCTGGTGCCGCTTGTGTGTAGAAACTGGCCAATCATATTTGGCATAGCAGGGAAATGTGAGTTGATAATGTACAAGTACAAACACACATCTGTGATGTTGTCGAAATGTCCACTGTCCCGCATCAAATAGACAGCTCCTCCCAAACAGTCACAATGCCCCATGTCAGGCAGTCTGTATGGAAACATGTACAATGCATCAACATACATGTGAACACAATGTTAAACTGCATCTCCCCTTCACATTGCAGAGGGAAAACTAACACCTCCTGCAGAGAAAACCGAACCTCTCTTCTCTGATGACGAAGAGGACCACCTCACCTTTTACACTGACGCCCTCCAAGAGTTCATTAACAGCCATGTCAAGCCACCTCCAGTAGCAGGGCAGCCCAACTGCATCAATGAGACCCCACCCCCTGCACAGACCACACTGCACGCAGCACCCACCACCACAACTGCCTCCCAGGGCCCCCACGAACAACACATAGCCTTCCAACACCGTGTGTTGGGGTGCCAGGAGCAGAGGGCTGAACAGGTGCGGGTGGGGTTCGACCGCATGGCAGCCAAACTGGAAGCCATACGTGGGTGTGTAAGTCCTATCAGGGACCACTCACAGTTCCTAACGGACACACACAGTCCGCTACATGCTCTCCAACGATCCATGGCTGACATCGCTGGAGCTCTGACTCTGAGACAAGGACAACTGTCTAGTCAGAGTGGCTTCATCGATGTCACCCGGGAGTTGGGACACATGCGGAGGATCATGGAGAACATGGAGCGGATGCAGGCGAAAAGCACGGCTGCCACGGCTGCACACCAGCGAAAGGTAGCTGGGTTCTTCCGTGCCCTGGAGGGGCCACAAGGCCTGAAGGGGATGAATGCTGCTGCTACCACTCCATCCACATCTCTGCCCCCTTAAATGTCACTGCCACACAATGCAGCAGACATACCACCTCCGGCCCCTGAGGTGTCACTGCCACACAGTGCTGTAGACAGAACACCACCACCCACATGTGAGGCACATCAAACAGCAGAGGACGAAGATGTGGATGAATCTGCCTTATTGGTAAGAAGAAAGTTGTAGCATTCATCTCCGCCATGTGGCCTGTTTCTGCTTGGTTCTGCCCTCTGCATCATCACCTTTTACTGTCCCCTGATGCACTCTGCGATACTCTCCTTGGACCTTGATAGGGGTGGGCGGAATTTTGTAATCGCGTTATGAAAATCTCCGCGAAACTGTAAAAAATCTCCGCAAACACGCAGAAATTCCGCGAACACGCGGAATTGCTAGTTCGCGATGCTTTTTTCCTGTTCGCAATTGCTGTTTGCGTGCTAGAGGGGAAATATCTTGCGAACACGCATTTTGAGAATGCGAACAAGCAAAAAATGTCAGGAAGTCGCGGAACGCAGCATTTAGGGCAATTTCGCGTTCTCCGCGGAAGCGAAGTTACCCAAATTCCTCAAATTCTGCGAGCGGAACGGAATTTACCGCCCAGGCCTAGACCTTAACATGGACTGCCATATTCTGTTTGGTTACCAATGACACAGCAATCAGACTGCGGATTGAACTCTTCCTCTTCCGATGAACTTGTCATTCTCTGAAGGACTCTGACTCGCCCTCCACGGGCCTACAATGTAAAGTGGGGTTTGCATGGCCCTGTACTGCTCCAGCTACAGCACTCCACTGACTGCATTAAAAATTCATATTCACACAGATGTGTCATGTCTATGATCATTCAAGTGTGGAAGTATGGATGAATGTAGGGTCAGTTATTCCCCCTTACGTCCATGTTGCTCATGTTGTGGGACTTGAGACACAGGGTGCAGTGCAACATTACCGATTGCGGTCCAGGTGGCGCTGACACTACAACAGAGACACACACATTAGTTACTTCTTGTTCAGCCCAGGATGGAACCACGCCCAGAGCCCAGTGGTCATTGTTCACACACCTACGCTGGACTGGCACACGCCAGGCCAGCCCACTCCGCTTATGCTTACAGGGGGGTCAACAACGCTACATTTCCCAGGTCTTCCCTGTCGTGAGCTGCTGATCACAGGTCTAGTTGTCCGTATGCCACAGCCACTCCCTTACGGCTGGTTTATACCCACACCACACCCATCCAGCACATGCGTCAATGGACATGTGACCCTGCCAATAATAAGGGCAGGACGCACTTGCTGGACACCATTTCCACTCTCTATCTGGCTGTATCCGTGTGGTTATTATTTATGCGTGAGGGCCTCAGGCCCTACCACATCATATTCCCCACTGCCAGAGGTGACATGATGGCGTCCGCACCACGAGACTCAATCATAAAGGGTCCATGAATTGCATTGCACAGACTTGGTGGCACCGGATACACTGCGGCCTTCACGGGCCTACCGCCACGGGACGGTGACTTTCGGTGCACTGAGGTAGGGGCACCTTAAGTGCTGAGTGGGTGTGCAGCCTGCGATGATGCCCCGTCCTGGAGGTCCCAACTGGTAAGGATTTGTGTGAGCCCTGCTGGACGCAGTGTAGGCCTGAGACAGCAGACAGTGCGGGTCTACCGCCACGTGGACTTGCCTCGCGGTTCACAGAGTAAGTGGCACCTAAAGAGCTGAGCGGGTGTGAAGCCTGCGATGATATCGTGTGCACTAAAATGATCTCTGCCATTGCGAAATCAAGACCCAGAATTAAGTATGTGACCTGGTGGCCCGCGGTACGGGGCTGCATGATGTGGAGGCTGCCAAGGTGGCGGGGCCCGGGCTTGTGGTGGGCCCTCTTGGAGACACGCTGGTGACGGAAGGTGAGCAGTGAGGCCTGGGTGTGCAGGGGCGGGCAATCACTGCTGGGCGGCGGGAGGGGCTGGGGTGCAGCAGCCTGTGTGCGCAGGGGCGGGCAAGCAATGATGGTGTGCGCATTCTATGAACTCTGCCATTCATGAATCTGGACTCTGTTTCAGATAAGGGACCTGGTGGACTGCAGTGTATACCGGCACATGGTTGGAGACACACCGGTGGCAGCAGGAGAGCAGTGAGGTCTGGGTCCGCAGTGTCAGCACTCTCTCTCTCTCTCTTTCTCTCTCTCTCTCTTACTCTCTCTTTCTCTCTCTTTCTCTCTCTCTCTCGCTCTCCATCTCTTTTTCTCTCTTTCTCTTTCTCTCTCTCTCTCTCCCTCTCTCTCCCTCTCTTTCTCTCTCTTTCTCTTTCTCTCTCTCCCTCTCTTTCTCTCTCTCTATCTCTCTCTCTCTCTTTCTCTCTCTCTCCCCCTCTTCTTTTCACTCTCTCTCTCCCTTTCTTTCTCTCTCTTTCTCTCTCTCTCTGTCCTTTGATGAGCGCATGACACACCTTCTTATCATGAATTTTGTCTTGCAGACTGTGACTTACAGATTGTCCTGAGAAGACGCGCCATGACTCTTCCAAATAGTTGTTTTGAGTTTAATTTGAATAAAATGATTTTTTGGGAAATTCTAAGATGAATGAATGATTCCCCTTTTTCTGACCACACATGAATGTTAAGTGTTGTAATTGTGCGACATTAGGCGTATTGTTTTGGTCATGATTTCGTGAAGTTGATGTAACATACCGTATAGCCGTTGTCGTTCAGTCCATCTGAGCTCTAAATTGAATTGGTGGGAGAAGGTGTGGTGCAGTGGCCGGAGCGGGAGACTCCAGGACCGTGGGGTCACGGTTCGATACCTGGCGCCGGCGGCAGCTCAGTATCATGTCACTCTGGGCCATAGCTCACTTAATCCCCCCAACCCCCACTATAAGGATGCACTTAGGGGCAAAAAAGTTCGGGGTTTTCAAATATGGAATTATTAATATTATCTTATTAAGGAAGGTACACAGGTTAGTAAACCAACATTCATAGCGTGATGTTGATAGAGAAAAAGGCCATCTTTTCCAAGGAGTGTGTGAGTGTAGTTATATGCAACGAGTCTCAGTGCAGTCGTCTACATGCTATATAGTCAGTGTGGTCTACAGGTATATATGGTTTACAAAGCAGCCTGTGCCATTGTTTAGATGGAGTGTTTAAATGTCATAATGGAAGGGAGGATGGCATCAGAATGCCCTGCGCAAGGTTGGATTGTGATCAAGCATAGGCTTAGTTTAAAAAAACAAAGTGTCCCACATTTACATATGTCAACTTTCCAATCATTTGGTTAGTATTCGGAGCTATTTTAGGAAACTCTTGAGGCCAAAGGTGTTTTAAAGCTTATATGGCCAGAAAAAAATGGTCAGGACTCTAAACACCATTAGTCCACCAGAGCTTTGAAAACTAACTGCTTACTGTCTCAGCATCTTGCACAATGTAGAAAAGTATCCACCCCAACCTTGTGCTGCACTCTAATTACTCAACAAATGAGGAGTCTAATCAAAGTTAGGATGTGGTCTGGGAATAAAATCTACAAAGACAAACCTGAATTCCGGGACATTGAAAGTATGAACAGAAGAACATCAAAAATCGGGTACGTTAGAGCCAGGGCTTTAAGTGGGATGAAAAAACTGGGGAGTCTCTCAAAGGGGCATGGCCAATGTAATTAAGGGTGTGGCTTAAAAACACATAACGTAAAATTCTGTTCTTAGCATAGTGTGCCGTCCGACTTGTATTTTGCTGTTTCTGTCATTGCATCCCGATATATGATACAACAAGTAACATCATATCTACACCAAGGCAGGACTATTGGCTTTGTCACTGGTTGTTAGTTGCATAAGATAAATAAGCAGCAACTATCACATGTTGTATATAATATTGAAAAAGCTTCCACTTAAAGCCCTGCTGACGCCACGACGATGTTGCTGCTCCTGAGTTTCAAAAAGAGAAGGGAAATCCAGAGAGAAAACAACTCTCTTTAAAGGATTTCCCTTCTCCTACAACGCTCACCTGGCATGACGTAGCTTCTGCAGTAGTGAGAAGTGAGCAGTGTGAGCAGCGCACATCGATGTGCCTGCTGTCACTGCAGTCAGAAAAAAACGGACCACCTGTGCCAGGGCACAAAACAGAGCCCGATAGAGACCCGTTTCGAAGCCCCCTTAAAAAACTGCCGGTGCTCAGACCCGGTGAGACCCGGCCCACTTAAAGCTCTGGTTAGAGTGATTGTGAGCTTGTCTAGCACTGATTGTCCGAAAGCCATCCTTTTGTTCCTGTACTGTTGGTGAGTGAATTATTTTTTGAATTGTTATATGATGCATGCCTTCTCATGTGACAGGCTTGAGTGCATTTATATTTGCTACCTGGGGACAAAGTACCTAAATCCATTGCTTGAGGGAAAGGGTGGAAAATATGGTATAGCTTTTGAAAAAGTACCCTATTGGGTACTAGAAATGAATCTTCCTCCACCAAAAACAGTAGATCTGAGAACCAGATTCTGTTGTGTTAAATAGTAGGCTACAAATGTCTTTCAGCAACAACTACCTACTTTAAAATGTATGAAGATTTTGGGTGTTAGCGAAATTAAGAAGCAAAGATTTCAGATATGACAGAAAAAGGTGGTCTTCCCTAACAGAAGGCATCCATCTGGCCATCCAAAATGCATATTGAAGGTACATCTTGAGTTAGATGGCACATAATCCATGAATGTGTTTTGTAAATCAACCCCGCACATCAGCTTGATCCCTGGCATGCAAACAGTGGCCTGCTTTTAAGCCTCTTTCCTTCACAGGTGTCACTTAGCTGTGATTTCAGGACCACTTTTAACATCTAAGTGAGAAGTTTGCTCATGAAACAAATCTTTGAAAAGCTCAAATCCAGCAAGGTGATGCAAGAGACCCACTTCTGAGAGGTCATGGCTACATTGTTGGAATAATCTGGACCCTGAGTCTTCTGATGGTTACCAGTGGACTTCATCAGTGTTAAGAGGGTCCATTGGAGAAGTTGTTTCCTCGTCTCCTCGGCAGGTATGACAGTGGCAATCTGTCTTCATCCTAGGTCACAGATAGGGGTTGTGAGCATCTGTTCTTCTGTGACAATTTGCAAAGTGGCTCACAGGATGAGAGCTGTGACTGCCTGTGTGCCGTGCACTATCCTCTAGTTAGACCCCATAAAGAGTGGGGCTACAGCCTCTTCCCATCCTTAAGATGGGCGTGTGACAGTATGTGGCACTATAGCCAATTTCCACTTCTACTCACAGGATGGGACAGTCAAACATTTATCTATTTAGATGTTTTGTGAAGTGCTGACTGTTATCATATGTTAACTTTAGAGTCCTAGCACATAGCATAAAAGAAACATATATAAGATAAGATAATGACCAGCCCAAGTCCATTTGAGTGACCTGATCATCCCCTCCATCATTCCCCAATCATAGTCTCTTGCGTGCGATAATGCGAAGAGCTGTTCTGTCTAACCCTAACAGTTTTGCTTTGGTACTTCAAGTCCATCCAAGATGAGGGCGGTGATGATCTGTTGTGTTGCGCTCTATGATCTTCTCCACTACAAAGAAGTTAGAAAGACAGGAATATAACAGGGAGAGCCAAGTCAGAGGGTTGGCTTGGCATAAAGAGTCAAATCATGAGCTGAGATATGACAAAATTGACATGTAAAGCAAGCACTGAACGTTGTACAAAATATGATAAAGACAACAGTACAAACAAATTAAAAATGTACTGTTAGACCTGGCATCATTGGCGTGGGTCTCCCTCCCTCTCTTCTCTTCCTATCTTCTATATTGGCTGGATTTAGATGTTCTGGGCGCCATGCCTCTGCTAATCAGTGCCACAGCGTGAATGCTCCCTGTGTAAGGATGACTGTATGGATTAGGATAATCTTAATGCCTAGTTCTGTGTAGCATGTTCTAATAGCGAGTTATTCTTCATTTCATTGTTCTGTGTAGCATGTTCTAATAGTGAGTTATCCTCCATTTCACTGTTGTGTGTAGCATGTTCTAGTAGCGAGTTATTCTTCATTTCATTGTTCTGTGCAGCATGTTCTAATAGTGAGTTATCCTCCATTTCACTGTTCTGTGTAGCATGTTCTAGTAGCGAGTTATTCTCCATTTCATTGTTCTGTGTAGCGTGTTCTAATAGCGAGTTACCCTCCATTTCACTGTTTCTCATGAGAAGCTACCCTTTCTCATAGGTTAGAATGGGCAGGCTGAGGATTACCTTTGTTAATTCTATCTGACCCCAGCAACCTGATAAGAACTTCGAGTTTGATATATTTGTGCTCAGGACATTGAGATACACCTTTTGATAAGGACCGTTTACATATCCCATGTTCGAAAATGCCTCTTCTAAAAATGCGGTATTTTCTTGCCTAAGCTTTCCTGTAGGCTTTGCTAGTATGTGTATTGGCCGTCTGGTTTGGGAGCAGCAGGGCCAGCTGGGTCAGACCTGGATGGAGAGAGAGAGATCGGTATTGAGAGCATGGGGAGGGGTGACTCTTCGATCTGAGCAAGGCCGTGCCCAGCAAGGTCAATGATGGCTCCACCTCCCAAGGGGCATCTGATAGCAGACCGCCTCATTCTGAAAGGGCAGGATGTCGCCTCATAAACCAAGGATGTCAAGATGAAACTCTGCCCCAGTGACCAGAGGAAAGGACTTTGAAACTTTCACTAAGCTTTCCAAAGAAACTACTTGAGGGCCTGAATTGAGAGCGCTTCCTGCAGAAGTCTCAGGGACATTAGACTTCACCCCGTCAGCCGTCTGAATTCCTGTGCGAGGAATTCTGCTTGCAGGTGAGGTCTCCGTCGAGTAATCCGGAGCCTCTAGTTCAACTGTGAGGACTGCAGACTGAACTTTTGGAAACCTTCGCTGAATGTGTGTGGGCTGCTGCAGCTAAGAGAGAGCTGCCCCCTCTGAGAGTCCGTACCTTTGCTAACTTTGCCTCATTGTGATTTGTCCTGTGGGCCGTCGCAGTTCAGGGAGAGCTGCTGCCGCTGCGTGCCCACCTCTTGTTCACTATTGTCGAGGATTGTCGCTATCGTTTTTTGGGCCGCCGCAGCTAAGAGAGAGCTGCTGCCACTGTGAGCCCACCACGGAGCTGCAAGACGAGAGTGATCGCCATCAACAGCCCAGGCCGCCGCTGCCGCGTGCTGCTGCCGCTGAGAGCCCGCCTGTCCCCAAGTGCCCGAATCATTGTGGGTGCATGCTGCGGACCTCTGCAGCCCAGACTTGTGGTCGCTGGGAGTCCGCCTGTCACCGTCTCCGCTTCTTCGAGAAGGTGTGTGTTGTGTCCCCTTTCAACGGCAGGTACCTGGTGCGCAACGCGTCGCGTAGGACCCGGCCTTGAACTCTGTCATTTTCACGTTCTGGTGAATACGTTAGTGCCTTTTTGAGTCCCTACTAGTTTACGTGCATTGTAGCTTGTTGAAACTCTTTAAGAGTTCTGAGTTAAACTGTTAGATAAAGATATTATTTTTCTGTACCTACCTGAGTTGTGTCCTTTTGTGGTGTCGTTACTGCCTTGTTGTACATGGTCATAAATGCTTCCCACACTGCCTCTAAGTTAGGCCTAACTGCTCATGCTACGTTACCACAAGGTTGAGCAGGGGTTGTCAAAAGGGGTAGCCCACTTGCCCGGACTTAGGAAGAAGGGTCCCTATTTGGACATTGGCGCCAGCCATTGCCAACTGGAGACCCCCATTTCTAACATGTAATTTTAGCATTGTAATTGTTCCAGGTAAATTTATTAAATTATATAACTCAATAAATAAAAATAATAGTGTATAAACAAGAACTTAGAAGCGTTCAAGACAATGATTCCATTAGGGTACCAAAACACAAGTCTCTCTGTTATGTGCAAGGTTTATGAAAGCAAATGACAGTGACTTTTGTATATCGCACACATCCTAAACTGAATTACTTTCAGGTGCTCTCAGATCTAAAGAGTAATAAAAATGAGGTAGCAAAGTTATTGCCTTGGCTAACACTGTTTGATACCCAAGATAATCTGGAATTTGAACCCATGATTTCTGGCTGTACCTTGTGCAATCCAGACATTGGGGCTTATTTACAAGCATCACTTTTTGAGACTCACCAAAGTGACGCACCAGTGACGCACTGTGCCTGCCCATATTTACAAAGCCACCTTGTGTGGCTTTTCATGGACTTATAAATATTGCCCCCTTTCATACATTACTCCGTGTGAAAGGGATGTTCCATGGGTGATGCTGTGGATTTTCCCATACAATATCCATGGAACCTGATGCATTCCCAGATGTACATGTTTTCCTAAACCTGGGAATGCGTCAGATTCCTACGCCTCCTTAGGGAGGCGCCACGAGTAACAATACCTTAATTTCTCCTCGTTTTTCCTTGAATGCAGCACACATAGAAAGAGGAAAACACCTCTTATGATCGTTTTTGTGCAGGAAGGTATCCCTTCCTGCACAAAACAAGCACCCTTACAACCCTAACACCCTTTCACCATGTGCAAGGGTGTCTACATTGGCGCATGGCAATCCATTGTACGCCAGTGCAGGGGGAAAGGACAGGGATGCGCTGAATCTTGTAGATACAGTGCATTTCTGCCCTTTTCTTTTGACGCACAGCAGCGCAGCAGGAAGGTCTGCCCCTTGCCCTGCACCACAAATTTGTAAATGAGGCTCATTGTATGGATATGCCTTCTATCTCTCCTTTACACTGAAGGGCAATGCATTATGGGTACATATTTCAGGAGCTTAATTAGTGCACTGTATTCAGTAAATACACTAATCACCTGTACATCAAAAAGGCATAATTAGTATTTCCAGAAACAAAATTAAAAGTGTAAGGAAAGGTAGGACGCTATTTAATTTTAATTACTGGCTTCCCATGACTGAACAAAGAAAATAATTTTAGGAGACACCCATCCTTTCAATTAAGACAATTGCATAGATGAGCAAAAATAAAATGACTCGAAATCCCACAGTGGCTGCTATTAGGTGACAAGCCCACAGTGAGAGAAACATGGGAAGCGCATCTCGCTCATTAGACGTTGATGTAGCCGGGTTGCTTTTGAACTCTAGGATAAAGTTAAAGTAAAGACTCTTTTGATAATATTTCAGGTCAGCTGTGTTTAGCAGTTTTTGTGTTATCAACTACTTCAATAGATAGAGAAAAAGGCAGTGCTGGGATTGCTGACCTTTCATTCGATGGGCGCCTGGACAGGCTACCAAGAAGTCGAACGAATAAACAGGGTGAGCCGAGCCAGAGCCGAGCCAAAGTGGGCTGTGGCTCTAAAAGCCCGTGAAGACATCGAGCCCTGAAAATATTTAATATGAAAATCATGCGTCAAACATCACCTTAGAGTATGTTACGGTGTCTTCAAAATTGAAGAAAGTGTATTCCTTTAACATTTGCCCCCACATGCATCAACGTTTTTTGCATTCGCAAACGGTGCGAATCGGAAAAATCGGCCGTTTGCGAATGCAAAAAACAATTTTGGGATGCATCAAACTTTTCGCTTTTTTTAGCATTTCTTAAAAATGCGAATGCATTTAAGGAATTGCATTTGTGCGATTCCTTAAATGCAATGCATCATTTTTTTAAAAATAGCGAATTCAAAAATTGGAAGTGCAAATTAACACGAGGTTGACCCTCGTGTTAATTTGCGAAAATGTTTAAAAAAGCAAAAAAATGAATTTTTTAAACTTGCATGTTACAGACACACATGTCCTTAGGACATGTGTGTGTGAAACATGCACTGTCAAATACATTTCAGGGGTGCAGGGGGGGGTCCTTTGGACCCCCCCTGCACCCATGGAATGCATCAAAAAATTGCGATTTCTTAAATGCCTTCCCATTGATTCCTATGGGCCTTTCGGCCCATAGGAATCAATGGGAATTGCGAAAATGCACTTTGGATTTCGCAATTTATTTGAGATTCGGTAGAAATTGCGATTTTTACCGAATCGCAAATAAATAGAGAAAAAATTGATGCATACCATTTTGCAATTCTTAATTTGCGAATCGGTAATTTTTGCAAAATAAGAAATGCAAAATGGTACAATGATGCATGTGCCCGTTGGTAGCGTTTCACCTTAGTGCATCAGACTATTTGAAAAGTATTTATTAAAAGTATGAGTTTTCAAGCCTGAACTGAGAAACATTCCTTCCCCCCTCCTGATAACAATGCTATTAGTGATCTAAGAGGCAAGTCAAATGTCATATGCGGTCTAGATTCTTACTGTAGATGGAGCAACTAGGGCTATTATTAAATCAAACCAAACATAGGTTTTTTCTACAGTGCACATCCTCATATGTGATAATGAACAAAAGGATGCTTTGTGAAATAAAGTATTTGATTGGAATCACACAATTTAATCAAGCAGGGAGGCCGGTATTGATCCAAGTTTTTCCAGTTGCCTATTGTGTGATTTAGCCACTATATATTTCTTTTTGACATCAAATGTTGATATAACAGCCCTTCACAACAGACACAGACTATGTACTTTTGATTCGATCCTGACGATACATGGTCGTCAGCTGTAGGCACAAGGCCACACCCCCTGCCATGAAAGTTCAGCATGTCTTAAACTTGAGATTCCCAGAGGACCTCGACCTGAGCCAGAGTCAGCCATTTTGCCTGATCCCAGCTTGAGCTTTCAGCGGTTCGCTCACCACTAAGCCTACCTATGTCGCCAACAGACCTACTTTTAGTGCAGCTCCTTTGAGCCCTCCCTTGTGGAGGAGGCAGACAACATACATCAAGCTGTTCCCTCCGGGGCTGTACCACTATAGTTAGCTGCATGACAGTGGGCCAACCGGACTCTCAATATTAGGCGAAAAAATTACCGCAGTTTTAGCGGCAGAAAACTGCCGCTAAAACGGCGATAATGGGCTTGATAATATGCTCTATGGAATTCCAATTGAAGCCCATATTAAATGTGAAGGACATTTAACATGGGCTTCAATTGGAATTCCTTAGAGCATATTATCAAGCCCAATATCGCCATTTAAGCAGCAGTTTTCTGCCGCTAAAACAGCGATAATGTTATCGCCTGTCTTGATAATATGCCCCGTAGTTTTAAAGGCTGCATAATCCTTAGGTAAAGCATATTGTTTAGATCTGGTCTGTCAGGTGGGTTGACTACACCCTGCCTAGGCAAACAAATGGCCCACAGCTAGGTCTCTGCCATGCACCTGTCACTCAGTAGCCAACTGTCTGCCCTCCCAATCCAACCCTGGCCATTTGTCATTTCAGGGGCACCCTGGTCCAGAGTTGCATGTCTCTTTATTGTCTCCATGAAACAAGCTGGCCATTTTAAAGAAGTAATCTAGTGCATAGGGACCAGCTCCAGCTTCATTGTAGTCGCTATAGATGAAAGAAATGCTAGTTTAATTGAATGTGATGCCATATATATAAATCCACGCTGTGAATCGTATGAACAGAATATTACAAATACATACATGTATACATTATAATGGTGTTATGAGCATACAGAAAATGAAACAGAGGTCTCCCAGAGTATCTGCAAATTCTTTTCAAAGATTGCATTGGTGGATGGCTATTCCTGAAATGACTAAATGGGAAGTAAAAGGAAATCCATTTGCAATTGGGTAATTCTTACATTATTGCCAGTTATACAATAAATGAAAGTGAGATATATGAGGGTATCCTCAAAGTCTTTGCAAAGATTCCATTATTGGCACACCTGAATACACTTTTCACAGGTCACACAGTGTGAAGTAATATCCAGCATAGGAAGATTAATTTAACAAAAGTCACAAATGGAGCAAATTAGCAGTTTTCAGTTATGGTGTATAGATGTGATATGTCTGTGATATCAAGATGGTAACATTGTCATAATTGGGTATTCACAGACTGGAGTGACCATGGACACTTTTCAGGTCTCCTGAATGAATTTAGCCAGAAAAGTGGGGAAATATAGTCACCAAAATTACATGAGTTCTCATTTAGTACCAGTGCATCAATACCATTATATGACGTGGGGTCACCGCTAGTGAATGAGCCCATGTGATCAAGCGTGTCCAGAATCGCCAAATTAGTTGGTCCTAACTGTTTGCACATTAGTTGTTCCATAGGAACACACTACCCGCACCAGTCCTCATAATGCACCGGTCCTCACAAAGATAGTGTTTGTCTGGTTCTGTCACGGATAACCCATGCTATGAGGATCGAGCCGGTCCCCACAATGTGGGTTAAACATGGTCTCACAAACACACACACTTCAAGTTGCACCTTTCACATGAATCACTGAACACAACACCACTCTACCTAACTTGACTCAACGTTATCACAGTCTACTTTATGCCGCTGTGCCTCCCCACTGTATCCCACTCTATGCCACTGAACTCTATGACACTCTACTCCCCTGTGTGCCACACGGTAAACAGTCATAATATCGATTCCAAAATATAGAATGGACATAATATCGAAGTCAAAATATAGAATGGACAAAATGTCGAATGGATACAATATAGTGGTTAAAAATATCGAATTTAAGGTAAGAAATATCGATTTTTAAAATATAGAAGTCAAAATATCGAAGTATACAATATAGCCATTAAATATATCGATTTTTTAATAATATCAATTTTTTAAAAGTGTTTTGTATGTTAGTATATGTGTGAAAAGTGTATATTAATTTTTGTAATGTATGTTTAATGTATTTTAAGTAATGAATTTTATGTTATTTAATTTTTGCGTAATTTAATTCTGTAGCGGGTTTTGGGTTTATAGGGGAATAGGGTGGGAAGTAATTTAATTATATTAAATTAAATATTAATTTTTAGCAATTATTATTAATTTTTAATTAAATTTTGCTTTTTAGTTCTGTAGTGTGTTGTGGGTTTATAGGGGAATAGGGTGGGAAGTAATTTAATTGTAATTAATTAAATATTTTTATTTATTTATTGGTATTCATTTTGAATTTATTGTTATTTTTTAATTGGTAATTAATTTTTATTAATTGCCAATTAATTTGTATTAATTGATTAATTGTTAATTATGTTAATTTTCTAAATTTATTTTCTGTAGCGGGTTGTGGGTTTATAGGGGAATAGGGTGGGAAGTAATTTAATTGTAATTAAGTAAATATTTTTTTTCATTTATTGGTATTGATTTTAAATTTATTGTTAATTAATTTTTAATTGGTAATTCATTTCTATTAATTGGCAATTAATTTTTATTAATTGGTTATTATTTTGTATTAATTAAATATTTGATAATTATGATAATTGTATTAATGTATTTTCTGTAGTGGGATGTGGGTTTATAGGGGAATAGGGTAGGAAGTAATGTAATTGTAGTTAATTACATATTAAAAATACTTTTTGTGTATTGATAATTAATTTACTGTTAATTTTTAATTGGTATTAATGTTTATTATTAATTAGGTTTTGTTATTGAAAATTAATTAGTTGTTAAATAATTAGGAATCGGTTATTATTTTTTAATAACTAATATGGAGTTGTATTTCTAATTAATTATTACATAATATGAAATTGGTTATTAATTTCAATTAATGTTTTATTGGTATTGATATTTAATTTATTTTTAATAATATATTAAATCATTACTTTCCCTACTGTTAAACTCACTGGAGTGGGAATAGTAATTTTCACCCTCCCGCTATCCAACGCTTTCCCTACTGTTGCACTCTCTGGAGTGGGAATAGTAATTTTTACCCCTACGCTATCCAAAGCTTTCCCTACTGTTGCACTATCTGGAGTGGGAATAGTAATTTTTACACTCCCGCTATCCAACGCTTTCCCTACTGTTGCGCTCTCTGGAGTGGGAATAGCATTTTTTACCCCTACGCTATCCAACGCTTTCCCTACTGTTGCACTCTCTGGAGTGGGAATAGTAATTTTTACCCCTACGCTATCCAAAGCTTTCCCTACTGTTGCACTATCTGGAGTGGGAATAGTAATTTTTACACTCCCGCTATCCAACGCTTTCCCTACTGTTGCGCTCTCTGGAGTGGGAATAGCATTTTTTACCCCTACGCTATCCAACGCTTTCCCTACTGTTGCACTCTCTGGAGTGGGAATAGTAATTTTTACCCCTACGCTATCAAATGCTTTCCCTACTGTTGTAGTCTCTGGAGTGGAAATAGTAATTTTTACCCTTCCAATATTCAACGCTTTCCCTACTGTTGCACTCTCTGGAGTGGGAATAGTAATTTTTACCCCTACGCTATCCAACGCTTTCCCTAATGTTGCACGCTCTGGAGTTGGAATAGTAATTTTTACCCTTCCGCTATCCAACGCTTTCCCTACTGTTGCACTCTCTGGAGTGGGAATAGTAATTTTTACCCTTATGCTATCCAACGCTTTCCCTACTGTTGCACTCACTGGAGTGGGAATAGTATTTTTTACCCCTACGCTATCCAACACTTTCCCTACTGTTGCACTCTCTGGAGTGGGAATAGTAATGTTTACCCCTACGCTATCCAACCCATTCCCTACTGTTGCACTCTCTGGAGTGGGAATAGTATTTTTTACCCCTACGCTATCCAACGCTTTCCCTACTGTTGCACTCACTGGAGTGGCAATAGTATTTTTTACCCTCCCGCTATCCAACGCTTTCCCTGCTGTTGCACTCTCTGGAGTGGGAATAGTAATTTTTACCCTTCCGCTATCCAACGCTTTCCCTACTGTTGCACTCACTGGAGTGGGAATAGTATTTTTTACCCCTACGCTATCCAACGCTTTCCCTACTGTTGCACTCTCTGGAGTGGGAATAGTAATTTTTACCCCTACGATATCCAACGCTTTCCCTACTGTTGCACTCTCTGGAGTGGGAATAGTATTTTTTATCCCTACGCTATCCAACGCTTTCCCTACTGTTGCACTCACTGGAGTGGGAATAGTAGTTTTTTACCCCTACGCTATCCAACGCTTTCCCTACTGTGGAACTCACTGGAGTGGTAATATTAAATGTTACCCTCCTGCTATCCTACGGTAAAATATTGTACATTTTTTATTAATAACTTAAATTAATTATATCTTAATGTTAAGGTTATTTGAGTATTTTTAAGTATGTTTTAGTTAATTATATTTATTATTTCAATAATTTTTAATTACTTTTAAGAAATTTAAAAAAATTCGATATTTTGACTGACTATATTTTTTACAGACTATATTTTGGATTCGATATTTTTGTACTTACCTGTTTGTAGATAGGAATTCGATATTTTGGCATTCTATATTTTGGTGACTGTATTTTGGTAAGTCTATATTTTGTCATTCTATATTATGTCAGTGATCCGTGCCACACCACCTTATGTCACTCTACTCCACTCTACACCACTTCACTCTTTGCCACTCTACTCCCCTCTTCAACACTTCACTCTATGACACTCTATTCTACTCCACTGTATGCCATTCCATTCTATGATACTCTACTCCACTCTACGACACTCTAAGCCACTTTACTCCACTCTAAGCCACTCCACTCTGTGACACACCACTCTACAACACTCCTCGCAACTCTATGACATTCCATGCCGCGCTATGCTTCTCCACTCTATGACACTCCGCTTCACTCTATGCCACTGCACTCTTTACTATCTTCTCCACTATCTCAAACTTCACTCCACTCAACGGCAGTCCGTGACACTTTACTCCACTCTGTATCCCTCCACTTAAGGACACTCTATTCTGCATCACTCTACTCTACGCCACTCCATGCCACTTCACTCCATGACACTCTATAACACTCTAATCCATGACACTATACTCCACTATACTAGACTGTATACCACTGCACTCTACGGCACTCTTCTCCACTGTTCACCACTCCACTACGACACTCCACTCCATCTATGACTCTCCACTCCACGCTACTCTCTTCTATGCCACTAACCTTTAGACATGCTGAACAGCAGCCACGCTGGTGTATAACATGGCTAAAAAACATTGCATAAGGGAGACGTATTGGCATTGCCAATGCTTGATCTTCTTCTCCTCCCCAGATCCCCCCCATCCACCTACCCCTCCAAATACACCCCACAGAAGCCCTGCTCCCATTTACCACCCGTTTGGAGCAGATGGTACATGAGGGCATAAGCATGAGCATTTCAGGTGTGGTTGGTATACTTGGTGCTTTTTCGAAACGACCAGAAGGGAGTGCTCATGATCAGAAGAATGACAAGCGCATTTGTGCTGAAATAATATTAAAATAAAGTCTGTTTGTTACAGTTTTTATGGATTACCCAAGTGTGAGATCAACCTGAATATATCAAATTAGCAATGCTAATTCACATTACAGCAGCACGCCATCCTCTCTGAAAGGTCTTTTCGGTGACAGCACATTGTGCTGCAGTGCAGAGTTGTTTTGGACACACTGGCAGTGCGGTGTATCTGCCAATATTTACAAGGCCACATAAAGTCACCCTGCATGGCTTTTCATGCCCTTGTAAATACGGGCCCCTTTCACACATTACTCTGCATGAAAGGGGTATTCCATGAGTGTTGCTGTGGTCGTTCCTATGCAAAATCCATGGAACCTGGCACATTCCCAGATTTACAAAGTGGCGGGAGGCAACAAGGAGAAATACTTTTTTTCTCATACTCATTTGCTCTTTCTATGTGTGCTGCATTCTGTAGCACACATAGAAGGAGTAAATCACCTTTAATGAGTGTTTATGTGCAGGATGGTGTCCCTTTCTGCACATAAACAATCCTCCCTGCAACGCAGGCACCCCTGCACCATGGTGCAAGGGTGTCTCCGTTGGCGCACGGTTGCTGTTTGTGCGCTGGCACTGGGGAGACGGACAGGAATGCACTGTATCTTGTAGATACAGAGCATTCCTTCCCATTTATTTTGACACCCAGCAGCGCAGCGGAAAGCCGGCTGCGCTGCAGTGCGCCATAAAATAGTAAATGAGTCCCTGAGTGGGAACCCTGCTCACATAGGAAGCTACAAACCCAAACATTGCAGTTTACTCATTGACACTGGCAAAATTGAATTTGTGAAAAAATGTTATTTCAAATCACATTCTCATCACGTTTCAAAAAAACACCATTAGCAAAGACAATAGACCTCGCCTATGCAAGAGCTATTGGCTTTGTCAATGTCTTTTAGCCATTTTGTACAGCATTATGGATGCTGTGCAGCATGGCTCAAAGTTATTAAAAAAGTGCAATGCATCATAATGGTTTTTTTACTGATAGAGTCATTGCTCTTTCTTTCCTTTACTTGGAGCCATGCTGCACAGCAGGCAAGTGTTGTACAACATGGCTAAACAAAACATCCTGGGATGCTCGTGTTCTGGTTCAGGGAGGACCCGGTTTGGCCCCTCGGGCTGGACTGTTTCCACTCAAGCAAGGTCAAGACTGATTTGCATATAGCGTGGACCAAACTGAGGCGGCACAGTGTGCAAAATATCTATGAATTGGCATGCAACCCCGAGTTATTACCAGTGGCCGAGATTACTTCTAGCATTTCATCCATCACTTTTTCTATACTTTAATTAGCAAATAGAAGACATTGATGTCTGTGTGTTTCTTTTTTGAAAGACTATAGTTCATTAAAGGCAAGCATGTTGCTGCACATTTTGAATGGGAGCTATTTTTTTAAAAAGTGACTGACTTTAAACTGCTCATATGTGTGTACAGCAAACTACTAGATGCTTAAAGTGTGTTTCGCTTTGGACTGCGCATTTCACACTTTACAAATCTGCAATTCCATTATCTCTTTTGTAAATAGAGTAAGAGAACAATGATTTAACCCCTTCGCAGTGGGGGTAATTCCCCTGCTGTGTGGGGGGCGGGGGGCGCGCACAGTGCCCCAGTGCTCATGACGAGCTGAGCTCGTCATGAGGCACAGTGCTTGTGTGCTCATGACGAGCTGAGCTCGTCACGGCCGCACCCGTTTTTGTGGAACGTTCAGCACAGCAGGGGAATTATGCCTGCGTGTGAGCGTTCCACGGCTCATGACGAGCTCAGCTCGTCATGAGCACTCGAGCACCGTGCCTCATGACGAGCTGAGCTCGTCATGAGCACGGAAGGGGTTAAGCTCCTTGGAGAATGGACTGGTGAAGCATATGAGGGGCAAACAAAGATTATATGAGTAAGCAACTCAGGTGTTCCCATACAAACTGGACATACAACATCTTTAACTGCTGCCTCTTTCCACTTGCTGGAGCACACCATTGTCGGTAATGATTTGTACCTAAACTGCATATACAGTTTGCGTGAAAGAGACAGCATTATTTCATAAATTGTGTGCTCTTAACATGGTAGGGGTTTATAAAATTTCCGGGTCAAGCTACCTGTGTATCCAGTGACCATTTGCACGGCCAGACTGGGAACCGAAACCGGCCATGGCAAACTGCTCGGCCAGTCCCGGGTTGAGGGTTGCTAGTTGGAAGCACCACTCCCATCTCACCGCTGCAGCTTTTGTTACAGTAGGCCGATATTGCAACTATGTGGCAAAACCGGCTCCTGGTAACAAAAACAGCCTCCCAGGGATCCAAAAAGGGCCCGTACCAACGCAGCCCACTGGAGAAATACCCGGTGCCTGCTACGGCCAGTGCGGCTCTGATCATTTCAACTACCATAGTATCCCAAAAAGCACTCTTCAGGCCGGCTTTAGAGACTAAACTAAGATCATCTGGTGTTAACCAGAATCTCTCCAATCCCACCAACCCAAAAGGTTTTTCACGGATTTCAGCCACAGGATTTTGAAAGCCCTCCCTGGAGCCACTGGATCTCTGAGTCGCACTCGATAAGGTTCAAGGGCTGGACAGGACCATAACATATGCCAGTAGATCAGGATTCTGCACTCAAACTTTTCTCTTAGTCTCCTTTGGGCCAAGCCCAGAAAGACTGGGATGTAAGGCAGGGAGCATTTTATCCAATATATTGGTCTTTTTGCCTTCTTTCTAAAATTATTGATATCTTTCTAGTCCCAGTAATGCATTCCACTACTACAAAACTATACCCATTTACCACTTTTCAAGTCTTTGAAACATTCATGGAAGTGGTAGCACAACTTCTGTAAGGAAAAATCTACTGGCCTCACTGCTGTGCTTAATTTCATGCAGTGCTGGGCGACTAAATTAGATTTAAATGAACGATCCCACTTCAGTGACTTCATCTTGGAAATGAGCTAGCATCCTAAACTCATGCAGGATTATGTGCAGGCAACAGACTGGGCTCAGTGACTCAAAACATATCAGAAAAGGACAAAATAGATTTCCCATGATAATATACACACTTGTGCAGCCCTTTACCAAAGAGTTTCAGCTGAACAGAATCCATATACAGACAAGAGTAAGGAAAATCACATTTCTGACACTCATGGCGTGGTATTTTATGCGTTTTAAATGTTATTCAGAACACAGCTTTACTGTATGTTAACATGGTCAATGTTTATCATTTGATTGCATGTGTATATATGCTGAAAGCATAAAGGTAAGGGAACAGGCTCTTTGTTTTATTAACTTAAGCAATTCACGTTTCGCACACTAATTAAATATGAGATTGATTGTCATGTTTTTGAGACTCTTGTTACCCAGTCAGTGAAGAGAAAACTTACGTTAGTGAAAACTTTTTAATAAACATAAAGGCATAGTCTCAAGGACTTATCACCGAGTTAGCAGCACTTTATCGCAGCCAAAGTTATCAGCCTATTCACAGGCTGGTGCTAACAGCCGATATCGCCAGTTTTCCTGCGATAGCAGCCGCAAAAAACATCTTCCCAGATGACACCGGCAACTAACGCTAATAATACGCAGAGCAGGCATTCCCGTGCAAAAAGCGACAACACTACTTCACAGCATTCTCAACGACCAGCCAGATCGGCGATAAGATCCCAAAACAGGCGATAAGGCGCGTTAGCAGCAGGGATTTAACACCTACTCTTACCTGGTGTAAAGTCGGATGACAACCTACACCATAAAAGGGAGCCCAGCCCAGAGCCACACCTGAAGAACAACAGATGCCATGGAGCTACTGATCATGCAGCTCTGAGCCCCAAGAGGGCTACAACACCCACCTCCACCACCCCCAGGTCCGCCCCTCCAGACCCCCCCCTACCTCCCCCCCGGACTACCACAGAGGCAGCGCAGACAAAGACAGCAGGCCTTAAAAAAAACGCACCAGCCTCACAGACCTAACACCAGAGGATCCAAAAGGATAACCATCCTCCGCATCCTGACCATCATTGCCCACAGGCTGACAGTCCCAACACAGCGGACAACCAACATTCCTCCGCAGGCAAAGCTGCGGCTGTGCTGCACCTTTTGGCCTCTGGTACCTTCCAACCAACAACCGCCAGAGTCAGAGGAATCTCACAGCCAGCCCTATCATAGTTCATCACAACGGTCTTGGATGCCATCATCAGCTTGGTACCCCAGCACCTTAACTTACCCCACACTGCGCAGGAAAAGCTGGAGACCAAGCAAGGCTTCTATGCCAAAGCTGGCTGCCCGCACGTGTTAGGGGCAATTGACTGCACACATGTCCTACTTGTGCCCCCTGCCGACACTACACACAATTACTGCAACAGAACGCACACGCATTCCATCAATGTGCAGGCAATAGTGGACCACTGGGGACTCTTCACCAATGTCATCACCAACTACCCAGGCAGTGTGCATAATTCCTTCATCTTGCAACAGTCCATCATCAACCAGCGCTTTGAGGCTGGCACCTAGGAAATCCACTGCTGATTGGTAAGTACCAAATGAACACACCACACATCTCAACTCCACAATCATGCAACTCACAACTCTGGCAATGCCCATGTTATAGACTCACATACAACATGCCACACAACATGCCCACCTACCAGACATAACAGCACAACTTACTGTGGTAACCTGTGCTAACCATGTACACAAGCCATCAACAGCAAGGCACCCCAGCCACACAATAGCAGAATGTGGGGAGAGGTGGGAACCAGGCAGGTGCGAAGGAGGCAAGTGACCCATGAATAAGAATGTACACAATGCCAAGTGTGGCATGGATGTGCAGGCCAGACTGCAGTATACAGACCACAGACATGTACACATGTACATGTCGACATATACTGCTGGTGTTTGGAATGCAGTGGACAGTGGACGCAACAATGTTACCCCCGGCAGTGGGGAAGATCGCGGAAATGTAGCTTGTTACGTTCCCCCCTGTAAGTGTGAGCGGAGTTGGCTGGCCCGGCGTATGTCAGTCAGTGTAGGGGTGTAAATAAAAAGCCTGTTGCTCTGGGCGTGGTTCTCTTCCGTAATGGCTAACGTGTCTGCCAGGGCAGCGCCTCTCACCCCACCATTAATTAATTAATTAATTAATTAATTAATTAATTAATTGCAAGTTTATATAGCGCTAGGATCGACTCCCGGAGGAGTATCTCCGCGCTTCATGAGGCCGACGCTGTGAGCGGTGGTGCCTGAGATCCTGTGCGCCTGCTGCACCCCAGGCCTCTGGTCCCCAAACCTGTCTTGGCCATCCCTGCACACCCAGGCCTCACTGCTCACCTGCCGACACTGGCATGTGTCAAAGAGGGCCCACCACGTGCCGGTGCAAACTCCTGCGACCATGGCATCCTCCTCAGACCATCGCTGGCCTCCGCGACACAGGCCCCCTGCACTCCTTACACAAAGACATACTCCACCGCTGCCTCCAGCCTACACTGCGGTCTTGAGGGTTACACATTTGGAACTGAGTCTTGATATCAAAATGGCCGAGTTCATATGTTAATGGGACGTTTGATATCACTGCACTCCCTCGATGTGGTGCCACCATCTATGCATAGCATTCCAAAGACACATGTCTGTGGTCCCTTGCTGACTACTGCCTTCGGCCTTCACTGAGGTCAAGTAGGTTACACATTTGGAACTGAGTCTTGATTTTTCAATGGCCTAGTTCATATCAATGTACGCAAGGAGTGGAGTAAGAGGAAGACGCGGTTGAGTCCAGAGTAATAAAGGATCATCGCAATGGAGGAGACCGAACACTGCCAACAACTGCTCTGGTGCCACTAAACTCTGTGCATCGCTAGCCAACAGCACGTGACTGTGGGCCCATGCTGACCACTGCCACCGGCCTACACTGCGGTCAAGTAGGTTATATCATTGTACAGGCCTCATCGCAAACTACATCCCCTTTCTGCTCTGGTGCCACTAACTCTATGCCCCCAAATTCATGGACACTCTCTGGCCGAACTTTGGTGTCGTCTGAGTATATGGCCTGGGGTTGTCTTCATCATCATGTAGCTGATACTGACTTGGTGTTAAGAATGAGTCTGTAGCATTCATCCCCTCCATATTGTCTGTTTCTGCTTGCTTCTGCCCTCTGCATCATGCCCTGGAAGAACACCTTCCACTGTCCCCCGAAACACTCTGCGACATTCAACTTGGTGGCGGTGTGCCTGTGCCGGCCGCAGGGCATTCAGTGCCACTAACTCTGTGCAACTCAAGTCATGGACCCTTGCTGTTTGAACTTCTAATTTTCTGATCACTGTTGTAGTTGTTGCCAGCACCAACCACTCCCTTAGGGCTGACTTACACTCACCCCACACCCATCCAGCACAGGTGTCACTGGACACGTGACCCTGGCAGTAAAAGGGGGCGGGTTCACGTGCCCGTAGCTAGTTCCACAAACTATCTCAGTGGGTCTGTGTAGTGATTATGTATGCATGAGGGCCCCGGGCCCTAACACATTACATTGTGCTGTGTACAGCGGACGCAACCATGTCACCTCCGTCAGTGGGGAAGACCTGGGACATGTAGCTGTGTAGTAACTCCCTGTAAGCATAAGCGGAGTGGGCTGACGTACGACAGTCCAGCGTAGGGGTGTGGTTAATTAACCTGGGGCCATGGGCGTGGTTAAGTTTTGGCCTTGCCAAGGAAGTAACTAATGCCAGTGTCTCTGTTGTAGTGTCTGCGCCACCCGTCCCGCAATGGACAATGTTGCAATGTATCATGCCCCGAGGTGCGGGCTTGGCCGAAGGGGTAAATGAAGGAGCGCAAGCCTGCTCGGGGTCCAGGATCATACATGCCCACTGTTGTGTGTGTCGCTATTACCGCAGCATAAGCCAAAGGTCTACCCTCAACTGCATTGCGAATTCAGCCAGCCATGAACTCTACATCTCTGTCCGCCCTATCATTACCATAGGCCTACACACATGTAGCCGCCCACCTTCAATGCACAACATCACAGTATCGTTGTCAGGCTTGTGGACATGCGCAGACAGGCATGACAATGGTGTGCCGTAGGAGTACAAGCGATGCAACCGTGCTGCGCACACTAGTAAATAGGCTCGGGGGAGGGAGGAGCAGCAATGAGGATACATAATACACATTGATGCCGCTCACTTGCTACAAGCAGTACATGTCAAATAGGAATCACTAATTCACACATATCACACACCAATGAACCATGAGCCTGCCAACACATCATGTCTCTCTGCACTGTCACAGGTGATCAAGTATATGCACTCTGCCCTTGGATGATGACACCCCTCCGAGCCCTCAACACACAGGCCCAGAGGCCCACTAACGCACCAAGGGGGTTGTGGAACACACATTTGGCGTGTGGAAATCACGTTTCAGGTGCTTGGACATCACAGGTGGAAGGCTCCTGTACAGCCCAGATATTGTGTGCAAAATGTTTGTTGCATGTTGTTTGTTGCATAACGTATGTTACACACCAATGCCCCATGGATACAAGTGCCAGATGCACCGGATGATGATGAGGAATATGAGGCAGGTGGACCACACCCCACTGCAGCTGCAGCAGGAATAGTCCATAGGAACACCATCATTAACAATTTCTTCACTTGAACACATCACATTGTCACAGTCCTTTGCAATTATGGGACAGTACAAAATGACCACAGGCACAGCATGTGCAAATAAATTAATTACAACACACATTCCCTGAGTGCATGTCACTCCTCTGTACAAGCACATCACTCTAGCAAGTGTAAGTGCAACATGTAGTGCTAACAATCTCATGATTTGAAAATAGATGGTGGGTGTGTCACCTATGTACAGAGATGCTGTTTAGGGTGTCACGTATTCAAAATGCCATTTCTGTGTGTCAAAGATAGTATGGAATCCCACTCATCAGTGTTTCACATGTGTCCCAAATCATTACATATAGGCTGTCATTTGTGACCTACAATTGACAACAGGCCTTCTTTTGGGGTCAAATATGTACCACCATGATGCAAGGATGCACCCTGTGACTCAAGTCCCACAACATGAACAACATGGACTTAAGGGGGAATCACTGCCCCTACATTCGTCCATGCTTTCATACTTGAATAATCATAGACATGACATGTCTGTGTGTATTAGTATGTATTGTTCATGTTCAATGGAGTGTTGAAGCTGTCTTAGTACTGGGCCTTGCAGACAACACTTTACAATATTGCTCCATAGAGGGCCAGCCAGAGTCCATTAGGGATTGACAAGTTACTCGGAAGGGGAAGAGTCCAGTCTGCAGGCTGATTGCTGTGTCATTGTTAAGCAAACAAAATATGGCAGTACATGTCGAGGTTCAAGGATAGTGTTGCAGAGTGTATCTGGGGACGGTGGAAGGTGTTATTCCAGGGCATGATGCAGAGGGCAGAACCAAGCAGAAACAAGCCATATGGCAGAGATGAGTGCTACTGCTTCCTTCTTATCACTAAGGCAGATTCATCTTCATCTTCGTCCTCGGACATTTTATGTGCCTCACATGTGGGTGGTGGTGTTTGGTCTGCAGCACTGTGTGATACTGACACATCAGGGGCTGGAGATGTTGATGTATAAGTAGCAGCAGCAATCATCTGCGCAATGTCTTGTGGCATCACTCCCATGAAGAGGATCTGCAGGGCATGGAAGATCCCCTCTACATCTTTCTTGTGTGCAGCCGTGGTAGCCATTCTTTGTTCCTGCATCCACTCCATGTTCTCCATGACCCTCATTATGTTTCCCAAATCACGGATGACATAGCTGTAGCCACTCTGACTAGACAGTTGTTGTTGTATCCAAGTCATGACTCCAGCGACACCAGCCATGGATTGTTAGAGGGCATGGGGCGGACTGTGGGTGTCCGTTAGGGAGTGCAAGTGGTCCGTGATGGGACTTAGACACCCACGTATGGCATCTTGTTTGGCTGCTATGAGGTCGAACCCCACCCACACCTGTTCAGCCAGATCCTTCTGGAGGGTGCAGGGGGTGGGCTCACCTCGAGGGCGCTTGGCTGCCCTGCTACTGGAGGTGGGGTGCAGAGGTTGTCCATGATTCATTGGAGTTCGTCATAGTTGTTGTCCTGAGGGTTGTCTCCATCATCACTGATGTGATGTAGGATCTGCTCTGCAGGATGTGTTGATTGTCCCTCTGCAATGTAAAGGGGAGATGCAGTTTCACAGTGTGTTCCATGTATGTTTACGCATTGGTGAAGTTTACATACAGACTGCATAACAATGTACATTGTGACTGTTTGTGAGGAGATGCCTATTTGATGCGGGACAGTGGACATTTGTTCTACATCACGGATGTGAGGTTGTACTCATACATTGTCATCTTAGTTTTTTTCCTCTGCTTTTATGGTGCATTTTCCCAAATGACGTGTGGGAATTGCTGGCCTGTCGCTGGTTATGGCTGATTTTTGTATTGCGGTTTGGGACATCGCCGATTTTTTCGCGTTTGTGTTTCGCATTTTTTAGGTGTCACGTTAATTTTAATGCGGTCATTTGACACGTTATCGTGAGACTATCGCATGGTACCACCGTGTAAGGAATACAACGTTAACACTGCGTTATTTTCCCATGATAGACTGCGAGGTGAAAAGTTGCGTTAAGCTAATTTTGCGGTAATTATCACACAGTCTTGAGAATGTCCCCCATAGAAGCTAAAATGTCACATTGAGGGGGAGATACACTTCCAAGTTCTGTTTTGAAGAAAGGAGAAGTGACATCATAGCAGTGGGCGGCTTCTGTGTGTTTTTTATAACTTGAACTACAGTATTTTTCACTGTCCTTTTTAGCAAATTAGAAGCCAAGCTTGAGCTGACCCCTTCTCGCTCCATAGCTAAGTATAAGAAAAGGTATATGACATACTGGTGTTTAGGGTGGAGTAAGACGCTTAGGACCCGATTACAAGTCTGGCAGTCCATAGGCAGGTGCGGTCTCCCGACTGCCCTATAAGGAGTCGGGCATCTGACCGCCGCAGCCCAGCCTCAGCCACCAGGGAACTGCAGTTCCCTGTCAATGTTGAGGATTTGTAGAGGCATCCATATGCTTGGCTGGAGTGCCCAAGTCCCACCAAACACATTAGGAGTTTCCTCTACGCCAGGGTTTTTTAATGGAGGTTCCTCCTCCATGGGATCCCTGGCAGAGAGGAAACACCATGGTGCCTCTGCCCCTTCGTGGGTGCACACAGCGGGGCACAACATTTGCCCCCCTTTGTGCATGCACACCAGTTTCAGCATGGCATGGACCTTTCAGTCCATACCGTGCAAGAACTGTTTTTGGCATTCCCATTGCTGTGCCAGTTTTTAGAGATACCACCGTGGGAATGCCAAAAGAAAGCCCGCCAGACAGGAGGAAACTCCTAATCTGTCCAATGTCTGACCATGGCTTTGTTGGTGCAGCGGCGGGGAGGACCCAGAGCTGCACCACCAAAGTTGTAATTGGGCCCCTAGGGGTATATTTACAAAGAAATGGTGCAGCGCAGTGCTGCAAGTAATTTAGCAGCCCCGGGCAGCGCAGCGTCATTTAAAAAATGCAAGGATGCGCTGTTTTGCAAGAGTACGGTGCACCCCTGTGTTTGCCCTTGTGCTGGTGCTAAAAAAGCTGCCTAACACCAACACAGACACCCTTGCTCAATGGTGCAAGGATGGGTGCATTGCAGGGATAATTCCCTACAACTCAGTCACCCTTGGACATGGTGCAAGGGTGTTTCTGTTGCAGGGACCTTCCTGCACATAAACAATCATTAAAGGTTATTTACTCCTTCTATGTGTGCTGCAGAATGCAACACACATAGAAAGCAAAAACGAGGAGAAATAAAAGTATTTCTCCTCGTTGCGCCAATCTAACACCTACATTTAAGTGGCATTCGTTTTTGGCGCTGCCACAGAATTACAAATTTTTGTAAATCTGAGGCAGCATAAAAAAGCAATGGGTGTTGTGGTGGAATGCCCACAGTAACACCCATTGCTCACCCCTTTCACGCAGATACCTGCATGAAAGGGTACAATATTTACAAAGCGGCATTAAGCCACTCAAAGTGGCTGAACACCACTTTGTAAACATGGAGCAGGACATTGCGCTACCGGAGCATCCTAAATAGTTAAGCTCCGGTGGCACAATGCCCTTGTAAATATGCCCCTTACACTGGTAACTGGAGTGGGAGTCTATTGAGGTGCTCACAAGTCACACTATGAACATTGCTTAAATGAACCAGAAATATTCCACCGTGCTAGCTTAAGCCATTATATTCTTTGCTCCTGAGTCTTCCTACAAGATACAGTCCTGCAAAATCCAATTAAGCACACTTTGGGTGCATTAACTTCTGTCACATGAACTTCAATACTACACACCTTGATTGCTATACCTTCAGGCCTGCAGCTTAATTAGTGTTAGTTGCATTCTTAAACTTGGGTTCTATTAGTGGCAGCCATTCAAATACCATCTCCAAGCATCAGCATTAATGTTCAAATTCCGCAAGCTTTGGCTCCATTACCTCCAGACCTGCACCCTCCAGCCCTGAAAGCTTACAAAGTAATGCTCACATTCTGCAAGGGTTGGTTCCATAACCTTCCGCCCTCCAAGTTCCTGCAGTGCAAGATTCAGCATTTCTGGTCACATTCTACATGCGTTGGTTCCATCATGTAGGGAAGTAGGATCTGCTTTCATGGGTACCCCCACTTTTTGCTGGTGTCATAACTGTTTTCTGACTAGTCTGATTGGGATACTGATAATCAGGACTCCAGTCACTGTGCTTCCTCCCTAAATTGGCTATGGTGTGTAACTGGTACATTCCTATTTGACTACTAGGGTACACTTGTAAGTTCCTAGTATATGGTACTGAGGTGACTAGGGTATGGGTACCCCAGGGGTCCCCTGTGGTCTGGAGCATGTATTATGCCACTCACGAGGGACCCTCCAAACTATGACTACAGGCCTGCCATTGCAGCCTGTGTGAGTTGGTACATGCACCTCTCACAAAAGATGTTTCCTTATATCTACCGTCACTGCACTTGGAACCTATGAGTCACCCCTCTAGCAGGCCTTTTAGTCCCAAAGGCCTGTTCTCGGTTACAAGAGTGATGGTGGCCCTGGATGAGCAGACCATCCATACAACCCCCGGAGTCCATTCTCCGAGCTTTGTAAAGTGAATAAGCCGTTACGATATAGAAAGGCCTTCCGTTATTATGCGATGACCATCTCTAAACTAGCTGGAACGAACCTGGGCATGTTTGGTATGAAACATTTTGGAACCATACCCCAACACCATATCCAGTGTTAGAGGCATGATTCCATCCATGGTAGGGCCCCTCCGGGGTGCCCTTCATGCTCCCAGGACCGATCTTACAGAGCCTGATAGCAACCTAGGGCTGCTTTCGACCCCGACACAATTCTGCCCTCCTGCTGCTGGGCCAAGTCCGGGCAGGGGAAGGTAGGACAATAGGTTTCCTGTCACAGGGAAGTGTGACCACCTCCCAGACATGATCTGGTGTATTAGGCCGGGGTAGGGGAGCTGGCCAGCGTCACATCATCTGCTGGAAGGGCCCATTTAGTGCCCCCCCTGCATATTCCAGTTCAAACTAGATCAAGGAGCCATTGGCTCTCCATTCTGGTGCAAAACTGGACAAAGGGACATGGGAGTATCCTCCCCACTGTCCGACCCCACCTCTGGGAGGGACACCTGAATCGTCCCAACCCTCACCTTAGGGGACTAAAGCGCTTTACCTGTGGGTGGGTCCCTGGATTCATTGAGAGATTCGATTCTGATCCAACTCTACTTCTACTCTGACCATCTGGGTACTCTGGACTCAGCTGAACTTCTACTTGGGCACAGAGACCGGACCTGGGAAGATCCTTGCCGCTTCGGCCTCCTCGTCCTGCAAACTCACTCCTGCGTCCATGCCTGTGCTTCTTACAGGTCTGTCCAAGGCCTGGTGACATCAAAAACAACTGAAGAAATCTCCCTTTTGGTGAAGAAGTCGCTCCCCTGCATCCGCATGCACCGCAACACAACTGACCGGTTTGCCGATCCTTGGCTCCCATAGACTCCACAAGGCTCAGCAACACAGGTAGTGGTCTGGCACTCCCTCAAGGCCTGAACTGTCCTCTCATTGAGTTTGAGGCCAGTATCCCTCATCGGGGTCTCTACAACCGAACCCCTGTGCACCGCATCGCTGCATCGCTCAGTGCACGGAACCGCGCCGGTTGTCTCGCCCAACTCTTGCCAACAGAGTCGGACGCATCGATAGGTGCTGTCAACGAGTCTGTCCCCGCTATAACTGACCTGCACTGATGCGGTTGGTTGGAACTGACGGACTCTTTCGTCTTCAATGTCACGGTAGCTCGGGCGGATCTACTGACTCGGTGCAACAGTATTTGAAGCTCCTCATCATTTCTTTTTACCTGCATCCTTGAACTCGAGGGGCCTTTGTCTTCCATGCCTCCTGGTCACCCCTGAGTGGCATAGACTTTGTCCCCTCTGCTTTCAGGTACTCTTCGACGTGAACTCACTTCTGAGTTCCAACTGATTCTTTTGTACAATTGTGGTAAGACTGCAACCGTGACGTACCAACCGATCAGTATTGAGTACGCAGTCGTTTATCTTCATTTCACACGACCATCATGGCATACCTAGACTGTGACCTGGGATGGTTCCTGGGTCCCCGACTCTTCTAAACTCCTGGGCCCAGTCTCAACGTAGGTGATGGTTCGTGATCCCCTATCTTGACATGGTTTGGTCTCCCCTTGGTGACCACTGTGTATTTTTCTTATTTTTTAGAGTTTTATATAGCGCAAGCTAGACCCTAGTCTGGTATCAGAACACTTTACATGAGCACCATATTCGTTACAGATGGACACATTCATTTTTTTGTTAGTCATGGGGAGATTTGGGGATTTGCTCAGAATCACGAGATAGAGTGTCGTCGCCGAGACTCGAACCTGGTGCCCCAGCTTCGCGGTCGACCGCTCTAGCCGTAAGGCTACATCCTCTCCCCTCCTCTTGGTGCTACTGACTGTTCTTTGACCAAAGTATTTTGTGCATGGTGTATATCTCTGGGTAGGAGATACCGTAAAGTGTTAGTGAGTGATTGTAATAAATATCGATTTTTATAAGAACACTATGTGGTTCTTTTTCATTTAGCCTATACTGAATGATTAGATACTGGTAAACCGAGCTGCTTTGCACTCTTCCTAGATTAAGCCTGAAGGCACCTCTCCACAGCTACCAGTTAGAGAGCTGTCTACGGTTATCTAAACCACTAAAGACACCATATGGGTCACCTGGGTTAGTGCAGGGTGCTACACTCACATAAGTGAGTACCATATACTGATCCAGCTTCTCACACATCACCCCCAGTCCTCTATGCTACAGATCTGCAAAGCTTCTATATTGATGGGCACATTATGCTAGCTTTGTTCCTATTACTTGCAGTCCTCCACATTTCAGCACTGCAAGTTGCAGGATTAATAATCACATTCTCCAAGCTTTGATTACATTTCCTTCAGTTCTCTAAACCCCAGGCCTGCAGGAGTGAGTATTGACCGTCACATTCTTGAAGCTTTGGTCCCATTACCTCCATTCATGTATGCTGCAGGCCAGGGGTGCAACTAGATCCGAACTTAGGGGGGGTCTAACACTCCTAGCCAAGGCCAGCTCTAGCGCTGGTGGTGACTTGCAAGGCAGTCTTTTTTGGCACCCTATTACCTCCTTCTCCATAAATTCCCTCCCTATCACACTCCAACAGTGTACCTCGTCTCTCCACAGCCTCTCTCTGACGTACATTGAAAACATTTGTAGTGCTACTCATAGTTAAATCACACTATGTTCTCTGATCTATATGGTACATGTTCTTTACAGCAGGCACATTACCATCTGCGCTACTTCACAATGAGCCAAAACTGACACTAGACAAAAATCTGAGCTCTCACTAGTAGGTACATTAATCACCAGTGTTATCTTGACATTTTTATTGTTGCCTGAAAACTGCTGGATGCACAAGGAAGTTCACGTGCTTTTAAACCAATTGTTTTTTTTAACTTAGAGACCCCCCACATAAGTCAGCACCAGATGTGGCTGTACCGATCTCACCGCCCCAAAGCCAGCACTGGGGTAGGACAAGCATTTCCAGAAATAGGTTCAGAGCTAGTCTCATATCCATTATGGGCCATATGTATCATTCCAAATTGCGATCACAAACGCCGAAATTCGATTGGGTTTAGTGGTATGTATGAATGAAAAACTGCCTCTCAAAAAAAGGAATCGCAAATTGCGATTCCTTAAATGCAATGTAAGAAGCACAGATAAAGTGCAATTTGGCCTTAAGGAATCGCAAATTACCACCAACTTCAAGTTGTTGCTAATTTGCGATTTCTTTGAAAAATGGATTTTTCAAAGTGCAATGTGGAGCACATACATGCCTTTATGTGCGTAACATGTGCACCCATGATTATTTCAGGGGTGCAACAGGGTGTCCTTTTGACACCCTTGCAACCTTGAAATTGCATTCTCAATTTGCGATTCTCTAATTGCTAATCGCAAATTGAGAATGTCTTCCCATTCATTCTTATGGCCTCTAGGCCCATAGGAATGAATGGGGAGGGTTTCCCTAATTGCGATTCACACTTTTTTATTGGAAACAATACTGAACTGCAAGGAACAGCGCAGAGCATAGTGCGCTCACAGGAGCAATTGCAAGCATCTATTTTAAATTCCCGTTTTGCTATTTTAGTTGTGATTTATTTGCCGGTTGTCACTGTTTTTAAAATTTGCCCACTCACTTGCACGCTAAAATTGAAAATACACCGTGTTTGGTGCGGGTCCTTTTTCCTCTCAGGGCAGCACGGCGGCGGACATCCTGAGTAAGAGCTGTGTGGCCCAGAAGCTTTGCACGGTCTAGTCGTCACAAGGACGCTAGACCGGTACTTAAACTGGTCATGCTGACGCGCAGTGGGCTCGCCAGAGCATCGCCGGAGTCACGCCAGAGTCTAGCCCGTCTGCGCCCGTCCGCACACGGACGGGCCATAGGGCCAGGACTCATGACCATCGGCTATTTTACTCGTCGGAGGAGCTGCTCCAATTTGATAATGGTGAGCAACCTTTAGACCCTGTAGTTGTAGCAAAGCTGATGAAGTATACTATCAAGCGTTCCGATATCGGCAAGCTCGGTAGCAAATCTTCTTTGTTAAAGCTAGCCTGCCTTAACACTAGGTCGCTCCATAAACATTATGTGGAGATCTTTACACTGCTTCAGGACAGCGACATTGACGTTCTAACCTTGACTGAGACTTGGATGAACGATAGTTCCATGCCGGATATCATAGCAGATCTCCCAGCCAATTATGACGCAATATGGCAAAACCGCGCAGGAGAAGCACGGGGGGGGGAGTAGCGATTTTATTAAAAAAAAGTCTGATAGTAGAAAAACTAGTGTCAGAGTCAGTGGACCTATCTGATTTACTAGGGATAAAGATTACCTCGAACAAATCCTGTTTGGTAGTCTTGTTGGTCTATCGACCACCTAACTCTACCCCACTATTTAATGACTTATTTGCTCCTATTATATCTGACCTCTGTACGAGATATAAAAATATTGTAGTAACTGGAGATTTTAATCTACATTGGGATAACCCTCACAGGGATTTGGCCACACATCAATTGGATATTATAATGTCTTCTCTGAGATTTCAACAACTTGTGGAAGTACCCACACACATCAAGGGTCATACCCTAGATCTTGTGTGGACCTCTGATCCAAATGTGATACTTAGAGAGGTTTTACCATGTATATGGACCGACCATTACTTACTGAATTGTGAAGTCCATATCGATGGCCTCCTGAGCCACCCATCGCGTGGAGCTAGAAAAATCCGCAAATGGAATGAGGTTGATTCATTAACCTTGACGGAGATATTTCCGGAAGTGGCCCGGCCTTTTGGTGTCGGAAGCAACTTGGATCTGGAATACTCGGACCTAACGGAGAGCTTGTGTCAAGCTATCGATCAGATAGCCCCTGAACGGATGCAGTCCATTAAAGGGCATGGTAAAGGAGCGCCATGGTTCACTCCGCTCCTGAGGGAGCACAAGAGGAAACTCCGGGCTTTAGAGAGATCTTGGAGGAAAGCCAAACATGTCATAGCTAGGGATCAGTACAAAGCCTCTCTTCATACATATTAAAAACTGATATTGTAAACAAAAGCGGAACACTATGAGCAGCGCTTAAAGAAGGCTGGGATTATCCAGAAAGAGACTTTTAAAATATTGTCCGAGTTGAGTAAAAAAACGGAAAACTCAGAAACCACGATAAGTTGTAATACCTTTCAGAGATTTTTCTTAGAAAAAGTGGAGAATATCCACCAGGGTGAAAAAGCCTGTAATACACCTTGATCCCCATAAAGTTACTGACTGCACCATTGAGGAGTTTCCAGAGATAGACGTGTTGAGTTTGGAGCAATTGATGGACAGGACTAAATCTGGCTCCCCAGCTGACCCATGCCCTCCTAGTATATTTCGAGTGGCATTGCCCCGTCCTGGAAGAACGTATTATTTCTCTCCTCAATAGATCATTAGCAATGGTGTCAAGCTATCGATCAGATAGCCCCTGAACGGATGCAGTCCATTAAAGGGCATGGTAAAGGAGCGCCATGGTTCACTCCGCTCCTGAGGGAGCACAAGCGGAAACTCCGGGCTTTAGAGAGATCTTGGAGGAAAGCCAAACATGTCATAGCTAGGGATCAGTACAAAGCCTCTCTTCATACATATTAAAAACTGATATTGTAAACAAAAGCGGAACACTATGAGCAGCGCTTAAAGAAGGCTGGGATTATCCAGAAAGAGACTTTTAAAATATTGTCCGAGTTGAGTAAAAAAACGGAAAACTCAGAAACCACGATAAGTTGTAATACCTTTCAGAGATTTTTCTTAGAAAAAGTGGAGAATATCCACCAGGGTGAATAAGCCTGTAATACACCTTGATCCCCATAAAGTTACTGACTGCACCATTGAGGAGTTTCCAGAGATAGACGTGTTGAGTTTGGAGCAATTGATGGACAGGACTAAATCTGGCTCCCCAGCTGACCCATGCCCTCCTAGTATATTTCGAGTGGCATTGCCCCGTCCTGGAAGAACGTATTATTTCTCTCCTCAATAGATCATTAGCAATGGGGTATCTACCTGCAGAATTTAAGGAAGCAAGAGTCAAGCCCCTGTTGAAGAAGGCCGGCGCGGATCCCATGGTCTTGAAGAATTATAGACCAATCTCTCAGCTGCCTTTTCTCTCCAATATTTTGGAGCAGCATGTCCTGAAATCCTTATCTCTCCATGTGGAGTCTCACCACCTACTTCATGAGCGACAGGCGGGGTTTCGAGCACATCACAGCACTGAGTTGGTGATGCTGTCGGTGCTGGATGATTTAAGAGGCATGGCTGACATTAAGAAACCGAGCGCCCTGATTCTTTTAGATCTGTCAGCGGCGTTCGATACTGTCAGCCATGCCCTGCTCTTGGAGAGATTACGTGATTTCTTGATTAGGAGTGTGGCTTTTAATTGGCTGAAATCCTTTCTCTTAGGAAGGACACAGAGGATACAGCTGGGGGATTTGATTTCAGATGTGGGGACCTTAGAGTGTGGGGTGCCTCAGGGCTCCGCACTGTCCCCGTTACTGTTTAATCTATATCTTCAACCCCTGATTGCATCTCTGGTTAATATGGGCTGTAGAGTTTTCAACTACGCGGACGATACTCAGCTTGTGCTGAGTATCGATAACACCAAGGCCGCGCAGCTCCAAGTGCAGAACATCCTAAGGCACACGGTTGGGTGGATGACTGAAAACCTATTAAAAATCAACCCGGATAAAACCGAGGTATTGGTAATTCCATCCACCACCTCACCTTGGAGCGATCTCTACTGGCCACAAGAGTTAGGCTTAACTCCAAAACCGAGTGCAAATGTAAAGAGTCTGGGGATTAAACTGGACAGTGATCTATCAATGTGTAGCCAAATCTCCTCTGTCATCGGAAGCTGCACGAACATCATTAGGCAGCTACGTAAGCTAGCCCCTGTCCTTTCTCAGTCTATGCTGCGTACAGTCGTAGCGGCGACCATAATATCCAGATTGGATTATGGGAATTCCCTCTATCTGGGCCTTCCCAAATCTCTAACCAATAGGTTGCAGGTCGTGATGAATGACGTGGCGCGTCTGATTTTTAAACTTCCCAGAAGGACCAAGGCCTCTCCCCTGTTACAGAGCCTACATTGGCTCCCTGTAAAAGAGAGGGTAGAGTTTAAGAGCCTTTGCACGGCCCATAAGGCAATTTATGGCCATGCACCCGACTACATCAAAGATCGTTTGAGAGTGTACAGCCCAAAAAGAACACTCAGATCTTCTGGCTCTCAGTTGTTGATCTGCCCTCGGTACAAATTGGTGACCAAGGGAGGGAGAGCTTTTTCTGTGTTGGTCCCCAATTTGTGGAATAAGCTACCTGAGGGGCTACGCAGTGAGGTGAACCTCCTGCGATTCAGGAAATCCTTAAAAACACTGCTATTTGGAAGGGTGTGGGTATAGTGTAAGTTGGTTGGTGCATTATTTCTCTATGTTGTATGTAGTTATTGTATGAACTCCATCGATTTCCACGCGCCTAGAGACCTGTAGGTGATTGGCGCGATATAAATCCAAAATAACAATAACAATAACAACTTTGCGATTCGCAATTAAGGAATATGTAGGATTCGCAAATCTTTTTCCAAATCCTACATACATCTCGTTTTGTGATTCTCAAATCGCAATTTGAGAATCGCAAAATCAGAGTTTGATACACATGGCCCATAATAAGGAAAAAGAATGACAAATTGTTCAGTTTAAGCATTCTGGACAAACCTAATAGTAAAATAAACATATTGTTGTAGATTTGACACTGTTCCCAGGCTTCAACTCATTGCAAGTCCAGAAAAATACTCCAGACCCATTGTTGGCTGAAGGTACAGTTTTAGGTTACCCAATGAGATGTTGTAAAATATTCATAGTTAAGGCTGCCCATGTGTACAGATAGCAAAATATTAGGCTCAGTAGCAGTGCTGATGTTGAGCTGGTAGCTGCAGGTGGAGCCCACTGGCACTCATTTTCAGGGTCCCACACACGTTTCCTCATCAGATTTTGTTACAGAACAAGAGAGAGAAAACCCCAAAAGTGAAACTCGAGAAAGAGAAAGATGGCAAAATGATGACCAAGGAAGAAATCAAAGATGAAAAATAACCAGCAACAGTGAGAAAAAAGCACAGGGAGTTCCCGGTAGTGGATGAATGTGGCTCACAGTAGAATCACGTCTAGGCAGTCTTGGTATTATTTGGCTGCCACAGCATTTGAAATTGCAAGGTACAGGCACATGAGCAAGACCTTATGCCCCAGCATTTATAATTTTACAAATTAAGGACTACTTAGCGGGTTACCACAAATTACGTTAGTTTGTGTGACTAGTAACCATTCCTTCTTTCTGAGTTAATTGTGTGCAAAGTTGCTGCCTGTAAATGAACAGTGTGACTTGAAGCAGCACCCGCCGCAATGTTAAAACTGCAAGCAGTGCATTTGCATGCACAAAGCGGCAGGCACCGCGCGGTGCCTGCCGCGTTGTGCACGCAAATGCAGGGGGGTACCATAGGTACCCCCCATGTGCACTCCCACCCCCCTTCACCCTAGGGGCCCGCAACAGGACCCCAAAGAAAAGACCGTATGTCTTTTCGTGGCGGCATTGCCGCCGCGGAAAGGCATGTCCCAGAGCAAATCCTAATATGGCTGGCGGTGTCTGATAGACACCGCCACCATATTGGAGCTTTTCCGCCGCGGTCTCGCGTCGGAAAAGCGGCGGACGGTCTCCCCGTCCGCCGAGGACCCACCAGCCATCCTAATCTGGCGGGGGTCTTCACACACACCGCAGCGGTGAATCCGCATCCTCTGGGCCGGCGGTGGCTTCCACTGGCCCGGAGGATGCGGATTCACCGCCATCATAATCGGGCCCTTAATTCGTGCGTTTTTCTTAAACGTTGTTACCTAGCACACATTTGTCATGTTCGAAAATTAATGTTACAGATCCTTTTTCCAGGTTGGATTCATAGAGATAGATGCAAGATAACATCCATGCTCTATCACCTCCTGTGTGGTTCCATTAACTGCAGTCCTGCAAGCTTCAGGGCAGATGGTCACGTTCTGTAAGCTTTGCTTCTGCTACTTCCAGGGCTGCATGCTCCAAATCTGCATTACATTCAATTCTGTATCTACCATTGATAAGTGCTTAATTTGTAATAGAATGAGTGCTGGTGCCTAAAACTCTGCGTAAGCAGTACTATTAAAAATCTGTGCACCGAATACCAAGGCTGCGTAGTGTTGAATTCACCTCAGGCCTCTTCAATCCACTGCCAGGCATTGAAGTCTCTTTATCTCACTCTTGCAGGTACCTGCTTTCTCTGTTCATTCCGGTTTTCCATCTTTCTCTTCCTCCTTCTCTTCATTTTGCATATTTTTCTCTCTCTCTTGCTTGCCGTGGATACCTGAGGAAAAATAGTGACCAGTACCCAAAAATTAGTGCTGATGGGCCTCACCGACAACCACGGCTCAAATTAAGCACTGCCGGTTCATCCCCATACAGCTGCAAAGTACTAGTTCTGCAAATCAGGCTTTCGTCCCTAAAAGATTTTAACTAGAAATGACTACTTTCAGAGAACATCCTCCTGTAACCCAGTTTTCAGAGTGGCCCCTTTTAAGGATGCTTATTACCTCAAAACCTCCAGGATTGAGGTGAAGAATCACACCTTATGTCCGGCCATTAACTGAGTGCAACAATGGGAAATTCGAGCGAGTACATTTCAGTTTTAGGGAAGTACATCATTTTTAGAAACACAGAATGTGTGTGTAGTTAAATCACCCTCGCCGGATTGCTGCTCTCGCTTTGGATGCTGTGTGAGGAAGGCATGCCAGGCTCAGCTCGAGTCAAAAAGCAGCCATGGGAATAGACTTCAATATTTCATGCCAATTTCACTGCACCAAAGAAGCGAGCCAGGCAGCAGTCTTTTCCTATGTGTTTTTTTGTGTGTGCTACACACAGCAACATTTTCAAAATGTATTGCTAAAAAGCATAGGTTTTACAGGCAGTTCTGAAGGTGAAATTAAAAAATAAATTTATATCTCAGTTCACAGGGGCATATATTTCTCCGTAGCATCAATCATATTGTTCTTATAACACATTTGTATTCCTGAGATAAAACAATGGTTGCAAAGCAAGAAAACAGATGTGCCTGAGGAGAAGCAATGCCTATCGGGTGGAGTGAACCTCCCTGAAACTCAATTATTAAAAATGTACCCAGAAGAAATCATGCAAGTTCATGGCTCTTGTCTAATTATTCTTTGCACAGTGCTTGGGCATAAGGGCCATATAAAAAATAAAATGAATTGAAATGAACATTTAATGAAATGTTGTTTGGCAGGACGCAATGGTATCATTGTATTTAATAGTTCATCAATATTTATGTATCACAATATAAAATACTATCTGAACTGATTCTCTTCTTTGTGAAGCTGCTGCCCGAATATTTTATATTAAGTAAGAACATTATATATCTGAGCATTACTCAAATATTTCAATGTGCGGTTGTAATACTGCCCCTTATCTGCCAGACCTTTAAGAGTACTTTTTAAACACTCCTGCCTTTGATGAACCTCCCAGCCTGTCAGGGATATTTATCAATTATGAGGCCTGTTCCTGGGATCCAGTGGCTGTGAGATGTTACTATTAGTATCCTGTGTGGCTATTGATATTTGCTAATAGTGGCAAAATGCCAGAATGCATTATTTCTTTATTTTACATTCCCTATCCCGTTGTTTGTCACTTTTACCACGCCCCATCTCACGCGCTTACCTGCACCTGCCGCCATTGACTGAGTTGATAGTTAAGTTAATCACTTCCAGCACTTGACTTTCTCAGGTTAGCGAGAATAAGCACTCAAAGCCTCTGCCTGGGGTTCTAGGAGGCTACAAACTCAGATCCACCAATACAAATATGAAGACATCCCCCAATATGTAAATAACCAATGTCATTTTAGTGCCAGTTTGGTACCCGGGGATGAGAAATAACATTGTTATACCACTAACACTGTTTTCTCTCTAGCAGGTAAAGCACAATTATCATATGAGTTTCGACGTGGCACTTTGGTATGTAAAACATGTTGCAAGTGCACAGTGACACCTCAGGGGTCCCCGAGTTTTCTATCTGAGTATTATGGGCAGAATATTGTGATACAAAAATACAGTGGCCTAAATACTGCCCACAACAATAATGTGAATGTTGGTGTTTCTCCAAAAACAGTCCTGCAAGAATTACAGAGTGTTGGACCCGGTCCTTTGGGCAGGTCTACCCCGTGACTTTTTGCTTTTTCCTAGCCTGTTTTTGGAACCTGGATTGGTGATTGTAGGCCTCTGCGCACTTTTTCACTGTGGTACAGTATAAAGTGCGTGTGCTTTCTGTGTATGGATGGTGAGTGACCTGCCCTCCCATAGGAATGAATGGGGAATATGTATGCCCATGGTAGATTCCTGATGCATGGGGAGTGCAGGGTCGAGTTTGATATGTATGAACTCGTGAGAATGAATGCTGCAAAATGATGTATGCAGCATGACTGTGTCTAGTCCAGAAGTACCACTTTTGGAAGTTGGCATAATTGTGTAAGTTGGTGCTAGCGTGTGATTGGCTGGTGAGTCTGCCCAGGCATGCCTGGGCCTGTTGGTAGATGGACTGTCTGGTTTGAGTAGAACAGGGTCTGCAGGGTCCGCAAGGCCCCGGAGGAGGGCGTAGATGAAAGGCCCCCCATCTGCTGTTAGGGAGGAGTGGAGAGAGCTCTGGTGGTGCCAGGCTGTGTCTGTCGGCCCACCCTGGATGACTCTCCCTCCCGATGGCCCCCTGTCACCTCTGACCTGAGGCTGACAGGGGAGGGAAACCAGATACTCCCAGAGCTTAGGGCTCGCCTTGCACGAAAGCTTCAAAGGCTTCAAAGCTTTTTCTGTGTATAAGAAGGGGCTCTGCCCCTTCCAAAATGTTCTTGTCCTGGCTCTTGTGGCTGACTTGGATCTACGAGGGGTGGGCGCTGCCCAGCCCCTGGACACCTGAATTCCTGGACTCCTGGGGGACCCCTCTGCCTGCCTGGGCTGAAGGGGGGACTTGGCTTTGCCCCTGGGGAAGCTCTGGGACCCTGGCAGCATGGAGAAGCTGCCTTTTCCTGGGGAGAGCGCTGGAGTTGATTTCTAGCGCCTGGAGGCGCTGGGCTTCCCCCTGAGCGCCTGGGAGCGCTCTGCCTGCTGTCTAGAGCTCTGGGGCGCTTAATTTCCCCCACGCGCTTGAGAGCGCCTTTTCTGGACTTTCTAGCGCTTAGGAGCGCTTTTCCCGCTTGTTTATAGCGCTGGATGCGCTGAGGATTCCTGCCTGCATGGATATAATTATCTACGAGTGCCCACCTCGATCTGTCGCGGAGGAAAACAAACCGCGAAGGGGCCGCGACCGGATTGGCCGAGACCCGAGGAGAGCCGTGCTCTGATTGGCCCGTGGATCGGCGAGGCCGCGCTGCCATTGGTTGGCGGCCTCGCGTCATGAGGGGCTCGTCGCAGGAGCCGCGACGGGATTGGCTGGGCCGCCGTGAGGCCGGTGCACGAGAGATGAGGCGGAGGAGAAGCATGGCGGCGGGTCGGCCGGGCTCCCGTGATCTGAGGGAACCCGGCGGCCTCTGAAGAGGCGTGTGGTCGGCTTCTGGGGCTCCCGTGTGCAGAGGGAGCCCCGAGTGAAGGAGGAGCGGCAGGCGGAGACTTGCGGCGGGGGCGCGAGGCACATTGGCGGTGCCTGCCCTACCGCGAACGAAGGAGAGCCCCGCCCGCTGCCGGTGAAGAGACCCGGTCCCAGGGAGGGAGACCGGGCGAAGAGGAGCCCCCGCGGAGAACAGCCCGGTGAGTCAAGAGGGCTGGGGGGGCTCCGTGATGCTGCTGCTCCGTGAGGGAGCAGATGGGTTCTCGTGGTGCCGGTCGAGGCACCAAGGAAGGGCGGCCCCGAATGGCAGTGGGTCGCCCCACCGTGAGCACAGAGCCCGCGAGGGGCTCTTGAGGGCCCGCATTGCTTCGCGCCTAGTGCCAGTAGGAAGCCGTGAAGGCTTCCTGGGCGGCCCCGTTGGCAGTGGGTCGCCCCAACGCATTGCAAAGCCTTCAAGGGCGGCCCCAGTTGGCAGTGGGTCGCCCCAACGCGCATGAGCCTAGAGAGGCTCAGAGGGGCCGCATTATGTGTACGAGCCCGTTTGGCTCCCGAGAGGGCCATATTCGAGAGGGGGGCTTCGGGGCATATTTTCGGTGCTCGTCCCCTCCTGCCCCTGAGTGTGAGGGCTAGAGTCCGGTGAGGCTCATGGGGGCATCTGTGTTTTAAGAGCCTGTGTGGCTCCAACGGTTGGCATCATTGCTTTAGGGCCTCTGTGGCTCCAACGTCTGGGGCATGTGCTATGCCCAGAGCCTGTGTGGCTCCAGCAGTGGCGCAGTTGGCGCCTAAGGGCCAGTGAGGGCCCTGGCGCAAGTTTGTTGTTCTCCAGGTGCCCAGCACTTTGTGGGCACCTGCTACGTTTAGGCTTTTTGGTACTTTGAGACTGGCGCTGCATGGCAGCGCACCCTGACACTGAGACTCAGGGCGTCTGAGCCCCAACAAGGCCGTTGGCCTAGGGACTGCCACAGGTAGTGGCTCATGTGATAGTATCTGCCTAATGTGGGTTTTGCGCATTGTGATGTGGTGCTAGGAAATGTAATGCTTTTAGTATGATTACGCACCTTGATCTTACACCTCTGAATGTTTTTAGACATCATGTGATTCTTGCGCTATTGCTTTACTTTGACACCCCTGAATGTTTCATGCATTATGTGTCTTTCTCTTCTTGCGCTACACCTCTGAATGTTTAGTCATCATGTGTCTTCTTGCGCTGCACCCCTGACTGTATTTTAATTGCATCATGTGCTCTGTCCTGAACACCGCTGAATGTGTAGGTCTATACATCATGTGTTTTCTTCCTTTACTACTCCTCTGAATGTATATTCATGCATCATGGGTAGTGCGTTTTGAGCTATACCCCTAAGTGGATTTCATCCTTAGGTGGTTGTTCTTTCTTAGTACAGGTGGTCCTAGTGAGGTCCTGGTCCCCTGCGTGACAGTCTCCCAAGGAGTGTAGGGTTGCGTAGGTGGTACTTACCTGTCCCCAGTAGTTACTGGGGGTGATCTATAACTGTTCCTTTGTGGTACAGTGATTTTATACACTTTTATTCTAAGTTCTATAAGTACTATTTCTATTTTAGAAGTGCTGATTATGACAGTGGCCTATGTGGCCCTGTCCTGTGTACATAATCCCTTGTGAATATTGCCGTGCCAGTTGGCACAATGTACATGTGTAATTTCTATCTGATATGTTTTTACAATACAAAAGTTATTTTAATATAACCTTGTGTGGAGTCTCTTTTGTGGTGTACCTAATATGTTGTTGCTGTCGTGCGCTGACGCAAATGCTTTACACATCGCCTCCGAGTTTAGCCTAGACTGCCTGCGCCATGCTACCTAGAGGGCGAGCAGGGGTTATCTTGGCGTGTGACTTCCTTGCCCTGACGGGAATGGTGGTTTCTGCCTGGCTTGGGCATAAGCCTTAGCCTACCAGAAATAGCCGGTTTCCAACATTGGTGTTTCAGCGGTGCGGATTTGGACTTGCATTTGCCCAGTGCCATAGCGACAACTGGCTACATTACAAAAACTCTGCGTTTTTCAGATAGTCACATATTTGGGATTATTGTTTTTGATTTTATTTTCCTCAAAAGTGTCATTTTCAGATGGTGTTCCTGCGCTTTATGTTAAGTGGCAGTTGAGAGAAAATGACAGGGCGGGACGCCAGTAGAGAGGGGAGGTTCCCATAGATTAGGAATCCCTTGCTGGGTCCAGTGTCCAATTCCCGTTCCTGTCCCTGTGTGGGTAGATGGAAGAGAGGGAGGGTGGAGGAGAAATTGCTTGCTCAGGAGGGTGGTTATTCCCTGAGTGTAGTGTGTGTGTCTGGATTCCCCAGTATGGTAGGATCCAGTGGTGGCAGCTTAAATGTGTCCAGTGCGTGAATTCCCATTCCCAGTTCCCAGAGTATGGTGCCTGGTGCTCAGTAAGAGAGTGACAGGTTGAGAGTCAGAGGCAGTGAGGAACTGTCTCACCAGTCTGGAGGGGGAGTGTGTGGATGAGTGGTGTCTTGAACTGGAGGAGTTCGTGTGAGTTTTTTTTTAAGGAGCTTGCACGTGAGGTGTACCTCTGGTGGTGTGCAGGACGTCCTGCAGAGGCATTGGACAAGAAGGTGGATGTCTGGCGGTGTGCTGGATGTCGTGCAGAGACATTAGAAAGTGATTCTAAAAGTAGTGGCTTGTGTATCTGATGATCCCGTGTAGGTGAAGAGGTTCATGTGTAGCCCAGCTATGTCCCATTAGGATGATAGGGGTGTAGGGGCTCACGTCCTGTCTCAGTGGAGGCGGAGTGAGTGTGGGACGGTGTGTCCCACGTTAGCCCGAAACCTTGTCTCAGGGCCTGGAGGGTTCCCTAAGGGAGTGCCAGGTCAGGGGCCTAGGCTGTACTTACAAGTCATTTGAAGAGGATCTTCCTGTGTCTAGAGGACGGGGAGTTTCTGTAACCAGAACTCCGGCGGTCCTAGTGTTGGGCTGTACCGCTCCTAAGTGGAGGGTGCAGAAGTCCTGGTTCGCTGGGCATTTGACCGTCTAGAGTGCTTGACCATTTGTGGGGCCTCTGGAGGTTATTCCCCGAGGAGGGGGGAGGCCAGGTTCAGGTTCAGCCTGACCTGGAAGGAAGGGCATCTGTAGTCAGTGTCCTGACCGGTTGTTGGCTTCCAGGGGTACCGCTCCCAGGTGGGAGGGTGCAGAACTCTGGAGGGGGGTGCAGAGGGACGGTGTCCTTACTTCTGACCCCGGTGGGAGGAAAGTGTGTTGCTGATACGCCGCTGGCGTGTGCTCTGTCTAGCCTGGAACATACTGAGAATCACTCTGTGATAGGGAGTACTGGAGGAAAGTGTGTTGCTGATACGCTGCTGGCGTGTGCTCTGTCTAGCCTGGAACATACTGAGAATCACCCTGTGATAGGGAGTACTGGAGGAGAGTGTGTCGCTGCTACGCCGCTGGCGTGTGCTCTGTCTAGCCTGAGACATACTGTGCCTGTGATAGTGGAACTGGAAGGGGGTGCAGAAGGACGGTGTACTTCTGACCCCAGGCGCAACTTAAGGGTGTAAATCCTAGGTTGGGAGATTAGGAAACTTCTAGGTCAAGAGGAGTCTCTACTAAAGTGGATCAACTGAAGAGACTGAGGAGGCGGCCCTTGCTGTGTGTTCTGGGGCCCACCTGCAGTTTGTTGTTTCCACTAAGGTAGAGGAAAGGGGGCTTTGCTGTGTCCCCCCACCTGCTTGAAGAGGGACTGTGCTGTGTGCTTTGTACCTCAGAAGTGGAATCGTTTCCCGGTGATAGACCAGTGACGGAGTGAGGTCCTGATCTGGTAGGAGAGTTGTGTTCTGGTGAGTGCTTCGCTGTGAGGGTTATTTCTTCACCATGACTGGAAGCAAGGGTCCCTACTTGGTCTAAGGTACTTACCTCTGCCAACTAGAGACCCCCAGTTCTAACGTTGGTGGAGTAGAGGTAGGATAGGGCATGCTTGCCCGTGACCTCTAGTCAGCCTGAGGGTGTGGTCCCTAGGGTGTAGGATCAGTGGTAGTGTAGCTACCCTGAGAGAGAGAGTGGAGATTGGCTATTGTGTGCCAGGGGCTGCTGCCCCCACTCTGTGGATTGGTTAGGACCTGTGATCTTTGGATGGCCTAGGGCCTGGTCCTGGCTGTGGATGACTAGTGTGTACCAGTGGGGTATCCTAGTTGTGTCAGAGAGCTTTTGTTGAGGGAAATCCCTGTGGGTTCCGAGTGGCGAAAAACTGTAAGGTGGCCCTGCCCTGCAGGCCCGTCTCCGTGGTTTTGTCGCCCAAAGCATTGAAGACCATCAGTGTATTGATTGGTCTACCCTGCGTTTTGGCTGGAAGGGGGATGTGTTGGACCCGGTCCTTTGGGCAGGTCTACCCCGTGACTTTTTGCTTTTTCCTAGCCTGTTTTTGGAACCTGGATTGGTGATTGTAGGCCTCTGCGCACTTTTTCACTGTGGTACAGTATAAAGTGCGTGTGCTTTCTGTGTATGGATGGTGAGTGACCTGCCCTCCCATAGGAATGAATGGGGAATATGTATGCCCATGGTAGATTCCTGATGCATGGGGAGTGCAGGGTCGAGTTTGATATGTATGAACTCGTGAGAATGAATGCTGCAAAATGATGTATGCAGCATGACTGTGTCTAGTCCAGAAGTACCACTTTTGGAAGTTGGCATAATTGTGTAAGTTTGTGCTAGCGTGTGATTGGCTGGTGAGTCTGCCCAGGCATGCCTGGGCCTGTTGGTAGATGGACTGTCTGGTTTGAGTAGAACAGGGTCTGCAGGGTCCGCAAGGCCCCGGAGGAGGGCGTAGATGAAAGGCCCCCCATCTGCTGTTAGGGAGGAGTGGAGAGAGCTCTGGTGGTGCCAGGCTGTGTCTGTCGGCCCACCCTGGATGACTCTCCCTCCCGATGGCCCCCTGTCACCTCTGACCTGAGGCTGACAGGGGAGGGAAACCAGATACTCCCAGAGCTTAGGGCTCGCCTTGCACGAAAGCTTCAAAGGCTTCAAAGCTTTTTCTGTGTATAAGAAGGGGCTCTGCCCCTTCCAAAATGTTCTTGTCCTGGCTCTTGTGGCTGACTTGGATCTACGAGGGGTGGGCGCTGCCCAGCCCCTGGACACCTGAATTCCTGGACTCCTGGGGGACCCCTCTGCCTGCCTGGGCTGAAGGGGGGACTTGGCTTTGCCCCTGGGGAAGCTCTGGGACCCTGGCAGCATGGAGAAGCTGCCTTTTCCTGGGGAGAGCGCTGGAGTTGATTTCTAGCGCCTGGAGGCGCTGGGCTTCCCCCTGAGCGCCTGGGAGCGCTCTGCCTGCTGTCTAGAGCTCTGGGGCGCTTAATTTCCCCCACGCGCTTGAGAGCGCCTTTTCTGGACTTTCTAGCGCTTAGGAGCGCTTTTCCCGCTTGTTTATAGCGCTGGATGCGCTGAGGATTCCTGCCTGCATGGATATAATTATCTACGAGTGCCCACCTCGATCTGTCGCGGAGGAAAACAAACCGCGAAGGGGCCGCGACCGGATTGGCCGAGACCCGAGGAGAGCCGTGCTCTGATTGGCCCGTGGATCGGCGAGGCCGCGCTGCCATTGGTTGGCGGCCTCGCGTCATGAGGGGCTCGTCGCAGGAGCCGCGACGGGATTGGCTGGGCCGCCGTGAGGCCGGTGCACGAGAGATGAGGCGGAGGAGAAGCATGGCGGCGGGTCGGCCGGGCTCCCGTGATCTGAGGGAACCCGGCGGCCTCTGAAGAGGCGTGTGGTCGGCTTCTGGGGCTCCCGTGTGCAGAGGGAGCCCCGAGTGAAGGAGGAGCGGCAGGCGGAGACTTGCGGCGGGGGCGCGAGGCACATTGGCGGTGCCTGCCCTACCGCGAACGAAGGAGAGCCCCGCCCGCTGCCGGTGAAGAGACCCGGTCCCAGGGAGGGAGACCGGGCGAAGAGGAGCCCCCGCGGAGAACAGCCCGGTGAGTCAAGAGGGCTGGGGGGGCTCCGTGATGCTGCTGCTCCGTGAGGGAGCAGATGGGTTCTCGTGGTGCCGGTCGAGGCACCAAGGAAGGGCGGCCCCGAATGGCAGTGGGTCGCCCCACCGTGAGCACAGAGCCCGCGAGGGGCTCTTGAGGGCCCGCATTGCTTCGCGCCTAGTGCCAGTAGGAAGCCGTGAAGGCTTCCTGGGCGGCCCCGTTGGCAGTGGGTCGCCCCAACGCATTGCAAAGCCTTCAAGGGCGGCCCCAGTTGGCAGTGGGTCGCCCCAACGCGCATGAGCCTAGAGAGGCTCAGAGGGGCCGCATTATGTGTACGAGCCCGTTTGGCTCCCGAGAGGGCCATATTCGAGAGGGGGGCTTCGGGGCATATTTTCGGTGCTCGTCCCCTCCTGCCCCTGAGTGTGAGGGCTAGAGTCCGGTGAGGCTCATGGGGGCATCTGTGTTTTAAGAGCCTGTGTGGCTCCAACGGTTGGCATCATTGCTTTAGGGCCTCTGTGGCTCCAACGTCTGGGGCATGTGCTATGCCCAGAGCCTGTGTGGCTCCAGCAGTGGCGCAGTTGGCGCCTAAGGGCCAGTGAGGGCCCTGGCGCAAGTTTGTTGTTCTCCAGGTGCCCAGCACTTTGTGGGCACCTGCTACGTTTAGGCTTTTTGGTACTTTGAGACTGGCGCTGCATGGCAGCGCACCCTGACACTGAGACTCAGGGCGTCTGAGCCCCAACAAGGCCGTTGGCCTAGGGACTGCCACAGGTAGTGGCTCATGTGATAGTATCTGCCTAATGTGGGTTTTGCGCATTGTGATGTGGTGCTAGGAAATGTAATGCTTTTAGTATGATTACGCACCTTGATCTTACACCTCTGAATGTTTTTAGACATCATGTGATTCTTGCGCTATTGCTTTACTTTGACACCCCTGAATGTTTCATGCATTATGTGTCTTTCTCTTCTTGCGCTACACCTCTGAATGTTTAGTCATCATGTGTCTTCTTGCGCTGCACCCCTGACTGTATTTTAATTGCATCATGTGCTCTGTCCTGAACACCGCTGAATGTGTAGGTCTATACATCATGTGTTTTCTTCCTTTACTACTCCTCTGAATGTATATTCATGCATCATGGGTAGTGCGTTTTGAGCTATACCCCTAAGTGGATTTCATCCTTAGGTGGTTGTTCTTTCTTAGTACAGGTGGTCCTAGTGAGGTCCTGGTCCCCTGCGTGACAGTCTCCCAAGGAGTGTAGGGTTGCGTAGGTGGTACTTACCTGTCCCCAGTAGTTACTGGGGGTGATCTATAACTGTTCCTTTGTGGTACAGTGATTTTATACACTTTTATTCTAAGTTCTATAAGTACTATTTCTATTTTAGAAGTGCTGATTATGACAGTGGCCTATGTGGCCCTGTCCTGTGTACATAATCCCTTGTGAATATTGCCGTGCCAGTTGGCACAATGTACATGTGTAATTTCTATCTGATATGTTTTTACAATACAAAAGTTATTTTAATATAACCTTGTGTGGAGTCTCTTTTGTGGTGTACCTAATATGTTGTTGCTGTCGTGCGCTGACGCAAATGCTTTACACATCGCCTCCGAGTTTAGCCTAGACTGCCTGCGCCATGCTACCTAGAGGGCGAGCAGGGGTTATCTTGGCGTGTGACTTCCTTGCCCTGACGGGAATGGTGGTTTCTGCCTGGCTTGGGCATAAGCCTTAGCCTACCAGAAATAGCCGGTTTCCAACACAGAGACATGAGGATTATATCTAGAAACATAAATGTCCAGTCAGTTAAGATAGTGTCAGGCTCCAGCGAAGGTGCTGGAGCCTAGGCAAAGGGAGCCAATTTTTTATTTTCCTATGTGAATGAGAGTAATACATGTTTAATTTTGAAAAAAAGTGTACCTTTAAAAGGCATTTATTTCCTGATTCCACATGCTCTTAAGCAGCTCCCTTTGTGGTCAGTTTGAATTGGTTATTCCATTGCTAGTGATGGAGTCTCTTTGTGGCGTTTCCCCAAGTGTGAACTCTGCTGCTCTTGTTGACACTTCTCTTTTGCAATTCGACAAGGGCTCCTAACTGAGCTGCTTGACTGTGTGCTGAAGACCTTATTCATCCAATTCAGATTCGGAATTTAAAATAGCATGTGATGTTTTAATGCTTATCCACAGTAGATCCTCATATGATACTTGATTACTCTACATCGAAATAATTTTGTGACCTAAGTCTCAGTAAGTCAGTACCACTACCTCTATTTCTATGTAAATGTAAATGTAAATGGATAGTGAATAGTTTAATTTACTATTCCAACTCCAGTCCCTGTGGATAGTAGGGAAGGTGGTGGATAGTAAATTAAAACTATTCCCTATCCTAGAGCGCCCCCAGCGCAAGTCGTTGTAAATGTTGTATTGTAATGGTTGCGTCGTAAAGGTACTTCGTTGTAAAAGTTGCGTTGTAAACGCTGTTCCCCTCCCAGCAAACTTCCTTTTCTTCACCAAAAAGATTTGAGCAGTACAGATGAGAAAATCTCCCCTGACTTCAGCGATATGTAGCTTTTGCTATGGTAAGTGGTGACAGAATACCTATTTTAAAACTATGGTAGGGGCACTGAATGACTGAAGTTGAGCCCGCCATTTTGTTTTTATTTTTTCACACTGGATCCTCTGAGGAAACTTTTAAATGAATTTTCTTTACCCTCTTTGTGAAATATTGTCCAACAGACTCTGGTCTCTATGCTACTGAACATTGCTGGAGAAATAGTTTTCTACCCTTATGGAATTTACTTCTTCTCCCAGACAGGCACCGCTAGAGTGTATATTTTATAGAGAGTGATGAGTACTCTGGCTGTTTGAAATTGCGTCCGCCTTTCATTTATACTCTACATACTACTAGATCACTTGAGGCTGATTTAAAGTGGCAGAAGATCCATCTTATCATCCCTCTGTTCATTGACTTATATAATTAATTCTAGACAGTTTTTTCTCTCAAAACTCATATTTTATGCCCCCTCTTTTCTAGCCACTTTTTACCAGTACATATCTTTGGGTTTATGTGGAAAATGTGGACTTTAAACACAATTCCCCTTGTTCCATTCCACAATCTACATATTCCATTTCTTTTTTATTCTAATCCCTTTTCAATACTACTGGATAACATGGAGAACTCAGAACTTACTAGCCAAGCCTCCCATTCATCAGTAAATACTTCAAGTATACCAATTTCTGTCAACAAGCCTACATCGAAAGCAAATGGTAACCCTGTTTTTTCACCAAACAAGAGGTCTAAAAAAATCCTTCCTTGCCCACTGAGTCTCCTCCTCCTATATCTATGGAACAGCTCCTAGAGGAAATAGGAACTCATAAGCGATGTGTGAAGGAAATAAATAGGTGCATTCAGAGCCTGATCATAAATGGTCAGCCATCGACAATGGAATCACGCAAATGGAACAAGGGTTGAATCAATTCAAGCTACAACTCAACAAGTCAATCTTCCACAAACAGAAGTTTGCCCTCTCAAAAAGCAAATGGAAAATCATGAGAATCTCATTCAACAGAATAATCTTTATATTTATGGCTTGGCAGAGGGTTTGGAAAGATCCAATCCAATTTTCTTTTTCCAGACATTTCTACGGGACGTTTTGTAATGCCTGAAACACCCCTCTTGAATTATCAATGAACACTTAGGCTAGGACATAGTCCATGCAGCATCTCATCTTCTCAGAAGATAAGAGGTGTCATCCTCTATTTTCTGAAATATACTGATTTATTGAAAGCCCTTTAGGTGGCTTTAATTAAGGGTTGAATCTCTTGGTTAGAATCTACCTTGTTCTTCTCCTAGGTCTTTGCCAAGAATATGGTGGACAGAAGAAAGAAGTTTCTGGATATGTGACCAGCTCTTCAAAACTCAATGCCAGATTTAGATTATTTCACCCATGTCTTTTTAAAGTAACTTATATATACACAAGACTACGACCTATGAAGATCCAGCTCTACTACAAAGATTTTTGAAAAAATTGCAGCGAAGAAGCACTGGAAGTGACAAGACTCTCTACTAATTGATTATTCCAGAGCTTTCCAAACTTTTCACGTTGGTGACACGCTTTTTAGACATGCATCATTTTGTGACACTGTAATTCAGTTTTACTAGTAAACCGGAGGTTAAATTAACTGCATATAAGAGATAAGGACAAATACATATGTCATAGAAATTGTAAATAACAAAATGTATGTATGGTGACACAACATATCTCACAAAAACATTTCATTCATATCTTTAAAAATATATGGTTTGTAAGATAACACATACATTTCCAAACCATGTTGTCCTTTACACTGTTGCGCACATTTCCATCATACACATTTCAGTGAGTACTCCTGACTGCTTTCACATGACTATATCGCACAAAGCATTTTCATTTGGGTATAAGGTCTTTGGAGCATTGAGACTCGGCGCACTAACTTTACAAATAAGATTTATCAGACACCCTTTGGTAATACTTCATAATGATCCAGAAGGCAGTGCATAGTGAGCATGCCCTGCTCAATTTAACTTTTCAGTAGTTGACACATTTTCAAATCTACTATTCTCATTTTCGTTTATAGCCACTTGCATTGTGTCAGTGAGCACACTGCCATTTGAATACTCATCGTATTACACACTTTTACTTCTTTTGTTTTTACCTACTAGGATTAAGATCAGTGCACAGGGAGCAGACTGCATGTTAATGGCACGCTACTTTACATTTTTTGGCACACTATTTTTACCATATGTAACATGTGCTTAAACTAGAACATCCACAGTTGTAACCTTGACTACTAGGGTATGGCTAAAACAAAAAAATTGGACTACACAAGAGGCAATAAAGAAGATCTACTCTTCTTCCCAAAAATGATTATCTTGGGGTTGGATCTTGCGTATGCTGCTGCCTGGAATTGTGGGTGCTGCTGGCGCTTGAAAGCAGTTGGCCTCGCCTGACGCAGAGGACTGAGAGGTGGTTCAAGGCAACCTGGGCCCTGGGGGATGTAGAGGCTGAGGCAGTGTTGTACCCCTAGTGCTTGAGTCCATAGTCCGGGCTACAGACAGAGAGTGCCCAGCACAATGCAGAGGTCTCAGAGGAAGCTCTGTGGGCCGTGCCCCGGGGGAATCTGGAATACCGACTCAGTTGCTGGAATCAGACATGGGGCGGCAAAGGAACAGTCATTTGGCTGAAGTTATCTCTGCCTTATGGAAAATGCCGGCACCAACTTACTTTACTCTGCGGATCAGACTTCGCATGTGCCGCATGTGGCAATGGGAACGAGGCTGCGTGTACACACTCACCTAAGGGTCTCCCTCTCCTTTCTCCGTGTACTACTGCGTCACTAACAATGAATAAACCACGCATCGTCACGCAAAACACCCACACATGGCAGGTGACACAGTAACGTGTTGCGACACAGAGTTTGGAAAGCTCTGGATTATTCTCTTCCACTCTTGTCAAGAAATCTTCTATGATGTTAACAGGTTATATCATATATTCATAGAATGTCTGTGCTAATTATTGTTTTGTTTTCTTTTATCCATGTTAGGTGAAGTTTCTCTCTTTGATCAACAATTCCCTACATCCATTTGTATGGTTTACTTTCCTTCCCGACTTGTCCTGGATTTCAGTTGTGTCGTCTTCCCCATGTGGCTTCACCACCCTCGATGTATGTTTGTTTCTTCGGCATGTCACATTTGTTTTTCTATTTGGTGTCAATCTCCTTCTTTTGCCATTATTTCCCTTTTCTTTACCCTTTCCTTCTTATATATTTCTCCTATCTCTTCCCTCTAATTGCTATTACACATTCTATTTTGAGGGTGTTTTTCAATACTGTTTCCCATTTTATATTTTTCTTGCAATGTGTAGTTTCTTTGATGTTATTATCTCTTCTAAATTACTTTACTCTTTATTTATTGGAATGTTAAAGGTTTAGGTTCACCTATTAAGAGAGAAAAGGTACCCACCCATTTATCTAAACTATAAGCGGATAATGTATTCTTACATGAAACTCATGCTGTTGCTTCAGTAGTTCGAAAGTTTAAACAACAATGGTTGGGCAAAATTTTTTTCCCCCTTGTTCAGGGAAAAGGAATCCGGTTCTTATTCTCTGTCATAACAATTTACACATCACTCTAATTTCCCAAGATTCTGATGCAGATGAATAAAAGTCCTATCTTTTAGTTCAACATATATGCACCTACCAAACCTTCAACACTTTTTTGCCTACTATTTCTTCTAAATTGATGTCAATTTCAACAGATTATATAATATGTGAAGGAGATTGCAAGTTTTAGACCCTTATGTAGATTGAATTTCTAAAGCCACTTTTGCCCCTTTCACTATGCATCAACAATTTACAACAGCAATTGAACAACAATCTCTTATTGACACATGGAGGATATGCAATCCATCATTAAGAGAATAAGCTTTTTTTATCTTTCACATACTTACCCGAATCTACACTTCATTATTTGTTTGTTTCTAAATCCTTAACACAACATATTATACATGCAGATATTGGCTCTATACTGTTCTCAGATCATTCCCCTGTTACACAGATTTAGATTTACTTCCAATCACTAATGGTAACAGAAGATGGGACTTTAACACATCCTTGTTGTTGGACTCCCTTTTACTGCAAATTGTGAATCATTCATTACTGAATTCTTTCCTTTCAATTCCTCACATGACCCCTTCCCCCAGTTTATTTGGGACTCTTTTAAAGATACTGCAAGTGATTTTATTATCACTTATGTTTCAAAAAAGAAGAAAGAAATTGAACTCCCAAAAAGGTCTAGAAATGTTGAATCGCCTTAAACATCTGGCAACTCTTTATACCGCCACCAACTCTAAAATTCATCTAGATAAATGAATTAAGGAAAGGTTTCAATACAACAAACTTTCTATGGAAAATGTCCCTTCCTACTTTCTTACAGGAAGTGCTAAATACTATGGAGGTCAAAATAAAATGGGAAAATTATTAGCTATTTACCTAAAAATTAGAAAAGAACATGTCAAAATGTATTCTATTATACAAACAGATTCCTCTCCTGTTTTTAAAGGTACAGATATGTTAAATGAATTTAGGACATATTATAATACTCTTCAGGCTCCTGAATTGACTCCACACCAGGATGACATACAACATTTACTATTGTCTATTCATAAAAGATTTGACACTTCCATAGATTTCTACTCATTAGAAACAGGTATCTCCTCTAAAGATATCATTGATGCAATGAAATCAATTAAAATAGGGAAAGCCCCTGAACCAGATGGTTCTCCCAACAGATTTTATTAACATGTTTCCAAGTCTTTAGTCCCAAAACTTTGGGAATTATTCATACAATATATTAGTGCAAAATCATCTAGCAGCACCTTTGCAGAAGCACTAATTTGCCTCATTCATAAAGTGGCCATGACCCAAAGTTATGTAAAAATTATAGACCGATCTCTCTAGTGAATTACAATGAGAAATTTGTTGACAGCATTTTCCTCTCTGTCTTGATCCCTTTTTACAGCTCCTCATAGGTAAGGAACAATCAGGCTTCATCAAAGGTAGACTTAGTTCAAATAACACTTGAGTATGCTTCAAAGTCCTACAAATATACACAATTATTTACAGCTATTTCCCTTGATATGGATAAACTCCTCAGGCCTCTTTTTCCAGCTTGGTGATGTAGCGTTTGTATAATGATAGACTCCTCCATTTCACTTGTTATTAAAAGAGACATTGGGCCCAATCCACAAAGGTAAACTGAGACGAAAGTCTAACTTTACGACTTTCTGTATTCACAAAGGGCATTTATGATTAGTAAAGTTAGACCTTTGCCTCAGTAAAACTGAAGTTTGCTCTGAAGTTTAACTGAGACCAAAACTGAGACAAAAGTCTAACTTGACTTGTCAGAAATGCTCTTTGTGAATTCTGAAAGTCATAAAGTTAAACTTTTGTCTCAGTTCACCTTTGTGAATCGGGCCACCGGTTACCATCTTTTTAGACACCTCTGCTCGGAACACTACTCCTCACCAACCTCTACTGGAAGAAGTTTCTAAACCTCCATGAATTTCTGTTTGCGCTTATTTATTATATGCTTATAATCTTGCTAATGATATGATAACATTGACTATTTATTCCTACACCTATTTTCTCACACTTATCATACTCAATCTTTCTTTTTTCTACTTACCTTTATTTCATGCTTATTTAAGTTCAAAATAAGTTTATTGAATAAAATACAGAAACGTAACATAACACAAAAGAGAAAAGAATAGAAATAACATATGATCAATTCTTAATATGCTTATAACTTCTATGTGAGCATGAGGGTAAAAAATGGTTCAAAATGCAGAGAATACAATAATGAAGTAAATTGAAATAATAGTAAACAAAGGAGAATAAAAATACACAGGACTTTGAAAGGAAGTATAACACAAAATAATATATTGCATATAATCAGAGATAGAAACAATATCATGGAGGTTTAGCTACTTCCTGCTGAAGAGGAGAAGAGGCTGGGGAGCGACGAGCACTGATATCAATAAAGAGAGTGACTGGTGACCATAAGTGCAAATGTTTAGGCGCCATATGTAGCGTGAAAACAAAGGAAGTGTCTAATCTGTGATTGTAACAAACTGCATACCACCATGCCTGGAAAGATAACTTAGTAGAATCTTTCCAATTTTTTGTGATCTGCTGGAAGGCCACTGCTATCAATAGGTCAACAATTTTCACAGTGGACTCACAGTTCTCCCAAATAGAAGAAAGACTACCCATAACAATGTGTAGGGGGGCAAAAGGATGATTAGTATTGAAAATAGAATTTATTTGAGCCCAGATCTTAATCCAAAAATCACGATCCTGATGTCTACCTCCCCAAATGGGCTTCCCTTGAAAAATTCTTTCTATCGCCCTTTTCATTTGAGGAATTCCTGTCTTTTACACGCCTGCCACAATTGCTGGTTACTCCTATCATAAAGCACACTTCACGAATAATACCAACTAGTAACCTTACTTCCTTTTTTGATTCACCAATTTTGAACAACAAAAACATTCTATTTCATGCTTATTTATATGCAACTTATTCTGCTTAATTGATATTTTGCATTGATTTACAAAACTACTGTTATTATCCTTATGCGTACAACTTTTAATATGATTATGTATGGCTTGTTGCAGTCTTATCTAATACACTGTTCTTTAAACTAAAGAAATGCAATGCCTGTCCTGTGTGTGAGGAAGCTTGCACTGCTGCTCATGGGTAATCTGTCCTGTCTTTGAGGAAGCCTACACCGCTGTTGCATGAGTCATATGTTTACTGTTTCTGAGCAAACTTGTACAGCTGCTACCCACAATGTGCCTGCTCGGTGCCTGAGGGAATCCTGAAAAAGTCAGTGATAGATAGATAGATAGATAGATAGATAGATAGATAGATAGATAGTTAGTTAGATAGATAGATAGATAGATAGATAGATAGATAGATAGATAGATAGATAGATAGATAGATAGATAGATAGATAGAAATATGGAGCTATAGAGAGATAGAAAGATAGACTGATATTTGTGCACTGCTGCTGTTCATGATGATTTCATACTGTTCGGAAGCCCGCACTGCTGCTGTTAATGCTATACCTTTACAGTGTCTGGACAAGCTTGCACTATGGTTCCCAATAGTTTATCTGCACCTACCATCCTAAAATGTATGCCTTCCCTCTGTTGCCTCAGCTCGATCTGATTCTGTGGTTCTTCTATAATTATACACATTTTTCTTAGAGTTCTATATGTTATGGATTCTGTGTGTAAAAGAAAATGTGCACGTTTGATGGTCCTACCATGCCTGACCTTTATATAAAAGTAATGTTTACTGCTTTCTCCATTGTATATATGTTGAGTTTGTGATGCCTATGTAGCCAGTGCTATACATGATTTATTTATGAAGGATGAGTGTACTGCTACTGAGCATGTAGCAATTGTGCTGTTTAACTGAAGGAAGCTTGCTCCGCTATTACTTGTGCGGCTCAGACCTAGAGAAAGAAAAGGAAAATCAACAAGCATCTAGAACTCAGAAAATCAATAAGAGACCTGACACTTTCCTAAAACATAATTGAAACCATCCTCAGCGTACAAGATCTACTGGTCTGCAGATGCAAACTTCAATCTTATGTCACAATTTTTCATAACTCACCTCATGCAATAATGTGCTGCAACACGCCTGCTCCAACATCTCCAAACTCAGACATGGGATCTAATCAGACCTTCCATAGGACACTCTTCCAACAATGCATACAATAATAGAGTAGTTGCTTAGTCTTCTATTCCAACTGTGCTTTTGGCCTTTAATTTGTAAGAATGCAATATTTCAGATTTCAGCACAATACAATGGTTTATGTGTGTGAGAACAGCTTACACTACGGTTGCCATCCCCATACTGTGCCTATTCAGAATGAGAATGAGGTTTGTTCTGTAGTTGTGTTTTTTGTACCAGTTTTATTTGTAAGGGAAGGTTACATTGATAGTGATACTTTTGTACCTTTGTTTGTGGAAGAGGTATACACTAATGTTCATTACTGTTTTCTTTGTTGTGCTACTTCCAAGTCACTGGCATAATCTGGTGTTTGATAAAATCTTTTATATATAAATATGAAATAAAAAGATGTTAGCAATGTTAGATGTTAAATGTTAGAAGTAAAATTCTTACATAGAGGTAATTGTGATTTGCAGATACTTTGGTATAAGTAAAGTTGACATTAAGCCCAAAGGGTTACGACTTAATCATACTTAAACTGTATAGCGCAATGCCCACTCTATAGAACACACTGGGATTTGCGACTGCTCTTAGCATTCTATGAAGTAAGAAAACAAGTTCCTTCACTGCTTAAAATATAGTTTTTTACTGTTCACAATCTTTTCTTCACATAAGACTTTCTTCTACGCTTACTTATTTGTATTTGACTACCAGTACCACCATGGAAGTGGGTTACATCCTGTATTGCCAAGGCCAAGATGAGTTGATTTCGTGTTTAGGTTAAATATGCTTTTGTGGCAATGCAACGTTTCATCGCCAGATGTAGATATATATATATATATATATATATATATATATATATATATATATATATATATATATATATTCACAGAAAAAACCATAGGTTATAGACCATATATAGTTAGGAATTAGCATTTACAAAACCTTGAAAATTCACTGAAAAAACCATAGGTTATAGACCATATATAGTTAGGAATTAGCATTTAAAAAACCTTATTTTACTCACACAAAACCATTGAAATTCCATATATAGTTAGTTGCACTAACTATATATCGCGCACCCGCAATCCACTGCTGATGATGTCACATATTACATCATTCATGACATGGTCAGTGACATCACTGATGACATCACTGATGACATCTCAAATGACATCACTGATGACATCACTGATGACATCTCATTTGACATCATTCTTGTGCTAATACGATAAACCTCTTCAGACTCTAATATAACCTTAGATACACTCAGTGTATACAGACACTCACACACTGTCACTCATCCATGGAGTTACTCACACACCTAGTCAGTCATGCAAAGAAACAATCTCACCTCCATTTCCTCAACTATACAGTTATACACACCTTACTTATTCAAACATATACTAACACATATTTACTCTCTTATACAATCCCTGATACAAGTTCACAATGATCCATACAGCCACTCACACATTCAGTGGCTCTCATGCACAGTTATTTATATATGCCAACTCTCACATGTACTGTGTTTTACATATGTACTTACTATGACATGTAGCATTGAGATATCCATTCACTCATCAATACACTCATGCACACAGTCAACCGCCCATGTAGCTTTTTCCACATGCACTCTTGAACTCATACACCTAGTGAATCAACTGCTCACACATCTATGCACAGAGTCACACACCTCCCAGCCACCCCCACACAAACTCAATCTCCCATAGAAATACTTGGGCAACCAATTAATAACACATATAGCCTCTCGTATAGCTAATGATCAACACATGCAGCAGTTTACATCACAACAGACATAATGATGCACAAATTAAGACAGTTTAGTCACTAACCCATGCATTCAGTGAGACACATTTAATCACTCACTCATACAGTCAGTCACGCACCTACTAAATCCTTCATCCAGACACTTATACATCCACTCATTCTTCAATATCTAAGACATATTTTAACTTTACAGAAACATACAGTCACTGGATGTTGTCATCAGTGATGTCATTTGAGATGTCATCAGTGATGTCATCAGTGATGTCACTGACCATGTCATGAATGATGTAATATGTGACATCATCAGCAGTGGATTGCGGGTGCGCGATATATAGTTAGTGCAACTAACTATATATGGAATTTCAATGGTTTTGTGTGAGTAAAATAAGGTTTTTTAAATGCTAATTCCTAACTATATATGGTCTATAACCTATGGTTTTTTCAGTGAATTTTCAAGGTTTTGTAAATGCTAATTCCTAACTATATATGGTCTATAACCTATGGTTTTTTCTGTGAATTTCATTGGTTTTTTAACAGCTAATATCTGTAGCTGTAAAATGTATTCTTCTTTAAATCCAAAAATATATTTTATATGTTTATGAATAATTTTTTTTTTTTAATATTTTTTTTTCTTCGTTCCCGCTTCGCGAATCGGGAAGCTTCCCGTTAGCTGACCTTGATGCCGCGAAATAGACCGCGAGCCGGTAAACGTTTCTTTACCGCAACTGCCGCGTTAGAAAACAACATCGTGACGCCTCCCGTCCGCATGACGTTTCGCGTTGTCGCGTGATACGTCATATGACGTGCTACGTTAGCGAACTCGTACGCTTACCGAGTCGCAAAGCACAGGTTTCTGGAAGCAAACCGGGAGGCCCTGCAAAGCGCGTAACGTAAACACAGCAGGTCATGTGACTTGGTAATAACACTTTTCATTGGTTCATTTCACTTTCGGTTTCCTAATGATGTAAGACTAGGTCATATGATCTAAAATGAACACTTTTCATTGGTTGAGAACTATTTTTTTTCCCAAATGGTGAAAATCCCTCCTTCTTTCCTCACTCTGACTTTCATCATTGTGAGAGAAAGACCCTTTGTTACCAGTGAGCAATGGCTTCTTTACTAGCTTCAGCTGGTGCTTCCCCACCACCTCCACCACATCCAAGGAAGAGTGGACCACCTGCTAAAGTTATAATTCAGCAAGAAGAGGAAGAAGAGGAACAGGACGACCTAGATAATCTCCCTATTATGGCCAGAAGATCTGTTGTACCGGAAGTAACGGGACCAGAGGGCAGGGAGATGGTGCCAAATATACAAACGAGATTTCGTGAAGTAAAACAAGTCTGCGTACATTGCAGTGGAATCATTTGCTACGCAGAAAGTAGCATCACTCTGATCAACAGAGCTATTAACTATCATGCTCATGTTTGTCCGAAACTCCCCAAACAATAAATTCTTTTTTTTGTTTTCTTCCTCCTGTTGAGCCCTTTACAATGAATCGTTTTCGTTGCCCCCTCCGAAAAAAAAACAAAAAAAATATAAAACTGTTCAGAAAAATTCAAAAAAAGTAAAAAAATGTTCAGAAAAATAATAAAAAAAATATAAAACAACAAAAACAATTTAAAAAAAAGTTCTTTTCAGAACTACCTCCCCGTTATAAAAAAATTGGTACAATATTTGCAACTGTGCCAACCTCTATTTCTCTTAGTTCGCTTCCCAGTTCGCTCCCCGGTACGCGAACCGGAAGCGAACCCAAAACATTTTTTTATAAAAAAGAACAGTAAGTATAAGGGAAGGAAACAGACAGTTATGTTAAAAGAAAGACAGCTATAGGGGAGTAAACTAGAGATACTATTACCCGTAATCCACTGCTGATGATGCCACATATTACATCATTCATGACATGCTCAGTGACATCATCAGCAGAGGATTGCGGGTAACAGTATCCCTAGTTTATTCCCTATAGCTGTGTTTCTTTTAACATAACTGTCTGTTTCCTTCCCTTATACTTACTGTTCTTTTAAAAATTTTTTTTTTAGATCTGTCAGAAACAGTGAAAGTAATGAAATATAAAAGACTACGTAGAATATGAGCACTGTATGCAACAACTTTGACACTGACAGAAGCCTCACCTTCTCCATGCCTCCTACACAGTTCTACATGTACATCATAAATGCAAACAGAACAGAATTAATTATACATGTTAAATGGTTTATTTTTGCTGTTCTCAGAATGTATCAAATTTCACTAAAACAGTGACTTGAAGGTAGTCATCATATAACAGCGGGGAAAAAAAAACACAATCAAAATGATTGTGTTTAAAAAACCCATACATTACAAATCAGAATTCAGAACTCCTTAAAGTTAACTTACTTTCCATGACGGCCAAGGATGTCCTATGAACAGCTTACACTCTGTTGTGCTGTTATTACTTTCAACCCGCCACTTTCTGAAAGAAAACCTCCATCGTTTTCAAAAACATGTTACATACAATAAATGACTTCTCGCTCTCTACCACACGATTCCACAAGGCCAAATCGTGTCAGAGCCATGTATAACTCTTGGATTTCTTGTAAGCCAATCCCGTCTTTTCGCATTTCCGCAACTTTCAGAATTAAAATGTTGAAGATCATTTACACAATCCTGGACTAGTAATATCTTCCCCTTCTTGCTCAATCATGTTCTACATTTCCTATCACACTGATACTGCTTACTATGAAGCAGACTTACACTACCTTTATGACTAGAACAATTATTTAATTCTCTACATCACTTTTAATCACAAAGCAATGTAAAACAGTAGACAGCATTGCAGACTTACATTCCCTCTACTCCATGTTTTGATTCGCTGCTTCAATTAGCTTATAAAAAGAAATAGTTTTTCTGAACTCATTCAAAGTGCACGTATTTCTCAATAACGTCCAGTGTTATGGTAAAAAGTTATGTCTCTGTACTACACTTATCCTCAAGGCCAAATAGTGTAGGAGCCATGAGAACTTCTTGAAATTCCTCAGAGCACATCCCGAGATTCTTTCCCTAAAATTTTGGTTTTAAAAACACCAGGTAAGAGTTTTTAAGGTCATATGGCAATTTTTTTTTGAAAATTAAAACAGAATCATTGCAGAATGACCAGCCATTTCTACACTTTAAATAAGCTGTATAATGTCCTGATGTTATTGAAGGACCATCATGATATATAATTGCTACAGTTACAAAAGTCCTTCCTGATATTGACAACTGTGAAGCCACAAAATTTTTAATTAAAGTTGTCAATTTTGTTCCATCAGGCCTACATCGTTGGAACATTAAAATGACATACTGGCCATATGTTTGTATAAATAAAGTGGACATCATTTCAGATTTACATTGGCTACACTCCATGTTGTGATCAGCTGCTTTTACTAGCTTATTAAAAGAGACTGATTTACTGTCTGGCAAAGTTAAATATATAAATCTTTCTGAGTCTACACTAGTAGTAGCTGATACCCTACAGTTCTCGCAGTCATGCTGCCATTGATAAGAAAGCCCAAACAGGTGATCTACATCTACACCTTCATCATGCAATACATCAAGCATATACATTAAAAACTCCTGACAATCTTGCTGACTATTTTGAGAGAATTGTGTTTGGCCTGAACATCTGTCTAACAGATTTCGAATTTCAGACACACTTTCTATGTTTGTTCTATCAGTGCTACATTTCTCTAACACAGAATTTAACAAACTGCAAAATCTTTGATCCGAATTGACCACAATCTGTTCTTTTAAAGTTTCTAGAGAAAAGACAACATTAACCACTACATTAGCATAGCAGTTGACACCAGAACTGTTTTCAAATTGAAAACCAACAACATCTTCAACAGAATCCTTTTTGTTTCTGCTTATAATTTCAGGTTCATCAACTTTTCGTCTTTTTGCTACAACCTCCCCAGTATTGGTCACATTTCTTCGTTTCCGGCCTACCACACGTTTCTCAAACAAAGGATACTGAGGCAAATGTGGCGCATACTCTCTTCTCAACCTATTGTATTCCTTAACACAATCTAGATCCGCACAAATGTTTGTGACATCACACTCAATCAAGTACAATCCCGATAAAGTCCTAACTCGTGACAATGCCACATATGCCATACCCTCCTTGAACACAGAACTGCCAATATTCACCAATGCACAGTCTACACTTAAACCTTGCGATTTATGGATTGTCACCGCATATGCCAAGCAAACAGGAAACTGCTTACGACGAACATATAAGTCTTTTACAAGCAAAAATCTAGCAGAACAACGAGCAATTAGCTGTACTTCCTCAATGCCATCAAATTTAATTTTTAAAAATTCAATTCCATCTCTATTTCTGTATTTCACAAAATCAACAACATTACCCATTGATCCATTTACCAGACCTCTTTCAACATGTAAATTCCTTCTTAAAATTATACGGCAGTTCAAGCACACATTCAGAGTCTTTTCAAAACCCGCAGTTTTAGATATACTCTTCTCTAATGAATCCAATTTTGTTTTCAGATTCTCAGACAAAATAATTGTTGATCCCATATGCTCTACTCTGTCAATAGCTTCCAATTTCACAATCTCTTGCTTTTCTAAATGCAACATTTTGTTGTTGAATTTGGCACATTCTGCAAGAGTTGGCATCAAACATATTCCAGATTTTTTCTCAGTAACTTTCTGAAAAATATTCTCAGGCACAACATCTTCGTCTGGATATAAATTTGTCAGTAATCGTGCATGTAAAGCTTCTTTCCCATGCTCGGTCACTTTTCCAATTCTAACATCTTGTAGAATAGTCTTGTAAACTTCATCCTTTGCCTGACGCATATTTTCATGCAGTTCAGCATAATTGAAGTTTAACCATATATTGACGTTGCCAATACTCCCTAAGCACTTCCTGGTATCTTCATGCGTGAGCATTTTGAACACAGGTTGCCCTTTCACTGGTGTCAGCTGCAGAAGATCTCCAAAAACAATGATGTGTTTGCCACCAAATAACACATCATACTCTGTTTTGAGAACTTCTTGCATTCTCAAATGCACAAAGGCAAGCATAACATTGGAAACCATGCTTACTTCGTCAATGATAAGAAGTTTCATTTTCCTCAAGACTCTTGAAACTTCAAAACAAGCATCTCCAGATAGCTTGTGATATTCTAATTTGTTGTCATGCTCCACTGGCAGCATCAGTAAACGATGTAAAGTAATCCCTTTAATGTTATGTGCTGCCAGTCCAGTTGGAGCGGTGACAACACAAGACAGCGATGACTCTGTCCTTTCCTGCAAATAACATGAAATTGCTTTAATAAGGAAACTTTTTCCAGTTCCCGCTTCTCCACTCACGTACAGTCGGACAGGCTTCAACGACGTACATGAGCACTCTTTCTTATCATGACTTAATCCATGATCAATTTGCATGGTAAGTTCGTCATATATTTTCCTCTGCTCAACGTTGAGTTGTCTTTCCAACTCTTCTAAGTTAACCGCATCCTCCTGAGCATGTGCCATGGCTCTTTCCACTTCATTCATAGCAGTGGCAGCTTCATTTTCGATAAGAGGTCCTCCTAGTGGATCCTGACTCAATGAAGCAGAACTCTGACTGTCCTGAGAACTGTCTCTGGCAATCTCGGCTGCAATCGTTGCTTCCTGCTCAATTTCCACATTCAACATTTCTACATATTTGGGAAAAGCAGGACATTCTATGGTCTCCTTGGCAGCATTGAAAGAGTCTTCGTAACAGAGGAAATCTCCAAGCAGTTCCTCTTCTGCACGCCAAGGCTTAAAAAGTTGCAAAAGTGCTAAATAGAAAAACTCCTTTTTTTCAGGAGATTCGCCACTCAATTTTCGATGGTTTATCAAGTGGCATTTTCTTTGCTTGACCAGACATCCCTCACTTCCTATTACAGCATACACTCCTTTCTCAGTATCTTCTTTGATGTTCCTCTTGAATATGTAATTTTGCAGAACCTCATACAGACAAACATTCTCGAGGTGACTGCTTCGATTTGGATAATATGTATCCAACATGTTGCTCTTCAAAATGTCGGTACTGTTTGGCTCCTTTTCCGCCAAATACTCAATTTCCCGCACAGGTTTCAGAACTCGATTACGCGTTGCAGCAAGACCAACACTCGCCCAAACGATACTCCTGGACTTGGCATAGAGACTTGCTGAAGACAACCGGTCAGAACATTCGTAAGCTCCGATTTCTCGATGCGACAACATCTTCAGACTGAAACTGTACAACTTCTTGCTGAGGCTCTTTTCATGGGAAATGTCCTCCCACATATCCTTCAATTCTGTCTTCTCTTTTTTGGTGATGTAAGATGTCACATACCTAGCCACAGCCATACAGTTATCAGCCACAAACTGTATATCCATGTTAGCATTCCACATGGACAAAATCACCGGGTTGTAGTCGTTGATGTACTTAGACTCTTCGTTCCTCTTCAAATTGTATGTGTTTTTAGGTGATTTCTTCATCACATTATGTCGCAGCGAAGACATCAAACTGTTCACTCTTCCTTTAGAAATCACCGATCGTGGAAAGCCGAAACGACATTTGGTGTAGAACTTGTCTTTGTTCCGGAATTTACGACGACAGTACTTTCCACATCGATGGCTTTGGAAACGTAGAACTTTTTCTCTTAGGCTTTTTTTCTCCTTTGCGTTTGGAACAGCACACGTAGAATACTGTTCTATGAAACTCATCACTGAGTCGTCTGCATCCGTTCCAAATTTAGGTGCATCCTTGATCCACAGCAACATATGTATATGAGGAGCACCTCTTGCTAGGTACTCCTTCCTCCAGAAGAAATCCAACACCTCTCCAAGAGGTGGATTCTTCTTATTCATGATGAAAGACATCATACCTTCAAATCTATGATTGAAGTACCTACATACATTGACTGGATCCAAAGAGCACAGTTCTCCGGGTGTCTTGAATTCGATGTTTTCTACGTTAGCATTTCCCTCTCGTAGAAATTCAAGTAAGTCTTCCCAGCCATACTCAGCACAGCTCAAAGTGAGGAACCATGTGGGAGTTCCTAAGTTCCTCAGCATACATTTTAAATCACCATGACGACGGTACCAGTACTCATTAGTACCACGCTGACACGCCATGAGATTAATCAGGTGAGAATCCAAAATACTGTCTTGGACATTGACTTTATCCATAAAGTCACTTGCCGAGATGTTTTGCATGTGTATACCACTTTTCAAGATGTGGTTCACTGCATATGACAGTCCAGACAGATCGCTTTCAAACAGGAGATGAAACAAATAAGGAATGCATTGTCGAAACCTAGGATCTCCTGCATACAATCGCAAAGTCTGGTATTCAGAAGCAGGAATTTGATGAGGTCGCTCATCATATCTTCCTCCCTGACCTGTTGGGAAAAGCTGTGGGAAACACCGAGCTTCCAAACTTTCCTCCCAAACACTAATGGGACTCCCTTTCGCTTGTTTCATTTGAAACAACTCAATAGCATTCCCCATGACTTCCTTGGAATGCAAAGGATGAACACTATAATGTTCATATATTTCTTCACTAGTACAGGGTTCTACTTTCTCAATTTGACCAGCACACAAATCGCTATCCTCTTCCTCACTTACTTCCTCTTCTGCAACATATACATTTTTATAGTATTTATTATATTTTTTCAAATACAATGTTGCCCTTTTGACTTTCCTAACATCTACTAAATCTTGCCATATTTTCTTATTCTTTGTCGGAACCCCATTAACTAAGATAACCAGAGGTTCCTCTTCCACTTTTTCTACTCCAATTGTGTTAATGTTTTTCTTCAAATCTAGAGGCAAATAAACAACTCTTCCCTTTAATCCTCTCTGTAAATCTGATGGAGGCAATTTCCCTGTCTTTGGCTCCATTCTTACAATAGCCTGAAAGGGATGGATACTTTGAATCAAAATAGATTCATAAGTATTTAAATCCTTCAATTCAGAAGGAATTTCAACCAATTCCAGATTATTATGAACTGCTCTAGCAGGCATCTGGTTTTGATTTAATTTGTTACAACAATAAGTACACACACGTTGATCCAATCCCAAATCAAAACAATTTTCTACCATCAAGTATGTTGTAAAATCCTTCCATTCACTATTATTTTCCCTTTCACTTTTTCCATATAAATCCACTAACTTAGTCTGATTCTTATAATAAGTGCGTCGACAACACACACAAGTGAAATTTGGCCTCTCACTTGATTTCACCTCAAACGTCGCAATTTCCCTCTGGAAATTATCTGTACTGGAAACCTGTACACTATCTTCCACATTACTCTCTTCTTCTTGGTCAATTTCAACATTCTCCTCTTTACTTCCAAAGTAACAAAACTCAATTTCTTCACATATATTCTTCACATCTATTTCAGAACCATGCAAAAGAGCAGCGCATAATTGTTTTAGCATAATTGCTGGACTCTTAGCATAATACAACATTCTAACTAATTTCCTCACTTTATTATGATGCACTGCTAGCATCCTGAAATGATGAAAAACACTCTGGCATACTCTCCTGGAAAGACAAGCCAGTGAATGACCATGCAAACCTATCACTTCTCTCACTCTGCAAGGATCTAATTCTTGCAACAACTTCATTTTCTGCTTCAAACTTTTCTTACTAAATGACCGTATAAAATCACAAAGCAAATTGATGGAATCCTGTCGTACACTGCAAATACTACTACACTTCCAGGTGTACACAGGACCCTTAGGACGTCTCCCTAAAACCTCATTACCTAACACCTCTTCTATCTCTGTTCTCACAAGTTTTTCTTTTTCAACTGGACAACCATCTTTCACTTCATAAGCTCGACCACTGGTGTCAACTGCACGCACCAAATCATTATCCTGGAAATAACTCTCCTCATTAAAAAATGCCTCAGAGCTTGAACTATGCATCCATTCTCCAGAAAAAACTTCACAAAAATTACTACGATTAACTATTCTCTTCCATCTACTATTTCTTTTGAAATCATAAATTACCTTGTTTAGCTTCCTAATTCTATTGATTGTCAAAATAAATAACTTACGTTTAATTTCAAATGCCTGATCAATAACTTTCTCAACTATTTTTTTTCTCTTATAAAAAACCACTTTCTGCTGACCTTTCTTAATATTTTTTAACAAATTCCCAATTATCCTGTTGCGGAACATTCGTTTACGAATATCCCTAAACTGTTGTTTCCTTCTACTTTCATGCATAGAGTTATCTCTTACTCTAGCAGTAACATTTCTCATTGGCCTTTCCTTACCATTTGAATTCGGTCTCCTTTTCTGGAGTGAAACATTTTCTGTAGTAATATTTTTTTTACTACACATATTTCTTATGACTGTTTTTCGACTCTTACCCGGTGCTTTCTTGGTGACTTGACAAATCTTTTTGTTAGAGGACTGCTGCAATATTCCATGCTCCTGCTGTCTTTGACGTTTTCCAGCCTTTCTTACTCTTTCTTTGCTAGGCATCCTAAAATCTTGAAATAATGTGCAGTTGAATCTGTGGTAAAATATAATAAAAAATGTTATTAACCACTATTACCCAACAGTAAATTAATAACAGTCATCAAAAACTTAACACACTACTTAAGTATATAATATACTGAAGCCTATCTCCAATTTTTCACTGAACAGGACTCATCTCTTCTTAACCTTGGATAAACCTCACCTACTCTGTGTCCCCTGCACATAATTAAATGTAAAGGGGCAGATTTATATTAACTAGCACATCCCCAGGGATGCACCAGTTAACGTGCACCGCTGCTCTGCCACCCACGGTGTGCCGCATTTACAATCAGATAGGACAAAGCTACATCAAAACCCTGCGCCTGCTTGAAGCAGGCATAGATCTTGACGCAGGTAGGCTGAAAGCTAAAGCAACAACTAAGTGTCGTGTGCAGAAGTTACAAAAAAGGAAAAATGGCGTTTAAACCAGTAATGAGACCATGCTAACGTAATACAGAGTAAAAATATCCAGGATCTACATCAGTTTGGGGTTCACGAACCTGGCAGGTACAAGGCACTGAGGCTTTCCACCGTGCATGTCTCATCCCAAAACATATGTTGTTTGTGAATGAAACAATTTCCCAGACCAAATGCTTTGGATTGGCTACTTCTAAAAAATTAAACACCCCTACTATCCCGGAGTTAGAGGAATACGATGGTTGGAGTAATTTTACTCGTTGTCTATTAAAGATTTACAGGCCCTACTCCGTAATTCTTCCTTTAACATTTCCAGTATAAATCCAAAAGGTTGACTGCTTTGGCAACGTGCCTTATCCACGGTTTAATAACGCTGCCTTTTGCTTTATATAAGTTTTCAAATTGTATGAAATATATACCAATAGGTCGTTATTAACCTTTAGGTAGTGGTTTTCTTCATCAAGTCTGGTCGCTTCCATACACATACAGATTTTCAAAGATGATCAAGAACTTTATCTGAATGGAGAGGAATGCACTGAGACGCCAGATCATTCACTAATGTGTAGGCACAGACAGTTACACGGTTCATGCAACAAACACCGACCAAATATGGCTTGCGTGTTGCAAGGCACGCCAGTTCCTGCTATCATCCCCACGTTCAAGTTCTTGGAAAATGGTAGTTATTTGATGCTCAATAATGAAGATTGTTCTGGGTTAATTAAAAGTATTCATTTTATCGTAACAGTAAATGAACGGGTTATTTGCTGCAGAAATGTTCTATTTCCTCCCACACATGAACATAGGGAGTTTTCAATCTGGCCACAAATACCAACCTTGGGAGCACATTTCAACAGCATGGCAAGAATAAGAGCTCTTTTGTCTCAGAGAGAGGTGGCCTTGAGTTCGGCCCGTGAAACTTTCGTGCTTCACATAGCGAACACCCGTACAGAGGTGCAGACCCTTTTAAATACAGATTCGACTTTGCATTTCAGCAAGATTACCCATTCATTTCCATGCAGCAGGAGGCCCATAGGAATGAAGGTGCAATTTGCGATTAGCAATTACCTCATCGCAAATTACGAATTTTTCCGACGGTGCAGGGGTATCTCAAGAACACCCTGCTGCACCCCTGAAAAAAAAATTTGGGGTCATATGGCGCACATAAATTTTGAAAACATTCCTTTACCTCAAAAACGATTTTCAACTCATAATTTGAAAACACTGCACATGGGGAAATGACTTAAAATGTCCTTAAGACACATAAAAGCATTTTTTGATTGCCTTTGCAGCATGTTTCAGTCACCTTTAACATGCCTATGTAACGGAAACATTCAAAATCTAAATTTGCCATGCACAGGTGGGAGCATATTTACAAGCAATTTGCTCCACAGACAAACTTCTTACATTGAAATGGGAAAGACTCTCAATTACCTTATAAAGAAGCAGACACCATTATGTCCTTCTCATCAATATTAAAACCATTGCTTTTTCTCAAAAACGATTTACAAGTCATAATTTGAAAACACTCCACAGCTCCTATGCACATAAAAGCCCTGTCAGTACTAATACTTCACATTTTCTCCAATTACAATTTCTCAAACAAACAAAATCTATTTGTGAAACACTTGAGACAAAGCAACATTTGAAAAACACAACTTTCTTCATAATTTTCTCCTTAAAGCACACTATTTTCTATCTAAATTAAAGAAATTTTTTCTCACCTTAGCAAGTACTTTGAGTTTCAAAACAGTCTCAGAAACACACCAATTTGTCTTCAGCAGAGCAAAAGGTATGCACTCCAGAGTCTGCAGCTATCAAAAGCACAGAAATGCTGTAATTCCTCACACAGATCTCTCATGTCACCCAATCAAAACTCTTCCCTCACTTTTTTTCAAAGCAAAACCCTTCCCCCCTCTGCCCCCTCTCTGCTTTTTCTGCATAGCAACCACCTCTTGCAAGACCTCTCACACAACAATGTTGCAATTGAACTCTGAACTCTCAGTGCACCTGCATATCCAAAGCATTCTTTCATTTAATGATTTTTTCTTCGCCACTCAAAATACATCTTTCAACGAACTCATCCATGCACACTAACTTTCTGTTTTCAGCAATCAAAATCCACCAATCACTCTTACTGCTTCATTAACACAGAAACTCCTCAGTTTTTTCATTTTACACTCTCATTTTTCATCTGACTGCAGGAGAACCTTCTCTCGCCATGTTTTCTGTCTGGATTGTTGGACATAGCTACATCTATTGGGCTCAAAGGTACGCTGAAAACAGGAATTTACCTAACCTCAATTTACAAGATGTGGAAATTAAGTGGTTTGGCCACAGAGGATTAAAATGTCACCAATTGATACCATTGGTGAAAACCTTTATGCATTTGCCAAAACCTGACCTGTTAATTGTGCACTGTGGAGGTAATGATTTGGGCACTTTGACTGGGGTAGGTCTGGAAATGCTTTTAAAGGACACCTTTGAGCAATTGATGGCACTTTTTCCTCAGACTGCCTTGGTATATTCAAATATATGCCAAAGACAGAAATGGAGGTGGTCGAACCAATTTTGTCCACAAATTGAGAAATCGAGGAAGCATGTAAACAAATCTGTTTCAGCTTACATGAGAGACCATGGAATGGGCTCCCTGTACAACAATAACTTGCGTTACTACATGCAAGATATCTACAGAGGAGATGGAGTTCACTTCTCAGATGAGGGCAACAGAGTTTTCACTCTGAATTTAAGAATGTGCATTGGTACCTACTTATAAGTACCTAAATGTACCATAAACCCAAAAGCTCTTCTCAGAGCTACCCTACATCTGATCACTCACAATTATTATTGTACTCTAACTTTTTTCACTAATTTTCAAGAAAGTACGCTCCCCAGAACGCTTCCCGGTTCGCGAACCGAGCGCACTCCACGCAAAAAAACTAAAAAAACGGTATATCTTTTTTTGCCCTGCGAGAACCTTTCAAAGCCTCCACATCAAACCTAGGGGGTCAGGGACGATCTACTATGCCCCCTTATGGTCATTTGCCCCTTCGCTTTGGCCTCCTCTTGTCTCTCGATCCTACCGAGAGACAAGATGGCGGCCGCTACGGACTGTTTGGAATGTTTACAGACGCCGAAAAACCAATCAGCTTCGCAAACCTCCGTAACGCGAAAAGTACGCGAAGCGGAGCGCTGTTACAGATATATATCTTTTTTTGAACGTTAATTTCTCAAAATCCACTGGAGCACATATATTGAGACCTAGCAAAGGCACATCGGGCTACCAGTCCCTACAATTTTGCCAAGTTTCGTGCAAATCCATTCAGCCGTTCGATTATTATTATTATTTTTTTTTTTGCCCCGCGGGGCCCTTTTAAAACCTCCACATCAAACCTAGGGGGTCAGCGAGGATCTACTATTCCCCCTTATGGTCATTTGCCCCTTCGCTTTCGCCTCCTCTTGTCTCTCGATCCTACCGAGAGACAAGATGGCGGCCGCTACGGACTGTTTGGAATGTTGACAGACGCCGGAGAACCAATCAGCTTCGCTTCACAAAGCTCCGTTGCGCGAAAAGTCCGCGAACCAGACCGCTGCCTGGTCCGCGCTTACAGATATATATCTTTTTTTAAACGTTAATTTCTCAAAATCCACTGGAGCACATATATTGAGACCTACAAAAGGCACATCGGGCTACCAGTCCCTACAATTTTGCCAAGTTTCGTGCAAATCCATTCAGCCGTTCGGGCTAAAAGTGAGGCCAACCGCCCTATGGAAATTAACATGGGAAAAACGCGTTTTGGGACCCCCCTCTTTTCTCGGCCCGCCCTTGACGAACCCCCCCCAAATTTTCAAAGGCTGCTCAGAAACAAAATGTGCCATTTTCCTGAAAATTTCAGCCAATTCCGTCCACAAACGGCAAAGTTATTAGACATAGAATTTTCAAAAAACCCATAGAGAAAAAATCCTAACTATATATACCTACTGGCGACCGCCAGTAGGTAATATATATATATATATATATATATATATATATATATATATATATATATATTTTAATTTGGTGGTGTGTGTGTATGTATATATATGTGTGTACGCTGTTGCCGCATGTGGGAAAGCTGTTCCATAGGTTATGGGCTGGACTGGCACTCTGCGGCTCATGCAGTGCCGATTCACCTATCCCATTTGGGCCAGAGACAGGCTGCCGGCACTACGAGTCCCATAAGGCTTTGGGAACTCTTATGAAGTAGCCCATTGGTGGGTTAATATTTAAAATAAAGTGTCATCAGCATGGTTAATTATTGGAGTACAATCCAACAAGAAAAGAGTGATCAAAAGTGTGCTATATCAATTCTTTAGCAGTAGTGACTCCTCCAAGGGCTGAGCACACAAATTGATACCAAAATGGGAGGGAAGGTGGAGAAAGGTTAGTGAGGGGGGGGGAAAGGGGATATACCAGGTTAGTAAGAAGAACCCTCACTCACCAATCTGGTCGGTGACTTGCTTTATCATGGGGTTCCCACAGGGTAGACCGAATGTCTGCCCAGTGTGCTTCAACGCCTGTTGTTACTGCGGAGCTGGTTAATTGTGATTTTGAGTGGTGCAAAAAAGGGGGGAGTGGTTGTGTGATGTTAAAAGAAAACAGTCAGTGTCTCGAAAAACTTTTTAATTTTAGACTAGACTGCGTTCGTTAAAAAACGGTGTAACGGACGCCAAATTATTGAAAGTTTGAACCATTAGTGTTTTGATGTGTGTAGAAAATGGTCAACATGTTTCTGCTCATTGTTGGCTTAGGTCAACCGAGCTTTCATCAGGACCAGTGTGCACCCCTGGCGGTATACACACGCTAAGGTGTATCGTAACCTAGGGGTGTGTAAAATCAGTGTACCAAAACTCACGGTTACCATGGACTGTCCTGGAATTTCCCAGCGTCCAAACCCTTGTGAAGATAACGTAGGGAAACAAAAAATAGACATATAGCAACATCTCAATCAGTTAATCCAATGCAATGATAGGAGCAAGTAGATATTTGCCTTAGGTAATGTGAATAGTTGCCGTGTCGATATCCACCTTTACATACCATAGAGTGCAATATGATGTCTGTAGTAAGGATCTCTGTGCCTAATTGCTAAGGTTTTTGCATCAGAAACAACATGTGGTGTGGCATGCACAGGTAATTCTTTGCGCATGCAAATCTCTAAAACACTTGGTTAAGTGACTGCTAAACTTGTATTCCTGAATACTATCATAATACACAGTCGCATTAAGTGGTCTACGAAGTGAGGGCTCCTAACCAATCAAAAGAGTGCTTGCCGCACCCTTGCGGGGGGTACAGCCACCGTAGTATGGAGAAAAACGCAATTGTGAGGGATATGCTCTTTAAAATCTTACGTGTCGAAGCGTAAGTTGCCGCCTCCGTGGGCTCACGGCGGGGATATGTTTCTTCACGCCAAGTGAAGAGCGTGAGGAGCTGTAGTAATATAGAAGGAAAGTCAATTAAAAACATGAAAAGGGCTAGTATGTATGTCTAATCGTTTTATTGGAGAGAAAGTATTCAGTCATATGCCCACACCCATAGTATGTCTAGCGTATCCGAAGTGGATGTAGAGTTGGGAGTAGTGGTGACCGCGTGCATATTCGCTCTATTAATTCAAGTGTCCCCTTATTGGCATTTATCAATGCGGCTGCTCGAAAACATAGCGTGGTGGTGGTACGCTACGTAAAGTGTAGCAGAATTAATTTAAATGAATATAAACAAACACCCTGGTAACCAGTGTTCCTTTACATGGAAGTGTTAAATGACACCGCGTGCATATTCGCTCTATTAATTTCAGTGTCCCCTTATTGGCGTATATCAATGCGGCTGCTCGAAAACATAGCATGATGGTGGTACGCTACGCAAGTTGTATTTAGAGCCAGCAGGGAGAGGTGTGGCGCCGCGGCCAGGGCGACTGACGCTGGAATCTGGGGATCAGGGTTCGATCCCCGGCTCCGGCGGCAGGTTAGCCCAGCACCATGTGACTCTGGGCAATAGCTCGCTTAATCTTCCCGACGGCCCCCAGCGCCTAGAGACCCTTACGGGTGATTGTGCGCTTTACAAATGTGGATTATTATTATTATTATTAATTACTTTAAATTAATACAAACAAACACCCTGATAACCAGTGTTCCTTTACATGGAGGTGTTCAATATTTACGGGGGAAATTCGTTGCGTTATCTAATGCGACCGTGAGCGAAAGGACAAGGGGTACCACATACATGGTAAATTGATGGATTGGGTAGTCCCCTTTATTGAGTAGCGGCATTTATAAGTGCGGCTATACCATGCGCTCGAACTATCATTATGTTAGAGACAAAACAGGGTACAATCGATCACTGGCATATTTAGGCAGCTGAATTCATTTAAATGACATTAGACAAACACCCTGGTAACAAGTGTCCCTCTCCACGGAAGTGTAAAATATTATCAAAGGAATCTTGTATTGTTACATACAAGTGGCCGTAAACGAAGGAGGGTTGATAGATTAAAAAGTCCCCCTTGTGGAGTAGCGGCATATATAAATAAATAAATGCGGCTATGTAAACGGTTGCGCGGTGGTAGGGCGCTCGAAGATGCAATGTGTTAGAGGCTATAGGGGTACAAACGATCCCTGACACAGCAAAACTTACTTCTTACTTGGCGGCTCCCCTCGTATCAACTTAACTCCGGCTGCATCCGTGGCCCGAATGAGCCAAAGCAGGGATTGCTATTGCAGGGCAGGAGGCATGCTCCCACCCTGTCATAGCAAACAGCAATGTCCTGGGGGTGGGCACCCTGGGACATTGCAGGAGCCGGCCCCCTGGGAGTGGCAGTCCCCAGGGCCACGAAGGGCTCCAGGAGGGGGGCCGCATGGCCCCCATCCCTCCATTTGCATAGCCCCAGAGAGGTGGTGGTCCCCGGGGTGGGGGTTCTGCAACGGAAACCCGTATTTAAATATTCAATGCCTCAGGGAGGTGTGGGGGGGCTTGAGCCTGATTTTGTACCAGTGAAATGTCCAACTAACTATAACGTCCCTGAAACTTGTGTTTTTTCGATGAATTTCTAAAGTTTTTAAATCATAATTTCTTACTATAACGTCCCTGAAACCTATGGTTATTTCAGTCAAAATATATATATATATTCACTGAAAAAAACAATCGTTTTCAGGGACGTTATAGCTAGTTGGACATTTCACTCTTACAAAACCAGAGAAATGTGTCCGTTATAGTTAGTTCAGCTAACTATAACTTGCGCCCCCACATGGTCAGTGACATCACTGATGACATCTCAAATGACATCACTGATGATATCATCCAGTGACTGTGTGTTTCTGAAAAGTATGTTCAATATATATATATAAATATGCCAAGGTGTATTGAAGAGTAAGAGGGTGTATAAGTGTTTGAATGGATGATTTGTACGTGTGTGACTGTCTGTATAAGTGAGTGATTAAATGTGTCTTAGTGACTGCATGGGTTAGTGACTAAACTGTGTAAATGTCTGTATCAGTCTGTCAGTTGGTGTGCAAGCAGTTGCATGGGTTGGTGAGTAGCTAAATGAGTGTCTATATGGGTTATTGATTGGTTGTCTGAGAATCTGTATGGGTGCCTGAGTGCCTGTGTGGGTGGGTGGGGGGGGGGTGTGACTCTGTGCATGGATGTGTGAGTGGGTGATTCACTGGGTGTATGGGTTCAAGAGTGCATCTGTGAAGGGCTGTATGGGTGGGTGAGTGTGTATATGGGTATGTTGGTGAGTGAATGGATGTCTCAGTGGTGCATGTGTGAGTAACTACATATGTGAAAGGCAGTATGTGTGCATGTCAGAGTATATAAATGAACTATATGTGAGAGTGAGTGATTGTGAGAGGGGCTGTATTGATGAGTGTGTGGTCGTATCATTGGTTGTATAAGAGAGTAAGTAAGTAAGTGAGGTGGTGTTTGTATAACTGTATAGTTGAGTAAATGGAAGTGTGATACATCTTTTGCATGACTGACTAGGTGTGTGAGTAATACTATGGAAGAGTGGCGGTGTGTGAGTGTCTGTATAGGTGTATGTGTACATATGATAGTGCTATACTGATGAGTGACTCCATGTATGAGTGACTTTATGGGTGAATGAGTGGATGTGTGTGTAGACCTAGGAATCAATGAGTGGTTATGTGGTAACTGGTATTGCTGTATCTATGGTTTTGAAAATGTATTTTAGAGTAGGTGTATCAAAGGTTATATTAAGGTGTGAGGAGGTGCATCAGATTATCATGTGGATGATGTTATCAGTGATGTCATCAGTGATGTTATCAGTGATGTCGCTGACCATGTCATAAATGATATAATATGTGACGTTATCAACAGTGCATTGCGGGGACGCGAGTTATTGTTAGCTGAACTAAGTATAGCGGATGAATTTCTCTGGTTTTGTACGAGTGACATGTCCAACTAACTATAATGTCCCTGAAATCGATGTTTTTTTCAGTGAATCTCAAAGGTTTTTAAATGCTAATTTCTAACTATAACGTCCCTGAAACCTTAGTTTTTTTCAGTGAATATCAAAGGTTTTTTAAAATGCTAATTTCTAACTATAATGTCTCTAAAACCTATGGTTTTTCCAGTGAATTTTAAAGGTTTTTTTAAAAGCTAATTTCTAACTATAACGTCTCTGAAACCTATGGTATTTTCAATGACTTTCAAAGGTTTTTTAAATGCTAATTTCTAACTATATCTACAGAGGTAGGATGTGCAGAAAGAGGAAGAAAAGCGCAGAAAGAAGAAAGAGAAATGCAGAAAGAGGCAACAGAAGTCCAGAAAGACAAAGAAAGGTACAGAAAGAAGTAAGAGATGTGCACAAACTAACAAAGGAGCAGAAATAGGCCTTGTTGCAAAGTCATCCTGTGCCCCCAACTTTTTGCTGACGGGTACTGGTGGTGACTAACCAGGCCTAGAGCCAGTGCTATGCTAAAAGGCACTTAGAATACAGTGAAAACAACTACATACATTAGGGAACACTATGCGTTGGGGTTCCCCTGTGATTGGCACAACCTCCTCTGTAAGGCCCTCGAACATAATAGGGCAGGGGGATTAAAACTACCACCAATTCATAGGTGCAGAATGATGCTTCTTTAAGTAGTAGTCACATTTGCAGAGTGGTGGAGAAAGGGTGTAGGGCCTCCAACCAGCGCTCCGAAATTCCGCCGCATAGGACTTACAGGAGGTACCAGGAGGGCTTCTTAGCCCCCAAAGTCCCTCAGGAGTAAATTGAACTTCATCCCCCATCTTTTAGTATGTTAGGAGGTGTGTTTTCAGAGTGGTGGAGAAAGGGGGGCATGGCCTCGAAAGACGTCTTAGCAATCCCACTGTGTGGGACTTACTGCAGGTAACAAGAGTGGTAGTTGGCCCCCAAGAACATCCTTGGGGGCCAACTACTGCTCCCATTACCTCCAGTAAGTCCCACACAGCAGGATTGCTAAGATCTCATAGCAGGCCACGCCCCCTTCACCCACCACTCTGCAAACGCGCTCCCTGGCATGCTCTTAGAAGGGGATTGAAGTCCCCTTCGCTGCTGGGGGTCCTTTAGGGGCCAACTAGCCTACCTCTTACCTCCAGTAAGCCCCACACAGTGGGATTGCTGAGAGGAAGACAAAGGCCACGCCCCCTTTCCCCACCACTCTGCAAACGCACCTCCTGGTGCGTTCAAAGTTGGGGCATTAGGTCTTCTTCATTCCTGAGGGTACCTCCAATAAGTGCTACACACCTGGATTGCTGAGAGTGGTCTGTGTGGCATGCAGCAGTGTGAGGCGTGCAGCAGTGTGAGGGGTGCAGCAGTGTGAGGCATGCAGCAGCGTGCAGCAGTGTGAGTAATGCAGCAGTGTGCAGAGGGCAGCAGTGTGAGGCATGCAGCAGTGTGAGGCGTGCAGAAGTGAGAGGCATGCAGCAGTGTGCAGCAGTGTGAGGCGTGCAGCAGTGTGTGGCGTGCAGCAGTGTGAGGCGTGCAGCAGTGTGTGGCGTGCAGCAGTGTGTGGCGTGCAGCAGTGTGTGGCATGCAGCAGTGTGTGGCGTGAAGCAGTGTGAGGCGTGCAGCAGTGTGAAGCGTGCAGCAGTGTGAGGCGTGCAGCATTGTGTGGCGTGCAGCAGTGTGTGGCATGCAGCAGTGTGAGGCATGCAGCAGTGTGAGGCGTGCAGCAGTGTGTGGCATGCAGCAGTGTGTGGCATGCAGCAGTGTGTGGCGTGCAGCAGTGTGAGGCGTGCAGCAGTGTGTGGCGTGCAGCAGTGTGTGGCGTGCAGCAGTGTGTGGTGTGCAGCAGTGTGATGCGTACAGCAGTGTGATGCGTGCAGCAGTGCGATGCATGCAGCAGTTTGAGGCCTGCAGCAGTGTGAGGCGTGCAGCAGTGTGAGGCGTGCAGCAGTGTGAGTAACGCAGCAGTGTGAGTAATGCAGTAGTGTGAGTAATGCAGCAGTGTGCGGCATGCAGCAGTGTGAGGCGTGCAGCAGTGTGAGGGGTGCAGCAGTGTGAGGCATGCAGCAGTGTGCCGTGCAGCAGTGTGCAGCGTGCAGCAGTGTGAGGCGTGCAGCAGTGTGAGGCATGCAGCAGTATGAGGCGTACAGCAGTGTGAGGCGTGCAGCAGCGTGCAGCAGTGTGAGTAATGCAGCAGTGTGCAGAGGGCAGCAGTGTGAGGCATGCAGCAGTGTGAGGCGTGCAGCAGTGTGAGGCGTGCAGCAGTGTGAGGCGTGCAGCAGTGTGTGGCGTGCAGCAGTGTACAGCATGCAGCAGTCGACTGGGGAGTGCATTGAATTAATTTCCCCTTTCTTTCTGTAAAGGAACTACATAGTTGTTTTGAAACATCTGGTACTCTTCAGCCCTTGGAAGAGAGGGAGCTGCTGTCTACACTTACCTGCCTTCTAAGCACAGAAGCGTTTAAGGACCACCACATCAGAAAAGAGTTTGTGGAGGCCTTGGGGAGACAAAAGGCTGTTCATTGGCTGATTCCTCAAACACTTGTCCTTGTTCTTAGATAAGAACTAGGACAACTGTTTGAGGAATCAGCCAATGAACAAAGGGGACAGAATATGCTCAAGCACAATCCAGGTCTCTCAGGCAACATATCAGCTTACCTGGAGCTCTGGAAAAAAGTGCTGCTTTTAGAAGCACTTGTTTCCCATTATTGCTGTCTCTCAGAGGCACAATATACCTAAGAAATTCAGGTAGAACTGAAGCTGCCACCTCGCACACCCAATGTGTACCTATACACTGTTAGACCTGGCAGTAGAAAGGTTGCAGACCAACCTGCCATTTGCCTTCTCCTTTGTTGTGGTACTCTGCCCACTAAGTCCATATTTACGAGCCGCCTGTTTTTTTGTATTTTTTAAACAGCCATTAATATTTGGAATTACATCATCAACGATTAAGGATTTCTTCCTGTCTGTTTGATTATTGTATTCATATTTTTTGTTACATGTATACAGTTAGTTGTGATTTATATTTAGTATGTGTACATGAATTATAATTATTGTTACATTATGTAAAATGTATAATTTATATAGAAAGTTGCGGAGTTCAGTTTAAAAATATATCCGAGCATTTTTACATTTTAATTATTGTTTAAGAAGTGAAGCAACTCGTGGCTGGTAGATTCTTTGTACTGAGCCTACTCTTAACTAAAATGTAAGCGGTTTCACTTTCTGTCAGGACCACTGTAATTATGCAGCAGGAGAGAGTCAAATTATGCCGCAGGGTTGAGTAAATTTTGCGGCAAGAAAAGTCAAACTATGCAGCATAAATGTGGCACGTTTTGTGATAGTATTACTTCATTATTTCGTCCTTTTTAGGGCTCGGGCCTACGCCACCACGAAGTGGGAGGCGGAGCTTCCGAGCTCTTATGTATTTAGAAAAAAAAAGAATTCTGAAAGGGGTCCTACTGGCACATTCTTTAGTGCGCGTCTGCGTTTTTTATGGCATCTGCCTAGTGATTCGTCTTCGCTGTGCTGTCTATTTAGTAGCCTTGACGTGATAGGGTATATTTACTTTTCGTCCGTCATTTATTGCAGTTGTATGACATATTCTGTGCGCGAACGAGCACGGCAGAGTGATTAATCTTAATTAGGAGCTGTCAGAGTGCCCGTGTAATGCAATCCAGATGGTGCGAGCGCGTTCACCATTGCATTGCATGTATCATGCGCGCGTTTAACATTTACCTTTCGCGCACGGCAGTCCATTCATTTTAATTAGGAGCTGTCAGAGTGCCGCGTTCACGGCGGAGATAATGGAAAGAATTTTCCTGTAGCTTCAAGGGCAGTCACAGTTGATTTTTTTTAAGATATCTCGCATACAAGCACCCTTGCCTCGCCAATCCGCGTGTCTTTTAAAATAAAACAATATGGTAGAGTTTAACAGAGATTTTCGCAATAAACAAAAACAGCTATGTAGATTGCAGCGTGTTTTATTTGCCATCACCTTGAGTTGATTTTTACGTACGTTTTTCACACACACACAGTACACAATCTACAGACAGAGCATATCTACAGGCTAGCGATGACAGTGCATATCTGCAGGCTAGTGAAGCCAATGCATATCTACAGGCTAGCGATGACAGTGCATATCTACAGGCTAGCGATGACAGAGCATATCTACAGGCTAGCGATGACAGTGCATATCTACAGGCTAGTGAAGCAAATGCATATCTACAGGCTAGCGATGACAGTGCATATCTACAGGCTAGCGATGACAGAGCATATCTACAGGCTAGCGATGACAGTGCATATCTACAGGCTAGCGATGACAGTGCATATCTACAGGCTAGCGATGACAATGCATATCTACAGGCTAGCGATGACAGAGCATATCTACAGGCTAGCGATGACAGTGCATATCTACAGGCTTGTGAAGCCAATGCATATCTACAGGCTAGCGATGACAGTGCATATCTACAGGCTAGTGAAGCCAATGCATATCTACAGGCTAGCGATGACAGTGCATATCTACAGGCTAGCGATGACAGAGCATATCTACAGGCTAGCGATGACAGTGCATATCTACAGGATAGCGATGACAGTGCATATCTACAGGCTAGCGATGATAATGCATATCTACAGGCTAGCGATGACAGCGCATATCTACAGGATAGCAATGACAGCGAATATCTACAGGCTAGTGAAGCCAATGCATATCTACAGGCTAGCGATGACAGTGCATATCTACAGGCTAGTGAAGCCAATGCATATCTACAGGCTAGCGATGACAGTGCATATCTACAGGCTAGTGAAGCCAATGCATATCTACAGGCTAGCGATGACAGTGCATATCTACAGGCTAGTGAAGCCAATGCATATCTACAGGCTAGCGATGACAGTGCATATCTACAGGCTAGCGATGACAGAGCATATCTACAGGCTAGCGATGACAGTGCATATCTACAGGCTAGCGATGATAATGCATATCTACAGGCTAGCGATGACAGCGCATATCTACAGGATAGCAATGACAGTGCATATCTACAGGCTAGCGATGATAATGCATATCTACAGGCTAGCGATGACAGTGCATATCTACAGGCTAGTGAAGCCAATGCATATCTGCAGGCTAGCGATGACAGCGATGACAGTGCATATCTACAGGCTAGTGAAGCCAATGCATATCTACAGGCTAGCAATGACAATGCATATCTACAGGCTAGCGATGAAAGAGCATATCTACAGGCTAGCAATGACAGTGCATATCTACAGGCTTGTGAAGCCAATGCATATCTACAGGCTAGCGATGACAGTGCATATCTACAGGCTAGCGATGACAGAGCATATCTACAGGCTAGCGATGACAGTGCATATCTACAGGCTAGTGAAGCCAATGCATATCTACAGGCTAGCGATGACAGTGCATATCTACAGGCTAGCGATGACAAAGCATATCTACAGGCTAGCGATGACAGTGCATATCTACAGGCTAGTGAAGCCAATGCATATCTACAGGCTAGCGATGACAGTGCATATCTACAGGCTAGCGATGACAGAGCATATCTACAGGCTAGCGATGACAGTGCATATCTACAGGCTAGCGATGACAGTGCATATCTACAGGCTAGCGATGACAATGCATATCTACAGGCTAGCGATGACAGAGCATGTCTACAGGATAGCGATGACAGTGCATATCTACAGGATTTTGAAGCCAATGCATATCTACAGGCTAGCGATGACAGTGCATATCTACAGGCTAGCGATGACAGAGCATATCTACAGGCTAGCGATGACAGTGCATAACTACAGGCTAGTGAAGCCAATGCATATCTACAGGCTAGCGATGCCAGTGCATATCTACAGGCTAGCGATGACGGTGCATATCTACAGGCTAGTGAAGCCAATGCATATCTGCAGGCTAGCGATGACAGTGCATATCTACAGGCTAGTGAAGCCAATGCATATCTACAGGCTAGCGATGACAATGCATATCTACAGGCTAGCGATGACAGAGCATATCTACAGGCTAGCGATGACAGTGCATATCTACAGGCTTGTGAAGCCAATGCATATCTACAGGCTAGCGATGACAGCGCATATCTACAGGCTAGCGATGACAGAGCATATCTACAGGCTAGCGATGACAGTGCATATCTACAGGCTAGTGAAGCCAATGCATATCTACAGGCTAGCGATGACAGTGCATATCTACAGGCTAGCGATGACAGAGCATATCTACAGGCTAGCGATGACAGTGCATATCTACAGGCTAGCGATGACAGTGCATATCTACAGGCTAGTGAAGCCAATGCATATCTACAGGCTAGCGATGACAGTGCATATCTACAGGCTAGCGATGACAGAGCATATCTACAGGCTAGCGATGACAGTGCATATCTACAGGCTAGCGATGACAGTGCATATCTACAGGCTAGCGATGACAATGCATATCTACAGGCTAGCGATGACAGAGCATATCTACAGGCTAGCGATGACAGTGCATATCTACAGGCTTTTGAAGCCAATGCATATCTACAGGCTAGCGATGACAGTGCATATCTACAGGCTAGCGATGACAGTGCATATCTACAGGCTAGCGATGACAGAGCATATCTACAGGCTAGCGATGACAGTGCATAACTACAGGCTAGTGAAGCCAATGCATATCTACAGGCTAGCGATGACAGTGCATATCTACAGGCTAGCGATGACAGAGCATATCTACAGGCTAGCGATGACAGTGCATATCTACAGGCTAGTGAAGCCAATGCATATCTACAGGCTAGCGATGACAGTGCATATCTACAGGCTAGCGATGACAGAGCATATCTACAGGCTAGCGATGACAGCGCATATCTACAGGCTAGTGAAGCCAATGCATATCTACAGGCTAGCGATGACAGTGCATATCTACAGGCTAGTGAAGCCAATGCATATCTACAGGCTAGCGATGACAGTGCATATCTACAGGCTAGCGATGATAATGCATATCTACAGGCTAGCGACGACAGTGCATATCTACAGGATAGCAATGACAGCGCATATCTACAGGCTAGCGATGACAGAGCATATCTACAGGCTAGCGATGACAGTGCATATCTACAGGCTAGTGAAGCCAATGCATATCTACAGGCTAGCGATGACAGTGCATATCTACAGGCTAGCGATGACAGAGCATATCTAGAGGCTAGCGATGACAGTGCATATCTACAGGCTAGCGATGACAGTGCATATCTACAGGCTAGCGATGACAATGCATATCTACAGGCTAGTGAAGCCAATGCATATCTACAGGCTAGCAATGACAGTGCATATCTACAGGCTAGTGAAGCCAATGCATATCTACAGGCTAGCGATGACAGTGCATATCTACAGGCTAGCGATGATAATGCATATCTACAGGCTAGCGACGACAGCGCATATCTACAGGATAGCAATGACAGCGCATATCTACAGGCTAGCGATGACAGAGCATATCTACAGGCTAGCGATGACAGTGCATATCTACAGGCTAGTGAAGCCAATGCATATCTACAGGCTAGCGATGACAGTGCATATCTACAGGCTAGCGATGACAGAGCATATCTACAGGCTAGCGATGACAGTGCATGTCTACAGGCTAGCGATGACAGTGCATATCTACAGGCTAGCGATGACAATGCATATCTACAGGCTAGCGATGACAGAGCATATCTACAGGCTAGCGATGACAGTGCATATCTACAGGCTAGTGAAGCCAATGCATATCTACAGACTAGCGATGACAGAGCATATCTACAGGCTAGCGATGACAGTGCATATCTACAGGATAGCGATGATAATGCATATCTACAGGCTAGCGATGACAGCGCATATCTACAGGATAGCAATGACAGTGCATATCTACAGGCTAGCGATGACAGTGCATATCTACAGGCTAGCGATGACGGTGCATATCTACAGGCTAGTGAAGCCAATGCATATCTACAGGCTAGCGATGACAGCGATGACAGTGCATATCTACAGGCTACTGAAGCCAATGCATATCTACAGGCTAGCAATGACAATGCATATCTACAGGCTAGCGATGACAGAGCATATCTACAGGCTAGCGATGACAGTGCATATCTACAGGCTTGTGAAGCCAATGCATATCTACAGGCTAGCGATGACAGTGCATATCTACAGGCTAGGGATGACAGAGCATATCTACAGGCTAGCGATGACAGTGCATATCTACAGGCTAGTGAAGCCAATGCATATCTACAGGCTAGCGATGACAGTGCATATCTACAGGCTTGCGATGACAGAGCATATCTACAGGCTAGCGATGACAGTGCACATCTACAGGCTAGCGATGACAGTGCATATCTACAGGCTAGTTAAGCCAATGCATATCTACAGGCTAGCGATGACAGTGCATATCTACAGGCTAGCGATGACAGAGCATATCTACAGGCTAGCGATGACAGTGCATATCTACAGGCTAGCGATGACCGTGCATATCTACAGGCTAGCGATGACAATGCATATCTACAGGCTAGCGATGACAGAGCATATCTACAGGCTAGCGATGACAATGCATATCTACAGGCTAGCGATGACAGAGCATATCTATAGGCTAGCGATGACAGTGCATATCTACAGGCTTTTGAAGCCAATGCATATCTACAGGCTAGCGATGACAGTGCATATCTACAGGCTAGCGATGACAGAGCATATCTACAGGCTAGCGATGTCAGTGCATAACTACAGGCTAGTGAAGCCAATGCATATCTACAGGCTAGCGATGACAGTGCATATCTACAGGCTAGCGATGACAGAGCATATCTACAGGCTAGTGATGACAGTGCATATCTACAGGCCAGCGGCGACAGCGCATATCTACAGGATAGCAATGACAGCGCATATCTACAGGCTATCGATGACAGAGCATATCTACAGGCTAGCAATGACAGTGCATATATACAGGCTAGTGAAGCCAATGCATATCTACAGGCTAGCGATGACAGTGCATATCTACAGGCTAGCGATGACAGAGCATATCTACAGGCTAGCGATGACAGTGCATATCTACAGGCTAGCGATGACGGTGCATATCTACAGGCTAGCGATGACAATGCATATCTACAGGCTAGCGATGACAGAGCATATCTACAGACTAGCGATGACAGTGCATATCTACAGGCTTGTGAAGCCAATGCATATCTACAGGCTAGCGATGACAGTGCATATCTACAGGCTAGCGATGACAGAGCATATCTACAGGCTAGCGATGACAGTGCATATCTACAGGCTAGTGAAGCCAATGCATATCTACAGGCTAGCGATGACACTGCATATCTACAGGCTAGCGATGACATAGCATATCTACAGGCTAGCGATGACAGTGCATATCTACAGGATAGCGATGACAGTGCATATCTACAGGCTAGCGATGATAATGCATATCTACAGGCTAGCGATGACAGCGCATATCTACACGATAGCAATGACAGCGCATATCTATAGGCTAGTGAAGCCAAAGCATATCTACAGGCTAGCGATGACAGTGCATATCTACAGGCTAGTGAAGCCAATGCCTATCTACAGGCTAGCGATGACAGTGCATATCTACAGGCTAGTGAAGCCAATGCATATCTACAGGCTAGCGATGACAGTGCATATGTACAGGCTAGCGATGACAGAGCATATCTACAGGCTAGCGATGACAGTGCATATCTACAGGCTAGCGATGATAATGCATATCTACAGGCTAGCGATGACAGCGCATATCTACAGGATAGCAATGACAGTGCATATCTACAGGCTAGCGATGACAGAGCATATCTACAGGATAGCAATGTCAGCGCATATCTACAGGCTAGCGATGACAGTGCATATCTACAGGCTAGCGATGACGGTGCATATCTACAGGCTACCGATGATAATGCATATATACAGGCTAGCGATGACAGCGCATATCTACAGGATAGCAATGACAGCGCATATCTACAGGCTAGTGAAGCCAATGCATATCTACAGGCTAGCGATGACAGTGCATATCTACAGGCTAGTGAAGCCAATGCATATCTACAGGCTAGCGATGACAATGCATATCTACAGGCTAGCGATGACGGTGCATATCTACAGGCTAGTGAAGCCAATGCATATCTACAGGCTAGCAATGACAGCGATGACAGTGCATATCTACAGGCTAGTGAAGCCAATGCATATCTACAGGCTAGCGATGACAGTGCATATCTACAGGCTAGAAATGACAGAGCATATCTACAGGCTAGCGATGACAGTGCATATCTACAGGCTAGTGAAGCCAATGCATATCTACAGGCTAGCAATGACAGTGCATATCTACAGGCTAGCGATGACAGAGCATATCTACAGGCTAGCGATGACAGTGCATATCTATAGGCTTGTGAAGCCAATGCATATCTACAGGCTAGCGATGACAATGCATATCTACAGGCTAGCGATGACAGAGCATATCTACAGGCTAGCAATGACAGTGCATATCTACAGGCTAGTGAAGCCAATGCATATCTACAGGCTAGTGATGACAGTGCATATCTACAGGCTAGCGATGACAGAGCATATCTACAGGTTAGCAATGACAGTGCATATCTACAGGCTAGTGAAGCCAATGCATATCTACAGGCTAGTGATGACAGTGCATATCTACAGGCTAGCGATGACAGAGCATATCTACAGGCTAGCGATGACAGTGCATATCTACAGGCTAGCGATGACAGTGCATATCTACAGGCTTGCGATGACAGAGCATATCTACAGGCTAGCGATGACAGTGCACATCTACAGGCTAGCGATGACAGTGCATATCTACAGGCTAGTTAAGCCAATGCATATCTACAGGCTAGCGATGACAGTGCATATCTACAGGCTAGCGATGACAGAGCATATCTACAGGCTAGCGATGACAGTGCATATCTACAGGCTAGCGATGACCGTGCATATCTACAGGCTAGCGATGACAATGCATATCTACAGGCTAGCGATGACAGAGCATATCTACAGGCTAGCGATGACAATGCATATCTACAGGCTAGCGATGACAGAGCATATCTATAGGCTAGCGATGACAGTGCATATCTACAGGCTTTTGAAGCCAATGCATATCTACAGGCTAGCGATGACAGTGCATATCTACAGGCTAGCGATGACAGAGCATATCTACAGGCTAGCGATGTCAGTGCATAACTACAGGCTAGTGAAGCCAATGCATATCTACAGGCTAGCGATGACAGTGCATATCTACAGGCTAGCGATGACAGAACATATCTACAGGCTAGCGATGACAGTGCATATCTACAGGATAGCGATGACAGTGCATATCTACAGGCTAGCGATGATAATGCTTATCTACAGGCTAGCGATGACAGCGCATATCTACAGGATAGCAATGACAGCGCATATCTACAGGCTAGTGAAGCCAATGCATATCTACAGGCTACTGATGACGGTGCATATCTACAGGCTACCGATGATAATGCATATATACAGGCTAGCGATGACAGTGCATATCTACAGGCTAGCGATGACAGAGCATATCTACAGGCTAGTGATGACAGTGCATATCTACAGGCCAGCGGCGACAGCGCATATCTACAGGATAGCAATGACAGCGCATATCTACAGGCTATCGATGACAGAGCATATCTACAGGCTAGCAATGACAGTGCATATATACAGGCTAGTGAAGCCAATGCATATCTACAGGCTAGCGATGACAGTGCATATCTACAGGCTAGCGATGACAGAGCATATCTACAGGCTAGCGATGACAGTGCATATCTACAGGCTAGCGATGACGGTGCATATCTACAGGCTAGCGATGACAATGCATATCTACAGGCTAGCGATGACAGAGCATATCTACAGACTAGCGATGACAGTGCATATCTACAGGCTTGTGAAGCCAATGCATATCTACAGGCTAGCGATGACAGTGCATATCTACAGGCTAGCGATGACAGAGCATATCTACAGGCTAGCGATGACAGTGCATATCTACAGGCTAGTGAAGCCAATGCATATCTACAGGCTAGCGATGACACTGCATATCTACAGGCTAGCGATGACATAGCATATCTACAGGCTAGCGATGACAGTGCATATCTACAGGATAGCGATGACAGTGCATATCTACAGGCTAGCGATGATAATGCATATCTACAGGCTAGCGATGACAGCGCATATCTACACGATAGCAATGACAGCGCATATCTATAGGCTAGTGAAGCCAAAGCATATCTACAGGCTAGCGATGACAGTGCATATCTACAGGCTAGTGAAGCCAATGCCTATCTACAGGCTAGCGATGACAGTGCATATCTACAGGCTAGTGAAGCCAATGCATATCTACAGGCTAGCGATGACAGTGCATATGTACAGGCTAGCGATGACAGAGCATATCTACAGGCTAGCGATGACAGTGCATATCTACAGGCTAGCGATGATAATGCATATCTACAGGCTAGCGATGACAGCGCATATCTACAGGATAGCAATGACAGTGCATATCTACAGGCTAGCGATGACAGAGCATATCTACAGGATAGCAATGTCAGCGCATATCTACAGGCTAGCGATGACAGTGCATATCTACAGGCTAGCGATGACGGTGCATATCTACAGGCTACCGATGATAATGCATATATACAGGCTAGCGATGACAGCGCATATCTACAGGATAGCAATGACAGCGCATATCTACAGGCTAGTGAAGCCAATGCATATCTACAGGCTAGCGATGACAGTGCATATCTACAGGCTAGTGAAGCCAATGCATATCTACAGGCTAGCGATGACAATGCATATCTACAGGCTAGCGATGACGGTGCATATCTACAGGCTAGTGAAGCCAATGCATATCTACAGGCTAGCAATGACAGCGATGACAGTGCATATCTACAGGCTAGTGAAGCCAATGCATATCTACAGGCTAGCGATGACAGTGCATATCTACAGGCTAGAAATGACAGAGCATATCTACAGGCTAGCGATGACAGTGCATATCTACAGGCTAGTGAAGCCAATGCATATCTACAGGCTAGCAATGACAGTGCATATCTACAGGCTAGCGATGACAGAGCATATCTACAGGCTAGCGATGACAGTGCATATCTATAGGCTTGTGAAGCCAATGCATATCTACAGGCTAGCGATGACAATGCATATCTACAGGCTAGCGATGACAGAGCATATCTACAGGCTAGCAATGACAGTGCATATCTACAGGCTAGTGAAGCCAATGCATATCTACAGGCTAGTGATGACAGTGCATATCTACAGGCTAGCGATGACAGAGCATATCTACAGGCTAGCGATGACAGTGCATATCTACAGGCTAGCGATGACAGTGCATATCTACAGGCTAGTGAAGCCAATGCATATCTACAGGCTAGCGATGACAGAGCATATCTACAGGCTAGCGATGACAGAGCATATCTACAGGCTAGCGATGACAGTGCATATCTACAGGCTAGCGATGACAGTGCATATCTACAGGCTAGCGATGACAATGCATATCTACAGGCTAGCGATGACAGAGCATATCTACAGGCTAGCGATGACAGTGCATATCTACAGGCTTTTGAAGCCAATGCATATCTACAGGCTAGCGATGACAGTGCATATCTACAGGCTAGCGATGACAGAGCATATCTACAGGCTAGCGATGACAGTGCATAACTACAGGCTAGTGAAGCCAATGCATATCTACAGGCTAGCGATGACAGTGCATATCTACAGGCTAGTGACGACAGCGCATATCTACAGGATAGCAATGACAGCGCATATCTACAGGCTAGCAATGACAGAGCATATCTACAGGCTAGCGATGACAGTGCATATCTACAGGCTAGTGAAGCCAATGCATATCTACAGGCTAGCGATGACAGTGCATATCTACAGGCTAGCGATGACAGAGCATATCTACAGGCTAGCGATGACAGTGCATATCTACAGGCTAGCGATGACAGTGCATATCTACAGGCTAGCGATGACAATGCATATCTACAGGCTAGTGAAGCCAATGCATATCTACAGGCTAGCGATGACAGTGCATATCTACAGGCTAGTGAAGCCAATGCATATCTACAGGCTAGCGATGACAGTGCATATCTACAGGCTAGCGATGATAATGCATATCTACAGGCTAGCGATGACAGCGCATATCTACAGGATAGCAATGACAGCGCATATCTACAGGCTAGCAATGACAGAGCATATCTACAGGCTAGCGATGACAGTGCATATCTACAGGCTAGTGAAGCCAATGCATATCTACAGGCTAGCGATGACAGTGCATATCTACAGGCTAGCGATGACAGAGCATATCTACAGGCTAGCGATGACAGTGCATATCTACAGGCTAGCGATGACAGTGCATATCTACAGGCTAGCGATGACAATGCATATCTACAGGCTAGCGATGACAGAGCATATCTACAGGCTAGCGATGACAGTGCATATTTACAGGCTAGTGAAGCAAATGCATATCTACAGACTAGCGATGACAGAGCATATCTACAGGCTAGCGATGACAGTGCATATCTACAGGATAGCGATGATAATGCATATCTACAGGCTAGCGATGACAGCGCATATCTACAGGATAGCAATGACAGTGCATATCTACAGGCTAGCGATGACTGTGCATATCTACAGGCTAGCGATGACGGTGCATATCTACAGGCTAGTGAAGCCAATGCATATCTACAGGCTAGCGATGACAGAGCATATCTACAGGCTAGCGATGACAGTGCATATCTACAGGCTAGTGAAGCCAATGCATATCTACAGGCTAGCGATGACAGTGCATATCTACAGGCTAGCGATGACAGAGCATATCTACAGGCTAGTGATGACAGTGCATATCTACAGGCTAGCGATGACAGTGCATATCTACAGGCTAGCGATGACAATGCATATCTACAGGCTAGTGAAGCCAATGCAAATCTACAGGCTAGCGATGACAGTGCATATCTACAGGCTAGTGAAGCCAATGCATATCTACAGGCTAGCGATGACAGTGCATATCTACAGGCTAGCGATGATAATGCATATCTACAGGCTAGCGACGACAGCGCATATCTACAGGCTAGCGATGACAGAGCATATCTACAGGCTAGCGATGACAGTGCATATCTACAGGCTAGCGATGACAGAGCATATCTACAGGCTAGCGATGACAGTGCATATCTACAGGCTAGCGATGACAGTGCATATCTACAGGCTAGCGATGACAATGCATATCTACAGGCTAGCGATGACAGAGCATATCTACAGGCTAGCGATGACAGTGCATATCTATAGGCTTGTGAAGCCAATGCATATCTACAGGCTAGCGATGACAATGCATATCTACAGGCTAGCGATGACAGAGCATATCTACAGGCTAGCAATGACAGTGCATATCTACAGGCTAGTGAAGCCAATGCATATCTACAGGCTAGTGATGACAGTGCATATCTACAGGCTAGCGATGACAGAGCATATCTACAGGCTAGCGATGACAGTGCATATCTACAGGCTAGCGATGACAGTGCATATCTACAGGCTAGTGAAGCCAATGCATATCTACAGGCTAGCGATGACAGAGCATATCTACAGGCTAGCGATGACAGAGCATATCTACAGGCTAGCGATGACAGTGCATATCTACAGGCTAGCGATGACAGTGCATATCTACAGGCTAGCGATGACAATGCATATCTACAGGCTAGCGATGACAGAGCATATCTACAGGCTAGCGATGACAGTGCATATCTACAGGCTTTTGAAGCCAATGCATATCTACAGGCTAGCGATGACAGTGCATATCTACAGGCTAGCGATGACAGAGCATATCTACAGGCTAGCGATGACAGTGCATAACTACAGGCTAGTGAAGCCAATGCATATCTACAGGCTAGCGATGACAGTGCATATCTACAGGCTAGTGACGACAGCGCATATCTACAGGATAGCAATGACAGCGCATATCTACAGGCTAGCAATGACAGAGCATATCTACAGGCTAGCGATGACAGTGCATATCTACAGGCTAGTGAAGCCAATGCATATCTACAGGCTAGCGATGACAGTGCATATCTACAGGCTAGCGATGACAGAGCATATCTACAGGCTAGCGATGACAGTGCATATCTACAGGCTAGCGATGACAGTGCATATCTACAGGCTAGCGATGACAATGCATATCTACAGGCTAGTGAAGCCAATGCATATCTACAGGCTAGCGATGACAGTGCATATCTACAGGCTAGTGAAGCCAATGCATATCTACAGGCTAGCGATGACAGTGCATATCTACAGGCTAGCGATGATAATGCATATCTACAGGCTAGCGATGACAGCGCATATCTACAGGATAGCAATGACAGCGCATATCTACAGGCTAGCAATGACAGAGCATATCTACAGGCTAGCGATGACAGTGCATATCTACAGGCTAGTGAAGCCAATGCATATCTACAGGCTAGCGATGACAGTGCATATCTACAGGCTAGCGATGACAGAGCATATCTACAGGCTAGCGATGACAGTGCATATCTACAGGCTAGCGATGACAGTGCATATCTACAGGCTAGCGATGACAATGCATATCTACAGGCTAGCGATGACAGAGCATATCTACAGGCTAGCGATGACAGTGCATATTTACAGGCTAGTGAAGCAAATGCATATCTACAGACTAGCGATGACAGAGCATATCTACAGGCTAGCGATGACAGTGCATATCTACAGGATAGCGATGATAATGCATATCTACAGGCTAGCGATGACAGCGCATATCTACAGGATAGCAATGACAGTGCATATCTACAGGCTAGCGATGACTGTGCATATCTACAGGCTAGCGATGACGGTGCATATCTACAGGCTAGTGAAGCCAATGCATATCTACAGGCTAGCGATGACAGAGCATATCTACAGGCTAGCGATGACAGTGCATATCTACAGGCTAGTGAAGCCAATGCATATCTACAGGCTAGCGATGACAGTGCATATCTACAGGCTAGCGATGACAGAGCATATCTACAGGCTAGTGATGACAGTGCATATCTACAGGCTAGCGATGACAGTGCATATCTACAGGCTAGCGATGACAATGCATATCTACAGGCTAGTGAAGCCAATGCAAATCTACAGGCTAGCGATGACAGTGCATATCTACAGGCTAGTGAAGCCAATGCATATCTACAGGCTAGCGATGACAGTGCATATCTACAGGCTAGCGATGATAATGCATATCTACAGGCTAGCGACGACAGCGCATATCTACAGGCTAGCGATGACAGAGCATATCTACAGGCTAGCGATGACAGTGCATATCTACAGGCTAGCGATGACAGAGCATATCTACAGGCTAGCGATGACAGTGCATATCTACAGGCTAGCGATGACAGTGCATATCTACAGGCTAGCGATGACAATGCATATCTACAGGCTAGCGATGACAGAGCATATCTACAGGCTAGCGATGACAGTGCATATCTACAGGCTAGTGAAGCCAATGCATATCTACAGACTAGCGATGACAGAGCATATCTACAGGCTAGCGATGACAGTGCATATCTACAGGATAGCGATGATAATGCATATCTACAGGCTAGCGATGACAGCGCATATCTACAGGATAGCAATGACAGTGCATATCTACAGGCTAGCGATGACAGTGCATATCTACAGGCTAGCGATGACGGTGCATATCTACAGGCTAGTGCAGCCAATGCATATCTACAGGCTAGCGATGACAGTGCATATCTACAGGCTAGTGAAGCCAATGCATATCTACAGGCTAGCAATGACAATGCATATCTACAGGCTAGCGATGACAGAGCATATCTACAGGCTACCGATGACAGTGCATATCTACAGGCTTGTGAAGCCAATGCATATCTACAGGCTAGCGATGACAGTGCATATCTACAGGCTAGCGATGATAGAGCATATCTACAGGCTAGCGATGACAGTGCATATCTACAGGCTAGTGAAGCCAATGCATATCTACAGGCTAGCAATGACAGTGCATATCTACAGGCTTGCGATGACAGAGCATATCTACAGGCTAGCGATGACAGTGCATATCTACAGGCTAGCGATGACAGTGGATATCTACAGGCTAGTTAAGCCAATGCATATCTACAGGCTAGCGATGACAGTGCATATCTACAGGCTAGAGATGACAGAGCATATGGAGAAGCATGGCTCAGTGGTTAGAGGCGGCAGACCCGGAAGCTGAGATCGACCGTGGACCAGGGTTCGATTCCCCGCCTTGGCGGGTCTCGGTCTCAAAAATTCCACGGTCTCGACAATTCTCACTCCGGTGCCTACTCGAATCACGGGGTCACACTCTGCAACTCTGGGCAATAGCTTGCTTAATCTCCACTACGGCCCCTCGCAGCGGGATGCCTGGCTTTCACCTTGTGGACACCCTGCCGGGGTTTCTCACAGGGGAATACCAGGACGGGTTCCCTAAGCAAGCGCCAGGATGCCCTTTGGGTGACAGGTTTGCGCTATATAAGTACACCTACATTTACATTTACATATCTACAGGCTAGCGATGACAGTGCATATCTACAGGCTAGCGATGACAGTGCATATCTACAGGCTAGCAATGACAATGCATATCTACAGGCTAGCGATGACAGAGCATATCTATAGGCTAGCGATGACAGTGCATATCTACAGGCTTTTGAAGCCAATGCATATCTACAGGCTAGCGATGACAGTGCATATCTACAGGCTAGCGATGACAGAGCATATCTACAGGCTAGCGATGTCAGTGCATAACTACAGGCTAGTGAAGCCAATGCATATCTACAGGCTAGCGATGACAGTGCATATCTACAGGCTAGCAATGACAGAGCATATCTACAGGCTAGCGATGACAGTGCATATCTACAGGATAGCGATGACAGTGCATATCTACAGGCTAGCGATGATAATGCATATCTACAGGCTAGCGATGACAGCGCATATCTACAGGATAGCAATGACAGCGCATATCTACAGGCTAGTGAAGCCAATGCATATCTACAGGCTAGCGATGACAGTGCATATCTACAGGCTAGTGAAGCCAATGCATATCTACAGGCTAGCGATGACAGTGCATATCTACAGGCTAGCGATGACAGTGCATATCTACAGGCTAGTGAAGCCAATGCATATCTACAGGCTAGCGATGACAGAGCATATCTACAGGCTAGCGATGACAGAGCATATCTACAGGCTAGCGATGACAGTGCATATCTACAGGCTAGCGATGACAGTGCATATCTACAGGCTAGCGATGACAATGCATATCTACAGGCTAGCGATGACAGAGCATATCTACAGGCTAGCGATGACAGTGCATATCTACAGGCTAGCGATAACAGTGCATATATACAGGCTAGTGAAGCCAATGCATATCTACAGGCTAGCGATGACAGTGCATATCTACAGGCTAGCGATGACAGAGCATATCTACAGGCTAGTGAAGCCAATGCATATCTACAGGCTAGCGATGACAGTGCATATCTACAGGCTAGCGACGACAGCGCATATCTACAGGATAGCAATGACAGCGCATATCTACAGGCTAGCGATGACAGAGCATATCTACAGGCTAGCGATGACAGTGCATATCTACAGGCTAGTGAAGCCAATGCATATCTACAGGCTAGCGATGACAGTGCATATCTACAGGCTAGCGATGACAGTGCATATCTACAGGCTAGTGAAGCCAATGCATATCTACAGGCTAGCGATGACACTGCATATCTACAGGCTAGCGATGACAGAGCATATCTACAGGCTAGTGAAGCCAATGCATATCTACAGGCTAGCGATGACAGTGCATATCTACAGGCTAGCGATGACAGTGCATATCTACAGGCTAGTGAAGCTAATGCATATCTACAGGCTAGCGATGACAGAGCATATCTACAGGCTAGCGATGACAGAGCATATCTACAGGCTAGCGATGACAGTGCATATCTACAGGCTAGCGATGACAGTGCATATCTACAGGCTAGCGATGACAGTGCATATCTACAGGCTAGCGATGACAGTGCATATCTACAGGCTAGTGAAGCCAATGCATATCTACAGGCTAGCAATGACAGTGCATATCTACAGGATAGCGATGACAGTGCATATCTACAGGCTAGCGATGATAATGCATATCTACAGGCTAGCGATGACAGCGCATATCTACAGGATAGCAATGACAGCGCATATCTACAGGCTAGTGAAGCCAATGCATATCTACAGGCTAGCGATGACAGTGCATATCTACAGGCTAGTGAAGCCAATGCATATCTACAGGCTAGCGATGACAGTGCATATCTACAGGCTAGTGAAGCCAATGCATATCTACAGGCTAGGGATGACAGTGCATATGTACAGGCTAGCGATGACAGAGCATATCTACAGGCTAGCGATGACAGTGCATATCTACAGGCTAGCTATGACAGCGCATATCTACAGGATAGCAATGACAGTGCATATCTACAGGCTAGCGATGACAGAGCATATCTACAGGATAGCAATGACAGCGCATATCTACAGGCTAGCGATGACAGTGCATATCTACAGGCTAGCGATGACGGTGCATATCTACAGGCTAGCAATGATAATGCATATATACAGGCTAGCGATGACAGCGCATATCTACAGGATAGCAAAGACAGCGCATATCTACAGGCTAGTGAAGCCAATGCATATCTACAGGCTAGCAATGTCAGTGCATATCTACAGGCTAGTGAAGCCAATGCATATCTACAGGCTAGCGATGACAATGCATATCTACAGGCTAGCGATGACGGTGCATATCTACAGGCTAGTGAAGCCAATGCATATCTACAGGCTAGCGATGACAGCGATGACAGTGCATATCTACAGGCTAGTGAAGCCAATGCATATCTACAGGCTAGCAATGACAGTGCATATCTACAGGCTAGTGAAGCCAATGCATATCTACAGGCTAGCGATGACAATGCATATCTACAGGCTAGCGATGACGGTGCATATCTACAGGCTAGTGAAGCCAATGCATATCTACAGGCTAGCGATGACAGCGATGACAGTGCATATCTACAGGCTAGTGAAGCCAATGCATATCTACAGGCTAGCGATGACAGTGCATATCTACAGGCTAGCGATGACAGAGCATATCTACAGGCTAGCGATGACAGTGCATATATACAGGCTAGCGATGACAGTGCATATCTACAGGCTAGCGATGATAATGCATATCTACAGGCTAGCGATGACAGCGCATATCTACAGGATAGCAATGACAGCGCATATCTACAGGCTAGCGATGACAGCGCATATCTACAGGATTGCAATGACAGCGCATATCTACAGGCTAGTGAAGCCAATGCATATCTACAGGCTAGCGATGACAGTGCATATCTACAGGCTAGTGAAGCCAATGCATATCTACAGGCTAGCGATGACAGTGCATATCTACAGGCTAGCGATGACAGAGCATATCTACAGGCTAGCGATGACAGTGCATATCTACAGGCTTGTGAAGCCAATGCATATCTACAGGCTAGCGATGACAGTGCATATCTACAGGCTAGCGATGACAGAGCATATCTACAGATAGCAATGACAGCGCATATCTACAGGCTAGCGATGACAGTGCATATCTACAGGCTAGTGAAGCCAATGCATATCTACAGGCTAGCGATGACAATGCATATCTACAGGCTAGCGGTGACAAAGCATATCTACAGGCTAGCGATGACAGTGCTTATCTACAGGCTAGCGATGACAGTGCATTTCTACAGGCTAGCGATGATAATGCATATCTACAGGCTAGCAATGACAGCGCATATCTACAGGATAGCAATGACAGCGCATATCTACAGGCTAGCGATGACAGTGCATATCTACAGGCTAGCGATGACGGTGCATATCTACAGGCTAGTGAAGCCAATGCATATCTACAGGCTAGCGATGACAGTGCATATCTACAGGCTAGCGATGACAGTGCATATCTACAGGCTAGTGAAGCCAATGCATATCTACAGGCTAGAGAAGCTAATGCATATCTACAGGCTAGCGATGACAGAGCATATCTACAGGCTAGCGATGACAGAGCATATCTACAGGCTAGCGATGACAGTGCATATCTACAGGCTAGCGATGACAGTGCATATCTACAGGCTAGCGATGACAGTGCATATCTACAGGCTAGCGATGACAGTGCATATCTACAGGCTAGTGAAGCCAATGCATATCTACAGGCTAGCAATGACAGTGCATATCTACAGGATAGCGATGACAGTGCATATCTACAGGCTAGCGATGATAATGCATATCTACAGGCTAGCGATGACAGCGCATATCTACAGGATAGCAATGACAGCGCATATCTACAGGCTAGTGAAGCCAATGCATATCTACAGGCTAGCGATGACAGTGCATATCTACAGGCTAGTGAAGCCAATGCATATCTACAGGCTAGCGATGACAGTGCATATCTACAGGCTAGTGAAGCCAATGCATATCTACAGGCTAGCGATGACAGTGCATATCTACAGGCTAGCGATGACAGTGCATATCTACAGGCTAGTGAAGCTAATGCATATCTACAGGCTAGCGATGACAGAGCATATCTACAGGCTAGCGATGACACTGCATATCTACAGGCTAGCGATGACAGAGCATATCTACAGGCTAGTGAAGCCAATGCATATCTACAGGCTAGCGATGACAGTGCATATCTACAGGCTAGCGATGACAGTGCATATCTACAGGCTAGTGAAGCTAATGCATATCTACAGGCTAGCGATGACAGAGCATATCTACAGGCTAGCGATGACAGAGCATATCTACAGGCTAGCGATGACAGTGCATATCTACAGGCTAGCGATGACAGTGCATATCTACAGGCTAGCGATGACAGTGCATATCTACAGGCTAGCGATGACAGTGCATATCTACAGGCTAGTGAAGCCAATGCATATCTACAGGCTAGCAATGACAGTGCATATCTACAGGATAGCGATGACAGTGCATATCTACAGGCTAGCGATGATAATGCATATCTACAGGCTAGCGATGACAGCGCATATCTACAGGATAGCAATGACAGCGCATATCTACAGGCTAGTGAAGCCAATGCATATCTACAGGCTAGCGATGACAGTGCATATCTACAGGCTAGTGAAGCCAATGCATATCTACAGGCTAGCGATGACAGTGCATATCTACAGGCTAGTGAAGCCAATGCATATCTACAGGCTAGGGATGACAGTGCATATGTACAGGCTAGCGATGACAGAGCATATCTACAGGCTAGCGATGACAGTGCATATCTACAGGCTAGCTATGACAGCGCATATCTACAGGATAGCAATGACAGTGCATATCTACAGGCTAGCGATGACAGAGCATATCTACAGGATAGCAATGACAGCGCATATCTACAGGCTAGCGATGACAGTGCATATCTACAGGCTAGCGATGACGGTGCATATCTACAGGCTAGCAATGATAATGCATATATACAGGCTAGCGATGACAGCGCATATCTACAGGATAGCAAAGACAGCGCATATCTACAGGCTAGTGAAGCCAATGCATATCTACAGGCTAGCAATGTCAGTGCATATCTACAGGCTAGTGAAGCCAATGCATATCTACAGGCTAGCGATGACAATGCATATCTACAGGCTAGCGATGACGGTGCATATCTACAGGCTAGTGAAGCCAATGCATATCTACAGGCTAGCGATGACAGCGATGACAGTGCATATCTACAGGCTAGTGAAGCCAATGCATATCTACAGGCTAGCAATGACAGTGCATATCTACAGGCTAGTGAAGCCAATGCATATCTACAGGCTAGCGATGACAATGCATATCTACAGGCTAGCGATGACGGTGCATATCTACAGGCTAGTGAAGCCAATGCATATCTACAGGCTAGCGATGACAGCGATGACAGTGCATATCTACAGGCTAGTGAAGCCAATGCATATCTACAGGCTAGCGATGACAGTGCATATCTACAGGCTAGCGATGACAGAGCATATCTACAGGCTAGCGATGACAGTGCATATATACAGGCTAGCGATGACAGTGCATATCTACAGGCTAGCGATGATAATGCATATCTACAGGCTAGCGATGACAGCGCATATCTACAGGATAGCAATGACAGCGCATATCTACAGGCTAGCGATGACAGCGCATATCTACAGGATTGCAATGACAGCGCATATCTACAGGCTAGTGAAGCCAATGCATATCTACAGGCTAGCGATGACAGTGCATATCTACAGGCTAGTGAAGCCAATGCATATCTACAGGCTAGCGATGACAGTGCATATCTACAGGCTAGCGATGACAGAGCATATCTACAGGCTAGCGATGACAGTGCATATCTACAGGCTTGTGAAGCCAATGCATATCTACAGGCTAGCGATGACAGTGCATATCTACAGGCTAGCGATGACAGAGCATATCTACAGATAGCAATGACAGCGCATATCTACAGGCTAGCGATGACAGTGCATATCTACAGGCTAGTGAAGCCAATGCATATCTACAGGCTAGCGATGACAATGCATATCTACAGGCTAGCGGTGACAAAGCATATCTACAGGCTAGCGATGACAGTGCTTATCTACAGGCTAGCGATGACAGTGCATTTCTACAGGCTAGCGATGATAATGCATATCTACAGGCTAGCAATGACAGCGCATATCTACAGGATAGCAATGACAGCGCATATCTACAGGCTAGCGATGACAGTGCATATCTACAGGCTAGCGATGACGGTGCATATCTACAGGCTAGTGAAGCCAATGCATATCTACAGGCTAGCGATGACAGTGCATATCTACAGGCTAGCGATGACAGTGCATATCTACAGGCTAGTGAAGCCAATGCATATCTACAGGCTAGAGAAGCTAATGCATATCTACAGGCTAGCGATGACAGAGCATATCTACAGGCTAGCGATGACAGAGCATATCTACAGGCTAGCGATGACAGTGCATATCTACAGGCTAGCGATGACAGTGCATATCTACAGGCTAGCGATGACAGTGCATATCTACAGGCTAGCGATGACAGTGCATATCTACAGGCTAGTGAAGCCAATGCATATCTACAGGCTAGCAATGACAGTGCATATCTACAGGATAGCGATGACAGTGCATATCTACAGGCTAGCGATGATAATGCATATCTACAGGCTAGCGATGACAGCGCATATCTACAGGATAGCAATGACAGCGCATATCTACAGGCTAGTGAAGCCAATGCATATCTACAGGCTAGCGATGACAGTGCATATCTACAGGCTAGTGAAGCCAATGCATATCTACAGGCTAGCGATGACAGTGCATATCTACAGGCTAGTGAAGCCAATGCATATCTACAGGCTAGGGATGACAGTGCATATGTACAGGCTAGCGATGACAGAGCATATCTACAGGCTAGCGATGACAGTGCATATCTACAGGCTAGCTATGACAGCGCATATCTACAGGATAGCAATGACAGTGCATATCTACAGGCTAGCGATGACAGAGCATATCTACAGGATAGCAATGACAGCGCATATCTACAGGCTAGCGATGACAGTGCATATCTACAGGCTAGCGATGACGGTGCATATCTACAGGCTAGCAATGATAATGCATATATACAGGCTAGCGATGACAGCGCATATCTACAGGATAGCAAAGACAGCGCATATCTACAGGCTAGTGAAGCCAATGCATATCTACAGGCTAGCAATGTCAGTGCATATCTACAGGCTAGTGAAGCCAATGCATATCTACAGGCTAGCGATGACAATGCATATCTACAGGCTAGCGGTGACAAAGCATATCTACAGGCTAGCGATGACAGTGCTTATCTACAGGCTAGCGATGACAGTGCATTTCTACAGGCTAGCGATGATAATGCATATCTACAGGCTAGCAATGACAGCGCATATCTACAGGATAGCAATGACAGCGCATATCTACAGGCTAGCGATGACAGTGCATATCTACAGGCTAGCGATGACGGTGCATATCTACAGGCTAGTGAAGCCAATGCATATCTACAGGCTAGCGATGACAGTGCATATCTACAGGCTAGCGATGACAGTGCATATCTACAGGCTAGTGAAGCCAATGCATATCTACAGGCTAGAGAAGCTAATGCATATCTACAGGCTAGCGATGACAGAGCATATCTACAGGCTAGCGATGACAGAGCATATCTACAGGCTAGCGATGACAGTGCATATCTACAGGCTAGCGATGACAGTGCATATCTACAGGCTAGCGATGACAGTGCATATCTACAGGCTAGCGATGACAGTGCATATCTACAGGCTAGTGAAGCCAATGCATATCTACAGGCTAGCAATGACAGTGCATATCTACAGGATAGCGATGACAGTGCATATCTACAGGCTAGCGATGATAATGCATATCTACAGGCTAGCGATGACAGCGCATATCTACAGGATAGCAATGACATCGCATATCTACAGGCTAGTGAAGCCAATGCATATCTACAGGCTAGCGATGACAGTGCATATCTACAGGCTAGTGAAGCCAATGCATATCTACAGGCTAGCGATGACAGTGCATATCTACAGGCTAGTGAAGCCAATGCATATCTACAGGCTAGGGATGACAGTGCATATGTACAGGCTAGCGATGACAGAGCATATCTACAGGCTAGCGATGACAGTGCATATCTACAGGCTAGCTATGACAGCGCATATCTACAGGATAGCAATGACAGTGCATATCTACAGGCTAGCGATGACAGAGCATATCTACAGGATAGCAATGACAGCGCATATCTACAGGCTAGCGATGACAGTGCATATCTACAGGCTAGCGATGACGGTGCATATCTACAGGCTAGCAATGATAATGCATATATACAGGCTAGCGATGACAGCGCATATCTACAGGATAGCAAAGACAGCGCATATCTACAGGCTAGTGAAGCCAATGCATATCTACAGGCTAGCAATGTCAGTGCATATCTACAGGCTAGTGAAGCCAATGCATATCTACAGGCTAGCGATGACAATGCATATCTACAGGCTAGCGATGACGGTGCATATCTACAGGCTAGTGAAGCCAATGCATATCTACAGGCTAGCGATGACAGCGATGACAGTGCATATCTACAGGCTAGTGAAGCCAATGCATATCTACAGGCTAGCAATGACAGTGCATATCTACAGGCTAGTGAAGCCAATGCATATCTACAGGCTAGCGATGACAATGCATATCTACAGGCTAGCGATGACGGTGCATATCTACAGGCTAGTGAAGCCAATGCATATCTACAGGCTAGCGATGACAGCGATGACAGTGCATATCTACAGGCTAGTGAAGCCAATGCATATCTACAGGCTAGCGATGACAGTGCATATCTACAGGCTAGCGATGACAGAGCATATCTACAGGCTAGCGATGACAGTGCATATATACAGGCTAGCGATGACAGTGCATATCTACAGGCTAGCGATGATAATGCATATCTACAGGCTAGCGATGACAGCGCATATCTACAGGATAGCAATGACAGCGCATATCTACAGGCTAGCGATGACAGCGCATATCTACAGGATTGCAATGACAGCGCATATCTACAGGCTAGTGAAGCCAATGCATATCTACAGGCTAGCGATGACAGTGCATATCTACAGGCTAGTGAAGCCAATGCATATCTACAGGCTAGCGATGACAGTGCATATCTACAGGCTAGCGATGACAGAGCATATCTACAGGCTAGCGATGACAGTGCATATCTACAGGCTTGTGAAGCCAATGCATATCTACAGGCTAGCGATGACAGTGCATATCTACAGGCTAGCGATGACAGAGCATATCTACAGATAGCAATGACAGCGCATATCTACAGGCTAGCGATGACAGTGCATATCTACAGGCTAGCGATGACGGTGCATATCTACAGGCTAGCGATGATAATGCATATCTACAGGCTAGCGATGACAGTGCATATCTACAGGCTAGTGAAGCCAATGCATATCTACAGGCTAGCGATGACAATGCATATCTACAGGCTAGCGGTGACAAAGCATATCTACAGGCTAGCGATGACAGTGCTTATCTACAGGCTAGCGATGACAGTGCATTTCTACAGGCTAGCGATGATAATGCATATCTACAGGCTAGCAATGACAGCGCATATCTACAGGATAGCAATGACAGCGCATATCTACAGGCTAGCGATGACAGTGCATATCTACAGGCTAGCGATGACGGTGCATATCTACAGGCTAGTGAAGCCAATGCATATCTACAGGCTAGCGATGACAGTGCATATCTACAGGCTAGCAATGACAGCGCATATCTACAGGATAGCAATGACAGCGCATATCTACAGGATAGCAATGACAGCGCATATCTACAGGCTAGTGAAGCCAATGCATATCTACAGGCTAGCGATGACAGTGCATATCTACAGGCTAGTGAAGCCAATGCATATCTACAGGCTAGCGATGACAGTGCATATCTACAGGCTAGCGATGACAGAGCATATCTACAGGCTAGTGATGACAGTGCATATCTACAGGCCAGCGGCGACAGCGCATATCTACAGGATAGCAATGACAGCGCATATCTACAGGCTATCGATGACAGAGCATATCTACAGGCTAGCAATGACAGTGCATATATACAGGCTAGTGAAGCCAATGCATATCTACAGGCTAGCGATGACAGTGCATATCTACAGGCTAGCGATGACAGAGCATATCTACAGGCTAGCGATGACAGTGCATATCTACAGGCTAGCGATGACGGTGCATATCTACAGGCTAGCGATGACAATGCATATCTACAGGCTAGCGATGACAGAGCATATCTACAGACTAGCGATGACAGTGCATATCTACAGGCTTGTGAAGCCAATGCATATCTACAGGCTAGTGATGACAGTGCATATCTACAGGCTAGCGATGACAGAGCATATCTACAGGCTAGCGATGACAGTGCATATCTACAGGCTAGTGAAGCCAATGCATATCTACAGGCTAGCGATGACACTGCATATCTACAGGCTAGCGATGACATAGCATATCTACAGGCTAGCGATGACAGTGCATATCTACAGGATAGCGATGACAGTGCATATCTACAGGCTAGCGATGATAATGCATATCTACAGGCTAGCGATGACAGCGCATATCTACACGATAGCAATGACAGCGCATATCTATAGGCTAGTGAAGCCAAAGCATATCTACAGGCTAGCGATGACAGTGCATATCTACAGGCTAGTGAAGCCAATGCCTAACTACAGGCTAGCGATGACAGTGCATATCTACAGGCTAGTGAAGCCAATGCATATCTACAGGCTAGCGATGACAGTGCATATGTACAGGCTAGCGATGACAGAGCATATCTACAGGCTAGCGATGACAGTGCATATCTACAGGCTAGCGATGATAATGCATATCTACAGGCTAGCGATGACAGCACATATCTACAGGATAGCAATGACAGTGCATATCTACAGGCTAGCGATGACAGAGCATATCTACAGGATAGCAATGACAGCGCATATCTACAGGCTAGCGATGACAGTGCATATCTACAGGCTAGCGATGACGGTGCATATCTACAGGCTAGCGATGATAATGCATATATACAGGCTAGCGATGACAGCGCATATCTACAGGATAGCAATGACAGCGCATATCTACAGGCTAGTGAAGCCAATGCATATCTACAGGCTAGCGATGACAGTGCATATCTACAGGCTAGTGAAGCCAATGCATATCTACAGGCTAGCGATGACAATGCATATCTACAGGCTAGCGATGACGGTGCATATCTACAGGCTAGTGAAGCCAATGCATATCTACAGGCTAGCAATGACAGCGATGACAGTGCATATCTACAGGCTAGTGAAGCCAATGCATATCTACAGGCTAGCGATGACAGTGCATATCTACAGGCTAGAAATGACAGAGCATATCTACAGGCTAGCGATGACAGTGCATATCTACAGGCTAGTGAAGCCAATGCATATCTACAGGCTAGCAATGACAGTGCATATCTACAGGCTAGCGATGACAGAGCATATCTACAGGCTAGCGATGACAGTGCATATCTATAGGCTTGTGAAGCCAATGCATATCTACAGGCTAGCGATGACAATGCATATCTACAGGCTAGCGATGACAGAGCATATCTACAGGCTAGCAATGACAGTGCATATCTACAGGCTAGTGAAGCCAATGCATATCTACAGGCTAGTGATGACAGTGCATATCTACAGGCTAGCGATGACAGAGCATATCTACAGGCTAGCGATGACAGTGCATATCTACAGGCTAGCGATGACAGTGCATATCTACAGGCTAGTGAAGCCAATGCATATCTACAGGCTAGCGATGACAGAGCATATCTACAGGCTAGCGATGACAGAGCATATCTACAGGCTAGCGATGACAGTGCATATCTACAGGCTAGCGATGACAGTGCATATCTACAGGCTAGCGATGACAATGCATATCTACAGGCTAGCGATGACAGAGCATATCTACAGGCTAGCGATGACAGTGCATATCTACAGGCTTTTGAAGCCAATGCATATCTACAGGCTAGCGATGACAGTGCATATCTACAGGCTAGCGATGACAGAGCATATCTACAGGCTAGCGATGACAGTGCATAACTACAGGCTAGTGAAGCCAATGCATATCTACAGGCTAGCGATGACAGTGCATATCTACAGGCTAGTGACGACAGCGCATATCTACAGGATAGCAATGACAGCGCATATCTACAGGCTAGCAATGACAGAGCATATCTACAGGCTAGCGATGACAGTGCATATCTACAGGCTAGTGAAGCCAATGCATATCTACAGGCTAGCGATGACAGTGCATATCTACAGGCTAGCGATGACAGAGCATATCTACAGGCTAGCGATGACAGTGCATATCTACAGGCTAGCGATGACAGTGCATATCTACAGGCTAGCGATGACAATGCATATCTACAGGCTAGTGAAGCCAATGCATATCTACAGGCTAGCGATGACAGTGCATATCTACAGGCTAGTGAAGCCAATGCATATCTACAGGCTAGCGATGACAGTGCATATCTACAGGCTAGCGATGATAATGCATATCTACAGGCTAGCGACGACAGCGCATATCTACAGGATAGCAATGACAGCGCATATCTACAGGCTAGCAATGACAGAGCATATCTACAGGCTAGCGATGACAGTGCATATCTACAGGCTAGTGAAGCCAATGCATATCTACAGGCTAGCGATGACAGTGCATATCTACAGGCTAGCGATGACAGAGCATATCTACAGGCTAGCGATGACAGTGCATATCTACAGGCTAGCGATGACAGTGCATATCTACAGGCTAGCGATGACAATGCATATCTACAGGCTAGCGATGACAGAGCATATCTACAGGCTAGCGATGACAGTGCATATTTACAGGCTAGTGAAGCAAATGCATATCTACAGACTAGCGATGACAGAGCATATCTACAGGCTAGCGATGACAGTGCATATCTACAGGATAGCGATGATAATGCATATCTACAGGCTAGCGATGACAGCGCATATCTACAGGATAGCAATGACAGTGCATATCTACAGGCTAGCGATGACTGTGCATATCTACAGGCTAGCGATGACGGTGCATATCTACAGGCTAGTGAAGCCAATGCATATCTACAGGCTAGCGATGACAGAGCATATCTACAGGCTAGCGATGACAGTGCATATCTACAGGCTAGTGAAGCCAATGCATATCTACAGGCTAGCGATGACAGTGCATATCTACAGGCTAGCGATGACAGAGCATATCTACAGGCTAGTGATGACAGTGCATATCTACAGGCTAGCGATGACAGTGCATATCTACAGGCTAGCGATGACAATGCATATCTACAGGCTAGTGAAGCCAATGCAAATCTACAGGCTAGCGATGACAGTGCATATCTACAGGCTAGTGAAGCCAATGCATATCTACAGGCTAGCGATGACAGTGCATATCTACAGGCTAGCGATGATAATGCATATCTACAGGCTAGCGACGACAGCGCATATCTACAGGCTAGCGATGACAGAGCATATCTACAGGCTAGCGATGACAGTGCATATCTACAGGCTAGCGATGACAGAGCATATCTACAGGCTAGCGATGACAGTGCATATCTACAGGCTAGCGATGACAGTGCATATCTACAGGCTAGCGATGACAATGCATATCTACAGGCTAGCGATGACAGAGCATATCTACAGGCTAGCGATGACAGTGCATATCTACAGGCTAGTGAAGCCAATGCATATCTACAGACTAGCGATGACAGAGCATATCTACAGGCTAGCGATGACAGTGCATATCTACAGGATAGCGATGATAATGCATATCTACAGGCTAGCGATGACAGCGCATATCTACAGGATAGCAATGACAGTGCATATCTACAGGCTAGCGATGACAGTGCATATCTACAGGCTAGCGATGACGGTGCATATCTACAGGCTAGTGCAGCCAATGCATATCTACAGGCTAGCGATGACAGTGCATATCTACAGGCTAGTGAAGCCAATGCATATCTACAGGCTAGCAATGACAATGCATATCTACAGGCTAGCGATGACAGAGCATATCTACAGGCTACCGATGACAGTGCATATCTACAGGCTTTTGAAGCCAATGCATATCTACAGGCTAGCGATGACAGTGCATATCTACAGGCTAGCGATGATAGAGCATATCTACAGGCTAGCGATGACAGTGCATATCTACAGGCTAGTGAAGCCAATGCATATCTACAGGCTAGCAATGACAGTGCATATCTACAGGCTTGCGATGACAGAGCATATCTACAGGCTAGCGATGACAGTGCATATCTACAGGCTAGCGATGACAGTGGATATCTACAGGCTAGTTAAGCCAATGCATATCTACAGGCTAGCGATGACAGTGCATATCTACAGGCTAGAGATGACAGAGCATATGGAGAAGCATGGCTCAGTGGTTAGAGGCGGCAGACCCGGAAGCTGAGATCGACCGTGGACCAGGGTTCGATTCCCCGCCTTGGCGGGTCTCGGTCTAAAAAATTCCACGGTCTCGACAATTCTCACTCCGGTGCCTACTCGAATCACGGGGTCACACTCTGCAACTCTGGGCAATAGCTTGCTTAATCTCCACTACGGCCCCTCGCAGCGGGATGCCTGGCTTTCACCTTGTGGACACCCTGCCGGGGTTTCTCACAGGGGAATACCAGGACGGGTTCCCTAAGCAAGCGCCAGGATGCCCTTTGGGTGACAGGTTTGCGCTATATAAGTACACCTACATTTACATTTACATATCTACAGGCTAGCGATGACAGTGCATATCTACAGGCTAGCGATGACAGTGCATATCTACAGGCTAGCAATGACAATGCATATCTACAGGCTAGCGATGACAGAGCATATCTATAGGCTAGCGATGACAGTGCATATCTACAGGCTTTTGAAGCCAATGCATATCTACAGGCTAGCGATGACAGTGCATATCTACAGGCTAGCGATGACAGAGCATATCTACAGGCTAGCGATGTCAGTGCATAACTACAGGCTAGTGAAGCCAATGCATATCTACAGGCTAGCGATGACAGTGCATATCTACAGGCTAGCAATGACAGTGCATATCTACAGGCTAGCGATGACAGTGCATATCTACAGGATAGCGATGACAGTGCATATCTACAGGCTAGCGATGATAATGCATATCTACAGGCTAGCGATGACAGCGCATATCTACAGGATAGCAATGACAGCGCATATCTACAGGCTAGTGAAGCCAATGCATATCTACAGGCTAGCGATGACAGTGCATATCTACAGGCTAGTGAAGCCAATGCATATCTACAGGCTAGCGATGACAGTGCATATCTACAGGCTAGCGATGACAGTGCATATCTACAGGCTAGTGAAGCCAATGCATATCTACAGGCTAGCGATGACAGAGCATATCTACAGGCTAGCGATGACAGAGCATATCTACAGGCTAGCGATGACAGTGCATATCTACAGGCTAGCGATGACAGTGCATATCTACAGGCTAGCGATGACAATGCATATCTACAGGCTAGCGATGACAGAGCATATCTACAGGCTAGCGATGACAGTGCATATCTACAGGCTAGCGATAACAGTGCATATATACAGGCTAGTGAAGCCAATGCATATCTACAGGCTAGCGATGACAGTGCATATCTACAGGCTAGCGATGACAGAGCATATCTACAGGCTAGTGAAGCCAATGCATATCTACAGGCTAGCGATGACAGTGCATATCTACAGGCTAGCGACGACAGCGCATATCTACAGGATAGCAATGACAGCGCATATCTACAGGCTAGCGATGACAGAGCATATCTACAGGCTAGCGATGACAGTGCATATCTACAGGCTAGTGAAGCCAATGCATATCTACAGGCTAGCGATGACAGTGCATATCTACAGGCTAGCGATGACAGTGCATATCTACAGGCTAGTGAAGCCAATGCATATCTACAGGCTAGCGATGACACTGCATATCTACAGGCTAGCGATGACAGAGCATATCTACAGGCTAGTGAAGCCAATGCATATCTACAGGCTAGCGATGACAGTGCATATCTACAGGCTAGCGATGACAGTGCATATCTACAGGCTAGTGAAGCTAATGCATATCTACAGGCTAGCGATGACAGAGCATATCTACAGGCTAGCGATGACAGAGCATATCTACAGGCTAGCGATGACAGTGCATATCTACAGGCTAGCGATGACAGTGCATATCTACAGGCTAGCGATGACAGTGCATATCTACAGGCTAGCGATGACAGTGCATATCTACAGGCTAGTGAAGCCAATGCATATCTACAGGCTAGCAATGACAGTGCATATCTACAGGATAGCGATGACAGTGCATATCTACAGGCTAGCGATGATAATGCATATCTACAGGCTAGCGATGACAGCGCATATCTACAGGATAGCAATGACAGCGCATATCTACAGGCTAGTGAAGCCAATGCATATCTACAGGCTAGCGATGACAGTGCATATCTACAGGCTAGTGAAGCCAATGCATATCTACAGGCTAGCGATGACAGTGCATATCTACAGGCTAGTGAAGCCAATGCATATCTACAGGCTAGGGATGACAGTGCATATGTACAGGCTAGCGATGACAGAGCATATCTACAGGCTAGCGATGACAGTGCATATCTACAGGCTAGCGATGACAGCGCATATCTACAGGATAGCAATGACAGTGCATATCTACAGGCTAGCGATGACAGAGCATATCTACAGGATAGCAATGACAGCGCATATCTACAGGCTAGCGATGACAGTGCATATCTACAGGCTAGCGATGACGGTGCATATCTACAGGCTAGCAATGATAATGCATATATACAGGCTAGCGATGACAGCGCATATCTACAGGATAGCAAAGACAGCGCATATCTACAGGCTAGTGAAGCCAATGCATATCTACAGGCTAGCAATGTCAGTGCATATCTACAGGCTAGTGAAGCCAATGCATATCTACAGGCTAGCGATGACAATGCATATCTACAGGCTAGCGATGACGGTGCATATCTACAGGCTAGTGAAGCCAATGCATATCTACAGGCTAGCGATGACAGCGATGACAGTGCATATCTACAGGCTAGTGAAGCCAATGCATATCTACAGGCTAGCAATGACAGTGCATATCTACAGGCTAGTGAAGCCAATGCATATCTACAGGCTAGCGATGACAATGCATATCTACAGGCTAGCGATGACGGTGCATATCTACAGGCTAGTGAAGCCAATGCATATCTACAGGCTAGCGATGACAGCGATGACAGTGCATATCTACAGGCTAGTGAAGCCAATGCATATCTACAGGCTAGCGATGACAGTGCATATCTACAGGCTAGCGATGACAGAGCATATCTACAGGCTAGCGATGACAGTGCATATATACAGGCTAGCGATGACAGTGCATATCTACAGGCTAGCGATGATAATGCATATCTACAGGCTAGCGATGACAGCGCATATCTACAGGATAGCAATGACAGCGCATATCTACAGGCTAGCGATGACAGCGCATATCTACAGGATAGCAATGACAGCGCATATCTACAGGCTAGTGAAGCCAATGCATATCTACAGGCTAGCGATGACAGTGCATATCTACAGGCTAGTGAAGCCAATGCATATCTACAGGCTAGCGATGACAGTGCATATCTACAGGCTAGCGATGACAGAGCATATCTACAGGCTAGCGATGACAGTGCATATCTACAGGCTTGTGAAGCCAATGCATATCTACAGGCTAGCGATGACAGTGCATATCTACAGGCTAGCGATGACAGAGCATATCTACAGATAGCAATGACAGCGCATATCTACAGGCTAGCGATGACAGTGCATATCTACAGGCTAGCGATGACGGTGCATATCTACAGGCTAGCGATGATAATGCATATCTACAGGCTAGCGATGACAGCGCATATCTACAGGATAGCAATGACAGCGCATATCTACAGGCTAGTGAAGCCAATGCATATCTACAGGCTAGCGATGACAGTGCATATCTACAGGCTAGTGAAGCCAATGCATATCTACAGGCTAGCGATGACAATGCATATCTACAGGCTAGCGGTGACAAAGCATATCTACAGGCTAGCGATGACAGTGCTTATCTACAGGCTAGCGATGACAGTGCATTTCTACAGGCTAGCGATGATAATGCATATCTACAGGCTAGCAATGACAGCGCATATCTACAGGATAGCAATGACAGCGCATATCTACAGGCTAGCGATGACAGTGCATATCTACAGGCTAGCGATGACGGTGCATATCTACAGGCTAGTGAAGCCAATGCATATCTACAGGCTAGCGATGACAGTGCATATCTACAGGCTAGCGATGACAGAGCATATCTACAGGCTAGCGATGACAGCGCATATCTACAGGCTAGCGATGACAGTGCATATCTACAGGCTAGTGAAGCCAATGCATATCTACAGGCTAGCGATGACAGTGCATATCTACAGGCTAGCGATGACAGTGCATATCATCAGGCTAGCGATGGCAGTACACATCTACAGGCTAGTGATGACAATGCATATTTATGGGCTAGCGATGACAATGCATATCTACAGGCTAGCGATGACAGTGCATATAGGCTAGCAATGACAGTGCATAATTACAGGCCAGTGAGGACACTTCATATCTACAGGCTACTGATGACAGTGCATATCTACAGGCTAGCGATAACAGTGCATATCTACAGGCTAGCGATGACAATGCATATCTACAGGCTAGCGATGACAGAGCATATCTACAGGCTAGCGATGACAGTGCATATCTACAGGCTTGTGAAGCCAATGCATATCTACAGGCTAGCGATGACAGTGCATATCTACAGGCTAGCGATGACACAGCATATCTACAGGCTTGCGATGACAGTGCATATCTACAGGCTAGTGAAGCCAATGCATATCTACAGGCTAGCGATGACAGTGCATATCTACAGGTTAGCGATGACAGAGCATATCTACAGGCTAGCGATGACAGTGCATATCTACAGGCTAGCGATGACAGTGCATATCTACAGTCTAGTGAAGCCAATGCATATCTACAGGCTAGCGATGACAGTGCATATCTACAGGCTAGCGATGACAGTGCATATCTACAGGCTAGCGATGACAGTGCATATCTACAGGCTAGCGATGACAATGCATATCTACAGGCTAGCGATGACAGAGCATATGTACAGGCTAGTGATGACAGTGCATATCTACAGGCTTTTGAAGCCAATGCATATCTACAGGCTAGCGATGACAGTGCATATCTACAGGCTAGCGATTACAGAGCATATCTACAGGCTAGCGATGTCAGTGCATAACTACAGGCTAGTGAAGCCAATGCATATCTACAGGCTAGCGATGACAGTGCATATCTACAGGCTAGTGATGACAGATCATATCTACAGGCTAGCGATGACAGTGCATATCTACAGGATAGCGATGACAGTGCATATCTACAGGCTAGCGATGATAATGCATATCTACAGGCTAGCGATGACAGCGCATATCTACAGGATGCAATGACAGCGCATATCTACAGGATGCAATGACAGTGCATATCTACAGGCTAGTGAAGCCAATGCATATCTACAGGCTAGCGATGACAGTGCATATCTACAGGCTAGTGAAGCCAATGCATATCTACAGGCTAGCGATGACAGTGCATATCTACAGGCTAGCGATGACAGAGCATATCTACAGGCTAGCAATGACAGTGCATATCTACAGGCTAGCGATGATAATGCATATCTACAGGCTAGCGACGACAGCGCATATCTACAGGATAGCAATGACAGCGCATATCTACAGGCTAGCGATGACAGAGCATATCTACAGGCTAGCGATGACAGTGCATATATACAGGCTAGTGAAGCCAATGCATATCTACAGGCTAGCGATGACAGTGCATATCTACAGGCTAGCGATGACAGCGCATATCTACAGGATAGCAATGACAGCGCATATCTACAGGCTAGTGAAGACAATGCATATCTACAGGCTAGCGATGACAGTGCATATCTACAGGCTAGTGAAGCCAATGCATATCTACAGGCTAGCGATGACAGTGCATATCTACAGGCTAGTGAAGCCAATGCATATCTACAGGCTAGCGATGACAGTGCATATCTACAGGCTAGCGATGACAGTGCATATCATCAGGCTAGCGATGACAGTACACATCTACAGGCTAGTGATGACAATGCATATTTATGGGCTAGCGATGACAATGCATATCTACAGGCTAGCGATGACAGTGCATATAGGCTAGCAATGACAGTGCATAATTACAGGCCAGTGATGACACTTCATATCTACAGGCTACCAATGACAGTGCATATCTACAGGCTAGCGATAACAGTGCATATCTACAGGCTAGCGATGACAATGCATATCTACAGGCTAGCGATGACAGAGCATATCTACAGGCTAGCGATGACAGTGCATATCTACAGGCTTGTGAAGCCAATGCATATCTACAGGCTAGCGATGACAGTGCATATCTACAGGCTAGCGATGACAGAGCATATCTACAGGCTAGCGATGACAGTGCATATCTACAGGCTAGTGAAGTCAATGCATATCTACAGGCTAGCGATGACAGTGCATGTCTACAGGTTAGCGATGACAGAGCATATCTACAGGCTAGCGATGACAGTGCATATCTACAGGCTAGCGATGACAGTGCATATCTACAGTCTAGTGAAGCCAATGCATATCTACAGGCTAGCGATGACAGTGCATATCTACAGGCTAGCGATGACAGTGCATATCTACAGGCTAGCGATGACAGTGCATATCTACAGGCTAGCGATGACAATGCATTTCTATAGGCTAGCGATGACAGAGCATATGTACAGGCTAGTGATGACAGTGCATATCTACAGGCTTTTGAAGCCAATGCATATCTACAGGCTAGCGATGACAGTGCATATCTACAGGCTAGCGATGACAGAGCATATCTACAGGCTAGCGATGTCAGTGCATAACTACAGGCTAGTGAAGCCAATGCATATCTACAGGCTAGCGATGACAGTGCATATCTACATGCTAGCGATGGCAGATCATATCTACAGGCTAGCGATGACAGTGCATATCTACAGGATAGCGATGACAGTGCATATCTACAGGCTAGCGATGATAATGCATATCTACAGGCTAGCGATGACAGCGCATATCTACAGGATAGCAATGACAGCGCATATCTACAGGCTAGTGAAGCCAATGCATATCTACAGGCTAGCGATGACAGTGCATATCTACAGGCTAGTGAAGCCAATGCATATCTACAGGCTAGCGATGACAGTGCATATCTACAGGCTAGCGATGACAGAGCATATCTACAGGCTAGCGATGACAGTGCATATCTACAGGCTAGCGATGATAATGCATATCTACAGGCTAGCGACGACAGCGCATATCTACAGGATAGCAATGACAGCGCATATCTACAGGCTAGCGATGACAGAGCATATCTACAGGCTAGCGATGACAGTGCATATATACAGGCTAGTGAAGCCAATGCATATCTACAGGCTAGCGATGACAGTGCATATCTACAGGCTAGCGATGACAGCGCATATCTGCAGGATAGCAATGAAAGCGCATATCTACAGGCTAGTGAAGCCAATGCATATCTACAGGCTAGCGATGACAGTGCATATCTACAGGCTAGTGAAGCCAATGCATATCTACAGGCTAGCGATGACAGTGCATATCTACAGGCTAGCGATGACAGAGCATATCTACAGGCTAGCGATGACAGTGCATATCTACAGGCTAGCGATGATAATGCATATCTACAGGCTAGCGACGACAGCGCATATCTACAGGATAGCAATGACAGCGCATATCTACAGGCTAGCGATGACAGAGCATATCTACAGGCTAGCGATGACAGTGCATATATACAGGCTAGTGAAGCCAATGCATATCTACAGGCTAGCGATGACAGTGCATATCTACAGGCTAGCGATGACAGAGCATATCTACAGGCTAGCGATGACAGTGCATATCTACAGGCTAGCGATGACGGTGCATATCTACAGGCTAGCGATGACAATGCATATCTACAGGCTAGCGATGACAGAGCATATCTACAGACTAGCAATGACAGTGCATATCTACAGGCTTGTGAAGCCAATGCATATCTACAGGCTAGCGATGACAGTGCATATCTACAGGCTAGCGATGACAGAGCATATCTACAGGCTAGCGATGACAGTGCATATCTACAGGCTAGTGAAGCCAATGCATATCTATAGGCTAGCGATGACACTGCATATCTACAGGCTAGCGATGACAGAGCATATCTACAGGCTAGCGATGACAGTGCATATCTACAGGATAGCGCTGACCGTGCATATCTACAGGCTAGCGATGATAATGCATATCTACAGGCTAGCGATGACAGCGCATATCTACAGGATAGCAATGACAGCGCATATCTACAGGCTAGTGAAGCCAATGCATATCTACAGGCTAGCGATGACAGTGCATATCTACAGGCTAGTGAAGCCAATGCATATCTACAGGCTAGCGATGACAGTGCATATCTACAGGCTAGTGAAGCCAATGCATATCTACAGGCTAGCGATGACAGTGCATATGTACAGGCTAGCGATGACAGAGCATATCTACAGGCTAGCGATGACAGTGCATATCTACAGGCTAGCGATGATAATGCATATCTACAGGCTAGCGATGACAGCGCATATCTACAGGATAGCAATGACAGTGCATATCTACAGGCTAGCGATGACAGAGCATATCTACAGGATAGCAATGACAGCGCATATCTACAGGCTAGCGATGACAGTGCATATCTACAGGCTAGCGATGACGGTGCATATCTACAGGCTAGCGATGATAATGCATATATACAGGCTAGCGATGACAGCGCATATCTACAGGATAGCAATGACAGCGCATATCTACAGGCTAGTGAAGCCAATGCATATCTACAGGCTAGCGATGACAGTGCATATCTACAGGCTAGTGAAGCCAATGCATATCTACAGGCTAGCGATGACAGTGCATATCTACAGGCTAGCGATGACAGAGCATATCTACAGGCTAGCGATGACAGTGCATATCTACAGGCTTGTGAAGCCAATGCATATCTACAGGCTAGCGATGACAGTGCATATCTACAGGCTAGCGATGACAGAGCATATCTACAGGATAGCAATGACAGCGCATATCTACAGGCTAGCGATGACAGTGCATATCTACAGGCTAGCGATGACGGTGCATATCTACAGGCTAGCGATGATAATGCATATCTACAGGCTAGCGATGACAGCGCATATCTACAGGATAGCAATGACAGCGCATATCTACAGGCTAGTGAAGCCAATGCATATCTACAGGCTAGCGATGACAGTGCATATCTACAGGCTAGTGAAGCCAATGCATATCTGCAGGCTAGCGATGACAATGCATATCTACAGGCTAGCGGTGACAAAGCATATCTACAGGCTAGCGATGACAGTGCTTATCTACAGGCTAGCGATGACAGTGCATTTCTACAGGCTAGCGATGATAATGCATATCTACAGGCTAGCGATGACAGCGCATATCTACAGGATAGCAATGACAGCGCATATCTACAGGCTAGCGATGACAGTGCATATCTACAGGCTAGCGATGACGGTGCATATCTACAGGCTAGTGAAGCCAATGCATATCTACAGGCTAGCGATGACAGTGCATATCTACAGGCTAGCGATGACAGAGCATATCTACAGGCTAGCGATGACAGCGCATATCTACAGGCTAGCGATGACAGTGCATATCTACAGGCTAGTGAAGCCAATGCATATCTACGGGCTAGCGATGACAGTGCATATCTACAGGCTAGCGATGACAGTGCATATCATCAGGCTAGCGATGACAGTACACATCTACAGGCTAGTGATGACAATGCATATTTATGGGCTAGCGATGACAATGCATATCTACAGGCTAGCGATGACAGTGCATATAGGCTAGCAATGACAGTGCATAATTACAGGCCAGTGATGACACTTCATATCTACAGGCTACCGATGACAGTGCATATCTACAGGCTAGCGATAACAGTGCATATCTACAGGCTAGCGATGACAATGCATATCTACAGGCTAGCGATGACAGAGCATATCTACAGGCTAGCGATGACAGTGCATATCTACAGGCTTGTGAAGCCAATGCATATCTACAGGCTAGCGATGACAGTGCATATCTACAGGCTAGCGATGACAGAGCATATCTACAGGCTAGCGATGACAGTGCATATCTACAGGCTAGTGAAGCCAATGCATATCTACAGGCTAGCAATGACAGTGCATATCTACAGGCTAGCGATGACAGAGCATATCTACAGGCTAGCGATGACAGTGCATATCTACAGGCTAGCGATGACAGTGCATATCTACAGTCTAGTGAAGCCAATGCATATCTACAGGCTAGCGATGACAGTGCATATCTACAGGCTAGCGATGACAGTGCATATCTACAGGCTAGCGATGACAATGCATATCTACATGCTAGCGATGACAGAGCATATGTACAGGCTAGCAATGACAGTGCATATGTACAGGCTTTTGAAGCCAATGCATATCTACAGGCTAGCGATGACAGTGCATATCTACAGGCTAGCGATGACAGAGCATATCTACAGGCTAGCGATGACAGTGCATAACTACAGGCTAGTGAAGCCAATGCATATCTACAGGCTAGCGATGACAGTGCATATCTACAGGCTAGCGATGACAGAGCATATCTACAGGCTAGCGATGACAGTGCATAACTACAGGCTAGTGAAGCCAATGCATATCTACAGGCTAGCGATGACAGTGCATATCTACAGGCTAGCGATGACAGAGCATATCTACAGGCTAGCGATGACAGTGCATATCTACAGGATAGCGATGACAGTGCATATCTACAGGCTAGCGATGATAATGCATATCTACAGGCTAGCGATGACAGCACATATCTATAGGATAGCAATGACAGCGCATATCTACAGGCTAGTGAAGCCAATGCATATCTACAGGCTAGCGATGACAGTGCATATCTACAGGCTAGTGAAGCCAATGCATATCTACAGGCTAGCGATGACAGTGCATATCTACAGGCTAGCGATGACAGAGTATATCTACAGGCTAGCGATGACAGTGCATATCTACAGGCTAGCGATGATAATGCATATCTATAGGCTAGCGACGACAGCGCATATCTACAGGATAGCAATGACAGTGCATATCTACAAGCTAGCGATGACAGTGCATATCTACAGGCTAGCGATGACGGTGCATATCTACAGGCTAGTGAAGCCAATGCATATCTACAGGCGAGCGATGACAGTGCATATCTACAGGCTAGCGATGACAGTGCATACACTCACAAGGAGACCACAGGCAGCTGAGGTGCAATCTTCTCCCACTCACAAGAACGACATCACAGGCAGCAGCAGTGCAAGCTTCTTACACTCATGAGGAGACCACAGGCAGCAGATGTGCAAGCTTCTCACACTCACAAGAAGGACATCACAGGCAGTAACGGTGCAATATTCTCACACTCACAAGGAGATCACTGGCAGTACACACCACATGAACACACTCCATAACACATAGCAACAATACATTGGCATTTACAATGCCATTAGCTCAAACTCAAATAAATCAGAGCCCGATTGCATTTCTAATGCTTGTTAAACTTGGAAACACTTATATAGGCATTGAGTGCACCTCATTAGTATCAGTTTAACACTAGAACATAGCTTTAAGCAAAAGAAAAGTGATCAGTCCAGCACTGCAAGGGGCTACCACTGCGCGGCAACAGGTGTCGCTGCATTTTTATTAACTTTTGAACCCTTTGAGCTAAAAAAATGTAAAAAATATATCATCTGGAGATTATGCAGCAGATGATGGATTACTTGGGAAATCTATATCAATGCAAAAATCGCCGCAGCCACACATTCACATAATTCCAGTGACACTACTTTGTGTTTTTTATCAAGTTCCTGTAACTGCAGTGGTGGCTTGCATGGGTCGGGGGTGGCGGGTTGAAGGGTGGGGGAAAGAAGTGAGGGTGTAAAGAAAAAAAAAATGTACCTCCTCGCCGCGTCTTGTCCCTCCGCTTTGCCAGAAAAGGAAGCACCCAGGCTCCCCTGACCAATCACAATGCTGAAATGCAGCATTGTGATTGATCTGAGCGCCGTGGGAATGAGAGCCTGGGCATGTTCTCCACCCAGGCTGTAATGCAGCCTGGGTGGTGAACATGCAAAGTGTGCATAAGTGTTTGGCTGGCCTAAGAGGGCCAGCCAAACAGTCATGGCACACTTACAGAGTGCCCACCACTCCTCCCTTCTGTTCTGAGAGCAGGACAGCCCCGCCCCACCCCGTAAAGACGCCGGAGCAGGAACATATAAAATGATAATAACAAGTTATTATCATTTTATTTTTCCTTTATTTACATTGCTGAAAGCAGTGTGACAACACTCTGCCTTAGCATAGGAGCAGCTAATTTCCGAAATGTTTCCTTCCGAATGCCTTTATCAAACAATAGCGTAACATTTGTCATTACAATTCAACAGCGACACATTTGACTGCATATTGAAGTAAACTAATATGTTTTAACTATTTTTCATTTAAACATCTAGGAGGCAGCGTCTTGTTCAATAAATCAGGGAGAATGTTTTCTTCTTGTGTTATCTTGCCCTCTAGTGGATATTCATATTACTACAAGAATACATCAGTATGCATCAGACGGCACACTTTGCAAGTCTATGCAGGTCAGAGCGAGGATTTATAAGGATTCTGAATTGTAGTTTATATACATCACATCCATTTAATTGGCTCGTGAGCATGTGCTGGGAGCAATAAAAGAGTAACATTATACTTTTCAGCTTCTTATTTTTCACAAATAACACAGCTCATCGCTAATTAAACATCATCTCGCCAAACAATGTAATAATTTTACACTTTTGAGTAAAGTTGTGTGATTTAATACCATTCACTTCAGTATCAATATCAAACCACTTTATTCGGTTAATGAAAACCATAAAAGTACCATACATAAGTCATAATACAATACATAAAGCACAGTACAATACACAGTAAAACATCAGAACCGAATCATCAAAAATATGGGCAATATAAAAAGGTAAGGGAGGATACAAATCAGAATTCATTGAATTACATAAACAGCTTGGCTATGATTAAGACAAATAAAACAAAGCACTGCAATAAAAGTAGTTCCTAGATAAAAAGGCAAGTATCAAAAGGATAATAACAAGGACTTAGCGGATACTCCTAGGATAACATAGGGTGCCGTATTTTCCTAAGTCTCACAGCTGCGACTAAAAAACTTGCAGTCACCTATATAGATCTATGACAGCTTCTGTTAAAAGCTTCACAGTGTAAATTGAAGATTGAAATAAATAATTGTATGCTAAATACCTCTTTATTATAATTACTCATGGTTCCTCAATAGAGTGGAGCACATAACATTTGGGCCAGAGCTGCTGACTGGAACTGGGGAAACAAGGCTTTTAGTTTAGGCTTATGTCTATTTTTATAAATTGATATTGCCTTCTACAGAGGTCTACAACACAACACAGAATTAACATGTAAAAAGGTCCTCAAAACATACCACAACCTTCTAACTATTAAAACAGCAATAAAAACACAATTCATTTTTTAATGCGATAGTAGACTTTACAATATTGGAAGAAACCCCCCCAAAAATGTAATATCATATAACAGATCTGTGCAGATGGAGGATTTGTAACACAATAGGCCAATTCTTGGTGAGTTGAAACGGTAAACTGCACTGTGAAAGGATATAAAACACGCTTTGTAATATAATGCAAAGCAGGGCAGAGATGAAATATGTGAAACAATTTTGGGGGCCTAACTTACAAAAAGTGCATATCGCAGAGTTCGGGTGCTGGCCACTTCATCTCAGTTTTAAGGAATTAAGGAGAAGATTAGCAATCTGCAAAAGCAAAAACACACGTTTCATTTTACATAGCTATTGATAAAAGAGATAGGATTGTACATGCCCAAAACTACTCGTAGCAATAAAAATTCTGTTGACTTTGAATAATACGAATCAGGGAAAAGGTTTCATTTCTAGATTTAAATTTTGAGAAAATGGTGTAACTGACCTGGAGAACATGGGCCATGTGTATGAAGGTTTTGCATTGCCCTTGCACCACCCAAGGGAGCACCAGGGCGACGCAAAACCTATGTCCAATTTATCAAGCTATGCAAGACCACCTTCTGTTCTATCACATGGCTTGTTAAATCCAGAGTAATGCAACACAGTACAATTCACAGCTATGCTTTACTCTGCCCCAGGAAGGTGTTCCATAGGTGGAGCATGGGTGTTTGCAAGCATCCACCCATAGATTTTGGTGCATTCCCAGATTTACCTTTACTGGTAAACCTGGGAATATGTCAAAATTCTACACCTCCCCAGGTGATGCGTAACAAGGAGAAATATCTTTTTTTTCCTCTTTCTTTGTTTGCCACATTCTGCAGGACACATTGAAAGAGAAAAAAGACTTAGAGGATTGTTTTTTGTACTGAAAGGTGTCCCTACACAAAAATAATCCTGTATGCAATGCAGGCACCGTTGCACTACGGCACAAGGGTGCCTGCTTTAGCACTAGGTAAGCAAAGGGTGCCAGCGGAAGGAAAGGACAAGAATGAGTTTTGTTATGTTAAATAAAGCATAACCTGCCCTTTCACACAGTGCAGCACAGTGGCTTGCTGCACTGCACTGGTGAAACTACATAAATATGCCCCCCTACTTTAAAATAATCTCCAGTACAGTTAAAATTCTCCAGTGCATAATTAAAATTTCTACGGAATGGCAATGTCTTGGCCTATCGATGTAGTAACTTTAGGACGCGAGAGCTCCTGTCATGCTCCACATCCAGAAACTGCATCCGAGTGACAGCGGTCACTCAAGATGGTGAAGGAGCGATTCCAGGAAACCAGCTTCATCTTTAGAGACTCCCAACAGTGAATGCCGCATATGGAGAAAAAGGTTTTTGGGAGGTAAAGAAGGGAGGCGCGGCCGTGAAAGTGACACGGCTGTGCTGCACTGACGCAACCCGAGAGAGGGCAGGCAGGCCATTTCACCCTGCCACTGAGCCCTCACATGGAGCACCATTGCAAGCTTCCTAAGTTACCACTGCACACCTGCAAACCTGAAGTACAATCTCAATGAGTGAGGAGGTAGCGCGGCCTTGAGGGTGGGGCCTCATGCGCCTATGAGGCACCTTTGAAGGTCTTACCGATCGTTCAGGTAGGCAGTATGATGGCCAAAACGATGCAAGGACTCCTGAGATAAGGGGAGCAGAGGGAGGGTCAGCTAATTTAAAATCGCCGGTTCGTCAAAAACCGCCAATTTGCAAAGAATGCCAGAAGCATCTAACACAAAAGTAGGTCAGGTGATGGCAAGGTCAAATTGAATCAAAGCTTGCTGAAAAAAAGAAGAACGAAAAAAGAGACAGGCATTGGCCGCGCGCGTGCCTCGTGCTCAAAGTAAAAACATTTTTTTTTTAAAAGCAATGGCCGCGCGGCCGTGAAAGTGACACGGCCGTGCTGCATGAAAGTGAAAGGAAAAAAAGCTGTCGAAAGCCAGATGGCAGCTGTGCATGTCGCGCACGCTTGTGCGTGTAACAGCAAGCTGGTGGCCGGCAAAAGCCTCTGGGCAGCACTTTCAAAACCCGCTTACTAAATGTCTCGCTTGAGACAGTGCATGTGCTGGATCAGGCGAGACCTAAAAAGGGCAGCAGACACAGATAGCCCAGCTCTGCGTCAAAGGGAGAATTGGAGGCTCTATAGATTTATATTTTAAAAAAGCTACAGGAAAACCATGCACTGCATAAACACACGATGTATGGGAAGTGGGCGCTATAGTAAGTACATTTTTAAAAACTTCAAAGCGGACACAGTACTGAAACATGGAGCAGCGCCCGGTGTATATAAAACCTGTGCATATGAAGGCCTGTACAGCGCATGGCGTGCTACGTGAAGCGGGAACCAAAGGGATTACATTTAAAAAAAACATCAAAGCATGCGCTGTACGGAAATAAGGATCGGCACCCGTATATAAAACTTGTGTGGTTACAGCCTATAAAGCGCATGGCACTCTGAATGTAGCAGGAAAGTATGCCGTGCCTGCAGTAGGAGAAACGCATTAAAGAAAATAGTGCTTACAGATTAAATAAAATGTACTGTGTAACAATAGAGGTAAAAGGGTGGGTCCTCATGCAGCCACGGCCGGCAGTGGGAGTACCTGCAGGGGGGTGACTGGCGGGAGGGGGAGGGGCAGGGTAGAGGGTAGTAATGTATGGAATACGGAGTTTCCCAGGTAAGTTAACATTTAAATAAATAAAAATGAATTTCGTTGCGTGCACTGCATCACCAAATGCGATGCAGTGTGCGCAACGAGCTTCGTCGGCATCCATGCTTAGATAGGGGGGGCATTTTGCTAGGTGTTTTGGTGCCGCGGGGGGATGGGCGGAGGCCGGTAGTTGGCCAGGATCTTAAATATTCAACCCCCCCTGACTCCGTGTCTTTTCTTGCTGCCGGGCCCTAACTCATATCTTGTAAATCTTAACCCCCTGATGCGCCTCACCCCGGAGGCACTTCCTCGCGTATCTGTGTATGTGCCTGGCACGTGGTGGTCCGTCGGTTATTCCGGCTGGTAGAGGGGGCCTGAGTCACCCGGGTTGTGTGTCGGGCCCCGTGGGGGAGCTATACCCCTCCCTGCCCTTGTCCGGCATGCATTGTGTCGCCTGCGGGTCGTTTTAGAGAGGATATTTATAGGTAACAAGGACCCCCTGAATATATGAATACAATAATTCCTAGGTCAGGGAAAACACAATTTTAGAAAATATAGCAACCTAGGCAATTCAATACTTAAAGCTCTAGGGAAGTATTGTCACCGCCAATTTCCGTCAAGTCAAAGCACATTTAAGATATTCGAATGAAAGATATAAAAAATTATGACCTGTGGCTACTCCAGAAGAAGGCGCTGGTCGCCAAAACGCGCGTCGAGAAAATCTGTTTGCCACTTCTATTTTATTTTTTCCTTATTCTTTATTAATTTTTCTATTTTGAATTGTGATTTTTTAATTGTATTGTGATTTGATGTAATGCTGGTTTAATCAACTTGTGAAATTTGTTAAAATCATCTGAGAATCAACTTTTTTAATGGTTTTTGTTAATAAAGTTTATGTTACTGACGATCATTTAAATATATTTGGTGGTCGTGGCAGAGAGGTCAGGCCGCGGCCCAATCTGCGCCGGGAACCTCGGTTCTAGGGACGGCCTCGGAGGCAGCAATTCCGTTGTCGGAGGCGGCCGGCTCCTCCCGCATGGCCGGCTCACTTGCGGGATATGGTGGTTCGGGAAAGGTGCTAAGGTGGGATTTTGCCAGGCTGCCCAGGGCCCTGCTAGTATGCAGCCGGCCTCGCGTGTCTCGGGAGCCACGATGCGCGGAGGGTGGGGGGCGAGGTTACCGCCTGTGTTGTAGTCTCTCTGAGCTGGCTTGCATGGGGGGGAGGAGTGGATGGCAGGCTTTAGATGTGCCTTCGCTAGTGGTCCGCGGGAGCCGGTGTGCAGGGGGTGGTGCCTGCGGGCCCCTGTAGCGTAGTGTGTCCCTGCAGCTGGGCGCAATGTGGGGCACGCCGCCTTCAGGCCCGGCTGGCCCGGGCATCATGGTTCTTTCGGGGGGGGCAGGCAGGGGGCATTGTGAGGTTTTGCTAGGTTAGGAACTCTTTTCCTGCTGGGGGGGGAGGGGTGTTGCGGCAGTCGACAGGCGATCAGGTGAAGGGGGTCTGTTGGGTGCCACAGAGTTACCAGGGTAGGTGTGAGGGACTGCCAGGGTGGCATGAGGCCCGGTGGTGCTGAGGACCCTCCAGGTTGGAGCGACCTTGGGGGGGGACCAGGACCAGGGAATGATACCGGCAGTAAGGGGCATTGCCAGTGGGGCGCACGACGGCCCCGAGGGAGCTGGCCTGAAGCAGCAGGGGGGTCCACGGCGGCCTGCCCCTCCAACGAGGGATCGCGCCACGCATTATGCAGTGATTTTACAATCTGTGAGGAAGGTGTTTGTGTGGTGAGAGTATATGGACTGGGAGTATGGTGTGGTATGATGGGGTGGGTGTTTTTGGATGATAGAGGACATGTGAGGATGGCTGTGGCTGAGTGGTGTCTTTCAGGGAACGGATTAGGAGGCATTTGCTGGTGCGACAAGAAGTGTGGGTGTTGACTGAGGACGAAAGTGCGGGGTCGGTTGCGTCTGAATCGAGTTTTCCCAGGGGTGTGGGGAGTGGTAGTTTTGCAGGTGTTGAGTATGGCATCGGACAGACCGGTGGACAGGGAGTGGCAGGGCGCAGCAGCGCTGGACGGGTTGTGGAGGTCCTGGACGGACTCTCAAGTAACGGAATGAAATGAGGGGACTTCAGCTGGTCGGCTGGGGTGTGTGGGGATGGTGAGGGAGTTGGCACAATGGTGGGTGCAGCGGCGACATCCTGCTGGAGTAATGGGAGCCTGGCGATTTAGTGGGGGATGGATCTAGATGGACCAGGTGGCACCACACGCAACAAAGAGTCAACCTATGGATTACAGATTGTGGCCGGCCAGGCTGGACGGGGGTGTCACATGGGCCAAGGGTGCCAGTTCGTGGGCATGACAACATGGGGGGAGGAGGGCTAAGATTTGCCCGGACTCTACTTACACAGAAGTGTCATCTACTTGTTAGCTAGCGCCTCTGCACAGCGAGTGTATACTGGTGTCATTAGCGGATTCCCGAGGGATCACATAACTAGGGGTTGGGGATTTGGGAGGCCCTGCTCCCCCATTCATAGGGGGTTAAATGGGGGCCACTCTGGGGATCACAAGGAGAGCGTGCTAGAGTTGCTGGGGCCTATTGGTTAGGGTCTCAGACTCCTAGTTGCAAGGTTGAGTGTTCCATTCCTGGTGTGTCAATGTATCTGTTTCTTCACTTACAGGTGTAGGCCACAGTAATATTTGAACAGGGGATGGATTGGGGGGAGGGGGGGGGGGAGTCCAGGCACAGGCTCCATACACGGTTCATAGAGGCCAGGGGCTGATGGCCCCTTATTTCGGATCGGCAGCTGGTGCTGCAACACAGAAAGATGGGGTTTTCAGGCATGGGTTGGGGGGTGGCAACTGGTTCGAGAGGGGCAGGTGCTTTGCAACAGGTGGACTATGACGAGGGAGGGCAGACTATAGGGCTTCAAGGTGACAGCTGGGTTGGTGGTCCGGGGCAGCGGCCATCATCGGGGTGAAATGGGTCAAACTTGTCAGAGAGGGGGTGGGGGACATTCTGGGGAGGTATGGGGACTCTTGATCTACATGTTTTTACACATTTGGTTACAGTTGGTTGGGGGAGAGGTACGTCTGCTGCGACCATGATGGGGCGGGGGACGCTGTCGGGCACTGTGTTATGTGCTCTGGGGTGGATTTTTGGGGGCGCCACAGTCATTGGTTTTACTTGTGGATTTTATAGAGTACTAGCGAGTCCTGGGGGTATCAGAGGCCTTTTCGTAAGATCAAGACAGGAAACAATTGCCTTCCATCACAGGACCTGGGGATGCATACAGATATAGGGGCATATGTCAGACCTAGGTATGCCGTACAGTGGAGCAGTATGCAGTGGGTGTCTGTCAAATTCCCGTCATCCTGTGGGCCAGAGTGCAAAGGGAGTCCATTGTGTTGGGGACGCTTAGGTTGGTTGACTTGGTCGGTAGCGTAGTGGTGAGGTGCAAGAGTTCAGGTCCTTTCTTGAAGCGAGTGCAGGAGGAGTTGCATCTGAGGTCAGTGGGCAGTGCATTTTGCAGCCTGGGGAACGGTACCGAAGGAGGATCAACATTAGGTTGTTTTCTCAATGTCAGTTTCAGGGGGGATGTTGTTGCTCTCATATGTTTTTTGCCCAGTTTTGTTGTTAGGCAGTTGGTGGGGTGGACCGGGGGAGACTAGGTCTGGGCTGGGGACCGTGAGACAGATTGCAAGGGGGCCTGGAATCCAGCACGGGAGGTTGGTAGTTAGTCAACCGTTATGTGGATCTAAGCAACAGGTACCTGTAGAGGCGACGTTGGGTGGCTGGTTTGGCATGGTTGGGGGGTGCTGCAAGTGGTGGGAGATTCAAAGAACAAGGCAGTGGTATATTCTGGAGGTAGGTTGGGACTGGAGGATTTTGGGGTGTGGTCCTTGTGGCCAGGACGATGTGGTAGCGACGAAGGGTAGGCAAAGGATCATGGGCTGGGATGAGAGGGTGCTTGGGGCGGCTGGTGTTTTAGAGTTGGTCTGGGTGTTAGGTTTATTGGCCAGGTCAGGGTCTGCGCAGTTGAAGCATTGTGAGGACGTGGCTTTGTGCTTGGGACAAAGACTATTTTGGGGATGGTTGAGTCTTTTGGATGCAGTGGACGGGTGCAGTGTCATAGCAGGTGGGGTAGCAAGTAAGGACTGATGGAACAGGGACATAATGCTTGCAGGTAATCATCCTTTTTCTGCTACAGGCAATGGGAGTAGATCGGGCCCCAGTGCGGCCGCCTGGTTGGGTGGCCATTCTCCTAGGCATTAGACAGCAACGGAGGCGAATTAACAGGCGTACAGATGGCACCAGGTGGGGAACACAGTCATGGGGCTGTGAGATGATGGGGGAATACTGGAATGAAAATGGGGGAGTTGTGGCCGGAACGGCTGACATGGTGTCACAAGGAACAAGAGGATATGGGGATACATGTGGGAGACAAGAGATTTTGGTATATGTTTGGTTTGGCTTTGCACTATTGGGACACGGAAGGGGATATGCTTCACTGACATTGAAGGTGGGGTAATTTGGTTATGTGCGTGATTGCGCTTTGCAGATGTGGGGAGTGGGATGCTATATAAAGGGATGGGCAGGTAAAGGCCCACTGGCGAGGAGACTGCCTTGAAGGTAAGCTCGAGGTCAGTTTCACAAGAGATTCCTATTACGGTCCAGGGTTGGCCTGGTTGTTCTTTATTACACGGCCCGCAGATTAGGTGGCGGATTGTCGTTCACTGCGATGTGGGGGGGTCCCCATTTTTTTACAGGCAAGGATTGGTTGGTCCAGATTACTTTGCACGAGATGCGGGTACAGGCGGTGCATGGTCGTTCACTGCGGTGGTGGCACCTTTTATGGACAAGGATTAGCCCGAACATGTTACTGGTTTGCGCATGACGCGGGCCCAGGTGGTGGAGGGTCATTCACCACGGAGGCCCCCCTCAAATTATTCATAGATGAGGTTTGGTCTGACCAGGTTACTTTACACGAGATGCGGGTACAGGCGGTGGATGGCCGTTCACTGCTGTGGTGGCACCTTTCATGGACAAGGAATGGCCCGAACGGGTTACTGGTGTGCGCTTGACGCAGGCTCAGGTGGTGGATGTTCGTTCACCGCGATGAGGGGGCACCTTGTAGGAACAAGGTTTGGCTCGGCTACCGGTTACTCGGAAAGCCCGTTGCAGTGGTGATGGTCGTCTGCCGGGAAAAGTGCTGTGGGGGAACTTTGGGTGCACTGGAACTGGATGAACAAGCGGTGCTGCGTAGGTTGGCACATTTCTGACCAATGACTCACAACAATAGTAATTTAAACGGGATGCCAGCTTGTGTGGTGGATTGGTCATCCACCGGGTGTGCGGTCCGACCGGTGGGAGGGAAAGATGCCCAGGAACTGAGGGGGTGGGGCAGGGAACCGCCCTACAGGGGGTTCCCTCGTTGGCGGTACTTTGGAGGGGTGGTGAGTCATATACGGGTGGATCCACCCCTCTGGGGGAGAACAGTACACGGGTGACTGATAGCGGGCGCGGAAGCTATGAAGGAGATTCAACAGAGGATGCTTGGAGGGCAATTGAAGGTGAGAATGGGAAGAGGAAGGAGGCCACCGGGTGAATGGGAAGAGTCAAACAGGTGAGATGGTTTTGAGAAGGATGAATGGAGAATGAGTCGGTATGGGGATGGGAAAGTATATTTATTGCATTTATGTACTGTTTAATAAAGTTTAAATGGTTGCAACCTTGTCCTAATAAAATGGCCTTTTACGCTTCAAGTAAAACTGTGGAGTGTAGTTATTGCGCGAACCACAGTGTCGCATGAACTCCCCATATCTGTGCTAAAGGCATCTAAGTTTATGAAAGAAGAGAAAAGAGAAAGAAAAAAAGAGGACATTCCTAGGGTATGTTTATATACCGCACCTAATTATAACCTGCCTGTGTGAAGTGAACCAGGAAGTGTCTGAAAATGGACTCCCCCCTACGGACCCGAAAGGTTTCAACATTATAATGTGCATGTTTGGTTCACATCATCCCTTGCATGATCGAAAACGGTATTGATGAACACGTATTTCCCACAAAAAATATCTTCAGTCATTTCAAACCATAATGGTAATAAATGGAGACAAATGTGCAAATGTTTAAAGCCAAAAATGTTTTATTTAAGCCAGAGTGTAAAAATGTTAGCACACAGCCGAAGCATATAGTTTTGCCCTTCCATAACCAGAATGCACCTCACACACCTGTTTTATAAAACTAAGATATAGTCTGAATTAAGCAGTAAAAAATGCAGTTTTGCTGTGAAAGAATAATTTAGATGTAAGCAGGGCTGGACTGGCCATAGAGGACACGGGGCGTTTCCCCGGTGGGCTGCTAGGGTGGGGGCTGGTTTTGGACCCCTGTGGGACGTTTTTTTTTTTTACCAGGGGTCGGCAATATCGGCCCCCTGTAACAAAATGGGCCACAACCGCCCCTCACAAACTGTTCGGCTGCACCCCCCTCAGCCCAGGGGGTGTCAGCCGAGCAGTTTGCCACGGTCGGTTTCAGTTCTTAGTCTGGCCCTGGATGTAAGCATCACAAAGTTGTGTTCCGCCATTTAAGACCGAATATCAGCTTTTCAAAAATACTAATGTAATCAAAAACGGAAAACAGCAATGTTAAAACATACCGTCCAAATTTAGAAAACTGGTCCTCCTATAACCAAAATGGCCCCACAAGCCTTTCCCATGGGGCAAACATGTAATTACCGCTCACACTCAAAATATTATGTCTTGGTAACAGGAATGCCCCTCACAATAATCTATAGAGCTGGCATACATTCAGAGTGAAATACTCAAATATCTATTTTTGCTATAGGGACAAGGGGGCATATTATCAAGCACGGCGTTAACATTATCGCCGCTTTAGCAGGAGAAAACTGCCGCTAAAGCGGTGATAATGGGCTTGATAATACGCCGTAAAGAATGCCCATAGAAGCCCATCCAACACCAGAACATGGGCTTCTATGGGAATTCACAAGGGCGTATTATCAAGCCCATTATCGCCACTTTAGCGGCAGTTTTCCGCCGCTAAAGCGGCGATAATGTTAACGATGTTTCTTGATAATATGCCCCAAAGAATTTAGCAGTAATAAATCGCACAAGAATGCACAACATGCTTACTGTGTGCTCCATGAATCAGGAAGCATGTTGAGCTAAGAGGGAGGCAGCAGCTCCCATAGGAAGGCAGGGACCTTGAGGCCAGACTGTGTGTTTCAAAAGCAGGAGGAAGGAGGAGGCAGCTGCAGTCAAAACAGACCTTGGTCTTTCAATGTACAGCAAATGTGGCAAGATAATGGCAAGATTTACAACCATGTTTACAACAGAGCTCTGTAAACCAGAAGCACTGGTCCTTAGTGCTCCAACTTAAATAAATAAATAGTCCTCACAAGCTCTGAGTAACAACACATGTAACAAGCCCATATCCTGAATACAGCATGTCTCATAGAGACTGCGCAAGGTGCTGCCAAGGAACTAAAAAAAATTGTTGAGGCTGGTGCTGATGTCCTCTGGTGTTTTCACACCCCTTAACAGACATCAGCAGTTCACATCCTAGGAAAACAAGGTGGAAATCCACTATTTATAGTGGTTTTCAACTCAGTTTCTCTGCCACCTTGTGATATCGGCTCCTCACTGGGAGATCGTGTGATGGGAGCCCATATTGTGTGTCACACTGTGGCACGGTGGCACGATGCCCCTCTCTACTTTCCTTCAGAAAAGCCTTAAAGACCTGGCTCCACAGAGAAGCAAAAGATATTGACGCACCTGTTTGATCCTACAATGATATTGTTGCAGCCTAAATCAGACTTGGACAGTGCCAAGAAGCCCTAGGGCATGAGTTCGCGCTTTATAAGTCATACTAGCAGCCCGCCCGACGTTGTCCGGGGGCAATCAGGCTTGCTGGTATTCCACCCGCCGACATGTAAGCACTGGTCCCGTACTTTTAAGTAGAGTTTTGGGCGCTGGTACTTATTCTTAACTCTGCTTAACCCCAGGCTCACTTCCATTCCCACGTTGTCCGGGAGAAATCAGGCTTGCTGGTATTCCACCCGCCGACATGTAATTGCACTGGTCCCGTACTTCTAAGCAGAGTTTTGGGCGCTTGTACTTATTCTTAACTCTGCTTAACCCCAGGCTCATTTCCATTCCCACGTTGTCCGGGGGCAATCAGGCTTGCTCCCTGTCGCCGAAACCCAGGCCCTCAACCACCTCCTCAGCCCAAGTTCACCGCCACCTTCAGTGCCCCCAATCATCTGCACATGCCCTGCTCCCTAACACTGTGGCCACACATCCGACGCTGCAAACGAACAAAGCCAGTATACACGCCCCGCTGCAGCACTAAAATTTACCTGTCATCCCGCTCCAGTCCGCCATACTTCACTGCTCCTCCCCGCAGTTCACATACCTCAGGCCGCTCCAGTGTGGCTAAGTTCTCCGCGCCTCCCTGCGCTGTTGTCCGCCGCCGCTGCAGTCCAGTCCTCCTTACTTCACCGCTCCTCCCCGCGGTTCACGTACCTCAGACCGCTCCAGTGTGGCTAAGTTCTCCGCTCCTCCCTGCGATGTTGTCCGCCGCCACTGCAGTCCAGTCCTCCTTACTTCACCGCTCCTCCCCACGGTTCACGTACCTCAGGCCGCTTCAGTGTGGCTAAGTTCTCCGCTCCTCCCCGCGCTGTTGTCCGCCGCTCCTCCTCGCGCTCCCGTCCTCCGATGATGATGTCAGCACATATGTGGTTAGCGCACACGGGCGGCGCTACTTCGAAGGGACTACTTTTTTTTATTGTAAATGTTTTAAATAAATTATATATATTTTTTTATTTAGCCTATGTCCATCTACTGGACCTCCCTTTTCCAACGCTGTATTGGGTGTTGCGATTGGTGGTGTACTTTCCGAGTTTACCTGGTTCAAAGGACACAGTTCTCTCTTTATAATAGTAGTATAGATATACATTACATTTACATTACATTACTGTGCGAGTTAGCAAGTATGTCACTGGGGGTGGAGAAATAGGGGAATCTCTTTACCCCTAACGTAAATTGCATTTGAACTGCTAGACCTGCAATTTCATTACTAATACGGTTGTATCAATTGCTATGTGCTGCTCTCGCCATTCGTGAAATCAGAATCTATCCTTCCCTCCAGTGAATAGTCAACTAGAACAACAGTGGGGAAACACCTCAAACGTGCAGGGCTACTCAGAAGGCAGGGGCACAAGTTTAATTGTATACTCCTGCGATCTTGCCGGCCAGTACTTCCACAAGGTCGTGCTCTCCCTCTAGAATATGGCACTACAGAGACGCTGAAATGAGGGGGGAAAGCTAGTAATTGCCTTACAGTGCAGAAAGGTGTAACAGCACAAGACAGGCTTTTGAAATGCAACAATTATATGCTGTATACAGATTGATTTATATGCTACATTAGGGGGAGGTGAAGGGGGGGTTCCTAAAACTCAAGTGAAAAGAAGTCAGGCCTCTCAGATTCTGTAAAAAATTGATTGCTCGTCTTATTTGCCTGTCCATCATACTATACCTACTATTCCCTGGATCCTTTTCCCTTTCTTATGTATTATTTAATTTTCCTTCTCTTTTTTATTTCTGTAATTGGCAGTGTGTTCCATCAATCCTATTCTTTTTGAGAGGGTCTGACGGCTCTAAATAACACTATGCCGTTGGTACCCGTTGATGCAGCCATGAGTGCAAATCCACTCAGCTAGGGGGTAGGTAATGGGTAGTGGCTTGGAGAAACCAAAATTGTCTAGGGTGGATGGGACCCTCAGGGGTTCTAGCTCTGCAGGGGTGAGGTTATGGAGAGATGGACAGGGACGGCATATGGGACTAGGGAAGTTCCAAAAAGATGTAACAGAAGCTTTGTGAAAATTGGACAGATTTCACAATTATGCAGCTAGTGTGATCAAGTTATCCCGAAATAAGTTATGCCTTCCAGATGACTAAAAGTGATCTTGTGTAACGCTAATGGCCTGAACACCAGAGTGAAGTTTCGGGCGATGCTATCCTGATTTAGGGCACTACAGGCAAGTCTTATTTTTTTTCAACAGACTCACCTTAAAGCCACTCGACTTCCTTTAAAAACACCAGAATATATCAAATACATCTTTTTTGCATTTTCAAATGCTGCAGTTGGAGGTCTAGCAATTTTAATTACTAAAGAGCTGTGCAGTGAAATATTAGAGGTAATCAGGGGCCCAGAGGCAAGATGGATATGGGTGAAAGCACTGGTACAAAACCACATAATACATTGCGTAAGTGAAAAGATCCAATTTCCAGTCAATTTGATGAAAGATAAATTGCTTTATTGGAGAGTAAAGATAGATACCTCTAGCACAGCTTCACAGCTCACAAACCAATTCCTATAATCAAAAGCTAATTTTCCATCCTAGCAACATAACAAACATTCTAATGATGACATGCAGAAGTGCCAACTCTACACATCTCCTTACTTAATATATATTGAACAAAAATGTATACATTTTTACATATAAAAGTAAACTTAAATGAATATGATAAAATTTCCATTTTTTACATTCCAAAAATATCAATTTTCAGAAACATGTACTGGGGTACGACATTCACATATTTTTCCAGTAATTTCCATTTTTTACATTCCAAAAATATAAATTTTCAGAAACATGTACTGGAGCACGACATTTACATATGTTTCCAGTACTCCAGGCTGATCCATCAGAAAGAATAACAACATTTCTTTTTACAGACTTCACTTGTATCGGTGCAGAAAATTTGCTGTCACCCTTCGTAGTTACACCACCACGTTTTATGGTCACCCAGTCACCAATTCTAAATTCAATTTCTTTCACACCCTTCTTTTCATTATAATACTTAGCATACTCAGTTTGAATTTTTAATACTTTATCTTCGACCGCACTTCTGTCAACCCACACACAATCTTTCACTTTCAACCAACCAGGAACCTCTTTGACACCAGGTTCACATCCTTTCAAAGATATAAATGGTGAAACTCCTTTTATCGAATGCGGTGTAATTCTATAGGACAACACCAATTTTTTCAATTCTTCACGCCATGATAATCCATTAGCCTGGGACAACTGGATATTATCCATAATTAGTCGGTTAATTCGTTCCACAAACCATTGGCTTGTGGCCTAAACAAAGCAACTCTCTTATGAATAATCTCAAATCTAGAAAGAAATTCCTCCATTTCTCTCTACACCAGCTGATCACCATTATCTGACACCAATGTCTTAGGTATCCCTTCATTCATAAACACTCTTTCCATAAAATCAACAACCCTTTGAGTAGTTATAAATTCTGTGCTCTCTACTACAAACCACTTGGAATGGTAGTCAAAAATGACCACCAAAAATCTACTGCGAGAACCAAGCTTAGCAATTGGCCCTAGAAAATCAATTGCCACTCTTTCCCATAGACGTTTAAGAAAAGATGTACACACCAGTGGAGGTTGCCTTATAACTTTTGTTTTATCCGCTTGAGCACAAGCATAACATTCTCTTACTGCATCTTCAATCTCTCTATCCATTCCAGGCCACCAATACGACTGTCGAACCCTTCTCTAAGTCATGTTACTGCATAAGTGTCGCTCATGAGCAATATTTATAATTTTCCCTCTCAAACTCACTGGTGGTACAAATTGATATCTTCTCAATAATTTTCCTTCACAAACACTCAATTCGGCCTCAACATGGTAGAAACTTCTGAGTTTAACATCTTCAATATTGTTTTGATGCCACCCATGAGAAACACAAGTAATCACTTCTTGCAGAAGTTCATCATTTGACATTGCCCTAGTCCATTCTTCCTTGCTAAAAGCATGTTCAACTCTTTTAAAATCATTTGCTACATCAATCATGTCATCCATAATATTTTCCACCCCTCAATTGGCATTCTTGATAGATAGTGCGCTACCACATTCTTGAGACCTTTAACATATTCAACAACAAAATTGAAATCGAGAACAGATAAAATCCATCTTGAAATTCTAGGGGTGACATTTCCTTCTAATCCTCTACCTCCTTTGAAAAGATGAACTAACGGTTTATGATCAGTTCGCACATTAAAAGCAAGACCCCAAACAAAGTACTTAAAGTGCTTGATCCCCCAACAACACGCTAATGCTTCCCTCCCTATCACAGAATAAGATAATTCTGCATCTCGTAATCTTCTGGAAGCAAATCCAATGATCTTTTCCTCACCATTGCTCAACTGAGTCAAAACATCTCCAATCCCTCCTGTACTTCCTTCAGTTGTAATAAATGTTCTATCCTTAACGATAAAATGGCCAAGAGTAGGAGCACTAATGATACTTTTTTTTATATTGTTGAATGCCTTATCACAACCACCATTCCAAGTAAAGATAACTCCTTTCTTCATTTGCAACCTCAATGGTTCAACAATTTCTGTAAAACCTTTATCAAATTTAGAGCAATATTCCGCAAGTCCTAAGAATGACTTAAGTTGATCCATATTTTTTGGGATGGGAGAGTCTTTGACTGCAGCAATGATACATTATTTAGGCTTAATACCATCTTTGCAAATTTCATGTCCAAGATATGTTACACTATCCTTTTTCAACTGACATTTTTCTTTCTTTATAGTCAATCCATTGTCATCCATCCTTTTCAACACCTCATTCAGACTCGTATCATGGTGCACATTATCTTTCCCCACAATCAAGACATCATCCTGAAAGCATAAGAAATCATTCATGTTTCCAAAAATCCTTTCTACGACTCTCTGAAATACCGCTGAGGCGGATGCTAAACCAAAAGGCATCCTACAATATCTAAATGCCCCTAACGGCGTAACAAAAGTGGTAAGATGCCTCGACCCACTTTCCAAATCTATCTGATGATACGCTGAAGACATGTCTATTACACTGAAAACAGTACCACCTCCCATAGCTGTAAGCATTTCCAAAATATTTGGCAAAGGTTGCCTATCCACCCAAATATTCTTGTTTAAATCGCGCAAGTCCACACACAAACACAATTTTTTCCCATCTTTTGGCGCTACGACAATCGGAGCCAACCATTCAGAGGCCTCAATTGGTTCAATAATTCCTTGAGCAAGAAGCTTTTTGAGTTCACATTGCAATGGCTCTCTCATTAGATGGGGAACATCTCTAACCTTGTGCACCACTGGAACAGCATTTTTCTTTAGAATAATTTTGTGCGAGAAGTCTTTTAACTTTCCTAGATCATCAGAGAATGCTCTTGAGAACTTCTCAAATAAGTCATTTTGATAGACAGAAATAATATCAGGCACAACAGTAGACATGACAGGTTCTTCAGCATTAGGGTTGAGGATAATATTTCAATCTTTTTGAAGACGCCAACCCAACAAATTCGAACCCTGTTTAGTCAAATACGCTCTTCCATATACTTTCTTTCCTTTAAAAGATATTATCATCCATTTGAGTACAATTATGCCAATGTTTTTCCCCCATACCCGACAGCTCTAATGTCAGGCTTACTCCACGAGTTAGTATCAGATTTATCTTTCCAAACTTCAGAATACATTTCCATGGATAACAAAGTGTAAAGACTGCCCGAATCTACAAGCATATTAACATCATATGAATCTAATTTTATGATGCAATGAGGTTTGGTTAATAATGAAGTGCTCTCCCTAACTACATCACAATCCAAAATTGAATGATCGCAAAGTGATTCTAAATCATTACTGTACACCTGATCGCACTCACAAGTGTTGTTGTAACCATCAACACACAACATAAGCTCTCGCATATCATCAGAAACATCACTCACTTCATGTACTTGGTTTGATTGAGTTTGTCCTGATTGGATTTTGGTCCTACATGCCTTAGCAATATGTCCCCCTTTTCCAGAAATCCTACATAATGCATTTCTAGCAGCACAATTGGGACTAGAAGCAATGTGACCAGGTGCCCCACAACGGTAACATTTAACAATTCTTTTGTCAAATTTTGACATATTATTATTACCAACAGATCCGTCAGACTTGACAGGATTTTTCATAGTTTGTTTAACTAACTTAGTTTCATCAATATAAGCTTGTATTTCACAACTTTTATTACTCTGATCCTTAGTTGATGGATCACTGTTAACTTCCATTTCTTTAATCCACATTTGAGTATGTTCTCATCCTTTAGCGATTTGAATTGCTTCCTCAAGAGACGGATCTTTAATTTTCCTTCTACTCCAAGATGATGGAGTAATATGGCTTGCTTCCGTATGGGTCCATATTTATCTGCTCCTATCGCTAAAATATAAGTGAGAAATAATTTTTTCCAATCTTTCCAAAGAATTGCTTGATCACCAGGAGTAGGAAGAAAACTTGGAGGAGCAGACATAGATTGATCACCCATATTGATAAAAAAAATAATTACAATGAGAATATAGACCCAATATAACGTACCTAGAAGAAAATATCGGTTAATAGAAATAACAAGTCAAAACAATAAGTCAATTTAAGAAGATAAAATAATAGTTTAAAATAACAAAACAAAAATTTGATGAACTTTATTCTTCTGAAATCACTGGTCCACTTATTATGCTTTTCAACTCCAAATGTTCCCAATTTGTAGAAAAATAGCACTTCTTCCAGGACTCATGTTTCCCAAAACTGTAGAAAATTAATGTTGTAGAAAACTGTTCTTTTCTCTCTTTATTTCTGTTGCTTTCAAAATTGCGATCATTTTACAATAGCAATCTTGTAAACAAGTCATTTTCAATGAAGCATTGCCCAATCTCTTAAAATGTCCGGCAAGAAAAATATTCAGGCTGTTTTCAGGAGAAATTAGAGCTTGTTTTCCAATATGGCCGCCAAAAAAAATACAGGCTTTTTTCCGGAGAAATTAGAGCATGTTTTCCAATATGGCCACCAAGAAAAACATTCAGACTGTTTGTGGGAGGAAATAGAGCTTGTTTTACAATATGGCTGTTCGTTATAGTGTTTACCTTCAAATAATCTTCAACACTTTACTGTGGAAACATCTTTTAAAGCCAAAAATGAAGTTTTAGTCAGATGATTTTCAGACATTCAGCTCTTAAAAAATATATTAAAAAATGATGCTCAGTTTGCTCAGTTAGATCGAGCTCAACTTCAGTTCAGCTTCAGTTCAGCTACAGTTTAGTACATGCACTTCAGCTACAGTTTAATACATGCAGTCCCGAAATGACGATAAAACCAGGTAAAATTTGTCTAAGCCTCTGTATTAAAACTTTCAGGCTTAGATTTAAACAATCTTTAGAAGAATATTAGGAAATTAATCTTCCTTTCTTTATTAGAGAGTCAAAATCACACAGTTTCGAATTAAATCTTGTCAAGCGTGTGTTTCCATCCAATAACATTTTACTCACAGCAAATCCAGAAGTAAGTTGACATAGATATATTCCAATTGGTTCAAAAATCTCTAATAAATCCATAAATCCAGGGGTGAAGGTATCAAGGTAGTATCAATGTCTCTGTCCCCTGCACAGAAAAGACCACCTCGTCACCAATGAAAAGATCCAATTTCCAGTCAATTTGATGAAAGATACATTGCTTTATTGGAGAGTAAAGGTAGATACCTCGAGCACAGCTTCACAGCTCACAAACCAACTCCTATAATCAAAAGCTAATATTCCATCCTAGCAACATAACTAACATTCTAATGATGACATGCAGAAGTGCCAACTCTACAGTAAGCTACTACGGCCCCATAGAAGACTCACCCCTTACACTAGAGGCAATATCTAATACCACAAAAGAGGCATCAGGGTCTCTGGTAATAAGGGGTGACTTTAAACTTTTTCCTAACACCTACCCCGATTCCTCTCGCCTCATTAAATACCAGAATAACCCAAAGAACATTAGAGTGCTGAGGTTACTAGAACAAGATCTTGCATTAATGGACAGACCAGTGGTGTATTGATCATCCATAAAGCAGACGCTACACTTGCTTTTCAAAAAGATGTAATTCAGCTTAACAAATTCTTTTTTCTTTGCTTTACATTCCTTTAGCTGAGGACAGACAGATATTCGAGCTAAGGAGTTTTGAAATCACTCGATAATATGTCAGCATGGCAGAATACAAGGCCGAGATGGACATTTGATACATTCCTTTTTGCAAATGAAAGCTGGGTGGAGAATGAAGAAGTCTAGAAATGTTTCTAGAACACAATATAGATACTGCTCCTGACTGTTCTTCAGTCTGGGTGGCACTGAAAGCGTTTTAGAGGTGAGTTACTCGCCTTCCAAGAAAGGCAAAAACAACTAGCAAAGGTGATGAAATTGCACAGTTGCAGTCGGCATTAAATCAGGCAGTCTTGGGTTCCATCTCAGCATCAGCTTCAGCAGCCAAGAAGGATCTAGCTGGAACGAGACAGAACTTAAAAGAACACTTCACTTAAGTCAAAGCATTAAATCCCAACACATATCTGCAAAAAAGGTACGAGGAAAGTGAACACGTGGGCAAATATCTGACTTGGTCGGCAAAATGGAAAAATAACAATAAATCCTTAAAAACTATTTTCGATCCAGAGCTGGGTAAAGTAGTTACTCAGCCAGAGTCGATAGCCAAGGTCTTTGGGAAACATTCTGCAAAACGATATTCAGATCTACATAGACCCACTATCGAGGCGATAAGTATGTGGCTAGACGGTAAGTTGTAGAGGCGATCAGATCCCCTTCCAACACCAAGGATTGTGACAAGGTTGAGATACTAGCAGAAGTTTATAAATTATTCTCTCAGCAGCTAAATAAGTTTTTAGTTAGACTGTTTAACCAAATTCTTGCAGACAGTGAAGTCCCTAACACATTCACAGAATCTGTGGTAGTTAGTTTTCTGGAGAAAATAAATTAACCAAGCAAAAATCTGAACTCATATTGTTCGATTAGTCTTCGTAATAGTGACTGTTACTTGGTACACCACCTGACCAAGCAAACTCGGCAGATCGCAGAGGGTTGTTCTTACGACTCTCCCTCCAGGCGTAGGTCCTGATAGTCAGGACAGTGACGTCAGGAAGTGTGTAAAATAAAGCCGTGCTCTGGACGCTGCCAGAGCAGTGTGAGAGTAATCATCTTAGTGTCCAGTGTGGTTATTACCATTGTTTGGGGTTTCCGGCCTAAACATACAGAGTCCACGGCCAAGGCCTGACTATTGGCCTGTGGATATAACAAGTGGTGAAGAGGAGGGCGAGGACCCCGCAACTTCACTGACGTGGTCCCACTGCCTGTGCCGCCGCAGTTGCCAACGCCATCGTCCGCTCCCTGCCGGGCCCCGCCCAGCGTATTCTGCTCAGTGCATTGAGGCGGCTAGTGGGGGTGAAAGGAGAGGCATGTGGAGGTGCGCCCTGGGGCTGCGGAGCGTTCCTTACATCCCGCAGCGCCCATTTCTTAAGTGCGGCCCTGGCTGAGGCAGTGTGCTTCTCAGCCGGCTGGTGATCGTGTGAAGGAACGGTGGCCATATCTCCTGGCTGCGGAGAGCGGCAGTGCAGTGGAGAGCCCAGAAAGGAAGAGAAAAAAAAGGCTGTTTGACGACCCCAACATGTGGCCTCATTTCCAGGCCGTGCATTGCTGCAGGGCATCGGAGTGCCCAGAGAGGGTGACAGAAAGCACAATTTGACTTCCCCAATACATGGGAGGCCACTGGAAGCAGGCCTGGTCTGCGGTGAGTGCCTGGAAAAGTGCTGTTTTGCCTACAATAGGGGAATGAAGGAACAAAGGGCATGGGGGTGGAAAGTTAAGCCTTCACTGAGTGTGGCACCCCGGACACTAGTGCAATGGCTTCTATTCCCCCTGTGGAACCGTTTATACTGGATGGCCCTTTTTCAGCTCAGGCAGCGAAGTGGAATGACTGGGTGGAGCTCCTCGAAATGTACTTTGCTGCCATTGACCTGGAGGAAGAAAGAAGCATCCCATGTTGTTACATTTAGGAGGGGCAGCCATCCACAAATTGGGGAAGTCGGTGGTTGAAGCGGGGCCACCATATACATATACCTCGTTGAAACAAGCGCTCACAGCCCATTTCGAATGGCTAGCAAACCCGGTCTACAAGCGATTTCTGCTGCGTCAGGTCCAAGCAGTTAGCTGAGGAGTCTGTAGACGCATTTTGTGCGTGACTGAGAGACTTGGCTAGTATTTGCACATTGCCAGATGCCACTGGATTCAACATAGCCTGGCTGATGAGGATTATGAATCCGAAACCGGTCCCAGGATGTTTGTTTCCGGTCCAGGGAAGACATGGCTTGGCAGTTCGGGCTGCACTGTTCCCATGAGGCACAGGGTCAGACTGATTTGCATATAGCCATGTCTGAACTGGGGTGGCTGAGTGAACTAAAGAATGGTGATGGATTAAACCCAGATCAGTTGACTGGGGGTGAGTGTTTGATTTGTTCAAACGCTCCGGCCATCATCCCCTTTTGTATCGCTTTGTTCGCCCTAAGTGTGGCTGGGTATGCTCATATGTGAGTACCTTGTTCACTTGGCCACTGGATTCAACATAGCCTGGCTGATGAGGATTATGAATCCGAAACCGGTCCCAGGATGCTTGTTTCCGGTCCAGGGAAGACATGGCTTGGCAGTTCGGGCTGCACTGTTCCCATGAGGCACAGGGTCGGACTGATTTGCATATAGCCATGTCTGAACTGGGGTGGCTGAGTGAACTAAAGAATGGTGATGGATTAAACCCAGATCAGTTGACTGGGGGTGAGTGTTTGATTTGTTCAAACGCTCCGTCCATCATCCCCTTTTGTATCGCTGATGAAATCAGAGCACAATTTATTAAGGGCTGTTCATCCGCAAAACTACGGGAGAACATTCTATAAGCCGACATGCTGACCCTGGGAAGATCAAAGGAACTATCAAAGTATGGGCAGCCCACATGGAGGCGGCGATTCAACAAGTTGTGAAAGTGCAACCGGTAAATGCAATTACTGCCAAGAGCCAAGACCAAGGAGCAAACCATCATCTGAATCCAAGACCTGCTATGGATGTGGCGGACCTTATCCTGACAAGGGTCCGTGCCCGGCAAATGGGAAAAGGTGCTCAAATTGTAACAGAATGAATCACTTTGCAAAGTGCTGCCAATTTTCCACGCCACAAAGGAATCCTAGACCGTAATCGATCAACCAGGCATGCATCAACGACAGTCCCATTGAAGAAGGAGATATGGAGGATGATGATGTAGAGGGGGCTGTTCACGTTATCCATGTCTTGCAAACCGGTGGATACTTGCAAAAACACATACCCAAGTGCAGTGTGCTGGTGGAGGGTCACCCTGTGCCGGCACTGATGATACGGGGGCATCAATCAACGTCATGGCTCACTCGATGATGCTCACGCCGCCCATCGTACTGGCCCTGAAATACACCGCTACCAAGGTCTATGCTTATGTATCCACCGATTCCCTCCTGCTGGCAGGAGTCTTCAACGCCGAAGTTGCGCATGGCTGTCATGCAACGAAGACCAAGATATACTTCACAAAAGGGGGACAATGTATGCTGCTGAGTTGCAGGATGGCGGAGCTTCTTCAGTTGGTTGCATTCGCGCTCAGCGTGCATCAAGAAAATGTGGAGGAATTAATGGTCCAGTTTGCACTGTTGTTTGAGGGCATCAGCTGTTTGAAGGATCGGTTGATAAAGCTTCACATAGATGGGTCAATTCAGCCGGTGGAGCTGCAACACCGAAGGGTGGCTTTCCACCTTCGGCCGAAGGTGGAGGAGGAACTCGTCAAATTGAAACAGGTGGGCATCATCGAAAAGGTGGAGGGTCCGACACCCTGGGTGTCTCTAACTGTGGCGGCCGGCAAACGCAAGCAACCGGGAGAGATCCGGATCTGCATGGATATGCGTTTGCCCAACCTTGCCGTCAAGCGAGAACGGCATCTCACCCCCACCGTGGATGACATCGTGGCAGAGGTCACCGGGTCGAAATGGTTTTCTACGATGGATCTAAGGGCAGGATACCACCAGATTTAGCTAGATCCATCATTCAGTGCAAGCACCACATTTTCAACTCACATGGGGTTACGCAGGTATAGGCGCCTCAGCTTTGGAATTTCAAGCACTGCGGAGGTGTTCCAGGATACCATCAGAGGAATACTTTCTGGCCTCAACGGAGTGTTAAATGTCAGTGATAAAATTTTGGTACATGCCCCTACCCTGGAGGAGCACTTTACCCACCTAAGAGCTGTATTCCAATGGCTGAAGGAGAACGGCCTAACCCTCCACAAGGAGAAATGTTACTTTCTGAAAAATGAAATATCATTCTTTGGCTAACATTTCTCACAAAAAGAAGTGTCACCAGATCCCCTCGAGGTCCAGGACATTAAGACGGCATCCGCTCCCACCAATGTGACCGGAGTAAAACGTTTCATGGGGATGGTGAATTATTGTGGCCAATTTATTCTCAACCTCATGGACCTTACCGGTCCACTGTGGGAGTTGGTCATGTCCAACATAGCCTGGAATTGGGGACCCGAACAGGAGAATGCTTTCCAGGCCACGAATCAAGCACTCTCAGCAGACACCATGCTGGTCTATTTCGATCCAGTTAAGGAACCAGAACTGTCTGTGGATGCTAGTCCCATTGGACTGGGAGTGCTACTATCCCAAAGGCAAAGCACTGGAGAATGGGCACCGGTGGCATATGCCAGCAGAGCTTTGACAGCAACGGAACAAAGGTATTTGCATATTGAAAAGGAGGCCATTGCCATACATTGGGGTTGCCGTCATTTCCATTTGTACTTGTACGGACAGCCTTTTACAGTACACACAGACCATAATCCTCTTATTCCATTGTTCATGAGGTCATCATCAAGGCCACCACCTCGTATTGAAAAATGGTACTTCAGCTCCAAGACTATCACTTTAAAGTAGTCTTCCATCCTGGAATGCAAAATCCGATGGACAAACTCTCGAGGCATGCCCGTCCTGCCACCCCGATTGAGGAGATGGATACGAAGGAGGTAGAATAGTATGTTCGCCTAATTGTAGAACAGTCCAGGCCCCTTCCCATCTCATTGGAAGAGATCTTGGAGGCCACCAAGAAGGATGAATGCCTCCAGCTATGCATTTCTGCTGTGGGTTCCAGACCATAGAGTACCCTCCTGGACAAAACTGTGTATCAAACAGAAGAGGCGAGGTCAATACTGTTGTCTCTTCATAATGTGAGGGATGAGTTGGTAACATTTCCAGAGGGGTGCCTGATGAGAGGTCCGAGGCTGGTGATCCCCGGATGCCTACAACAGAAAGTGGTGGATTTGGCGCACCTGGCTCACCAAGGGGTAGTCAGAACGAAGTCCAGACTAAGGTGCAAGGTGTGGTTTCCCAGTCTGGATGCCCTTGTGGAACAACCGTACGGAGGTGTCCGCTATGTCAAGTGGCAGGGCCTGCAGACCTACCGGCTCCCATCATCACAGAAGGCAGTCCCTCACATCCTTAGCATCGTGCAAGTCCAGATTTTGGGAGCCTCCCTGACAGACGCCATATGCTGGTGGTTATTGACAATTTCTCAAAATATCCTGAGGTCGAAATTATGGAGTCCACTACAGCCAGTCAAACCATTCCTCACTGTGAAGAAGATCATGGCAACCCATGGAGTATTTAATGATCTGCGCACTGACAATGGACCTCCTTTCTCCAGCCAAGACTTTGCCGAGTACCAGGGGAATCCGTCACCGGAGAGTTACACTCCTGTGGCCTAAGGCTAACGGAGAGGAGGAGCATTTTATGTGCACTCTGAACAAAGACATCAGGATTGCGGTAGCTAACCGACAGGAGTTGGATTGTGCTCTATGGTTTCCTCTGAGAGTATCGGATGACCCCTCACTCCACCACCCAAGTGAGTCCCATGTCCGTATGCATGAACCGGCCAGTAGGAGATGTGATTCCACATCCTGAAGTTGTGTCGGCCAAACAAGAACTGGTGGCGAAGAATCTGCAGAAACACAAACTGAGGAATGAGAAGGTGTCACGGAGATGTGGAGCGAGACCAAGCTGCCTAAAAATAGGAGATGTATTACGATCCAGCAATTCGAAATGTTAATAGGACAGCAGCAATTCTATTTCATCTCTACTTTGGTGGCAAGATTGTTGATATCAGCAAATTGGAAATCTAATAAAATTGACACTCTATGGCAATAGATTGCGAAGATGCGGAGGGTTAAATCAAGCAGAAATTTCTATGCACTGCGAGTTGGGTCTATAAGGAAATTCTCGAAAATATGGAAATGCTGAGATGACTGAAGAGGATTAGTCTTTCTCTGCTAAAGGGCCTTTCTTTAAATGTTTTTTTCCCTCTTTTTTGTTACATTTACGCTATGATTTAAAAAAGTAATATATTAAAAGTGCTCAGCATGTAGGGCCCGATTCACAAAACTAACAATACAAAATCCTAAACTTACTGCAATTTTGGTATTCATAGAAGACACTTACTCATTTTGGTATTCATAGAAGACACTTACTCATTTTGGTATTCACAGAAGGCACTTTCTCATTTTGGTATTCACAGAAGGCACGTACTCATTGATGATTAAGTACCTTCTGTGAGTACCAAAATGAGTAACTCACTCATTTTGAGTAACTTACTCATTTTGGTATTCACAGAAGGCACTTACTCATTAATGAGTAAGTGCCTTCTGTGAATACCAAAATGAGTAAGTGCCTTCTGTGAATACCAAAATGAGTAAGTGCCTTCTATGAATACCAAAATGAGCAAGTGCCTTCTATGAATACCAAAATGAGTAAGTGCCTTCTCTGAATACCAAAATGGTAGTAAGTTTAGGATTTTGTCTTAAGTTAGTTCTGTGAATCGGGCTCTTAATGTTGTTCCTCTATGTATGAATTTCTAACATATATGATCTAGCTAATTTTTGGTATTTTTGCCTTGTACATCTCAAAAATAAAAGTGAATAAATCAAAAGTGACAATTTCCTAACCTGCCCCGAATCTAAACTTGATAGAAAGGGAACTGTCAGAGACTTAGCTGGCGCATGACAGAGTTTGTAGCCCCAACATAATATGTTTGCTAGAGCGGGAACAAAAGTGCTTGATAGACAGAGCTCTTATCTAGCATTTGGACTGGAATCCCAGAGCTCAAACACCACAATTTACATAAAATCCTCCTTTCATGCAGATCTAAAAAGGACCTGCAAAAAATTGGAATGCATTCGGGTGCTTACATAAGAGTAGGTGGAATCTTTAATTTATAAATATGAAATAAATGAATAAAATGCCTTTTTCCCCTCAGTATTTTAGAAGGTATACAAAGCTGCAGACTAGGCCAGACCGTTTTCCCTAAATTATTCAAGTGCAATTTGTATGAAAGATTACTCGCAAAAATTAAGCACAAATAAACATAACTTCAATTTTTCTTGTTCAAATGAAGGAATTTCTTCCTTTAGTACCCTGGAAAGCCACCACCTTCGTTGTTGCAATGTTTATTTTTTGTAAGTGTCTGTCTGCATATACCTTTAATTCCTGGAGATGTCTTTGCAAACTTAAGGGCTTATTTACAAACCCCTTACCCTGCCGGTAGGTCCAGGCATGCAACACCCATAGGGCTCAAAGGGCCTTGCACCCCCGTCGTGTGTGTCAGCCTGGATTGAGACAGCTTTCCAGACACACACACAGACAGTTTTTGATCTGCTGTGGGCTGGCGTCTTATGGCAGCCGCACCCGAGTATTTCACAGTTCCTTAAAAGACCATTTACTTGATAACAAGGCTTTGTTGTTTTTTCACTCCTTCCTAGAGTCCCTGCATCTCCACTCTGCCTACTCCTTAAAGTTGCAAATTACTTTAACTTAACAATGTGAGAATGCATTTCCTGAAAAGTAACCTTAGGCTTTGTTTTTTTTGCAGTTTTATATAGCTCGACCTCCACCGGAAGGTATTGAGGCACTTTGCATGAGCACCAGTTACATTATACAAGGACACATTCCTTTTTGAAGCCACATGGAGATAAAGTCATTTGCCCAGTATCACAAGATGTTGAAGTGGGGCTGGGACTTAATATTTGTTCACCAACTCAAAGCCAGCAGCTCTAACAGTTATGCCACATACTTTCCACTTTCAGGTCATGGTAATATCACATATCAAGGCATCTCAATGGTCTGAACGTTTGTTGCAGGACCCACAGATTATATATTTCCTCCACCCTCCATTCTTGATGGATGCCATAATGCAAATTATATCTGAAACTCCACTTGCTACCCTGGATAACAAATATGCTGAGTTTCTCAAAGTGTCTGGCCTGCATTCAGAAAACTAACCTATCCTTCTCAACACTCACAGTCCACTCTAGACGATCACACTATATTTCCAATGATCACCATGGACACGCCATTCACCGTCCTCTTACCCTGCACTGATAGGAACACACCTCTCAGTCTGCACTCACATGACACTCAACTCAACTGTTACTCTCACCCTGCAGTCTCACCACTCCCCTTGCACTCACAACGATCACACTGTATTTACATCACTCACCATGCACTCATGCTGTTCACCCTGCACACATCGTTTACCCTGCACTCACATGATACTCCACTCACCTGTCACTCTTACTGCTCACCCTACAGTCTCACCACTCAGCTTTGCACTTCCACCAGCACCCAAACTCAAATGGGCACATCCCTCACCCTGCTCTAACATAAGTCACCTTGCACTCACTTCTCTCACCCTACTTTCACATGGGCACTCTGGTCACTCACACAGCTCACCCATCACTCATGTGGGCTCACCCTGCACTCGCAACACTCAAAAAGGCTCAACACTCAACCTGAACTCACACCACTCACCCTGCACTCCCTTCTCTCACCCTGCACTCACACAGCCACACTGCTCAGCCTGCATTCATACAGGCACTGCATTCACCCATTACTCACACAGCTCACTCTTCTTGCACACAGACATAATAGTCTACCAGAACTCACAAGGACACACCACTCACCCTGCAATAACTTCTCCCACCATGCACTCACTATCACAGCTCACCCTTCACTCTTGCCGCTCACCTTGCACTCACACAAGTACACTGGTCCCCCAGTATGCACAGAGGAACATAAATCACTCTGCATTTACACCGCTCACATTACCCATCCTGCACTCATTCCTCTCACTCTGTATGCACTCCTCTCACCCAGCACTCACATGAGCCCTTCTCCCATCTTGCACTCATATAGCTTGCCCTGCACTTACATAGGCACACCTTTCACCTTACACTCGCAAAACCCATGCTGCATACAATCACACTGTTCACAATCACCCAACATTTATATGATGTCACCTCTAATGCGGCACACATAACAACTATTGGCAAATCCCCTTGCTGTATAACATATATCTTGCAGATAAGAGTGCATACGCAAGTAGCACATACTCTTTCACAGGCAAGATCTAAAAATTACCCAACTGTCATAAATATACACATTTCTACAAGGAACCTGCAAAATATCTGTTCTTTCCGCAAAACTAGGGGTCTTGTTTACAAAAACAATGATGCCGCGCCGCAAGCCATTTTGCTGCGCTGAGCTGAGTCATTGTAAACATATAGGGATGAGTCGTTTTAACAAAAATATGATGTATCTGAGTGCTTTCCCCTGCACTAGTGCACAATTGGCTGCTAAGGGCGAGTGCAGATACCCTTGCGTCTTGTTGCAATGGTGCCTGCGTCATGGGGATGATTATTTTTGTGCAGGAAGAGACACCTTCTTGCACAAAAACAATAAATGATGCCATTTTCCTCTTGCATAGAAAGAGGAAAAAACTATGACAAATAAAAGCATTCCTCCTCGTTGCGCCACTCCTACAGCTCCCCTGGACTGAAGAAAGACCTTTATTGCCTCCTAATAAAACTTTACACGAGATTGAAGAATGAAGTAGAATAATTATTCTTAACAGATTAGAAAATGTACCCAAGGATGCAACTTTAAACCTTAATGTAGGACTGTCCACTCGGTCAAATGCTATCAAAAAGCCAATAAATGCGGTTTATACCTCTTGATGTTTATTCACAACATGTGTCTAGCACGAACTGAAGCACCTCAATATTATCCTTTACAGAAAGGTTTGATCGAAAACCTGACTGCTCCATTATAATTATTTTCATCACATCTACTCATAGTTCCAGATGCTCCAATATTCTTTAGTCACCAGTATAGAAGTCTATAAGCCACTGGTTGCTCATTATAATGATGCATATGCCACATATATGAATAATAACAGTAATACAGAAAACCATATTATCATCAGGTAAAAGGCCCCCCGGAAAAGTCGCTTCCAGGGCTTTCAAATACTGTGATTACAGTTGATTTAGGCTTGAACTCCTTTCTATTCCTGTGGATATTTATTTTTTTATAGCACATGTATGGAGACTTTTCATATCTTTTCAATGTATTTTTGCATTGGGTTTGGAAATATGGTATAAATTCTTATTACAATGGCGGCATTCACAAAATTTGAAAATTTAGCATTAAGTACAATTCACAAATTTCTGTGAGTTTTCTAGGTGTGAACTTTTGTTAATTGGGGGAATTGGCTTGAGGCAGAAAGTGTCTTGTAAGATACATTTTCTCATTTAGCCACTTCTATTGACAGTATTTAGCATAACACTTGAAAGCAAGGCATGCTTTTCACTTTTGATGGAAGATGCTGTGAAATCAAGTCAAGTCAAGTCAAAAAATACGTTTATTTAGACCATTTGATCTATAAACCACAGTTCATACTTTATCATATAAAATCACATAACACAAATTCATATTCTTAGCAGTAAAAGTTATATTATCCTAAAAACAACCTTTGTACAATTTAAAACCAGAGTTAATTTGGTTCATAGGGCTATTGGCTATTTTTGGGCCTCCAGTCAAATCGGGAACTTATATACCCCCTGCATAAATTTCCCGATGGCTATCGCAATATCAAGATTTTCCATATCAACTACAAGCTCCCGGGCTTGGGTACCATCCTCAACATCATATTTTACAAATATCGGGCGAAGAAACTGTTTACGCAAATTTAAAAACATATAACAATCCAGTAAGATGTGCAAAATATCACATTTCATTCCTAGATTACACACACATTTACCATCAGGATGCGTTAAGGCAGTTTTTATTGCACTATTTGTAAATAACGGATTAATACCTATTCTTAATTTAAGAACTTCTGTTCTTAACCAACGGTTTGCTAACAAGTCTATATATGGAAAGTTTGAGTCTTTCTCCCATCCTGAGCTCATACATTTTACGGAGTCTTTCTCTCTCAGATACATTTGGTCTATTGCCCTAGAAATTTCTTTACCCTGCACTTTAAGAACATTCATTATTACATTAGTTTGGAGTGTCATAGGGTCGATGTTCACATTCAAGTGGTCACAAATGGCCAGGAGTTTCCTTCTTGTTGCCTTCACCCACTTTAACTCACTGGTCTGAATTTCTTTCATGCACCATTGTGATACCTTAGTGACTTCCCCTGACCCAAGCGGTTCCAGAATCTAAGGAGACTCATCTGCACCTGGACATTCCATGCGGTTAGGCCCAATTCTAATCTAACTGCCTGGATCATCGCCGATCCAGGGAGGGACAGCAGGGATTTTAAACATTTTCCCTCCTCTTTATCCCAGGTGCTTTTCCCATCAAAGCAGATAATTTCAGCCCCATAATGGAATTGTGGCGGAACCATAGCTTTAAAGGCAGTCAAGAGAGGTTTATGTGACATCTCGCCATAGCTATGGTTGAATCTTTTCAGCCCGCATACCGCTAAATGCGCTTTTAGTTTCTGTGCTTCCAATTGGGTATCCCACTTCAGAGACCTTGCAAACCATATTCCGAGGTATTTATATTCGCTTACAGTATCTAACTTGGTTTGGCCCAAGTAGAAGCTACATTTTGTACTCTTCTTCCCAAGGCATAGAATTTTTGTCTTATCCATCTTTACTGTAAGGCGCTTTGCGATAGAATATTCATTGAATACATTTAACTTCCTCTGAAGCCCCACCTCTGTTTGGTCCATTATTACAAGGTCATCTGCATACAACAGACAGGACAGATGCTTGCCATTTATTTTTGGGCTTGCACCTTTGGCTATTCCCAGGAGAAGGGGCAAGTCTGCTAAAAATATGGCAAAAAGTAACGGGGCCAAAACACAGCCTTGCCTCAACCCATTATTTATCGGTATTTCCGTTGTAAGGCCGCCAGAGGTATCTTTAATTACCCGTGCCCAGTTATGGCTATGCAGTTCTTGGATAATTAGCAAAAGATCAGCAGGAACATCATACTTTCTCAATGTCTCCCACAAACAGTCCCTATCCACCAAGTCAAAGGCTGCTCGAAAGTCCACGAAGCAACAAAACAATTTGCCCTGTTGCTCCATGGACTTCCTCGCTACAGCCCACAGTGCGAAGCAGTGATCAATAGTAGAATGCCCCTCCTTGAAGCCACCTTGCTCTATTGGAACTATTGACTGCCGCTCCACCCATTCCTTCAAGTTACCCAGGACTATTTTAGAAAAGACCTTTTCCCCAATATCTAATAATTTAATCAACCTATAGTTCTTAGGGTCTTTATTTTCCCCTTTTTTATGCAAGGGTCTAATTATGGCACCTCTCCAGGATTTGGGGAAATAACCTGAAGCCAGGATTGCCACAAACATGTGGGATAAAAATCCTGCCCACCAATCTACCTGGGTTTTAATTAGTACGGCGGGAAGATTATCAGGGCCTGCTGCACATGATAAGTTACATTTTTTAATAATTTCTTTTACTTTCTCTACAGAGAAGTCTGGTATTAAACCTTCTACACCCCTTATCCAAGTTGATCTATTCTTCTCACTTTCCGGGGATCTTTTAGCATTATAAAGGTTACTTAAGTAATTTACCCATGCTGCCTCCTCCACAACACACCTCATAGTCCCTGGCACCCTTCCTGCAGCAACCTGTATCAACTTCCAGAACCCTTTTGTGTTTTTATATTCAATTGTTTCTAAAAGGTTTGCCCAGCATTCTTCTTTAAAAATCCCTTTCTGCTTCTTTACTAGGGATTTGTACTCCTTCTTCAACTCGAGCAAGAGCTCCAAATTCCCAAGGTCATAACTGATCCTCTGGCGTTGCTCTAATTTTCGTATCACACTTTTTTTTCTCTGACATTCCTGATTAAACCACTTGGGCTTTCCTTTCTTGGGTTGTGTATTTACCTTGACCTGTTTCTTATCATTTAGGAACACTCTTATACACTGCACCGCCTGTACTATTATATCCTCGTACCATGCTACCTGGTGCCCTTCGATCCTTTCCTTTGATAAGTTTTGTTGAAAACATGCCAGTTTCTCAACTTACTCATCCGTCAGTTTTGTGGACATACGTTTGGGATATTCCACATTTTGGGGTATTACCCTTTCACATGTACCTAATATCCCACCTACAATTTCACAAAACAACGCATTATGATCGCTATCCCTGCGCTTAACTACGAGGAATTTTTTTACCAATACATAGTTCCACGCCTTGATAAAGATATAGTCTATAGGGCATTGTTGGTTTCCCACTCTAAAGGTCTGTGTAGCTGGTCGATCGGTATCCTTCCTGCCATTTAGGCATATTAAACCTTTTGAACCCAAGAACTTTCCAAGAGCTTCATCCTGGCTAGAGGTTAGACATAATGGGAAATCTGCTGGATCTATGTTATTGGAACTCAGCATATCATCAAACCAACGATCTAACCTTCCAAAATTTAATTTATGGTTAAAATCGCCCATTATCACCAAAGTATCCTTCCCATACTTTTCTGTCAAGTCAATTATATCCTTTTTAAAGAGGCTTCATTCTCTCTCATATTCTTTTTGAGAACCCTATTGAATATATACGTTTATGATGATCAGATGGGCATCCTTCCCATTGGTCCTTGGATGACATACATTACAAACCAACAGCCATTTACATAGCGAACTGATTAGTTTGGTCTCTTTTACGAAACTGGTTGAAGCAAGTGTCACCAAACCCCCAAAGGGACGTCCAAATTTTTTATTTTTGCTAGCTGGTTTATGAAAATGAACGAACCCTTCAACTACCTGGGTGTTGCCGCATAGCCATGTCTCCTGTAAACAAATGACATCAACACACTTTGCAAACTGGTTTAAACTATCCGCCTTTGTTGTTCCTCCCAGCCCGTTTATGTTCCATGAAATTAATTTCAGGCGATGCGGCAACTCAGTAACCTAGTCGATCTCGCTGAGACACCCTGACTCGTTCAGACCCCATGAACAAACACTACTATCCATGTCCCAGCTACCCCCATGTCCCAGCTACCCCCATCTGTACTAGGCTTCAAATTTTCTACAGCTATGGTGATATTAGCCATCTCCCCCCCGACCCCTGGTTACCCACCTCACCTGCCTTTCCCCTAGTCCTGCATGGAATCTCAAGAAGCCTCCCTTTCGCTGTTCCCTGCATCTACTTCTTCCTCCGCAATCATCCTTATACCCTCTTTTAAGATTTCTTTTTCGGCTTTCTGAATTGCCGCTTTAACAAGGCCTGAGTAGACTAGCACCTTTGTGTATTCTGCGCCATTGTTATCACTGCAGAACCCTATCTGTCTCAGGTCCTTTGTCCCAATTTCTTTTAGGGATGGCATTTTACAAAGGAAAATAGGAGCTGGGAACGATTCAGTGGGACTAACTTTCCTTGTTTTTTCCCTCCAGGCACTTGTTCATTGGGTTTAAAGTAAATCCACATTTTATTATTATTGCTTTTATCTGAGGTTTTTGCGCCCCAGTCACCTCTTCCCTCTTGTACGTTAATTCTAGGGAGAGTGTCTGCTATGCTACCTCCAACCGCTGCGCTTCTTGTGGGTACTTTCACTCCTAACTTGTTATTAATGTTTTTGGGGCTCGCCACCTCCCTAGAGGGGTTATACGTAGTTTTCCGTGGTGCCCTTTTCCTTTCAGCTTCAGCTACCGCTCCTACAAAGGCTGATTGCCTCCCTATTTCACTACTTTCTCTTATCTTGTTTTTCCGCAGGGCATTTCCTTTAGATATTACCCTAGCCTGCATTTCTTTGCCATTCACTTTATTTTGGGCCTTCAGCCTGCCCTGAACCTGAGAAGGCCTTTTATGGGAGAACCTGTTGTTCTGATGCCTTAAAGTCTCTCCTCGCCTCCTAACCAACATAGGCCATCTAGAAATATAAACATTATTCTGTGGGCCACCTTCCACTATTGACTCAATGTTCTCTTCAATTTGGTCATCTGTCTCTGGGGCTTGTACTGTTCTAACCATTGTTGGCATCAGTTCCCTTATCCCCTGCAGTTCTTCTATCATTTTCTTAAACTGTAATTCATGATTGTTTAACAGGGTATTATTTAACACAGAAACCTCTAATAAGCCTTGCAGCATTTTTTGTAGCATCAGCATAATGTCCAACATCGAGGCAGAGCATGAAGTTGTAATATCCATGCCCAATGTACCATTCTATAAAATTTCATTTAAGGAGTCTAGGGGTTTCGGGCTTTGAAATTCGACTTGATCCAAGCTTCTGTCAAAAATAGTACTTGCCGAGGGATTTGACATATCGGAGCAGTCCCCCATATCTATGGGCCCACGACCTTCCAAGCCTTCCTCCTCTCCCTTGGCGAAGAGAAAAACCGTGGAGAAGAAGAAAGGCTTTTTTTAGTGCTCACGCTGGGATTCAGTGTTGCTGAAACTCTCCCTGTTCTTACCGCTACTGCTCGCGGAACCCGCTTCGCGGGTCCAGCTTCGTGTGGGGGCTTTGATCTTCAACATCACCAGCGAAGCCTATTTGTGGAGTTCGTCGCCTCTCGTCTGAGGCTGTGACTGTGGGTGCTTGTATTGTGCAGGGCTGCGAGCGAGTTGTGGGCGCAGGACTCCAAGTCCCAGGAGCGCCTGCCAGACCCAATTGACAGAACCTGGGCCGCTCTCCCTGCATGCTCCTCCCCTCTTACACTCATCAAATAACTACAACCATCTAGTTCCGCTGCGCGGGAGCGCGCAGGAGCGACCGGGAGAAGCCCGGGACAAGGGCGGGGCCGTCTGCGGCCGTCAGAGGCCAAAGGAGGCTGGGCTGGGCCCACCCTCTGATATTGTGCTTTTGACGACCCGACAGAGTTTGTCTCTTGTTGTTTGAGAGCTCATATATTTGTGTTTACTGGCTGTTGGTTACAAAGTATGTCTTCTCCTTCAAACACCATTGCCCAGACCCCTACTCAGCCTGAAGTGGGTTTAGCTATTTCGGGCCCCCTAGACAAATACTTTAGTCGGGTAACCCAAGATATCGATAAAGAAATCGCCTTGGCGGAGAGGCGTGCCGAGCGCAGGTTATCTATTGAACTTTTAAAAATTCCCTTGGAGAAACGGCCACCGCAGGGTTTCCCGGCACTAGCATTGGTTCCTCCCCTGTCATCTTTAACCCTGCCAGTTGTACTGGAAACGCCTTATGCTTTTCCCCCCTCATCAGAGCTGTTGGCTGGCTCGTCTGTGGATCTTATCGTGCCCATCTTGTCTTGCACCTCGCCCTTATTACCAATCGGCTTATCTACAGGACTGGTGACCACTGTCGAACCAAGTATGACAACTTACGTAGATAATATAAAATCAAGTACCAAAAGGAAAAGAAGTGTTGCCACGAAGAAGTGCAATCTTCCCAAACATCCGATAAAAATAAGGAAGGTTGGAATATCTTTGCGCCCTTCTTCCAAGCTCACTGGGGCTGCCTCTGGTGGGGTCGAGACTAATAAGGAGGGAGTTGTTCCTGCTAGTCCTGTATCTAACGCTGACAACCATCTAGCGATGGGACCAGCTGAGACATTATCTTCTGTTCCAGCCCTGCTTCTTGAGTTGGAGAAGCTGATGAGGGCTCTCCTGATTCCTATTGAGGAGCGAGTTAAAAAATTAGTTGATCGGTTAGACCATTTTGAGCAGGCTACCTTAGATAACTTTTTTTCCACCAAAGTCCTGATCAAGTCCCACCCTAGGATGGGGGACAGCACTAATACTCCGAAACCAAATGGCCAGGCTTGTGGCGCGTCCATTACTGTGCCCCCTCCCCCCATAGTTAGCATCTCAAGTAAACCCCAGCCGAAGGGACAAATCTCCAAGACCAACTTAGATTTGTCGGACCGCCCAGATACTAGTGACACCAAACAACCCAAGCTGTCTGATACTGTGACGAAGGGCAATAAAGTGAGTTCTAAAAGTGGCAACCCTATACCGAATGGCTCCCAACCGTCATCAAGCAGTTTAAAGTCCTCTCTTGGCGTTTCTGCTAAAGGTAACAAAGATATTTCCAAAAGTAACAACATGACATCGAATAGTTCCCAACCACTACCCAGTATTCCAATATCCTGTCCTGCTGCTTCTGCCATTGGCCTGCCAAACATCCTTCCAATGAAGGTACCCCGTAGGATACCTCCAATGGATCTTACCCCAGATTCCTATCCTTTTGTGGTTGTCCTCACCAATGTACCTCCTTTGTTGGCCGGCCAAAGAGAATCTTTCCAGATGTTAAAAAACAATGTATATACAGTGTATAGTTGTTAATTTCCAAGATCCCAGGGTGGCACGTATAATTACGAATCAAAATTGGGGCACAAGCAGTGGTGGGATTGGTGTGGTTGATCTCACGTTTTTTTATCCAAGACCAACAGGAGTTCAAGTTGGTAGGATCAATGAACTGGGTTACCGTAATAATTTCCCTTCCCTTGGTTTTGATGCTCTCCCTGTACCATCACAACGGAGCAATTTCTACAATGGACCAATGTATAATCATCCCAATGTAATGCAAGATCTAGGATGGGTCCATTGACAAAATTTTGATTATTGCCTGAATAATAGGGAAGGTATGACCCGATGGGATACATGTGAGAAGCTTGTGCCAACTGTTTTGTTTAAAAATGTGGAAACTAACAAATTAAGAACTGGTTGGGGGACTGTAATTATGGAGGATACTTGTGGGGAGTGTATTCCAATTTCTGGGGTCGCCAAAAACGAGGAACCAATCATATTAAGTACTATTGGTATTCAGGAGGCTGACAATAACACAGAGGATGCTACGCGAGGGAGGGAGGGGCATGATGGTTTTTCAGTAAACAACTGTGGGGTGCCCTGTTCAGGAGTAGTACCCAAGGACGGTCCCAGTTTGGGGAAGTTTCTTTCGTGGAACATCGCAGGGCTGAGTAGCAAGTTGACTTCCCCACACTGGATAGATTTTATTAACGAATTTGAAGTTTGTTTATTCCAGGAGACATGGGCTTGCGACCCTATATTTCTCCCTGGATACTTAAATTTTTCAATTCCGGCCAGTAGAGGCTCTAGGGGACGACCGATGGGAGGCCTAACTATTTGGGTAAGACAAAGTCTTCAGATAAAAACTTAAAGTGGTGGATTTGAGCTGCAAAGACATCCAAATGCTAAGAATAACCTCTGAAAAGGGGGGAGGGATAGATATATATAATATCTATGCTAGGGGAAGCACCACTGGGAGTTCACCCATCCTCGAGGTCCTGGCCACATTTTTGGAGTCACAGTCCCTGGGTAATAAAATTGTATTAGCTGGTGATCTAAATAGGACTTTCGAACCATTGGATAGTTCGGAGGACCCCTTAGGACAAGAAGAGGATACTCAGTGGGGTGTACCGACTTTACATGTGGCTCCTGTCAAGCGGTGGACAAAAGATATATTACAACTGAACGCCATCTGCTTGGAACATGGGTTGAGAGCCTTAAATGGGAGGACGAAGGGTGATATGGAAGGTGCATGTACATTCGACAATGGTCACAACCAAAGTCGGATAGACCATGTTCTATGCAGCCTTAATCTGTGGCAGTCGGTATGCGACATGAAAATTGAGGTTAGACTGGAAAGTGACCATAATCCCCTCTGCGTGACTCATGATTGGTGGATGGTCATACCAGGGAACATTCAAATAAGTGATGTTCCATTGCCTATAATGGCTAATGACATGCGCAGACTTAATTGGCCGAGTGTACTGGCAAACGCAGAGTCCATGGTTTTCATAAGTTCTGAGGTGGATACTGCAATTGCTGCTATGGAGGCTGTAAATTCCGTAATCCCAGGCTCAAGAGAAAAACCGGACATACAGAATAAACTCTTCTCTATTTTAAAACCACATTTTTTGAGGTCTAATAATGCAAATAGGAAAAAACCACCTAAACTAGATAGGTGGTTTAATCGCCAGTGCAGGGCAGCCAGGGTCAGCTTGGGAGGAGCAATTAGGAACAGGGATAAAGCAGCGATCGGTGAGGCTAGGAAGCACTACAAGGCTAGTGTATTACTAGCAAAAAGAACATGGGATGGAAAGTATTGGGCAGACCTAAAGGAGGCCTCGGGTGCTAAGGATTCCAGGTTATTCTGGAATATTGTCAAGTGGGGCAGAGGTGGATCCCCAAATAAACCCGACAATAATGTCGCAGAGGGTGCCTGGGTGGAGTACTTCAAACCCCAATATGCAGAGAATACTGAGTTTAATGATGTGGAGGTAATTCCAGCTGCATTCCCAACTGGAAATTTATTTTCCCCTAAAGAAATTGAAGCTGCAATCTGTGCTGCTAAAGGGGGAAGGGCTCCGGGTTTAGACGGGATACCCTCCGATGTTTTTATAAACGATAAGGCGAGGTGGGCTAGGTATGTTTTCCTTTTAGGAAATGCAATTGCAAAGGGAACGGCAGTCCCAGAATTATGGAAGGGAGCAACTATTATACCCATATATAAAAAAGGGGATCGGTCCCTTCCGGCCAATTATAGGCCGATAATTTTGATTGCCACCATTCAAAAAGTGGTGGGGAGGATGGTGGTTAACAAGCTAATGGATTGGGTAGACGAGTACAACGCCCTGTCCCCGTATCAGGCTGGATTCCGGCGGGCTACCAGCACAGTCGATCAGGTATTTCGTTTTGCTCTGCTGCAGTGGGGGACGGTGGTGCTAGGCGAGGGCAGCCTGTATGTTGCCTTTGTCGACTTGCGGGCTGCCTTCGACCTGGTCCCAAGGAGAAAGCTCTGGGCAGTTTTGAGCGAAATAGGCCTTCCGGCAGAGTTACTCACTCTGATAATGAGGTTGCACGAGTGTAACTTTGCTAAAGTCCAGTGGGGTACGAACGGTGAATCTTCTGCCGGCTTCCCAATTGGTCGTGGAGTACGACAGGGGTGTGCTATGGCCCCCCTGCTTTTCTCCCTATTTATTAACAGAATTGTGGCTCGGATGCTGGATGCCAGTGTCGAAGCACCTTCGTTGGTGGGCCTCAGGGTTCCGATCCTGATGTTCGCCGACGATACTTTGATTTTATCTAAAACACCGGCCGGCTTACAGCGAGCTTTAAACATCTTTGATCACTTCTGTGGGGAACATGGCTTGGAAGTGAATGTGGGTAAGACCAAGTTAATGGCCTTCTCACCGAAACGTAGACCGCGGCCTAAAATACTCCTGAACAATTATGTGCTAGAGGTTGTTACTGTATTTACCTATCTTGGTGTGCAGATAGCTAACAATCTAAAATGGTCCCAACACATAGAAAAGGCGGTTCTGAGGCACCAGCAGATTTCGGGGGCTCTCCGGGTGGAACATAAAAAATCAAAATCAAAGCCTATAAAACCAGTCCTGGCAGTATAAGATGCCAAGACGATTGGGTCTGCCCTATATGGGGCCGAGCTATGGGGCTTTGATAGGCTTCTAACTTTGCAAATATCGGAGAATAGGGCCCCGATGTAGGTCGGTCGGTAACGGCCGAAAATCTGTATTTTCGGCCGTTACCGATCGGAATAGAGACAACGGGATGTAGGAGGCCGAAATCCGGCGAAATCGGCGATTTTACCGATTCGGAAAGTCACCGAGTCGGTAGAATTCCGAATCGGAAAAAAGTAGGATTCGGAAAAATCTCCGATTCGGTAGAATACCGAATCGGAGATTTTTCCGATTCCTACTTTTTTCCGATTCGGAATCCTACCGACTCGGTGACTTTCCGATTCGGTAAAATCGCCGATTTGGTATAAATTCCGATTCGGTGATAATCCGATTCGATGCGAAAAGCTGAAGATTGAGATGTAGGTAAGCACTGAAATACCGAATTTGCTTCAAATTCGGTATTTCAGAGTCGGAAATTACCATGGATTGGAATCAGGTGGTAACCAGGTGCAACCTATAAAAAAGGACCCAAAATGCAGTTCTACTTGCAACATGGCAGCTTTCTATGTCATAGCAAGACGGCTACGGCTACAGCAGGAAGGAGAGAGGGAATGGCTGAGACAGGAGCAGGTGTATAGACAGCGGATCCCCCTGTGCATGCTGACAGATCCAGAGATCCTACAGAGGTACAGGCTGGAGGCAGAGACCATCAGAGACCTCATTAGGGACCTCCAACCCCTGTTGCAGCACCCCACCCCAAGGGCACACGCAATCCCTGTGCAGGTGCAGGTGCTATGCTGCCTACACCTGCTGGCGTCTGGCAGCTATCAAAGTGTAGTTGCTGTGGCAGGAGGGGTGACCCAGAGCAGCCTGTCAAGGTTCTTCCACAAGTTCCTTGATGCCATGATCCAGAGAATGGACCACTACATTTCCTTCCCTTCCACCCATGCAGAACTGGCACAGACAAAAGCTGAATTCTATCAGATGGCAAGATTCCCCCACATCATTGGCTGCATAGATGGCACACACATTCCGATTTGCCCCCCTGCTGACACGAAATACGTATACCGCAATCGGAAGTCACGGCACACCATAAATGTGCAGGTGATATGCAATGCTAAGTGTGTCATCACTGACCTGGTTGCAAAGTTTCCGGGGAGTACCCACGACTCCTATATCTTCCAGAGTAGCGGCATTTATGCACGGCTGATGGCAGGGGAATTTGGTGAAGGATACCTCCTAGGTAAGACACAGTGTCAGACCCCCATAACCAAAATTGCAGTGTGAAGTACATGTATGCATGTGAGTAATGTTACCCCTTCTCCTTCTAGGCGACAGTGCATATGCCCTACGGTCGTTCATTCTCACCCCCTACCTCAACCCCTCAACACCCAGCCAAAGGAGGTACAACATTGCCCACAAAAGCACGAGGAATGTAGTGGAAAGGACCTTTGGCATCTGGAAGAGCAGGTTCAGATGTCTGCACAAGAGCGGAGGTGCAAGGCAATATACCCCCATCACCTGCTGCAAGATTATTGCTGTCTGTGCAATGTTGCACAACCTTGCAGTCAGGAAAGGCACTGAGGTTGAGTTATCCGACTACGAGGACCCTGACGATGACAATGCTGTGCCACTACCACAACCTGCTGGAGTCTCTGCACCAACTGACGGCAGATACAGGCGTCAGGAGATAACAGACAACTATTTCTGAGTGAGTACAGATGCACAAACAGGGCAATGTATGTTTTCAGAAATAAAATGTAATAATGTTGCATCAACGTTACTGCACTGATGTGCAACAAAAGAAAAGTTAAACAAGAAGGGGTAGAAATGTCCATTGTCCGGGTTGCCTCACCCGCACTGGCAGTCTTATTTTTTGCTGCGCTTAGCAGGCCCACTAGGATGAGCCTCACCCCCTTCTGAATGCCCTGCAGCCTCAGCTGAGCACCTGCTGCTCCGGCGCGGCTCTGACACTGCGCTGGCCGGGCTGCTGCGGCTGCTGCTGTCCCCAGCCTCGCCCAGGACGGGATTCACTACGGTGTTGGAGATCAGGAGTGTCTCCATGGCGGTGGTAATACGGCCCATGCCCCTAGTGACCTCGGACATGTTCTGTGTGAGGCTGGCCTCCATGTTTGCCCCACGTTGGCATAGCTGGGCAGTCGCAGCTGCAAGGCGGTTGAGTGACCTGTTCTGTATTCGTGCATCCCTGCGACGACATAGCTCATGGTCATCCAATCTGTTGCAGAGCTGGGTGATGGCAGTGGTCATTCGGCCAATAGATGTAGCTATCTCTTTGTTGCTGTCAACAAAGGTCTTGAAGCCCTGTGTCATTTCACCCATCTGCAGGTTGTGCAGGCGCAACTGGCGATGGCAGGCCAGGATGGATTTTGCCTGCATCCTCTGTATCGTAACCATACTGGTCTCCAGCCCTGCGAAGACGCTGCCTCCCGGAGCTTGTATTGGGCTGCTGGTTGCACGTGGCCTCCGTGGAATTCTGCTGCCCTGCTGTGTGTGCTGGGGTGACGCTGGTGTCACAGGGTCTTGTGCAGGAGCCTGACCCGCTGCCCCCTCCATGATGACTAATGGAGCAACAATTCTCCTCCGGGCCGGGGATGTGGCAGGTGCAGGGTGGCTCTGTGGTGGTGTGTTCTCCGGGGAGAATAGCAATGTGGGCGACTGAGACTGAGACAGTCGGGGTGAGTGTGGATCAGTGAGGGAATGTCCAGTGTCTTCCTCATTGCCCAGGGCACAGCTGTTGTCCTCCTCCTGTGCTGCTGCACTGGTGCTTGCCACCGCCACCGCACTGGCTGTTGGTGCTGGAGCTGGTGCTGGAGCTGATGCTGCTCCCTCGCCTGATGGTGCCCCTAGGTATAAAGAAGCATTTGTCAACTGGGTGCTAATGTGTTCCAGGCACTACTATTAAAGCATTGCACATCTCATTACAAACACATTGATGCTGTATTACTGTTATTTTTCTTATGCTTCTGCTGTGGCATTTTTGGGTACCTTTGCTGACTACATTTAGCAAGATGCATTGCTCATGTCTGTTGCTAGCAGTACTGGCCTGGGGTTTGGCTGTGCATTGGGTCTATTGGGGAGGTGTCTGGTATGGTTTGTCAAGTTGCGCATGCTTCTTACCTGTAGCTGTAGCTCGGAATGAGCTATCCAGGTCCCCAATTCCCACGACACTGGCCCTCTCGATGGTGGTCGCCACTAGTTCCTCCAGCTGAGTGAGGGGTGGCGCACGGTTTGTTCCTCCTCCAGTAAGTCCAGCCTGCTTGTGCAGGTCAGCCAGTTTGCGCTTGGTCACGCCACGGATGTCGTAAAACCTCTTCTTGAGGTCGTCTAGGCTCCTGTGGGTGACACCAACTGCATTGACTTTCTCCCCGATGTCGATCCACAGCCTCCTCTTGGTGCTCTCCGGAACAGTGAGGGACAGCCTTCCATAAAGCTGCGTGTGCACCCTCACCACCTCCTCCACCAAAGTTTGCAGCTCCATGGTGCTGAATTTTGGATTCCTCTTACGCGCTGCCTTCTGGCTCTCAGTGCTGTTTGCCATGTCTCACAGGGATCCTGCTAACACTGCTGCTCTCTGTGTTTGCTCAGCTCAGGCAGCTTTCCAGAAAGTTCTGATGAGTTGCACCTGCCTGGGTTGCCACTCCCTGTGGGGGAGGGTGCTTCCAGCTCATTGGCTGATGTCTTCAGTGTCACTCAACCTGCTCGACAAATCGCCATTCTCCGAATCGGCATTTTCCGATTCGGTATTTTCCGAATATGTTTGGTAAATACCGAATCGGTATGTATAATGCGTTCCTATTGGCCTTTCGGCCCATGGGGCGTATTTCTATTTCCGATTCGGCGTTTACCGATTCGGTTGGATCCGCATTTTTAATTACCGAATCGGACGTGTCCGACCCGGCCTATACCGAATCGGTACTTGGCGAATCTGTACGTATCGACTCTCGATACCGATTGCTACCGATTCGGTATTTTTCCGACTAATTTTTCCTACATATCATTTTCCGATTTTGAAATACCGATTCGGTACGGATCGGTATTTTGAAATCGGAAATGCGTTTTACCTACATCGGGCCCTAGGTTCCTTAGGGGAATCACGGGTCTCCCCGAGAGTACACCACTAATCCCGCTTGGTCTTGATCTAGGGAGAAGACCAGTTAGTGACCGAGCGTGATTGCGCCCGATTCTCTACTGGAGACGTCTCTGGACTACTCCAGCGATACGGCACTATGCTGAGGGGTTCCTTGCCATAATTAAAGCCGACACCTTCCATAAAATTGTATGGTTAAAAAATCTTAGGAATGCTCTAGGTGACCTCGGCCTTTCCCACCTATGGGATAATCCATCTGGGGAACCCTTTCCAAGTAAAAATATAATTAAAGGTTTATACTGGGATTGGATAGATAGCAGACTTTGGAATAGTACGAGACCAGATACAATGGCGGGGCGTTTTCTAGAAATTAAATTGTGTCCTATATTGGAACAATACTGGGATAGCATTACCAACCCAGGGGACAGGAAGCTTTTCTTCCAGTTAAGATCAGGTGCCCTTCCCTTGAGATCTTTGACGGGTAGGAGGAGGAATACAACCACCTCGTGCTGCCCGGTTTGTGGTGCAATTCAGGAAAGTATAGGTCACTTTTTATTCCTGTGCAAAGCTTACGCCACCCCGAGAAGAGTTTGGTTAGCTCCCCTTTGTAGAAATCTAGGGACATCTAGGGGTGTTGAGGCGTTACGAATTATTTGCACAACCACTGATATGCCTATTGTTCTAGGAACAGCAAAGTACTTGGGGTGGGCATGGTCCATTAGGCGGAGGGCAATCTCCATTACTGTAATTTAATTAGGGTTTAGGTGATCGCTGTGTAATGTATACGAAAGATTTCTTTTATTTTTATTTTTTATGTATGTATAAATGTTTCAAAAGTATGTATAATCGAGGAAAAATGTTTTTTTGGGATATATTCTTTTAAATGTATGCTTGTGCTTTTATGAGTTTATCCCTCGAATAAAGCTTTGAATAACAATAGAAAGTCTTGGTTCAATGGGTAGCATCCTACGGTTTAGCTCACTCTATGTAAGGGAGGGGTCCACAATCTCCACAACCTCTTCTACTTCTGCACTTGGTAGGATGAATGACATTACAACGCATGCTTTTACCACGCATGCCTTTACAACGCGTTTTTTACAACGCATGCCATTACAACGCATAGCGCTTTGGGGTGCTGGATAGTGAATAGTTTAATTTACTATTCCAACTCCAGTCCCCGTGGATAGTAGGGAAGGTGTTGGATAGTAAATTAAATCTATTCCCAATCCTAGAGCGCCCCCCAGCGCAATGCGTTGTAATGTTTTGCGTTGTAAAAGTTGCGTCGTAAAGGCACTGCGTGGTAAAAGTTGCGTTGTAAAGGATGTTTCCCCACTTGGTAGCTCTTTATTAAACTCTTGGACTTCGACTTGGGCTTGGGCTTGCGCTTGACCTTTTCCTGGAGTGAATGTTCTCTTAAAGTGCTTCCCCACTAAGTCTTTTATTGATTTAGACAATAGGCTACCATCTTTCTCGCTGCCTTGTAGTGTATTCTCCAAGGTTTGTCTTCCTGGCAGTCTTTTTCCTCTCCTTGTTATCCTTTATTTTGGGGGGCTTCATTATAGCCGCTTCGGGGCCTTCTGCGACTGTTGTCACGTCAAACTCATCTGCTTTTTCCAGTGGCTCTAAGCATATTTCCTTTTGTTTTACCTTTCTTGGTGCCATATTCAAGCTTCTCGCCTGTTCCGTGGGTTTTACCTAAGCCACGCAGACCACACAAGATAACCTTTCCTTGTCCCCCAGCGAGGGCTACCGCCCTCGGTCTTATTACACCCACTAATCCAGATACCTAAAACAGGTTTAAAATATGATTTAAAAACACTTACCTTCAGTGTGAGCTAGTTTGCTGGCCGTGGCTGACCTTGGATCCTCTTAATGCTACCTTGACCCTGCCTGGACCTCACGGGGGCCCCTAATCGGGCTATAGGCTATAGGCGTCTATTGCTAGTACCGGCAAATAGCAAACTTTCCGTGAGCTTTAAAACTCCTCTGCTCCGTGTTCCGAGGGCTCTGTGAACACCAGCGACCCCGTCTGCACCTGCTAATAACGCCGAAGGGCTCAGGGCAGGGGGCGGAGCCCTCGGCCGTGGTAATGGCAGCGGTGGCGTTTTCAGCCGGGCAGCCCTCGGCCCTCCGTCCTCAGTACTCCCGGGCCGGCACCTTCCTCTGCAAACCCCCCGGGGGGGATTATAGCCCAGTGTGAGTCGGGGTTTTGCTCCTCGATCCAGCTTGCGGCTTGCGCTTACTCTCCGTCTCCCGTCTCTCCAATGGGCGTAGCACGTCCACACGTCTGCACGTCAGCACGACCTGGCCACGTCAGCTCGCTACACAGGGAAGGGTTTCAACCTCTTCGAAGTTGAGAGTCACCACTTCTCTCAGCTGTGAAATCAATTTCAGAAAATTTCACATAACTTCACACCATTTTCACAAAACTGTGCAAAATGTTGAGAAAGAAAAATTTGCAATTTCACGCAACCTTTGCCGTTATGTAAAGTCGATCAGTTTCGCGTTGACTCAAATGTTTCCAAGACACACATTACTAAGAAGACACAGACAACCTTTTACACACTTTCTCTCCTATGAAAACTCAAACTTTAGTTCTCCAACATAGACCTGGAAACTGCAGTGCAATATTTTGTCCCCTGATACAATGGCAATGCCCTGATGACTGGAGTCCTTGAGTCTACACTGGCACTCATGAAGAGAGTTGGCTTCACAGCTGCTGCATGCATTACTAAAGGCCTGAAGAAACTCACCACACTCCACCTACTCTTCAAGATTGCCATTTCTACAATTCCATGCCAGTAGTATCTTCAAAACCTTCAAAGCCTGCAAAGCTGTGACAACACTGTCCCTACTTTTGTAAACAGAAAAACATTACCGTAGGTAAGTACACCATAAGAAAGCAGGACACTATAAAACAATTTTAGAAGATCTACAAAGACGTAACATACCAAAAGGCAAACCATCTACAGCTTCATGTCCTGATTATGGTAGGACATCTCTTCACACTTCAGGCTAGCTTTGATCCTGCAGCTAAGGAAGGACCTCTTCAAACAGTGCTAAATGCATGATTCATGGCATTCTTGTCAGCAAGCACAGTGTGCCCACCAAAAGTCCTTGACTTCTTACACCTTGTGCTTACACTTGACAGTGGCAGCTAGCTTAAAGGAAATGGTGAGGCATGAGGGCGCACAACTCACCATTCATTCTGAAGCTCCATCGGTTCAGCACTGTCCACGAGCAGGAAAAGGAAGGCCATCCTTCCTGCTTGCGGAACTCAAGTCCAACCAATTCTGGAGTTGCTTTCATGCTGTGAAAGCAGCTCCAGGACTGGTGGGAGCAGGCTTGCCCAGTGCACATATTGAAACTGGGGGCCTGTGCCAGCAATCCCCGGGCTGTTACACAGCCTTTGGTTTGCTGGGTGTACAGTGCGCATGTCAGGCTGGCCACCACAAGACGTCCGGCCAATCCATCATACACACTATAGACCAGTGCTGTTCTTCTACACTTTCATGATTCAGCCCACCCCACCCTCACGCTGTACACAGTGCGAGCCAGTGCAGTGGCAAATAAATAAAATGGCATTGGCATGCCATTTTATTTATTTGTGTTTGCCTGCTGCGCTCGCAGCAGGCAGGGCAAAGCTCCATCTGCTCCTGAGGAAGAGCCTCCCCTGACTCTTGAATCATTCCTCTCCCTGCTACTGCTCACGAAGAGCCAGTGTATTCACACCCAATCTTCAAATATTTCTCATCCACATTATACCATTCCTATGCTATCAATCTATGGCACTCGATTACTCTCCAGGAATGTTTGTTCTAATAAAATCAGAGCCAGACCATAATACTTCCAATGTTGGTAACTGAGACATCATAACTTGCGTTTAGAGCTTAAAGCATACTATTGGTTCTACAAACTCTGTAGCTGCTATGCTACTAAAGTCCTGCTAACCTTTAAACTGTGGCTGTCAACAACTCCCATGTTATGTTCTTTATTTCCAGACTGTGAGAAGCTGGGTTTCTGTTGCAGTAACCCCCCCAACTTTTTGCCAGACTACTGATGCACTTTTGACTTGATGTGCCCTGGGTCCCTGACAACCAGGTTCCCAGGGCCTGTGTTCTTTCCCCATAACTAACTCAAACCCAATTGGTATTTCAGGCCAAAGGTCAGCCCCTGGTAAATGGTACCACTGGTAGCCAGGGCACTGTGACCAGGGTAGACCTCTAAGTGATACAACACTTATTGTGCCACCCTTAGAGGCTCTGTGCCTTTACACACCCATACTACCCTTGCAGGTAGCATGTTTTGGTGCAGAACAAAGTGAAGAGTCGACATGGCACACATCCCTGTGTGCCATGCCTAAAACCCATTGGCCTGGCATAGATCAGTCACCCCTCTAACTGGGTGTCCTATACCAGTGGTGAGGGTACAGGTGCATGAGCCCTGTACCCCTAAAGTGTTAAAGTCCATTCTTAGACATTGTAAGTGCAGTGCTTTCATTAAGAGTATGTGGTGCTGGGAGTTTGTCATTATGAATTCCACAGCACCATAATGGCTACACTGAAAACTGAGAAGTTTGGTATCAAACTTCTCAGCACATTAAACCCACACTGATGCGAGTGTGGGATTTAATGAAAAATGCACAGCTGCATTCTCACTGCCTTTAAAGTCGGCCTGGAGAACTGGTTCGCCCTACTAGCCCGGACAAGAGCGGTATTCACGATGCCCCCACACCCCCCCCCCAAGCAAGAGAAGGAAAAGACAGAATCGGGGCCTGCTGCAAGGGTAGGAGCGGACAAACTGCCGAAGAAGGACACTACGGCTGCATGATCGGTGCAGCGCTCTGCGGGCGCCGTTCGGAAGACGACTCTCCTTGCATTAAAGAAAAAGACGGAGCTATGGGGGAAAACATGCGACCCTGAGAGCACGGAGGAGGCATGGATCGCTTTGACTCAGAAGCCTGGTAGTAGACAGAAAGATTAATCGATGAGATAGCCTACCTTGGCTGAAGCGTTCACCATGAAGTCCGCAGCCCAGCCTGACGCCAACGCGGGAGAGAAGGTAGACGGTGCCGTCCTCGAGGACGTCGGAAGAGATGCTGCTAGGCAACGCACGTACACAGGAGATCCCGCAGCCCGGTGGTCAATCGGTGAGGCAGCTCGCGGTGTGGCTCAAGGAGAGTCTCTGGGAGCGGTGGCAGCGCTGGATGCGGCAAATGCAGGCAATGAGGATATGCTGAAAGCCCTGCTGTCGGTAGAGGCTGGTTTGAACACCCCATGCCGATCCGTGAGTACCTGGGGGAGCGAAACGTGTTTGGCAAAGGAGAAGGACAAGGCAAGGGAGAGAGGGGAGGGCGGCTCACTAGAGGGAGACTGCTTTTTCTCTTTGAATGAGGACTCAGAATCTTTGCTTTCCAGTGAACAGAGCTCAGGGGAAGACTCAGCCTCAGGGTCTAGCACTTCTGGGGAAAAGAGCACGCAAAAAAAGTGCAGATCCAAAATAAGGATGAATGGCCCGGAGTCCCCCGCAGACATGAATAAGAAACTTTTTTGGGACTATTCGGCCACCTCTAAAGTTTATCAGGATGAAAATAATTTGCCAGTCTCACATGGGGGGGGGGCACCCCTCCCAGCCCAACTGGCCTCATTAGATTTGGTGTTCAGTACCCTCAAACAAATGCAGGGGGAAGCAAGAGCAGAAAGCCGCAGGGCCAGGCAGGCAACAAAAAAAATCCAGAACACACTGAGGAAAGTGAATAAACTTTACGATGAAGTGGCGGACAGGGTGACGCAGGTTGAGGAAAGAACGGGAAAGCGGGAAGATAATGTTGGCAGTTGGCAGGCGTTCAAATCGACACAGGAGAAATTAGAAGAGGACTTCCAATGGAAGATGGAGGATTTTGAAAACTGCCAGAGGCGGAACAATGTCAGGCTTTTGGGTGTGGCGGAGGGAGCGGAGGGGCAAGATCCCAGGCTATTTGTTATCGATCTATTGAAAGGAACCTTTCCTGACTCATCTTGGCACTGGGAGAATGAGGCGCAAAGGGCGCATAGGTTCCCACTTACCTTGAAGAAAGGGCGGGGAGGTGCACAAGAGGGTATGCCAAGGGCAATATTGGTTTACGTTGGTAATTACCTGTTACGGCAAGAGATCATTGCTAAGGCAAGACCAGATTCTAGGCGATCGTTTAATGGCACTACCTTTTTCGCTAGGCCCAATTTCTGCCGCGTCACGGTCGAAAGAAGATGGAAGTTAAGGCAGCTAATTACGCCCTTTCAGTCTCTAGGATCAGAGGCTTACCGTTTGTTTCCGGCTAAGCTCAAAGTAATCACAAGGGGGCAAAGGAGGATGTTTTTCTCAGAAATTAAAGCACAGCAATATATGGATGAGCTAAAGGGACAGCAGGGGGGCTAAGGGGGCTAGGCTTGCCTACACAATAATTTAGCTTATCCCTTATCGCTCCAGGGGGTCTTGGATAAATACAGCTTTGGCAGACAAACACTGGCGGGGGAGGTTACGGCGGGTAAGGGGGTAGCACAGCAGGGAGTTATTGCTAAAGGGGGGAGAGGGATGCGTTAGCTGCAATTCAAAAGCGGACACACAAAGGTCATGTATGACCTATTTGCCTGTAAAGGGGGGGTCCTAGGGAGGCCAACACTGGATGGGACAGGAAGGGTGGGGGGTGGCAAGGGGGGAGGGACTAGGGGGGTATAAGTTTTCTAAACGGTTGGCACCTACTGCACAAGGCAGCACAGCACGGTACAGTTTGTATATTTACTTTGATTAAAACTAGGCTTGGAATGGTTGGAGAGCAATACAGCATATTCTAATGAGTATCAGAATCGCTTCGATAAATGTCTGTGCCTCAATGATGGCAGCAAAAGGCAGCGAGTGGCAGCGCTTCTAAGAACAATGGGTTTTGACATAGTATGTCTGCAAGAAACCTACATTGAGGGAACTAAAAGACACCTTCTGGAACAACTAGGGTTTTCAGTACTGGCATCCACAAAGCAGGGGACTAAGACCCGGTGGTGGCTGTACTCGCTAAAAGGGGGGTCACTGTTGTTAAGAGGAAGAAGGAGGATTTGTGGGGGAGGTGGGCGCTTCTTGAGTGCAGCATTAAGGGCGAGACATTCACATTAGTTTTAGTTTACGGGTCCACGGAGGACGATCCAGATATATTCGAGTTTTTGGACTCTGAGCTTCCCCTATGGCCAGAACCAATTATCTATTGTGGCGATTTCAATATCAATGGATTGTCTGGTCTAGGTACAGAACCTGGGCAGGTTTACACTGGCCGAAAGAAGAGGACATGTCAAGCATTAGTCAATCTGGCAAGGCACAATTCATTAGCAGACGTATGGGCTTGGTTTAACCCTGTGGGCTCTGGTAGCACGTTTTATTCAGCGCCCCACAGGATTTCGGTAATATCGGATTATTTCTTGATCTCAAATGCATTAGTCACAAGAGCAAGGATAGATAAGCAACCTAGGATTATATCTGACCACAATCCTTTAGTACTCACGCTCAAATTGGGAAAAATCACGACTAAAGAAAATAACTGGACTTTTGAGAGAGCTCTACTGAAAGACGAGGAATATATCAAACGTATGCATAAGTGGATTGGAGTGTTCTGGGAAGTAAATAGAGGGAGTGCCCCCCCCGGGGGTTGCTGGGGTTGCTTGGGACGCCTTCAATGCCGGCATTAGAGGGAGATATTAAGCTACACATTACACAAAAAAAGTAGGATAAGGACAGAATAGAAAGAATCACAAGGGAGTTATCGGTAATAGAGGAGGAGCTGAATGTTGCTATTGAAAGGAAGGCGCCCCTGGAGGATATCCTCCTTAGGTTGATGCTAAGCAAAGCGGAGGCAAATGGGTGTATTTCAAGTAAGGCGGCCGCTAATTATTTGATTAAAAGAGAGTGCTGTTATGAGCTTAGCGAGAGAGTAGGGCACATCCTTGCGATACGGACAAGGCAGAAATTGGCAGCGGGGGAAATTAACGAGATTGCGGATGGCAAAAGAGGGGTATCCACTGACTCCGAGGAAATAAGGGAGGTCTTTAGATTTTTTTACGCGAGTCTCTACGACCAAAATCAGACAATAGAACCAGCTATTATTAAGGAGTATCTTGAGGGTATTCCACATCCGGTTCTCTCTGAAGCGGAAAGTGCGGTGCTGGACCTCCCTATAACGTTACAGGAGACAGCCGCAGCATTAGGAAGTCTCCCCTCAGGAAAAGCATCAGGCCTGGACCAGATTCCGGATGAATTTTATAAAGTTTTTAGTGGGTCACTTAGTAAGGATTTACATTCCACTTTGCTATAAGCACAACAAGGGATCTCGATACCTAACTCCTGGGGGGGAGCCAATATCATAGTTATATTGAAAAAGGATAAGCCACCTCTTGATCCTGGCTCTTATAGGCCTATTACACTTATGAATGCGGACGTGAAAATATTTCCAAAATTTTGGCTATGAGGCTAGGCAGGGTGATAGAAAGCTTGGTTTGTTCCATGCAGCATGGCTTCATCCCAGGGAAGGGAACTACGCAGCACATAAGGCAGATGCTGACACTGTTTGATGCAGCGGAGGTTTCAGGGGACCCTGTCGCGGCCTTGATTGGAGGCAGAGAAGGCTTTCGACAGGGTCTCCTGGGATTACTTGTGGAAGGTCATGAGGTGGTGTGGTATAGCAAAGGATTTATAGGGGCTGTGCATGCTTTATATAGGGCTGTGTTGGCTAGAGTGAAAATTAACAAAGGCTTCACCAACACATTGCAGATTAAGCGTGGGTCTAGGCAGGGGTGTCCCTCCTCCCCATTATTATTCCCTCTACACATGGATCCACTGCTGCGCAGGCTAGAATATAACAACAAGATTCCGCCTGTTGTTATGTATGGCGAGAAACCTAAAATATTTGCATATGCAGATGACGTTGCCATCATTACGTCAGCTCCAACCGATGCTATCAAGGAGGTTGAGATAGAGGCCAGCGGCTTCGGCATAGTTTCTGGGTATGCGATCAATAGGGCTAAAACCCAGATAATCAATAATGCCTTTACAGGGTGCGATGATGACAGGGTGGTTCCAACAGCTGTATATTTAGGGATTAGGATCTCTGCGGGTCTAAGCAGCTTGGTAGAGCAGAATATGGAGCCTCTAATAAACAAAGTGAAAGGGGACCTGCAAAGGTTACACAATCTACACCTAACATTAGTGGGCCACACAAACGTAATAAAAATGATTATTCGGCCCAAGTTTCTGTACCTGTTTAGGGCGATCACGCTTTTCTTTGAGCCCAAATGGTTTCGCATGCTAGAACACATATTGAATAGGTTTATTTGGGCCCATGGAAAGAGAAGGAGAGCCTACCGTTACATCGTCCTGCCCAGGGAGAGAGGGGGCTGGGGGGCCCCTGATTTCAGAATGTACTATTGGGCTTCGGTACTTCAATACATGCAGGGGTTAATAGGAGGAGCGGGGATAGGTGAAGGAGGAGTGGGAGGCAGGCCCAGGTACACCAATGTATATTCTATCTTAGGGAGTGAAGCAGCGAATTGCTTTTTAAACTGCATAGACTTCAGTTATTACAAGCACACTAGGTTCAAGACACTTCAAGCGGCGTATAAAGTTTGGATAGCTTCTCTAAGAAATTTGGCCTTGGAAGGTTCAATAGCTATACTCGTATGTTAACTAACCCTTCTTTGCAAGGAGAAATAGGGACTCTGTGATGTCGGACTGGGGGGAGCACGGTATTTAGAAAATAGGAGAAATTTTGGGTCTCAGTGGAGTGCTTCAGTTTTCAGAAGTACAATCGAAGTATGGTATAGATGGTAGGAGTTTCTTTAAGTATCTGCAGATTCTGAGCTTTATTTCAAGTAAGCACGGAGGACCTCTAGGGTTTATACACAACACCATATTAGATGCGATTGAAGGTAGGGGGGACTGCATGATTCGTCGGTTCTACGCAGAACTTATTGCAGTTAAACCAGATGATCTCGAGAAATATGCTGTAAAATGGGCAGAGAAATTAGGTAACTCTCAAGAAGGGTTTCAGGCTTCCTTGGATCTGGGGCGAACCATAATTTGCTCGGGCTCTTTACAAGCACAACACTACAAGACAGTGTACTCCCTGTATTATACACCTGCTAGGATAGCCCAATGGCATCACCTGCCCACGTTGTGACTCCATCGAGGTGGATACAATCCATATCTTCGCTACGTGTCCGCAGTTGTATACATTTCTTAGGGCTATTGAGAAGTTTATGACACCACACTTGGATTGAAAGTTATCCTCTCAGCGGACATGCACGTAGAATTTCTTTTCATGGCTATGGCAGTGCTGTGCATTGGCATAGCCAAGTCTTAGCTTGATAAGGTGCCCCCTACTATGCACCTTTGGTTAGGCCGGTTGCTGGCTGCCTATAATCTAGAAAACACAATTTATGCAAGGAAAGGACGAAGGGGCAGGAAACTTTGGGAAAAAATCTGGTACCCCATTGTGCAATGGAAAAGGGGCCTGAATTATATATCGGAGTAGGGATGGTTTCTCTCTACCAGGCGGATAGTCTGGGTAGGCTATGTTGTTTGCTTTTGCTATCCCCATATTCAGTATGGGGTCACCTTGTCTTATTTTATTTCAATTTTCCTCTTCTGTTATACTAGGAAGGAAATTGTATTGATTTATTGTAATTATGGGCAAACTATGTAAATATTTGTGATACCATGTACATACTGGGTATACAACCTTTACAACGAAACTTTTACAACGAACTACCATTACAACGCAACTTTTACAACGCAAACTATTACAACGCATTGCTCTGGGGGGGCGCTCTAGGATAGGGAATAGGTTAATTTACTATCCAATAACCTTCCCTAGTGTCCACGGGGACTGGAGTTGAAATAGTAATTTAAACTATTCACTATTCAACACCCAAAAGCGCTATGCGTGGTAATGGTATGCGATGTAAAAACCGCGTTGCAACGGTATGTGTGGTAAAAGTATGCGTTGTAACGTCATACATCCATATACTGTAAAGTATTCTGCTGTGTGGTGTGCTGTTACACCGGGTACAGAGATGCCCTCTGAAAACGACCAGCCTCTGGACGGTTCCCTGACTGGTACACATCAGCCTGCTACCACAAGACATGTTTTTGGACCCCTAGGGTGGGAGTCCTAACTCCCTGTACCCAGAAACAAAGCCTTTCCTGGGTGAGGTGTGCATGCCTCCCCCAGGCCAGGAAGAGCCATCTGTGGCAGGAGCGCTTCAAAGGTCTTGCAGCCTTTGTAATGCGACCCCCAGCCGCTCCTGCTATCAGGAGCAGTCCCCCTTCCTGTCTGCCCTCCTTCTCGGTGAAAAGACAGGCAGGAAAAATTAGCCAGCCCAGAAGGTGTGCCCACCTCTGCCAACCACACCCCTCAGGTGGGGGAGGAAAGGTGAAGCCCACTCTTCAGTGCCTGTCATCATGCAGATGGCAGGCACTCCCCAATTAGGATTAAGGATTGTGCTCACTCCCCGACATGGGGTGAGCACACCAAATGTATAGTCACCCTAAGGTCAGTAGCCCATTTGCTACTGACCTCGGGACCCCTAAAATGCCCCCTAAACACAGTATTTAGGGGTCAGCCTTGAACCAAGAACTCAGATTCCCACAACCTAAGAAGAAAAAGAACGAAAGAAGATGCCCAGCAGAGGAGACTGCAGAGAACAACTGACTTGGCCCCCAACCCTACCAGACCGTCTGCAGTTTCCAGAGATCCTGCACCAAAAATCATCTGGCCCTGCAGCCAGCGGCCTCCAGAGCCCCTGGGAGGACTGACTGCCTTTAACAAAGACTGGATCTCCTGTGAAGAGCAGCTCTGTTCAAAAGAAACACCACAGAAAGACTCCAAGCCTGCTGAGGAAAAAGAAACCTAATGCCTGGAACTACCACTGCACCCGTCACCTATGGACCGAGTTGGAGTGGCCCACTGGTCCCAGCGAGGTAATCCAGCACTCCAGAGTCCGTGTCCACTGTGGGTTGACCCCTCCAGAACTCCAACGTTGTATTCTGCCTCTGCACGGAGACCCCCCAACTGTGAGTGGCCAGGTAAGGTGAAATACGGCGTCAAAAGACACCCCTTCATCCAGCCACCCTGTGCCCTGGAGAAAAGAACCTGAGGTGCACCTATGCCCCCGATCCCTCTCTCCCCATTGAAAACAACAGGGCACCAGATGCCAAAACAGCAACCTGCACCCAGCCATCCCTGCGCTGCTGCGGGTGCAGCTTGTGTGCTAAACTGGATCACCCTTTGCCCTGCGCCTGACACCAGGAGCTTGCCTCCCACAACCTTGTGGCCTGCTCGCCAGCAGCCACCAACCGGAGGCCCCTATCCCCCATTGGATAACATTGGGCCTCAACACTCTGCACCCGGTCACCCTAGTGCCGCTGAGGGTGTAACAAGAGTGCATCCTTTACGCTGGGGGACCCATGAGTCTAACCCCAGAACATCAATTCTCACAACAAATTACTTACCTTTAAACCAATAAAACTATTTTCCTCCATAGGATAACATTAACTGTTTTTCTGTGAAAAGTTTCTACGTGTGGAGTTGGAAAACCTAAAAAAATTCTTTAAAATTGTACTAACAAAAGGGCTTTTACTTACCTGTTTACAGGAAATGTCCCAGTGTAGTATCCAACTATACTACACTGTGTAAGAAAAATAATCGCAAAAGAAACTTACTTGTAATTTTACTAAAAATCCTATACAAATTTTATGTACTGTATTTACAAAGCATTGCATTTTTCAGTAACAGTACTGTAAGTCAAAACAAAGTGCATATACAATTACAATCCAAACTATATTGCAACTGTATATTTACTGCAAAGTATTTATCTCCTACCTGTGCCAGGCTTGCTTAGTTCTAGGAAATAAAATAACTAAAAGAATATTTTTATACAAAAACAATTGATCAGAAGTTCAGTCTTTGTGTGTGTGAATTCATTTGCTGACTGTGTACAACAAATGTTTAACACAGTCCTCTGATAAAGCCTTACTACTCAACCACACTACTACAAATTGAGAGTAAGGTGCTATCTACCTTTACCTCTGCCTACCTTTGGGGTTCCACTGGTCTCTGTGCAGACTATACCTCACTTTGGTATAGTATATACAGAGCCAGCTTCCTACACAGACTTTTTGACACCATTAATGTTCTATACTTAACCCTCACCTGACTCTCACTACTCCCACATGGGCCACCATAGTTCCTTCCAACTTAGATTACAGTTTTGCTGCACATTCCACTTTCAATCAAAAAAACCCCTGACAGTACCAGAGGCCACATGGGCAGTCTTCCTTCACTTTCCTTGGTGACCAGAACTACCTGAGGCCTTATTTAGGGCTTGGCAGAGCAGGAGGAATGCCATGAACTGGTGGTCCTCACGCCCTACGAGGCCACAATTTCCTTTCTCTATATAAAGTCAAGTCAACCTCTGAGTTGCTATTGGCAGATCCCGCTGGTAACCCTTGCTATAGCAGTCTGTAATCCATAGGATTACTGGGTCACAATAACAATCATCCTGCCCTCTTGTGGGCACAATCTGTATCACTTGTTTTCCCTGCGTTTACCACCATATTAAGCTTGGAGGAAACTGGCAATGGAAAATGTTAAATAGCCCCAAGGCATAGTGGAAACAAAACTCACTGGAGCAGATATACAAGCCCCTTGGTCCTCCTTGCACTGCCAGTGCATCACTTTTTGGACACAACGGTGGCGCAGCATCTGCTCCATATTTACATGGATGCAGATGAGTCACTTTGCTACAGGCTGTGTTAGTTTTCATCTGTGTGAAAATTGCCTGCGCTGCCTTAGATTTTAATTCATGCAATGTAGGCGTTCCGTCGGAAACGCCTACCTTGAAAATGCTGCAATGGTATTTATTACTATTTCTTTTTATGGCGCAGCCTTTAGCTGCGCTGCCAATGCGTCACAATCCCTGCGCCTGCTAAACCCAGGCGTAGGGATGCCGCATTGGCTGTACCCAACGGACCATACCAGCTGCAGGAACTTGATTGCAATCTGCAATCAAGTCACACGGTAAATGGGCCACAGAATGTAAGTATATGTACGTAATGTCACAATGTGTGACATTACATGCTGATGTCACACATACAAGTGGGCACTGAATGTCTGACAAAATATCGAGATTCACAATATCGACGTACAAAAATATCGGAGCAAAAATATCGAAATCAAAAATATCGGGTTCCTATACTTAACTAGATATATACACAAATATCGATTTTTTAATATCGATATACAAAAACATCGTTTACTTTTATATCGACTACATTAACATCGTAAAACAAAAATATCGCTATCTACAAAAAATAATGACATTAACTATAATATCGACATCAAAAATATCGTGCACTTCAATATCGGATTATCAGCTATATCGACTTTTTATATGCATCTGTTTGCATAATTAATTAACGTTTTATATGTTTTCACATCTAAATAAACACACAATACTTAAATTAATACTATAGACACACTATTAATTTGTCAAAAATATCTTACTATAATGTAACAATCTTATCAGAAATTTTGCACTGTATATTAAATGTGAGTATATGTTGGTCTCTAATAATTTAATTATTACTATACCAAATCCAGCGTACATTAAATTAAAACTGACCCTGAACCCAAAAAATACCCCTTTACCCAAAAACTGAAAACTGACCCTGAACCCTAAAAATACCCCTTTACCCAAAAACCCAAAACTGACCCTGAACCCTAAAAATACCCCTTAACCCAAAAACTGAAAACTGACGCTGAACCCTAAAAATACCCCTTTACCCAAAAACTGAAAACTGACCCTGAACCCTAAAAATACCCCTTTACCCAAAAACCCAAAACTGACCCTGAACCCTAAAAATACCCCTTAACCCAAAAACTGAAAACTGACCCTGAACCCAAAAAATACCCCTTTACCCAAAAACTGAAAACGGACCCTGACCCCTAAAAATACCCCTTTACCCAAAAACTAAAAACTGACCCTGAACCCAAAAAATACCCCTTTACCCAAAAACTGAAAACTGACCCTGAACCCTAAAAATACCCCTTTACCCAAAAACTGAAAACTGACCCTGAACCCAAGAAATACCCCTTTACCCAAAAACTGAAAACTGACCCTGAACCCTAAAAATACCCCTTTACCCAAAAACTGAAAACTGACCCTGAACCCAAGAAATACCCCTTTACCCAAAAACTGTAAACTAACCCTGAACCCAAGAAATACCCCTTTACCCAAAAACTGAAAACTGACCATGAACCCTAAAAATACCCCTTTAACCAAGAACTGAAAACTGACCCTGAACTCTAACAATACTCCTTTACCCAAAAATAATTATTATTATGTAATTACAAATTAATTATTAATTAACAATAACAATAAAGTTAATATATTAGCACATTAGCTGTAAAGAAATAAATTTAATTATTAATATTATTTTTTCCAAATTAATTTACAATAAGTAAAAAATATATATTAAACTAAATGAAGCTAATTAATATAATTAACTAATTTATATTAATTAATTACCAATTAATTATTATTTAAAAATATGTAAAAAACGTATATTAATTAATTAACTAATTAATAATAATTAATTAACAATCATTTATTATTTAAAAATATATACAAAATTATATTAATTAATTAACTCGTTAATATTAATTAATTACCAATTAATTATTATTATTTAATTACCAAATATTTATTATTTAAAATTATGTCCAAAATTATATTAATTAATTAACTAATTAATAATAATTAATTACCAATTATTAATTTTGTACAATTATGTACGATATTATATTAATTAATTAACTAATTAATATTCATTAATTACCAATTAATTATTATATAAAATAATGTGCAAAATTATATTAATTAATTAACTAATTAATATTAATTATTTACCAATTAATTATTAATAAAAAAATTACAAATATATATTAATTTATTAATTATTTTTAAATTACTTCCCACCCTTATCCCCTATAAACCCAATAACCCGCTCCTAAAACTATATATGTTTTTTTTAAATATTTTTATATTAAATATATTGTAATTTTTTAATATAGACCTTTTTATCAATTTTTTATTTACAATTATTATATTTTTTCCTATACTATTTATTTTTTCCATTACTACACGATATTTTGTATTGTCGATATTTTGTCATACGATATTATTTTTTTCGATATTTCTACTTACTTACCTATTACGATATTTTTGTATCCGATATATTTGCTTCCCAATATTTTTTACCTTCGATATTTTAACTTCGATATTTTGTCTTTCCGATATTTTATTTTCGATATTTTGTCTGTGTACCGTGGGCACTATGTCCACTTGTATGCATCACATCCAGGACCAATATATTTGAGTGCAAAGTGACTTTGTCACCTTTTTACGCTCCACTACATTGGTCCCCATTCAGTAGTCAATGCATCAGTTAAAACTGATCTATCACCTCTAATTTTGACGCATTGCTGGAGTTGCATTGGTTTTCATACCAACTCCAGCAATGCCCTAAAATACCCTGCGTCATGGTGCGCCGTATTGTAAATACGGCTCATCCATGGTGGCACAAGAGTTTCTCATGCAGGCGCAAGAATACTGACACATTGCTGGTTTAACGCAGCGATGCATCACTTCTTGTAAATCTGCCCAACTGTGTATCCGGCCATTAACTTTTTGTTCATAGAAATTAAACTCTGATTTTAGGGACTGGCCTTCCACAGCAGAGATCCCTGCCTCTTCCTAAAAGCTGGGAAGAGGGTGATCTTAGCACTCTAAACATTTCGTTGATGCAATTTTTTGAAATAATACACTTTCTTGTGCAGTACTTTTTTCCAATTGTTCTCAAAGAAGCCCACATTTTCCTGCATTTTTGGTTGTTATCTTTTTTGTTTCCTCCAGGGGAAACCACAAACCCTGAGTACCTTTAGAATCCCAACACGGAGAAAGGACGCAAATTTACAAAAACACAAACTTACCCAACGCATAAAAAAGACTGAGAACTGGGCAGAAGTGTCGAGGTGTGGGCGTAGCTTCAGCACTTAAGGTTCATGCTATTTTTGCATTCAGGATGACTTCTACATCCTGACTTGCTTTCTCAAAATGCCCTGTGATATATATAATCTGTTTTCTCTGATTTAGCCAGCAGGTGGCGATGTTGGCTTAACTCATAACACAGATGGGAAAGCGCTATTGCATAGGAAACCGGAAAATATGTGATGGGCTCGAGTTACCTCAAGGGATGGGAACCAAGCGACTTGTGTAAATTCTATCAAAGGAAAATAACAGCGCAACAGCTGTAACGGAACACTATGCCCTTCGACGGTTCAGCCGAAGTGAGACACGATGAGATGTCACACTCTTCAACCAAGCGAGTAGCACAGACCGCGCCCAGCTTCAAACTGAACATTCTTCTGAAGCCTTCATTTTCTGTGGAAGACTGAAGGGCGGTCGCCATCAAGTTCGGCAGCCCCTGTAGAAGCTCCGGGGTGCATATTATCAAGAACGGCGATAAAATTATCGCCGTTTTAGCGGCGATAATGGGCTTGATAGTATGCTCCTGTGAATTCCTATAGCAGCCCAGGTTCTGGTGTTAACCTGGGCTGCTATGGGAATTCACAAGGGCATATTATCAAGCCCATTATCGCTGCTTTAGCTGCAGTTTCCTGCCGCTAAAACTGCGATAATTTTATCGCCGTTCTTGATAATATGCCCCTAGTTCTTCATCACCAGAATGGAAAGGAAATAGGGGGCATATTATCAAGCATGCCGTTATAATTATCGACGCTTTAGCGGCAGAAAACTGCCACTACAGCGACGATAATGGGCTTGACAATATGCCCTTGTGAATTCCCATAGAAGCCCAGGTTCACACCAGAACATGAGCTTCTATGGGAATTCACAAGGGCATATTATCAAGCCCATTATCGCCGCTTTAGCGGCAGTTTTCTGCCGCTAATGCGGCGATAATTATAACACCATTCCTTGATAATATGCCCCCAGATTTATTCATTTGGCCTTCAGTTGTGAACATGTGTTTTTTAAAGACAAGTGTAGCTTCCTCTGCTCTCAACCAGTTGCTGGAACTTGGAATCATTGGATTTCAGCTCCTGAAACAACATTAGAGGGGTGCCAGGCAATGAAAGCTCGAGCCAGGTTCCAACCAGATGCCAGGCTCGGGGTCACCACGACGTCCGCTATGATCCTCAAGCTCAAAACGAGCCGAGTGAGGCATCTGCTCCCACCAAGCTCTACTCTTAGAGGAACATGTATAGGATTGTAACGCAACGCAGCACAGCAAGTCACCTTGCTGCGCTGCGTTACAGGGAAAGGGCAGGAATGTGCAGGGCCGGCAATGACCTTTTGAAGCTAAATCCCCCAGCTAGAGGGGGTATCTGTATCCGGGCGGGGCGGGACTGCGCGATTGCGAAGTGTTCCAACTGTGGTTTTCTGCCCCAGCCTTCCTTACCTTCACGATCAGGTAGCGGAACTGGCCCCACGTCGATTAGGGCTGGGTTAATTAATGCTAGATCCATGGTGAAACACGCAGCTGACATTTTTGAAATACTTGTGGATGGCCAGCTTGAGCTCCTTTTCATCACGGAGACGTGGCTTACCAACACGTGCGCTCCGATTATGGAACTCACTGTCCCTAGAGGATTTAAGATTGCCAGAGTTGATAGGATCACAGGTAGAGGGGGGCGGTCTAGCTGTAATCTTTAAGGAGGGGTGGCACTTCTCTATTGAGCAGTCCGATGTAGTGGCTGATGGAGAAGTTCTCCACTTCTCCCTTATTATTAATCCTCACTTCACCTTGGGAGGATCATTGATCTACAGGCCTCCAGGCCATGTCCGCCACTTCATTGATACTCTGGAGGAGTGCATAGTGCCACAGGCTCTGAGCTTCCCGAAATTCCTTCTGGTTGGCGACCTCAACATCCATGTAGATGTCTCTGACTCTACGGAGGCCCGCCGATTGGTGGAAGTTTTCGATTTAGCTCAGCTAAAACAGTGGGTGGTTTCTCCGACTCATGTTGGAGGTCACCTCCTGGACCTAATCTGCTCTAATTTCCCCATCAAGGCATTAAGCTTAGAGAAAGTGACGTGGTCTGACCACAATCTCATTAGGTTTTCATGGGAGGTGGAGGGTGCAGGTAGATTAGCTGCTGCATTGCCCAGTAGCCATCCCCAGAAGGTCAACCTGGGTGCGTTTGGCCAGGCCCTATCCAGAGCTCGTCCAACGCTCCTCCCTGAGTTAGGTGAAGCGGTCAATGGCTTTAATGGGTGGGTGCTGCAGGCGGCCAATGTCTCTACGAAACATACTACCTTGTCCAGGCTCCGTCGCACCCCTTCTCAACCCTGGTTCTCTCCCGAGTTAAGGGAGCTGAAATTGGGATGTAAAAAGCTGGAGCGGGCATGGAGACTTGAGTACAGTTTGGAGACAAAGTCCGCCCTACGCACAGCCCAAAAGAACTACTATACCGCTATTAAGACAGCCAAAGGTAACTACTACGCAGGGAGAATCGCTAAAGCGGATAATAACAGTAGAGAGATTTTCTCTATTGTTAAAAGCTTCCTATCCCCTGCTGCCGACTCAACCATACTCCCTTCTTCCATGCAATGGTGCGAGGAATTGTCCGATTTCTTTATTAACAAAATAGCCAAGATTCAGAAGGACCTGTTCTCTGCGCTGCCAACAGCCAGCTCAGTGGCTGGCCCCTCCTTTATGCCATGCCACTGCGACATTCAGCAGTTCACGGACTTTTCGCTAGCTGTGGAATGTGACATACTGCCTCTTCTCCAGTCCCTTAACTCGGGCTCACCTTCAGACCCTTGCCCTGCCCGGGTACTTGCAGAAGTGGCTAGTATTGTCTGCAGTGAGGTCACCCAGATAGTGAATCTCTCCCTATCCTCAGCAGAGGTTCCTATAGGCTGGAAATAGGCAAAGCTTTTGCCGCTCTTAAAAAAACCAGGGCTGGATGTTGCTGTTCCCGGGAACTATCGTCCCATATCCCTTCTGCCAGCACTGGCCAAAATCTGTGAGAAAGTGGTTTTTCGTCAACTCGAGAGCTTTGTTGAGACCTCTAATGCTCTACATCCAGCTCAATCAGGTTTCAGGGCGGCCTACAGTACGGAGACAGCTCTGGTTGAAATGGCGGAGTCAATCCGGGAGTGCTTGGACGGTGGCGGCAGAGCGGTCCTGATTTTGTTGGACCTCTCTGCCGCATTTGACACCGTTCCGTATGAACTCCTCCTCGCCAGGCTGTCTGCAATTGGTATCGGTGGGTGCGCCCTGGCCTGGCTGTCCTCATTCCTATCGGACATGTCACAACAGGTCTGGATGCCGCCTTATGCCTCAGAGCCCAAACCACTCCTCACCGGGGTCCCTCAGGGATCCACTCTTAGTCCCCTACTGTTCAATATTTACATCACTCCCCTGGTATATCTGGCGGAACAGTACGGGGCTAAGATTATCGGATATGCTGACGACACACATCTGTTATTCACCTCGCCAGATGACCATCTGGATACCACAACAGTCCAGCTCTGTCTGTCCTCAGTCTTTCGCTGGCTGACTATGGCTCAGCTGAAATGCAATGAGGACAAGTCTGAGGTCCTCTTCTATGGTTCTTTCCCTTCCAGCTTTAAAAACTCGCTGTGGCCACCTAACACTCCCAGTTCTAAGGTGATGGGAGGTCCCACAAAAAATCTCGGCATATGGTTTGGGGAGGACTTAAGATTCGAGTACCATATAAAGAAACTATCTGGGACATGTTTTGCTACCCTGAGAATGCTACGAAGATTTTTTCCGTTGCTTCCCAGAGAAGCAAAAGAGACTGTTGCCCGAGCTCTCATCCTAGCAAGGCTGGACTACGCAAACGCTCTGTTTAGCGGTATCCCTGCTTATTTGGTTAATCGCCTGCAGGTTATCCAGAACGCCGCTGTCCGCCTCCTGTTTAACGTTCCGAGTTGGAAGAGCGTTCGCTCTCACATGTGCTGCCTTCATTGGCTGCCAGTGTCACTAAGCATCCTGTTAAAATCCCTTGTGCTCTTGTTTAGAGCAACTCATGACCAAGGGCCTGCCTATCTGAAGAAACGGTTCATCCTCTATGCCCCCACACGAGCTCTTAGATCGTCCTCCCTGTTCAAGATGACTCTCCATCGCTTTAGGCGATCTAGACTAGGGGGTCAGTCCATATCCGTGGTTGCTGCCCGGGCTTGGAATGCCCTTCCCCTCCATCTGCGCTCCATTCAGTGTGTAGCCCAGTTTAAGAAAAAACTTAAAACTCATTTATTCACTAGTCTGACTTAAGCTGGTTTCTGCCCTGTATTCTTCTGCTTTTCCCCATCGCGCCAGGACACTCCCAAGTAACAGAGCGCGTTATAAAATGGTTTATACATATACATACATACATACACTAGGCATGGGAAGTGTGGGCAACTGCCCAGGGCCTCGCACTCAGCCTACAAGGATGGGGCCCGCAGCACACCCCGAAACCTCTTGTGCCCCTGCCGATCCCATTGAAGAAAGGTGTATTTTTTGCAATTGGGCTTACAGGAGGGGCTCCCTTCTCTGGGATGGTGTGGTGAGGCCTAGGGAAGAGGGACACTTAATCTTGTGCCAGTTGCAAGGAGACGCATTTTGTCCTGCAATTAGGCCTCCTGCCTGGCTGCCAGTTGAGCGACACTGCGGGACACCCATTGTCAACACTTTACCATCTGCATAGTTTTAACCCTCAGCCCCCAAGCTATTCTCACACCTTCAGCCCGCTATGAGGTATGAAAGAGGTCCCTAGGTGTCAGAGAGGGGAGCTGCGGCCCAGAGTCTGCACAGAGCAGCTTCCGAAGCCCTGAAGGTGTCACTTATGTAAATTAGAGGGCCTCGCACATTCCTCTTCACCCGTGGTCTCCAAAATTCTGGAATCGACCCTGGGAATGTGCATATTCATTGAAATATGGCACATTCCTGTCCTTTTCCCAGTGCTGCCTCTCAATGGGCTGCTTAGTGCCAACACAGGTACCCTTGCACCATGGTCCCAGGCAGACAGGGCAGGAGTCGGGGGTACACTCAGGTACTCAGCATCTACCCACTCTTTTCACAGGTTGGACTCCATCCCCCTGCCAATAAGTTGGGCCCCACAGAAATAGGCTGAATGTGTCCTGGTGTAATTTTCAGACACTGGACACGTTCAGTAGCCCCTGCACCTTGCCTGCTTTCGATTCCCAGCAGCAACGTGCAGGCAGCGAGGGAGCTTTTTTACACCTCCAGCTGGGTCGAAGTAAAGGGACCATCAGGCCTCCTTTTGTTTGAATATCCTGACTGGAGGTGGCCTGGAACCTCAACTTAAATGTAAATGCCACCAGAGTGGAAACAAAGACACACAGCTTGTTATCTCTTCACAGGTACTTACGAGAGGCAGCTTTTTGCCTTTGTTCAGTCCCTGTATGTAATAGATGGATGCACTGTAAGAATGTCTGCCCCAGTATTTACACAAATAGCAATTTCGATAGCACTATTTTATTTCTTTGATAGCACTATGCAACCCATTGCAGGGTGTCAGAGCTCTTTACTTAACATGCACAATATACATTGAGAATCTATCATGTACATGAGTAAATCAATATACAAGATGAGTTATATGAAACAGTGAGGGTTATGAGGTGTAGGAGCCTCATGTCCTTTCTCCCTCACTGTGGTCTTTTAGAAGGATTACAATTTATGAACTGCAGGCAACAAAAGCATCTCTGTGTTAAAAGCAGTAACCCACTTTACTGTCTACATAAAATAAAAATATTTCATCTGCGTGTTAGATGATGTGCTTTGCAGGAGACATATTTACCTTTGATTCAGATCTCGGACTTCACAAAACACAGATCTCTCCAACAAATGCTTTAAACTCCAATTATCTCACCTTTATTTATATTCCCTGAGATTTACTGGGCACCTTCACACTAGATGCCTTACCCCAATCAAATATGTTTAATTGTAGACTTTGCAACAAATTAAGCATAACAGGTCTACTTCTATGCTTCTCCTTCCTGCCAATTTCTTTGTGGCAGTGTTAATGAAAAATGTATTAGTTGAGGTCCAGATTTTGCATTGGGATTGTGCTACTTTATTAGCACAATCACAACGCCAAATCTCATTTGTTAAATCTCATAATGTGCTTAAATGTAATCCTGATAAACTTGATAAACATGTGTGAGGTCTTAATATCTGATGTCACTTCCAGTTAGGTCACTTTCTGTGAAGTCATGCGCAATGTCACACATCGTGACATCATGCACTGTGATGGCACGCGTCAGGATTTCGTTTGCATACTGCCTAATCTGATTAGTCCCCCCCACTTCTTTTTTTAGGACTTGTGCCCCGCAGGCAGAATATGTGCAAGGGTATCTGCGTTGCATGCAGGTTTGTTTTTGTGCAGGAAGGGACACCTTAATGCACAAAAACAATCATGAGAGTCATATTCCTCTTCCTATGTATCCTGCAGAAAGCAGCACATATAGAAAGAGGAAGTAACAAGGATAAATAAAGATATTTCTCCTCGTTATTTCTCAGTTGAGAACAGGTATCTTTTTGGTGCAGTCCCAGGTCTACAACTTTTGGTAAATCTGGGAAAGCATCAAAAACCGTGGAACTTGCATGGGAACACCTACACAATGCCTGTGAAGCGCCTTCCCAGGTCAGAGTAATGTACTGCAGCACTACTCCAGGTGTATGAAACCACTCAGGGCCAAGCTAAATAGCCTTGCGCAGCTTCATAAATCTCATTTTTGAGTTGCATCGCTCTTGCATCATGTTGCGTGGTGCAGGAGCAAAGGGTGCATTACTTTGGCACTTAGCATTGCAAACAAAACAGTTACCTTTGTGTCAGAAACGCGAGAAAAAGATATGCCCATCTCTAAACTGAATTGCGCAATGGGAAACAAGAAACCTGATTTACCCGGTTTACCAAATTGTGTGCTCCTAGGCAAATATTTTATTTGGCAGAGCCACCCTTTTCTTTTCTTTATTCTTCAAATGAATGCGTTATCTAGCATCTAATTTTGCTGTTCCTGTAATAAAGATCAACACTTAAAGGCATTGTCAAGAGGACGAGGCAGTGTAGCATCCTGCTACAATAATCACAGACACTATATATTACTAACACTGGAGCTTTATTATCACACATCTACTCTCGTCCCTGTCCCTACTCTGACTGCCCCTTCCTGTCCTGTCCCCACCTCTTCCCCTCTGCCCACCTAGCTCCGCCCACCCCAGCTACTGGACTGCTAACTTCTGTACATCTCCCCCTTTCTTAATAAAGTAACAAATGAAGTAGAGATTAGTCCATCTCTGCGATCAGTCTCTTGGGAGGCTGCACGTGACGGCGGGGTCTCGCTGGTGTGGACACGGCGCCTTCAGTTGAGGGTTCCTTTACAGGTGAATGTCCGGTATCGGGTGCAACAGATTCAGGGTTGTCCCGGTTTTCAGGTACGGGGACTGCAGTTGTACTTTCTTGGACTTCAGGGAAGCACTTCTTAAAATGAGAAGCGTTGCGGGTGACTCTCCGTGTTTCTGATTCCGCTGTCACCATAGTGCCCTTTTGTTGGGTAATTGTTAGAGGCTCATCCTTGAAACGACAATCAGTCTTTTGGCGTTGTTCCTGTCTGACAACGACTCTGTCGCCTTCCTTCAGGGAGGGGGACCGGGCTCTTCGTTTGTGGTCCGCATACTCCTTCATTTTGTCTTTGCGGTGCCGATCTGTTGCAGCCATTTCTCTGTGTTGTTGATCCGACGGAGGCTTTCTCAGTGCTCCGTCCCATGTGGGGATCCGATTCCTCATTGTCCTCCCGAGCATGAGAGTCGCAGGGCATTGGCCCGTTGTGGAGTGGGGAGTGGTTCTGTAGGCACTAAGGACCTCGTTCAGTGCTGACTGAAGATCTTTCTTCTCGGCCGTGGCTTGCTGGAATGTTCTCTTAATGGTGGACATGAATCTTTCCACAGTGCCGTTGGCCTGGGGCCAGAGTGGCGTGACTTTGCGATGTTGAAAGTCCATGTGTTTCGCGAAGTCACTGAATTCATGACTATTGAATGGGGGCCCGTTGTCCGTCTTGATGACCCTGGGGACACCCCAAGTCGCGAAGACTTCTTCAAGTACCTTGAGGGTGCAGGCGGCACTGGTGGATGATATGAACTGGGCCACTGGGAACCTGGAGTATTCATCCAGGATGACGACTACGTACTTCCCGGATTGCAGGGGGCCATAAAAGTCCATGGCAATTACTTGCCATACCCCATCAGGCAATGGGGTCATCTGTAGAGGTGCAGGTGGATTACTGTGGCTGGTCAGTTGACATGGGTGGCAGTCTTTCAACGTGTCTTCAACCATCTGGTCGAGGGCTGGGAACCAGACACGTTCTCTCAGTGCTCTTTTGGTGGAAACGACTCCTCGATGGCCTTCGTGGGCCAAGTCGATTACTCCTTGTCTCAGTGTCGCTGGTATGACTAGTCTGTGATCTCTGAGGAGGAGGTCGTCACCGGTTACAGAGAGTTCGTCGGAGACATGTCGGAAGGCTTGGAGTTCTTTCTTGACAGCAGGGCTTTCCTCTTCCTCCTGCGGGTGGTATCTCCATCTGTTGGTTCGGGTACGCTTTATTACTGCTTGTAGGATGTTGTCTTGATTGGTCGCTTCCCGAATGGCGTGCATGGGGATGGCTGGTGGACGAGCATGATTAGCCACAAAGTGAATGTATTCTTCCGCGATGGAGGGCGCAGTCTCTGAAGAGTCTCGGGGGTGGCAGGACATATAGTCAGCTGGATTCTCATCCTTCCCCGGTTTGTGAATGATCGAGAACGTGTACTCTTGCAGCCGCAAGCCCCATCTTTCGATCCTGGGGGGCATCTTGCACTTGGGATTCCCATAGATCGTGACAAGTGCCTGATGGTCGGTTATGAGTGTGAAGTGTTTCCCGTATATGAAGATGTGGAAGTGTTCGCACGCCCACACGACGGCCAGGCTCTCCTTCTCCGGTTGGGAGTATCGTTTCTCAGGGTCTGTAAGGCTCCGACTGGCATAGGCGATGATCCTCCTCTGATCCGACTCATGGTCGTACTGTGCCAGGATGGCCCCTAAGCCCACGGGGCTTGCGTCCACAGTGATTTCCGTTTTCCTCTTGGGATTGAAATAGGAGAGGCACTTGACTGATTCCACGGCGCGTTTGATGTCCTTGAAGGCACGCTCACACTCCGGGGTCCACACAAATTGCGCGCCAGCTTTCGTGAGGAGCCTCAGTGGGTGACTTACGGTGGCGTAATCACGAATGTAGCGGGCGCAGTAGCTTGCCATCCCAAGAAAGGAACGCAGGTCGTTGACGTCCGCCGGACTCTTGGTGTTGTTGAGCGTGGCGATCTTGTCCGGGTCTGGTTTCATGCCACTCGCTGAGAAGATGTGTCCGAAGAATTTCAGGGTCGACTGATGAAATTCACATTTTTCCTTGTTGAGGGTCAACCCAGCTTCCATCAGAGCGAGGCAGACACGATCGAGGACGGTGTCATGCTCTTGCGTGTCCGAACCGTAGACCAAGATATCATCGCTGTAATTAAGGGCGTTAGGGATGTGGTGGATGACGAGACGTATGGCCTCCTGGAAGATCTCGGCGGCTGATGAAACGCCAAAACTGAGCCGTTTGTAGCGGAATAGACCAAGATGGGTGGCAAACGTCGTGATGGGGCGAGAACTGTCGTCCAGCTCGAGCTGATGGTAGCCCTTGTTCAGGTCCAGTTTAGAGAACACGGTTGCCCCGTTGAGCGCCGTGATCATGTCGCTCAGGAGTGGGCCTGGGTGTCTCTCCCTCTCGATGGCCGTGTTCGGCAGACGCATGTCCACACAGAGACGGACTTTGTTTTGGGACCCTTTCTTGGGGACGATAACCACCGGGGACACCCAGGGAGTGGGGCCCGCAGTGCGCTCAATGATGTCGGCGTCCAAAAGTTCCTGCAGTTCACATTCAAACGCGGATTGCAATTGAAATGGCACTCTTCGCGGGTGTTGAGCCACCGGTTTGATTTGCTCGTTGACATGCAGATGGATTTGACGGCCTTTCAGTTTTCCCAAACCTCGGAAGAGGGAAGGGAATTTTCCAGCGCAGTCCGAAATGTCATGGACGTTGAAGAGGATGTGCACCAACTGAAGACGTTCAGCCGTGGGGAGACTCAACAGACAGTCGGCCTCAGGTCCTTTAATGACGTGGATAACTGCTGGGATGGAGAGCTTGCCATGCGTGAGGGTGGTGTCAAACTTGCCCAAGCATTGGAGAGGTTTCTTCGTCATCCAGGTGTAGACGCGGACGGGCGCGAAATGCAAACGTGGTTTGGGGTCCATTCGGTCATGTTCGGCAACTGATATGTAGTTGAGCGAAGCTCCGCTGTCCATCATGAACTTGGCGGCGTGGTTGCCCACTTTGATGTTGAGACGTGGATAGCGTTTGAACTGATCATGGTCAGCAAAGTTGACGTATTCGGTGGTGTATGACGACTGCCTGGATGAGGACGATCTTGAGTCTCTTGACGGAGAACGACGGTCCCACCTGGAGCGTCGAGAGTCGTGGCTGGAGTGTGAGGACGTGGGAGATCTAGGAGGCTCTTCTTGAACCGCTCTGATGTGATGACGCTTGGCCTTCGAACGTGAGGGTCGCTGCGACCCATCGTGTCTGTCACTGTCGTTGGGTTTTTCTTTGTGGTAATCCCCACACATGGCCTCAAAGTGGTTGGACCGTCCACATTTTCTGCACCGTTGGCCCATGGCAGGGCAGGAGTCGACGTGAGGGTAGTCGTATCCACACCTGAAACATCGCCTCGTGCGTTCAGGTCGGCGATATCTCCTTTCGGATACTTTCCTCCTGTAGTCCGGGCGTCGCCTGGGCGAGTACTTGGAGCGCCGTGATCTGTCTCGCGGGTGACGTCTTCCGCTGTCGCGCCGATCCTGTCGCCCTTGCCGTCGTTCAGTGACACGGTTGGCGTGTTCACGGCTGGTACTGGGTCCGGTATCAATTTCCGCCGCGTTTTCTTCAGCCTGGTCGTATAGTCGGGAGTTCTCTTCGATTTCTGCTAGTTCCTGTGGTTTTCTTAGTAACCGCCGTCTCAGCGATTCCGAGTGACACCCAGTGATTATTTGAGATTTGATGGCGGCATCCGGCGAGAAGTTTGTAAAGTCACGATGTTGGGACTGTCGTCGCAGTCGATGTATGAAGGAGCTCAGTGGTTCTTCCTTTCCCTGGCGCTGCTGGTGAAATTTGTGTCTCTCATAGTCGACGTTTCTCTTATGCAGAAAGCGGTTATTTAGAACGTCTCTTACTTTGGCATAGGTGTCACCATCTGTGGCCGGGATCTCTCGTACGATCTTGCTTAGCTCGCGCCCTCCTAGATTGCGAAGGGCTATTATCTTGTCTTTGTCTGGTTCTATTTTGGACCCTTCAATGTAGTCCTCAAAGTCCTCTAGCCATTCTTGCCATTTCAGGCCCATGCTGCTTCCTGTTGTGACTGACAGTGGCTCCGGAGCGCGCAGATGCGTGCCTCCCTTGACTTCAGATTGCGCGGGAGGGTTAGACATCCTGGCGGTGAGTCGTAGGGCCTGTGTCTGCTTCTTGCTTCAGTGACTGGCGCACGTTTCCAAGGGTCGTCCCCTCGTAACTATCAATGCTTGTTTGTTTCTTGCTTATGCTTGTCTTTGTCAGCACCAATGCTTGTTGTTTTCCTGTTATCGGTATTTGTTTACTTTGCTCTTGCCAGGGCTTGTTCACTTTCTGGCGGTTGCCTGACTCAAAGATGGCCGCCTATGAATCTCACAGGGTACGTCCTTGAAATCCGCCTGACTCAAAGATGGCCGCCGCTATGGGAATCTCGTTTCCCACGAGATCTCAATCTCATTCAAGCCTCCATTCTTCACTCGGCACTCACCGGCAGCCGATTTCTTCAGGCAGCTCACCCTCCGCACCTCTCCAGACGCTCCTCGGACACCGGAGCAGTCAGACACGATCCAGGCGAACTCCCGGTTCACTTCGTGGCTTGCGGGCGATGTCTCACGCATCGGGGGTGAGCTTTTCTTCCGTTTTGGCGCGAACAGCGCTCGTTCAGCACCGCTTGGCAGGCGGTCTTCGTGGGGCGCCGTCCTCCACGCTGGGGCACTTTCTCTTCTCTTTTGGGGCTTGGCAGAGTCAGGGTAGGCTCCTGGCTTCTGCTCCTGGAGCACTTACTGGTCCCTGCACGCTTCCTGCGCGAGTCGCGTTTTGGCGCGAAGGGGTCTCTTCTTCCTCGAGCGTTCAAACGCTCGGTGCCTCGGCTCCCTCTTGGGTCCCTCTCGACTGCTGGGGGGGGGACAGGGTCACCTGCTACCGGCTTCTCGTGGCAGGTCGTAACTTCGTTTCTTTGGTCAGCGTCTCCTTCTCCTCGAGGCTGCCTGGGGACAGGGCTCTCTTGTGAGGTTCTGTGGGTTGGGTTCAAGCGCATCCCACCCTCGTCGCCAGCTGTAGCATCCTGCTACAGACACTATATATTACTAACACTGGAGCTTTATTATCACACATCTACTCTCGTCCCTGTCCCTACTCTGACTGCCCCTTCCTGTTCTGTCCCCACCTCTTCCCATCTGCCCACCTAGCTCCGCCCACCCCAGCTACTAGACTGCTAACTTCTTTACAGGCAGGAACGTTTTAAAGTACATTTTTTAAATGATCGCTTTTAATACCTACCTTTCAATGCAGTAATATAATCTGATGTCCCGTTGTGTAACACTTCCACTTGTTCACGAATTCTTTTTTTTTGTATTTATTTTGTCACAATTTCACATGATGTTTGTGACATAATTTGCAGGCCAAATATTTGTAGTGTTCGGCTCATGCACAGGCTCTAAGAGCCAAAACAGAGACATGGCTTCACTCTGATGCAGCTTTTTATGTTAATTTGTTGGCTTGACAGCCTTGAAATACTCTTTCAGACACCCTTCCCCTGCCTGCACACACATTTCCTCCTTCCAGCCTAACCTGGCATAACTTACCCCAGAGAGAGCATGATTTGAGCACGACATTCTGGCATATTGATCAATGATTCCCAGTGCCTTGGTTGCTATTTCCTATGTTTTAGATGCCTGCAACGAATATGTGATGTTACAACGCGTACTAATACCATGCATGCCATTACAACGCTGGTATTACTACGCAAATACTTTTATAACCACCTACCATTACAACGCAAACTTTTACCACGAAAATGCCTTTACCACGCATGCCATTATAACTCAAAGGTATGTGTGGTAAAGGCATACACTTGGTAAAAGTGCTTACGGTAGGTGTGTATATATATATATATATATATATATATATATATATTCACTGAAAAAACCATAGGTTATAGACCATATATAGTTAGGAATTAGCATTTACAAAACCTTGAAAATTCACTGAAAAAACCATAGGTTATAGACCATATATAGTTAGGAATTAGCATTTAAAAAACCTTTTTTTACTCACACAAAACCATTGAAATTCCATATATAGTTAGTAGTACTAACTATATATCGCGCACCCGCAATCCACTGCTGATCATGTCACATATTACATCATTCATGACATGGTCAGTGACATCACTGATGACATCACTGATGACATCTCAAATGACATCACTGATGACATCACTGATGACATCTCAAATGACATCACTGATGACATCACTGATGACATCTCATTTGACATTACTGATCACATCACTGATGACATCATTCATGTGATAATACGATGAACCTCTTCAGACTCTAATATAACCTTAGATACACTCAGTGTAAACATACACTCACAGACTGTCACTCATCCATGGAGTTACTTACACACCTAGTCAGTCATGCAAAGAATCAATCACACCTCCATTTCCTCAACTATACAGTTATACACACCTTACTTATTCAAACATATACTAACACATATTTACTCTCTTTTACAATCCCTGATACAAGTTCACAATGATCCATACAGCCACTCACACATTCACTGGCTCTTATGCACAGTTATTTATATATGCCAACTCTCACATGTACTGTGTTTTACATATGTACTTACTTTGACATGTAGCACTGAGATATCCATTCACTCACCAATGCACTCATGCACACAGTCAACCACCCATACAGCTGTTTCCACATGCACTTTTGAACCCATACATCTAGTGAATCAACTGCTCACACATCTATGCACAGAGTCATACACCTCCCAGCCACGCACACACACACTCAGTCTCCCATACAAATACTTGAGCAACCAATCAATAACCCATATACTTACTCATATAGCTACTGATCAACACATGCAGCAGTTTACAGAACAACAAACATAATGATGCACAAATTAAGACAGTTCAGTCACTAACCCATGCACTCAGTGAGACACATTTAACCACTCACTCATACAGTCAGTCATGCACCTACTAAATCCTTCATCCAGACACTTCTACATCCACTCATTCTTCAATATGTAAGACATATTTTAACTTTACAGAAATACACAGTCACTGGATGTTGTCATCAGTGATGTCATTTGAGATGTCATCAGTGATGTCATCAGTGATGTCATTTGAGATGTCATCAGTGATGTCATCAGTGATGTCACTGACCATGTCATGAATGATGTAATATGTGACATGATCAGCAGTGGATTGCGGGTGCGCGATATATAGTTAGTACTACTAACTATATATGGAATTTCAATGGTTTTGTGTGAGTAAAAAAAGGTTTTTTAAATGCTAATTCCTAACTATATATGGTCTATAACCTATGGTTTTTTCAGTGAATTTTCAAGGTTTTGTAAATGCTAATTCCTAACTATATATGGTCTATAACCTATGGTTTTTTCAGTGAATTTCAATGGTTTTTTAATAGCAAATATCATAAGCTGTCGAATGTCAAGTACGTGGTAAGTAAAAACATTTTCGTGTTTATGCACACTGATCTGCTTTGAATGGTGCCCCCCCCCCTCATTTCTATTAGGAGTACTCTCTCTTTGCAGATAGTGAAAGGTAGTTAACGCAGGCCTTTGCCCCGGTTGTAATCCGTCGTGCCTGCTTCTCTCTCCATTTGATTGATTGTTATCCAAGTATTTACTGTTTTAGAATTAGTTCTCTTTGGTTCATTCTCTATTTACAAACAAACACAGAGTCGCAATACTCTGTTTAGTCTTTGCAGATAACGAAAAATCGTGTAAAAAAAAAGAAAAGGAATCGAGTAAAATCAGTAGGCCACTAATGGGATCTCTTTTTGACCTCGCTAAAATAGAAACATTAGGAACAACCCCTCATGACAAATACAAAACTAGTGAGATGAACTGAACTTCACACAATGATGGCTGCAAAACAGCTCGGCTCCGCCACCCACCCCGCCCAAAATAACGATAAAGAGCGGCTGCCATGATTGGTTGCGGAATGGCCACAACGGAGCTACGAAATGGTGGTGCTCTCATGCTAACCCCAGCTTCAGTCTGAAACATCCAGAAACACTGTAGACTACCAATTCGATCAGTTCCGGTAGCGCCCCAATGTAACCCGGTAGAGAAGAACTAGCCCTCCCCTCTTTGACTGATGGTTCTTGTTGCCTGTCCCTTCTGTTGTCATTTAACAGAACTATTTAGCCTGCTGAAAGGGGTTGTGTTTCGACCGCTGGTTGGTGGAGACATTTTGACTATATTCTGGACCTGCGTTGTCGCGTAATGCGTCATATGACGCGCCGCGTTAGCGCATCCGGAAGTCATCCGGGGTGCGCAGCGCGTAACGTAAGCATAACAAGTCATGTGACTTGTTAATAAAACTTTTCATTGGTTCATTTTACTTTTCTTATTCTAATGATGAAAGCCTTGGTCATATCACCTAAAAATTACGCTTTTAATTACTTCCGAACATTATTTTTTCTTAAATATATGTTATAATGTTCCAGGCTAATGTACTTTCCCGGAAATTTTACAACTGTTCTGCAAGTAAAATATATTCTTTTTTCGAGAAAAAGAGCGTTTCTTCGTCCCATGACGGAGCCGTTGAGCAAAAGAGGGTCAACCTGCTGTCTTAGTCGCCGATACGCCTGAATATGAGATTCTTATCGATCACTTTATGTTGCAGGAATAGAAAACACAACAGCCCTTGACCATTTATCTTTACTGCGTTCCTTCGTATTATACCTTTTACCCTTCATGTAATTGGTCTGCTTTATTTCACTTGCCTTTTAATGATTCTAAAACAGTGACTATTATTAAAAACTTTACCAATGTATATACTACTACCATGTTTTCTTTTAAAAACCTTTATTGTGAAAATTTCATTATACAAATACGAGCCTATAACCACGTGGGCCTGCCACGGAGCAAACTGTAATCGTATATGATGAATAGACATTTACACTGTAGAGGAACGTAACGGGCGGGCCATTAGGTTGCAAGAACTAAGGTGTCTAACAGTTACGGAATCGGTGGACGTACATTTTATAATTAAAATACGACAGGGCCAGTTACAATAAAATTATCTAGATATACATTTGCGGGCAAGTACCATGGGTGACGTTAATTCGAATTTTCAACAGTACAGTAATCAATAACACATCAGAACTTAATATCAATAGGGATGTCGAAATATTCAATCAATTCTCGTCCCCGCCCGCCATGTGCTTCAAAACTGCATACGTATCTCGTGATTTCAAGGTTCTGCAACCAGTACACAACAAGGAGTTACGAGTCCCATTTATTCCGGCGCCATTTTGGGCGAGGACGGGCAGGTCCAGGATATAGTCAAAATGTCTCTACCAACCATCGACTATGATGATGTTCATATGCTGTATTTATTAGAGTAACACTCATCTGTCCACATGAAATTAATTTACCACAATCTAAACATGTCATTTTAATCTTTCCAAAGTTCTTCTAAATATTTGGGACCGTTTCCCTTGCCTCTGAAGCTCTCAGTGCCACTTCTTTGATGAATGTACTAGCAGGTCAGGGGTTCTCCTCCACATCTCTCTTTTATGCAGCACTATAATTAATTGGTGCCACCTCTCCATATGACGATGCATGGTATAGTTACCACAACTATATTTTTTTTCGGTTCCTCTGGAGAGTTCATCGTGGCAGATGAAGCGTGTAACGTACCGGGCATTTACCTTTTTTTGCATGTACAGGAAAGGAAAAAAAAATCGAGCGTCCGAGTTCTAAGGTGTCCCAGGGCCATTTTAGTGGACCAGGCCCAAATCCAAAGAACAGGCCGCCATTTTGAGAGTCCTCTTGCAGCCGCCTGTCGCTGTAGCATCAAGAGCAGCCGAAACTCAGCTGAATGGCAACTGAAACGGTAAATGGGCGCCCCACTACATTTCAGCATTGTAGGATGACCACACCAGTACAGCAACTTGCTAGACATCACCTCGGTGCCATCCGGATCTCGGCGCCCCACTGCAGATGAAGTGCCTCTCAACTATGAAACCACCACGGTGACATCCGGATCTTGGCGCGTTGTGCTGCCTTCGGCCTATTCGCACATCGGTCCGCTACTGACGCCATCTCACAGGCTAATGGGGTGACCCACGCCGAGTTTCAGCATTGTAGGATGACCACACCAACTTGCTAGACATCACCTCGGTGCCATCCGAATCTTGGCATCTCAACGCCTAGTGGTATCTTCCATTCAGAAAATATTTTTACGCTGCCTTTGGCCCCATTCGCACATCAGTCCGCAACTTAGACATCACCTCGGTGCCATCCGGATCTTGGCATCTCAGCGCCTTGTGGTGTCAGTCAGAAAATATTGTTGCGCTGCCTTTGGCCCCATTCGCACATCAGTCCGCTACTGACACCATCTCACAGGCCAATAGGGCGCCCCACGCCGACTTTTACCACTGTACGATGGCCACACCAGTGGCACAACTTGCTAGACATCACCTCGGTGCCATCCGAATCTTGGCATCTCAACGCCTAGTGGTATCTTCCATACAGAAAATCTTGTTACGCTACCTTTGGCCCCATTCGCACATCGGTCCGCAACTTAGACATCACCTCGGTGCCATCCGGATCTTGGCATCTCAGCGCCTTGTTGTGTATTCTCTTCAGAAAATATTGTTGCGCTGCCTTTGGCCCCATTCGCACATCGGTCCGCAACTTAGACATCACCTCGGTGCCATCCGGATCTTGGCATCTCAGCGCCTTGTGGTGTCTTCTACTCCGAAAATATTGTAGAAAATATTGTTGCGCTGCCTTTGGCCCCATTCACACATCAGTCCGCTACTGACACCATCTCACAGGCCAACAGGGCGCCCCACGCCGACTTTTACCATTGTACGATGGCCACACCAGTGCCACAACTTGCTAGACACCACCTCGGTGCCATCCGGATCTTGGCATCTCAGCGCCTAGTGGTGTCTTCTATTCCGAAAATATTGTTGCGCTGCCTTCGGCCCCATTCACACATCGGTCCGCTACTGACACCATCTCACAGGCCAACGGGGCGCCCCACGCCGACTTTCAGCATTGTAGGATGGCCACACCAGTGCGGCAACTTACTAGACACCACCTCGGTGCCATCCGGATCTTGGCGCGTTGTGCTGCCTTCGGCCTATTCGCACATCGGTCCGCTACTGACGCAAACTCACAGGCCAACGGGGCGCCCCACGCCGACTTTCAGCATTGTTGGATGGCCACACCAGTGCGGCAACTTACTAGACACCACCTCGGTGCCATCCGGATCTTGGCGCGTTGTGCTGCCTTCGGCCTATTCGCACATCGGTCCGCTACTGACGCAAACTCACAGGCCAACGGGGCGCCCCACGCCGACTTTCAGCATTGTAGGATGGCCACACCACTGCTGCAACTTGCTGGACACCACCTCGGTGCCATCCGGATCTTGGCTCGTTGTATTGCCTTCGGCCTATTCGCACATCGGTCCGCTAATGACGCCGCCTCACGTGCCAACGTATTTTCTCCGCATTTTACACCCTATGCCGCATAACAGGTCATGTGACTTGTTTATAAAACTTTTCATTGGTTCATTTTACTTTTGGTTTCCTAATGATGGAAGGCTTGATCATGTGACCTAAAAACAACACTTTTCATTGGATGAAAACTTTTTTTTTTCCCAAACGATGAAAGCCCCACCTTGTTTCTGGATGTTTCAGACTGAAGCTGGCGTCAGCATGAGAGCACCACCATCTCGTAGCTCAGTCGTGGTCATTCCGCGAGCAATCATGGCAGCCGCTCCCCACCAGAAGCCTGCAGGAGTCGGAGCCCCCAAAACTTTTGATGAATTCTCAAGGCGGAGGGGACGCTTTCGAGAATGGGGTCCAAGACCTAGCAGACAAGCGTCCGATTTCCAAGGTGTCCCAGGGCCATTTCAGTGGACCAGGCCCAAAAAGGAAACAGCCTGCCGCCATTTTGAGAGTCCTGTGACAGCCGCCTATCGCTGCACCGCAAGAGTGGGCGCAACTCAGCTGAATTGCGGCTTTTGACACAGTGGACCAAAAACGGACGGAATGGCAACTAAAACGGTAAAGGGGCGCCCCACTACAACAGATGACACTCCACCTGGAGAGGCCCGTTCACACCGCCTCCCCCGGGGCGCCCCACGCCGTTATTCGGAGCAGCATTGTACGATACCAAAACCAGTGCGGCAACTTACTGGACATCACCTTGGTGCCATCGTTCTGCTGCCTTGGAACTATTCGCGCAACAGTTTGCTACTGATGACCCACCCCCCGCGACGCCCCATGCCGTTATTTGCTGGGTGGCAACTTACTAGACATCACTTTCGTGTCATCTAGATTTCAACGTTCTGCTGCCTTGGAACTATTCGCACAACAGTTTGCTACTGATGACCCACCCCCCCGCGACGCCCCACGCCGGAAATCTGGACGTTGTGCTGCGTTGGGACTATTCGCACAGCCGACCGCTACTTCGTTGTTTTTCCCTAAAAATGTTTATATGTTATTACTATTTTTGTTTTCTTGTATATATTTATAAATTATTAAAGTTTTATAATCTTACTACTTTGTCGGAGTGCTATATATTTTTAATGTGACACATAATTGTAAAAACTTTGATGTACAAAGAGTCATCCCTGGAATCTTCCGCTTCAGGCTCGGTCCCCTCCCCAATCACAATACAGGATGGTTTTCAGATAATAGCAACGCTTCTGCTGTGACGGATCTCATCGAGTGTAGGCCTTGATCTACTATAACTCCTTTGAAGAGGGGTGATTCTTTACAGCTGTGGCCATAAACTACATCTGCAGGGCTAGCTGATACCCTAGGACCAGCCTGGACAATCGGACACAGAGGAAAAGGAGTGTCAGAGGGTGCGGAAGTGAATAGGGCGAAAGGGAGGTGTCGGGCGGGCACAGGGTGTGATTCTCAGGGAAGAGCAGCGCAGATGGGGGGAGGTTTATTACCCATGCATAAGACAGAGAGCGGGGGTGACCACTGCCTGGGGGAGATGCTTGCGAGGGTGGGGAGCCATGCTAAGGATCGACAGCGTGCACAGAGTGGGTCTGGTCAAGGCATCTAAAATGGCTGCCGTGCACGACAAAAGTGTGGCATTTGAAAAAAGACAAGATGGCGCAGACAATGTTTTTCAACACTTCCTGATTTCCTTCAAATCGAACGTTAACAGACGTTGGGGCATATTACCAAAGTTAAGCGATATTTATCCATAACGATGCTTAGCAACGATTTTTTTACCGTCAGAAATTATCGCAGATAAACCTTGCTATTATCAAGGTTTATCGGAAATACGATAAAAAATGACCGCAATGCATTAATATCGCTGAAAACTCACCGATATTCATGCATTACCGAGCTAACGCTCTTAGCCATGTTATCCACCTCCCATTGGATAACATGGCTAAGAACTGCTCAGGGCAGGTGGTAGCTTTTGGAGATATTCGCGCTTATCTCGAATATTTCCAAAAGTTGATAATAGGAGATAGCGATGTTAGCGACTGTTTCCAGTCGCTAACATCTTGGCATGCCCACTTTGCATGTCATTAGTGATAAATATCACTCACATGCAAAGTGGGGCCCAAGATGGTCGCTATCTTCTACTAGCCGTCGCTAACTGGTGTTAGCAACAGCTAGGTAATACACATATAATTTTATCTCCGCGAAGCGGAGCGCTGTTACAGATATATATCTTGTTTTTGAACGTTAATTTCTCAAAATGCACTGAAGCACATATATTGAGACCTAGCAAAGGCACATCGGGCTACCAGTCCCTACAATTTTGCCAAGTTTCGTGCAAATCCATTCAGCTGTTCGATCCTACCGAGAGACAAGATGGCGGCCGCTACGGACTGTTAGGAATGTTTACAGACACCGGAGAGCCAATCAGCTTCGCTTCGCAAAGCTCCGTAACGCGAAAAGTACGCGAAGCGGTGCGCTGTTACAGATATACATCTTTTTTTGAACGTTAATTTCTCAAAATCCACTGGAGCACATATATTGAGATCTAGCAAAGGCACATCGGGCTACCAGTCCCTACAATTTTGCCAAGTTTCGTGCAAATCCATTCAGCTGTTCGATTATTATTATTTTTATTTTTTTTTGCCCCGCGGGGCCCTTTTAAAACCTCCACATCAAACCTAGGGGGTCAGCGACAATGTACTATGCCCCCTTATGGTCATTTGCCCCTTCGCTTTGGCCTCCTCTTGTCTCTCGATCCTACCGAGAGACAAGATGGCGGCCGCTACGGACTGTTTGGAATGTTGACAGACGCCGGAGAACCAATCAGCTTCGCTTCACAAAGCTCCGTTGCGCGAAAAGTACGCGTCCTGGGGCGCTGCCCAGTCCGCTGTTACAGATATATATCTTTTTTTAAACGTTAATTTCTCAAAATCCACTGGAGCACATATATTGAGACCTACAAAAGGCACATCGGGCTACCAGTCCCTACAATTTTGCCAAGTTTCGTGCAAATCCATTCAGCCGTTCGGGCTAAAAGTGAGGCCAACCGCCCTATGGAAATTAACATGGGAAAAACGCGTTTTGGGACCCCCCTTTTTTCTCGGCCCCCCCTTGACGAACCCCCCCAAAATTTTCAGGGGCTGCTCAGAAACAAAATGTGCCATTTTCCTGAAAATTTCAGCCAATTCCGTCCACAAACGCCAAAGTTATTAGACATAGAATTTTCAAAAATCCCATAGGGAAAAAATCCTAACTATATATACCTACTGGCGACCGCCAGTAGGTAATATATATATATATATATATATATATATATATATATATATATATGTATATATATATTTGTGTGTGTGTTTATATATATATATATATATATATATATATGTATATATATATATATATATATATATATATATATATATATATGGTGCCAATTAGATTGACAAAGCCTGCTGCGCAGGCGAAACGCGTCTCTCTTTTTATGCGGGGTCGTGGGAGACCTGATGAACAATAAAGAAGCCTTATCCACGCATACCTCGAGTACGTGCCTCTTCTTCGTTGGAGCAGGATTGTTTTTCTTTGATTAAATTCAGCGTCTGCGGTCGATGCTGTACACGTACCACCAGTCAGTTTGTGGCTCCACTCTTGACCGCAATTGTTGTTGGAGGAGCATGGTAGTGCTACATAGGAGCCCCCAGAGAGTCAGCCAGGAAGTGGAACAAGGATGGCAGCTGTGGGGATTTTGGATTGCGGCACGGGGCGGTCTTGCCGACTGCCAGCACGTATGTCTTCTTTTTTTGCAGCAAGAAAGGCCTTGCCCAAGATACCGGCGTCCTTTGGTGACTGGGCACTGTGGTTGCTGACGCATGTGAGGTGTGCTGGGCATATCTGACTTATTTTCTATCGGTTTCCTCCGACCCCATATGTGTGCCTTTAACAAAGACATATCTTGTGCTGCTTGGCAACATTGACATTTACGATATCTCCTGCACTATCATTTTGAAATCTGGGCTGTGAGTCCTTTGCAGAACAATCATCCGGTTAATGTCACTGTTAATTCATGTAACACTCGTAATTCAAACTACTGGAAAGGACATTGATTATGTGATCTCGGACACGTATAGCTGCCCAAGAGAATTATGGGTCACGTAGTCTCGCTGGGAACAACTCCACAGAGGCAGGCATTTTCGTCGGAATGAAACACATTGTGTGCTATTTAAGCCCCGTGGTTTTGTTACTAGCGCTGCATGCTTTTACTGTTCGTGTTTGATCTTGCACACATTTGAAAAACACAGCTTAATGAAGTTTTGCTCAGTCAAGCAGTGGCGGTTCGTCCATTGGGGGCGTTGGGGCGTTGCCCCACTAGCCATGGACGACCGCCGCTGGTGCCAACACATGCATAATAAAAGTAAAACAATTAACAAAGTTCAAAGTCAAACCAAATCCGAGCGCACTGACTCAGCGCTACAGGGCCGGGACGAGCCCGACAGAATCGGGCATTGCCTATGGGAAGTGGGCGGGCGGGGCTGCGGCAGAGAGTGAGTCACTGTGAGTGACAGCGCACAGGCAGGCCAGGCAGCCAGAGAGCGTAAGCAGCTGCAGCGGGGTCGGGGTGACTACGCATGCAACAGGCAGGAGTACTCATAATTGAGACTAGCCTGCGCATGCGTAGTACCTATTAGACCTCGCCCCCCCCCCCTGTAGCACTGAGAGACAATGGCAGGGACCCGGGGACCCGGTCTCAACCAGGGCAGATTTTCTCCTGCTCGTAGCCCAATCCTGGCGCTGCTTGGCGCAGTGGCACTGTTAAGCCTGCGCCAGGATTGGCTGAGACAGGAGGATCATGGTGCCGCGCGTGGGTGTTTGCTGCTCTGTTCAGTTGGCCAATCACATATGGCTATATCAAGCCATGTTGAGGTGATTGGCCATTGCAGACAGTGACGTGACTTCGCGCAGTCGAAGGTTCTAGAGAACTGATTTCCAGACCGTCACCAGACCAGTACTGAGAGTGAGAGTCCTCGTCGTCGTCAGTATATCGTATGGTAATGCTTCCCTCTACTTTGACGGCGCGTGTCGCGTGTCTCTAGTGTTATTCTGGCCCTGGGTATTCTGTTCCCCACCTGATGGATTCTGGGTGTTTTAGTTCATTCCAACGGAGGCAGCTGCAATGAATTGTAAAGGGAAACACAGGACGAGATATAGGGTCCCCGGGCATCAGTTCACCTCATGGTAATGCTTCCCTCTACTTTGACGGCGCGTGTCGCGTGTCTCTAGTGTTATTCTGGCCCTGGGTATTCTGTTCACCACCTGATGGATTCTGGGTGTTTTAGTTCATTCCAACGGAGGCAGCTGCAATGAATTGTAAAGGGAAACACAGGACGAGATATAGGGTCCCCGGGCATCAGTTCACCTGGTAGCACCATTTAGGTAGCTTTAGGACTAAAGAGAGCTCTTCACAAGCAAACTAATAGGAAACGTCACGGCACATAGAAATATATGATCAGTATCGCAAGCTTCTCATATAAATAACGGGTGAGCCGCGCTGCTGCTTTTCATCCCTTCCAGGTGCACACAAATAGTCCCAACTGAAGAGCTGCTGGGGCTGGGGCCGAGTCAAGAGGAGGGGGGGGGAGTGCTGGTTCGGGCCCACTCCACATGTTGACATTTTGTGTGAATTCTCCACCCCATCTGTTTTTGCAGTGTTTCTGGGTCACCGGCCCTATTACCCGGGAAAGGGACAGAGGGAAGGGGGGTTCAGGGGAAGGGTGCGGAGGGGTCGGCGCATTTCGCCAGGGCTGCGCCATCCGCTGCGTGGGACGGCGAGTACAGCGTGTACCCTCGGCAGAGCTAAAAATACCACAAGGAGGTGGGCTTTGATTTTTGGTGCGGGGAGGGCGGTCGGAGGGAGGTAGTGAAGAGGAAAAGGCACAATGGCTCGGAACATGGTGTTATAAAGCCCATGAGAATGACACGTGCAGCGATGTCTCACAGAGGACTCATGCGGCTGCTGTGGAAAGAGGGAGACGCTCAGCTGACAGGAGAGCGTTCAGATGCTCTTTACCTACAGAGGCTTAGTATCCTTTTCTGTAGGGTCTGCAGGCTCATCCATTCAAGGCCTCTTTTTTGGACCCTGTGGAGAGGTCGCCAGTGACGTACCTCAAAATGATGCCCTTCACCCTGCAGAATGTCTTGAGGGGCCCTCGAGACACCGAAATGTCACAGATATCCAGCATAGGATTGGTAATGCAGGCACTCGGGTAAAACCTGAGGGGCTGGCTGGTATCCGAAATCCAGCTGTGGGCTGCTTTTTTGGAAAAGCGCGGGGAGGGGGTGGGGGGAGTCTAATAATGTAAGTAACGTAATGTTATTACTGTCTACTCTGATCTATTGAAACCAGTGTGGCTATCTTCAAGAAGATTATCGGGTCAATAGATGACAAAGAATCAAACAAGTAGAGTTTGTGCTAATCCATGCAGTAAGTTTTTTGGGGGAGATCATCACCAGCACCCCTCCTCCCCCATCCCTGTTCTTCATCACGGCCGCGGGGCATCAAAGGCAAAGGCAAGGAACGCCACGGGTGGCAATGTGCCTAGCTAGCTACCCTACTGGGTCCGTGGCTTTTTGAGGCTTCAGCAGCTGAGGTTGCCGACCACCCTTAAACGCAGTCACAACTATTTGTAAAATAACTGTTTCCTTTGGTTAATTAGTTCTTAGCATTCCCTCCCATTTGAAGATCCTCTGATGAGAATAAAAGTAAGCCTCCAATGTCCATGACTTCAAGGAGCACCATGGGCTCCTGTCGAAGCTTACTGAGCAGGTGTCACTGTCTTCTCTGCTGGGCTTCAGCAGTAGCACCAGAGAGCTCTATGCGAGCAGGCAGAGGAGGTAACCGACACTTGTTATTGAAGGGTGTAGGAGTTCACCCATAGCACTGTTTCATGTACCCGTAATTACCAAACTGTAAGTGCATCTGAGGACGTTGGAACTCGGAGCAGTGCTGGACGCAGGCCACTGCTTTAAATGTGCCACAATACAGCACCCAGAAAAACATAAATGACAATTTACAACACAGTTAGCATCTCTGAAATTAAAGTGACTGAAAGTATTTTTGGTAAGCGTGTAGACTTTCTTAAACGTTGCTACCCAGAGCCTCACACCAGCATCTGCATTTCTAACCTCGGGATGAGCCCGGTTTAAACTACTTTCATCACCTTCCAACCATAACATCGGTAAACCCGTCCTTACTACAATAGAGGCTCAAATTCTCTAGTCTAAAACTGCCTTGAACAGTGTGTGCAGATAAGAGAACATCAAAATAAATGTAAAGGTGAAGTATGGGTGGGTGTATTTGGAAAGGAATATTTATGAAATATTTATTTGAGACAAGGCTTGTGCTACAGACCCTTTCAACTTTTAAAGTGAAGAGGTCAGTAGTGTTCATCCATTTCCAATGGACTGTTCTACGTTACAAAAAAAATAATCAACACAGCAGCCAAAGTTGCAGCGCTGTGTTGCACCAGGAGTATGTGCATTCAGGAGCCATTTCTAGAACAATACGGTGCTGGTACCCTCCTCTTTACCACTGGTGCAACAACATGCGAACTGCCAACCTAGGTTCATGGAAACCAGGTCTGAGTTTCAGCCTTTGCTCAACATCCTGTGATTCTGGGCAAATTTCTAAATCTTCCCACATATAAAAAGTGTTATGCAAACTAGTTTATGTGTGTGACGTTTAGCGTAGGATTGCACTGGAAGGTTACCTTTCCAAAAATATTCTGAGAGAATGTTTTACTGTTCCCATAATGGATGAGTGATGTACAGGCAGCACATATGCAATATGTTGAAAAGCTGTTTTAGGAAGCGGTTTTAAAGTTACATAAACGGGGTACATACAGCTATGCCCCGGGGTGTTATACCCACCGTCTAAAGCATTTGAATTTTCCAGCACTATTACGTGTGACTTGTAAATAGATTTGGGCAGCCGCTATTCGAATTTGTCAGCCAGTATTTTCATTGGCATTTGGGACCTTATAAATGTTTAGCCATGCAACACTTGTTGTTGCACCAAGGATATTGTTAATTTTTTTCCTAGAGAGAGATCAGAGTTTTGTGTAATGAAAGTTTTGACTCATGGAAAGGTAGCGGATAAGGTTAATCCGCCTGCTGCAAAGAACATGTACCTGATGCAGATCACAAAATGCTGTAAATAGGAAAGTGAGTCACTGCATTTCTCAGTTAAATCATTTTGTCACTTGCAGTTCGTAAGTAAAAATCCTAACATACAACAGTGAACTATTGAAAACTGCAAGGTTAAAATTGTACTGTTATGTCCCCCCCCCCAGTCTTTGTTTGATTAACCTAATGTCTCAAAAATAAGTTGTTATATTTTTATTTTCAGCACCTGGTAAAGCCTGACAACCTGAACCTTTACCCAACTTTTTGGGCAATTTTTGGAGAAAGAACAAGAGGCCCAACCTCCTTGCTGCTCTTTCATCAAGGTAAGGAAACTGATGATACTTTTTTGTAGCTTGGAGATAGGGCTATGTTTGTGGTCACTCACTCTACATGGTGGTTGGGGTGGGTGCACATTCTGAACATTGTACCCTGACTGGATGGAATTTAGTAATACTGAGCCTGCCCTTAGCCCTGTGCTTTGGGCAATAACGGTTGTTAAATGCACTATCTATCCTTGCCTTGTTAAAGGCCCTCAATTCAAACTGTGTCTGTTTCAGTGCCACTATGGCACACAGAGGAAGCAGGCAGTCAGGCTGTATTTTTTTCCCTATTCTGTTGTCCAAAGGGGAGCGTTATGTAGGAGAGTAGGGTCTGCTTTCCTATGGTCACCCCATTTCTTTGCTTTTTGCTTTACTGGTTTATGAATTACAAAGGCTGTGGGCCTGCTAATCAGACCCACAGCACAGCTGTTCTCTCTCTAAATTCACACAATGTACTTTAGGTGCATTTGCCAATTGGGTATTGGGTCACTCTTGTGAGTCCCTGTATAGTGTACCATAGGTACCTAGGGCATAGGTGCACCCAAGGCCTACCAGGGGCTGGAGCATGTATTATGCCACCCCTGGCTGGCCATTAAAATGAGCTGTTGGAGCTATATCACTTGCTGTCATGCACAAGATATATGTATTTGTACTGACATTTGATATTATTGCACCAAATCTTATACGTTGTACTTTGACTATTGACAGGCTTCTTTCATATTGGTACGGACAGCATCGGCAAGATGAATACGGTACAACAGTTAATTACACGGTCATTCCATGCACGCCCACTAGAAGATAAACTACAGATAAAGAGGTTAGGACCTCATCGGCCTGACCTTCAACTCCAACAAGTTACCAAGGACAGAGGAAAATGTTACAATCGTACATTTTCAAAAACCTGGTACACAAAAGCTGATTGGCTTACAGGGTGCCCTTCAAAAAACAGACTGTTCTGCTTCCCCTGCTTGCTGTTTAATGGTGACTTTCCTTGGACAAAAGAAGGCGTGCTGGACTTGAAGCATCTGTCTGAAAAAATAAAGAAGCATGCACACTCAAAAAAGCATATGGAAAACGTGACGAGACTGGGAATGTTAGGAGACGCACCGATTGAGCAGCACATCAGCGATGCATATCGATAAACAATACAGAAACACAATCAAACAGTTGATAGAAATAGACACATACTATCAAAAATAATTGATTGCATTCGTTTCTGTGGTGCTTTCGAACTGGCATTGCGAGGCCATGATGAATCGGAAGGGTCCACAAATCCTGGAATATTCATGGGTCTTGTAGATTTAGTAGCAAGCATAGACAAGGAAATGGAATCACATTTAGCAAGTGCTACAGTCTTTAAGGGCACCTCTAAAACGATACAAAATGAACTCCTGGAGTGTATGCTAGAAATTATGAGAAGCCATATTGTCCAAGAGTTGCAAAACACAGACTTTGTGGCTATTCAGGCTGATGACACCACTGATGTGGCCACACAAACGCAGTCCGTATTAGTCTTTCGGTACCTGGACAAAGGCTATAATGTTGTGGAGCGGTTCTATGGTTTCACTCATTTAAAAAACTCCACTGCAGAAACCATTACTGCTGCTATACTGCATCAACTCAACTTTATTTTCCCAGAGGTGCATCAAAGAAAAAAACTTATTGCACAAAGCTATGATGGTGCGTCCATAATGAGTGGAAGCCATGGTGGCGTACAGAAAAGAATTAGAGATGTCTACCCGTATGCTCATTATGTGCACTGTCATGCCCACCAACTTAATCTTATCATGCAACAGGCAGTATCGAAGATCCGAGAGACACAAATTTTCTTTCAGGATATAGGAGGCATGGCAGCATTCTTCTCACGTTCCCCAAAAAGAATGGAAGCACTTCAGGAGATTGTGGACAAAAGGGTTCCGAGGGGAGCCTCAACTCGTTGGAACTATAACATACGTACAGTCCAACTAATATTTCAATATAGGGAGGACCTTGTGAAATGTTTTCAAGCCATAGAAACCAATGAAACCTTTGATTTCAAAAGTCACAGTGAAGCCCGTGGCTTTGCTAGAACACTAAAAGATAGAGAGTTTCAGTTCTTTCTATTTTTATTTGATAAGATAATGTTAAATGTCGAGAGTTTATACAATCAGTTACAAGGACGAGACATAGATACTGTCTTTGTGAAAAGATGTACCACGGACTTTGTCGCAAGCATAAACAAAGTGAGGGATGAGGTTGACAATTTAGACAGCCAACTGCCAGCCGGTTCAATTTTTTCAAACCACAGGACAAACATCACCACTCTGGTACGAAGGGCAAAAGAGATATGTGACATTGTAATTGTACATGCACAAGACCGTTTTGCTTTCACAAAACATTTGGAGAGTGCCGCATTATTGGAAAGTACATACTTTGCCAAATATAATGAATCCTTCCCTGAGCATGCTCTGCATGCGGCTGTGGAAGCTTATCCGATGCTCAACCAAGAGGACCTGAAAAGTGAGTTGACAGTAATGTACTCAATGCCTGTGTACCAGAAGGCCACAAATGCCAGGTCTTTGCTGTCTTTAATTCATGAACTTCATATGGAAAAGACATTTACAGAGACAGTAGCTTTACTAAAAATAGTAATTACCACTCCTATGACCACCTCAGAGGCAGAACAATCTTTTTCCACCTTAAATAGGATTAAGACATTCCTGAGGAACACCATGCTTCAGGAAAGACTCAATGCATTAGCAATGCTCTCTATAGAGAGCGAGCTTGTTCAAAATATTGCTGACTTTAACATTCAAGTAATTGAAAAATTTGCTGCGCTTAAAGACAGACGTGCTGAATTTAGATACAAAAAGTAAATATGTTGAATGGTGATAGTTTGTGACCTGTTTAGTTGGTTCTTTTGTTTGCAGTTTAAATAAAAACAATCTGTGAGGTTCTCAGCATTGTATCTTGAAGTCTGTTATAAAGCTCTGTGGTTATACTGAATAAGCAGCTACCTATGTTATATGACATCTCTTTAATAATGTAATACCTGCACTTTCACAATTGCTTTATTAACCTTCCTGCTTCCTCAAATTTTCTTGAAAATGCACCATTTTTCCACTAATTTTTCAAAATTTTCTCGGGGGGAATTCCCCCCAAACCCTCCTTAGGGGGTTCGGGCTCGCTCGCTACGCTCGCTCGCTACGGTGCAGTATGCTGACGAGTTTCGGCCTCACCACTTTCAAATGTCACCAGCCGCCACTGGCTCAGTGTTATATTATCATGAATTTAACCGGGGAGTTTATGCTCTGTCCAGTTACTAGGAAATAATGGGAGAGCAAATAAGTATCATCAATACTGGCAGCACTACCTGCATTTAAAGCAGTTTTAACTTTTGCAGTTGTTTTCACTGTCTGGAAGGCAGCATGTTTTGAGAGCATTGGTGTCATTATTCTATTACCATGTAAGCACCTCGGCATGTCATTATGACTTGTTTATATTTCAGGCAGATGTGGCATATTTATATATTTTCTGTATGTATAACAGGAATTTGATTAAGTTTAATTGTTGGCATTTATTTGCTCATTTGCGCAGAATGCAGTTATTCATATTCTTCAATTAACCTCTTGCACTTTGCATTTTGTTTAAGTGTTAAGACAAGTGTGTTTTACCAGCTGTATTTCCGACCACACAGTCCACTTTCTATGACCATTTATGCCTGATGGAGGGAGGAGGGCTATATAATCTTGAAACATTATGGTGCCAATTAGATTGACAAAGCCTGCTGCGCAGGCGAAACGCGTCTCTCTTTTTATGCTGGGTCGTGGGAGACCTAATGAACAATAAAGAAGCCTTATCCACGCATACCTCGAGTACGTGCCTCTTCTTCGTTGGAGCAGGATTGTTTTTCTTTGATATATACATATATATATATATATATATATATATATATATATATATATATATATATATATATATATTTTACTACACCCTAAAACCCTAAAATTGCCTTTACTATCCCAATATCTATTCCCCTTAAAATCCTAAACATTGCCTCTACCACTCCAATACCCATACCCCTGAACCCTAAAATTACCATTGGCACCCCAACACCCAAGCCCCTCCTGAACCCTAAAATTACCCTTGGCACCCCAAAACTCATACCCACCCTAAACCCTAAAATTACTCTTGGCACCCCAAAACTCAAATCCACCCTGAACCCTAAAATTACCCTTGGCACCCAAAAACCCATACCCACTTTGAACCCTAAAATTATCCTTCGCACCCCAAAACCCATACCCACCCTGAACCATAAATTACCCATAGCACCCCAAAACCCATACCCACCCTAAACCCTAAAATTACTATTAGCACCACAAAACCCATACCCACCCTGAACTCTAAAATCACCCTTAGCACCCCAAAACCAATACCCACCGAACCCTAAAATTTCCCTTCGCACCCCAAAACAAATAGCCACCCTGAACCCTAAAATTATCCTTGGTACCCCAAAACCCATACCCACCCTAAAACCTAAAATTGCCCTTGGCACCCTAAAACCCATACCCACCCTAAAACTTAAAATTACCCTTGGCACCACAAAGCCCATACCCACCCTGAACCCTAAAATTACCCTTGGCACCCCAAAACCCATACCCACTCTGAACCCTAAAATTTCCCTTGGCACCCCAAAACCCATACCGACCCTGAACCCTAAATTTACTCTTGGCAGCCCAAAACCCATACACACACAAACCCTAAAATGACCCTACAACCCAAAACCCAAACCCACCCTGAACCCAAAGATTTCCCTAGGCACCCCAAAACCCTTACCCACCCTGAACCCTAAAATTAACATTGGCACCCCAAATACTCACACAAACCCTAAAACTACCTCTACACCTCAAAACCCAAACCCACCCTGACCCCTATACTTACCTTATACTTACATGTAAAACACATATGCCATTACAAGAAAATGTGTTGGTAAAGGCATATGTGTGGTAATGCCATGCGTTGTAATGGCATTGCGATGTGATGGTACTTGCTTTGTGATGGCATGCGTTCTAATGGCATTCGTTGTAAAATTTTCATTGTGATGGCTGTTTCCCACTGCAACGCCAGTGACTCAGAAAAGACCTCTCAGCTTGCTCTAACTCAATGTGAATGGCTAGACAAACTGTGTGAACTTAAGGTTAGTTTTCACCTACTTAGTCACAGAGGGGCTGATTTAGAGTTTGCCTGAATGGACAATTCCACACAACAGTGACTGAATACCCTCTTCGTCAAGTTCAGTCTAAATTAGGCAGCAAACAGCCAAGCCTACTCTGGCTCTGTTGCGGTCCTACTCCTCTGATAGCCTAATGCGGAAGATGTACCATCAGAGTTTATCTATTCAATCTGATGGATCAGTGATGTATGGTGGTTTTTTTTCTGGCTGTAATGGACAGTAAAAAAGATAATGACGCGCTCTCCAAACCATGAGAGAAAATTCCCATGGTGTAGGGATCACTAGTCTTCCACTTTTCAAAAACAAACTCCCACTTTGGAAGTTTGTTTTTGAAAAAAAAAATCTGTATAGGTGTGATGGGTAACCATCTTGTTTAACAGTTCCGTACATCAAACTTTTACAACATTGATAGGAAACACTGTGAAAGCAGTTCCTGTCAATGTTAAAAGTTATCCGCAGGCTGGCGGACAACTCTGTATGCGGTGCTCAAAGTTCTCTCAAGATGGCGGGGGGGGGGGTGGAGTGCCCGCAATCGTCAAAGTCTAAATCAGCCCCAAAGTCTCCAGACATAGTGATGATGTAGGATGCACCGCTTTCAGTAGTTATAGGCCATCGAGACCCATTCAAACCATGGCCGCTTGCAGTACCGCTTCATTTCCTAAAAGATGCATAGTTGTCTTTCTCTTCTGAAAACCCACACAATTCACAGTAAGATATGGGTAGACTCAACAGGGTGATGTGTTTGGCAAAATGATACTCTTGAACACAAATTCATTCTGGATTCCATTTAGATTTCCATCTCTATCGCTATTTCTGGCATTGCTCTCAAGGGACTTCACGGTATTTGGAACCCATGTTAGTGGCGATGGGTGGAGACTGGAATTTAGCTCTAGACTCCATCATAGACAGGTCTGGTCTAATAGACAGGATCAGCAAAAGTGATAGAGTCTTACTCTGTGAAGACCAAGGCCTGATAAATCCTTGGTGATTGCTTAACCCCAGGGACAGGGAACACGCCTTTCCGCCAGGTGTGCACAGCTCTTGTTCCAAGATAGACCACTTTATTGCATCAAACATGCAATTATCTCTCTGCAGAGCTAGGATTTATTGCACCACTATCTAAATGGTGTAGAATGAACATGTCTAAACGTACAAAACGTACAAAAAAGACTTCCCTTAGGAAATGCTTGCAAAGTTATGGTACGGTAGCTTCGACACAAGCACTATGGGATGCCGGTAAATAGCCACTTTCTGTGGCGCATTAATAAGAGATTGGGCCATAGTCACAAATTAACTGAGGGTAGTCCATACTTAGCGAACTGTCATCTTGCTGAAGCACATGCCTGACACCTAACATTCCTTTAGGGTTAGTGGTTACTCCCATTAGAAGCAAAAATTATAAGAAAAACTGTGGGCCTCATTTTGAGGCCCTACCGGCACTGCTGTGCTGCCGGAACGTCACTTTTTATACGTTCCGTTGGCGCAATGTGCCACAGCATATTTATAAGGCCACGTAAAGCCATGATATGTGCCCCTTTCACTCAGAAAACTGTGTGTAAGGGGTGTTCCGTGGGTGTTGCTCTGGGTGTTCCCACGCAACAAATGTCAGTAAGTAAGATTCATCAAAACATATGGATTCTATCAATGTGTGGAGGTGCAATATATTTATAAGGATTTTTTCGGAAATTTTTAATTAAAGTGAAGTGATAGGCTCTCTCTTAAAGATGAAAAGATGAGAGCACATGTGCTTGTTTAAAATACCCCTCACACACTAAAAAAATCCGTTAGTGTCATGCTTCATCATAGGGGTCTTCCCGTCCCTATAACGGGGCGGGGCGTGCTACGACCAGACGGACTACGCGGGAGCACTATAAATGTGACAGAGCTATGTGTAGGTGTAGTGATGAAAAGTGGAGTGTAGGGATCTAACTAGTGAGTGCAAAAAATACAAAAATTAAAAATTCCCTGGCTAGTAGAACAAATCCACTTTATTCGAGTCTCTGGCTGGGAATGTTAAAACAGGGGATGTAGGTAGAGCAATTACTGACTACCAAGTCGACATGTTTCATAGGCAGTCCCCTACTGCCTACTCATCAGGACCAAATCGTGATCCCTACTGTAAATAGCTCAGTTCTAAAATAATAGGCCTACTGTCCTACAAATATACCGGCAAAAATAAGCTGGATATTTGTGCCTCAGGGCATGAGCTGGCCCGGGTGAGGCAAGGCATCAAAAAATAAATGCCAAAAAACGATGACCATTGGTCTCTGTAAAGGAAAAGGAGGAAAACGAGGGAGAAAGCACAGACATATTCATGTCATTACTGCTGGTCATGAAATGTGCATCGTTGATACGCTTTGATATTCACAACCATAACCTGTTTGATAAAATTCATAATGCTAGGTACAATCACCTTCACCGCAGGTTTGAATATATTAGTAAAAAATGCACCTCTTGTTATTGGACAGAGTGTACGTCATAGAACCATCCAAATGGACGTGGTTCATTCATAACCCATCATACATACATTAGTGGCTCAACACATTCATACATACGATCCCAAAAGCATCAAGAAGGACATCAATATTTCGTATTTCTTCAAAATCGATATTCTAGACACAGTATATCGTTTTTCAGCATAGCTATTCTGGAAATCATGCCAGTGTAGGTGGTCATAAATTACACTCGTTTTATACATACTTTTCGGTAGTTTTCTCAGTGCCCCATGAGCTGGTAGGAGGAGGGTGGTTAGCGCGGTCTACTGAAAAATAAATGTGACCGCCCCCACTGTTAGACGTGGTTCGTTTGTTTCCTGACAGTGAAATGGCCCAGTAACCCGTTTATTAAAGACTCGGGGTCTGAGTCTATCACTTACGTTACCGGCTTGGGCGAATAGCCTGTCATTCCTCCCGTCCGAGCTCCGTGGATGGGTCGGCCCTCGTCTGCCGGTAGACTTATATTGTGCCTTCCATCAAGCACATTGTTACACGGGGAAACGCCCAAAGCAAACACTAGAATGGGCAGATCCAAGATGGCCGCCGCAGAACGGCTCAATGTGAGGATTTTGACCGGTAGTCTTTTCTTGTTTTCTATCGCCAGCGTGAGGGTCCCGGATTCGCTCAATGCAGCTAAATATAAATTATATATTCATACTCTGCCTCATTATTCAATTCTAACCCTCCCAATTAAAAGTTTTTTGGTGTTCCCAGGTCAGGCAGAGAAAATAATAAGAAATAAATAAAAAACTTAATGTAATGTGACATTCAGAGGACACCCCATTCTTAGTACTTGATACTTGGTGTTCCTAGATCAAAAAAAAAAAAAAAAAAAAAAAAAAAAAAAATTTAATGAAATATAAATTCAAAATGTAGTGAATATTCTCAATTTCAGGAAACAAAATATTTTCACTCTAGTTATCATGGGTCACATTCGTCGTTCAGCTGGTGGGTTTTTTTGCGCCCGGTCCAGTGTTACTGCATTCCTGCTAGATTGGTATAGCCCAAGGGTCATAGGAATCAGCTCGCAGATTACCCAAAAAGACAGATAGGTTCATTATGTATCTATTGCATGGGGATAGACGGATGGGGTTCACACCTAACCCCAAGGAATGGCATTGTTCCAGAGTTCATGTTTGTTGATTACATCAGGTAGGGATACTGGCTTCAGAAGGCCAGCGGATCACAGCTGTCCCCAGGGTATGTCATCGTTCAGTCCCTTTTTATGGGACTGAATGCGAAACACCCATCTCTGTTCTTTTTCCAGGAGGTACCTCTCGTTGTTCACAAGCTCAACTACAGTCCAAGATATTTCGCCAGGTTTATGGTTCATCTCTAAGTAGTGATTCGTGAGTTTCGTGCTGGTCTTTTTGCATTTGATGGTGCTCTTGTGTTCACCTATCCTGACTTTCACTGCCCTGCTCGTCATACCTATATACTCCAATCCGCAGGGGCATACGATTAGATAGACCACATTGGTACTATTGCAGTTGCTGAAACCCCTCTGCTCCCAGGTTGTTCCATCACTGAAGGTCAGATTATTGCTTTTCTTTGTAAGACAACATACTTTACAGTTTCCGCATGGATGATGGCCATGTACAAAGTTGGGATTCTTCTGCACAGGATTGCTGTTTGCTTTCGGTCTGGTGTGGACTAAAGCATCCCTTATGCTCTGTGCTTTTCTGTGAGAGAACAACGGTTTCGGTATTTGCAACCCACCGCTATTCAGAATTTTCCAATTCCTGTTGATAATCTTGGTCACCTGATTCGAACAGGTATTATAGGTGGTGACACAGATTGGTCTCTTCTCCTCCTCTTTTTGTATTTTTTCTTCCAATAGGCTCTCCCGGCAATTGTTTTTTGCCCGTTTGTATGCCTGGTCGATGATCTTATCAGGATACATTCTGGCTCCCAGCTTCTTCTTCAGATCCTTAGACTGCAGTTTGAAGTCTCCAATTTCTGTGCAGTTCCTGCGAAGACGCAGGAACTGACCATACGGGAGATTATCCCGCAGATGTCTCGGGTGAAAGCTGTTGTACAAAAGCAAACAGTTCTTCGAGGTGTCCTTAAAATGAGTTGTCGTCCTCAGTCTGCCTTCTTTGGGGAAGATGTTCAAATCTAAAAATACCAAGTTGGTGTTGGAGGTGGTACTGGTGAACTTTAAGTAGTTGTCCTGCAAGTTCAACCAGCTCAAGAATTGTTTTGAGGTCCTCTCATCTCCATCCCAGATGATCAGGATGTCGTCGATGTATCGTTTCCATACTTTGATATTGTCTCGGAAAGGGTTATTTGGATGAAGTATTTTAGTCACTTCTAAGTGGTGCACATATAAACCAGCTATGCTGGGAGCAAATGTGCTTCCCATACTACAGCCGTGTTTTTGTAGATAGAGGGTCCCTTTGTGCTCAAAGAAGTTCTCTCTAAGGGCAAGGGAACAGCATTCCATCACCACGTTGCGTGGTGTTTGGTATTCCCAGAAGTCCTCGAAAAGGACGTCTTCCACAATCTCTAGGGTAGCATGATGTGGCAAGCTGGTGTAGAGACTCTCTACGTCACAGCTGATCAGTAATTGGTTGTTGGGATCAAAGGTGATGTTTTCTAATAAATTTAGGACATCCTTTGTGTCCCTGAGATAAGTTGACGTTTTTTGGACAATAGGTCTGAGGAAGGCATCTGCAAACCTCGACAGAGGTTCCAACACTGACCCAATGCCAGATACGATAGGTCGTCCTGGGGGGTTCTGTAAGTTCTTGTGTATCTTGGGGAGTGTGTACAGGTACGGGGTCCTGGGGTTCTTTTGGCACAAGAATTCTCCCTCCTTCTTGGTGATCCAGCCGTGTGTCACAGCTTCCTCTACCATTGTGCTGATTTTTGTTACTATCCTCTGTGTTGGATCCGTGTGGAGAATTTCATAATTTCTTTTATCTTCCAACAGTCTCAAGCATTCTGCATCGTATTGGCTTGCATTTTGTATGACGGTGGCGCCGCCCTTGTCAGCCGGTTTGATCACTATACGTTTGTTATTGCTCAACTCCCGTAGTGCCTGTCTTTCTGCATTTGTCGTGTTTTGGAAGGTACTCCTTTCCCGTGGGTTGATGTCCTCAAGTTCTCTCATTACCGATTTTTCGAAAGTTAATAGTTCGATTGGTAGAGTGTTATTCATCGGTGTGAATGTAGACTTTGGTCTAAGTTTGGTATCACCAGGTTCACTCTCATCTTTTTTATCTTTGAAAAAGACTTGCAACTTTAAACGTCGCATGAACTCCTGGACTTCTTTGCATAGATGGAATTTGTCCATGTTGGAAGTGGGTACATACCCCAAGCCTTTCTCCAGTACTGCTTTCTGTGCTTCCGTGAGTTCACAGTCAGAGAGGTTTACCACCAGACTTACTTCTGACTCTTTTTGGCGCCTGTCATGCTTCTCGTGGCTACCCGTGGGGTTTCTTCCTCTCCTGTGTTCCAGTGTACGGAAGTGCCCCTCCGGTTTCTTCCTCTCGTCTGTCCCTGGCGCCCCCCTAAAAAAGGCGCCGGTTGTTCGAAGTAGCCATAATCCTGTTGTTGATACCCCCATACGGGAAAGGGGCCTTGTGGGTGTTGAAAAGGGGGTTGTGGACCGAATTGTGGTTGTGGCGGATATACCATATGGGGTTGAAAATTATTCCACCCTCTGGGGCCCCGGTAATTGGATCTACGGAAGTTCCTCCTTCCTCCTTGGAATCTTGGGCTCTTATTGCGACTTGAGTTCGATCCGCTGGAACCCGAGTCTGATGATTCATCATCTGTGATTTCATTTGTTGATTATAGTCATCCTTTATGTAGGGGTAGACCCTCTCTTTGGACCATCGGCTATTGTCTTTTTTTAGTTTCTCATATTTGCTATTCTTCAGGGTGGTTTCGAAATCATTGAGGGATTTATTCATCTCTTCAAGAAATTTTTTCAAATCTGCTGGAGATTCGTAACTTTTTAGGCGAACTTCAATGGCCTGTATTTCTACTTTCAGTTCGATTGCCAACCTACTAGCAGTTTTTATGATTAGCACAATCCAATCACGGGTGCATCTCCATGAGATCTTGGACCAGTCAACTTTAAACGTCTTATCGTGCGTAAGATTCCCCTTGGCCATATTGACTCTAGTACAAACACTTACAGTTATTCACAGGCCACAGCCAAATTGGCACACATGTAACAAATACGGAGGCAATGTAACAAATCTAAATCAGACAAATATACTTCACAGTTTATTCAAAGCAAGTGCAATAAACCAATATGGTTAATAAATACTAAATTATTTCACAATACATTAAAATCACATACACTATAAAATATACGCTATAAAGGGACAGACAGAAAAGGAAAAAATATAAGTTCCTATTTGTAAACAAGGAGATACAAAGAATGATGAGATCAATTCAGCTTAGCTTCAGAATTGTTATCTCTCAAGGCTTAAAGTATTTCTCCTTTCTTTTTGAGCATCGACGCGTTTCTGCGGACATCTATAATATAGCCACCTTCTTCAGGAAAACATTATAACCATCCCATAAAATCTTATATAAAAATGTAGGGCATGGGCATATGCCTCCAATCAGGGATACACGCTCCACGGAAAGCTGCTCCTAATTCTAAAAGTCACTCAATAGCATAACGATTCCAAAAGACAATGCATGTTTTTATTGGTGACGATCTGAGCCAAGCGCTCTCCAGCATACGTACAAAGGACATAATTGAGCAACTGAGATTAGGTGCTTGGGGAGTCATCGAGCGGCTGTACGGCATTATTTGTACAGACCGGGAGACGTGTTCCTCGCTGTGGGTCTGTGAACTACGAAGGAATGCAATACTGAATTATATGTGAGGCTAAATTTGACTTTATCCAGTCACTAGTGTCCTCGAAAATATTTTTTATACGAGGTGGGAGACCTGTTCCCCAACTATAACCTGTGAATACACCAATAAAAACATGCATTGTCTTTTGGAATCGCTATGCTATTGAGTGACTTTTAGAATTAGGAGCAGCTTTCCGTGGAGCATGTATCCCTGATTGGAGGCATATGCCCATGCGCTACATTTTTATATAAGATTTTATGGGATGGTTATAATGTTTTCCTGAAGAAGGTGGCTATATTATAGATGTCCGCCGAAAAATGTCATGCTCAAAAAGAAAGGAGAAATACTTTAAGCCTTGAGAGATAACAATTCTGATGCTAAGCTGAATTGATCTCATCATTCTTTGTATCTACTTGTTTACAAATAGGAACTTATATTTTTTCCTTTTCTGTCTGTCCCTTTTTATCGTATATTTTATATTGTATGTGATTTTAATGTATTGTGAAATAATTTGGTATTTATTAACCATATTGGTTTATTGCACTTGCTTTGAATAAACTGTGAAGTATATTTGTCTGATTTAGATTTGTTACATTGCCTCCGTATATGTTACATATGTGCCAATTTGGCTGTGGCCTGTGAATAACTGTAATGGTTTGTACTAGAGTCAATATGCCCAAGGGGAATCTTACTTACTGACATTTGTCTTTCTGGTACCCAATCCCTTTGGTACTTGGGTCCCTCTCTTTTATTAGTGTTCCCACTCAACACCCATGGAACCTGACACACGAGAAATCGTAAACTTGGAAATACGTCAGAACCTAGTGTTAGGGAGATGCAACGAGGAAAAATGTTTATATTTCTCCTTGTGCTTTCCTTTTTATATGTGTGCTGCATTTTGCAACAGAAATATAAAAAGGAAATCCCCTCTTGTGAATGATTTTGTGCAGGAAGGTGTCCCTTCCTGCACAAAATCAATCAGCCCGCAACGCAGGCACCCGTGCACCATGGTGCAATGGTGCCTGCATTGGTGCACGGCGGCCTATTGTGTGCTGGGGAATAAGACAGGAATGAGCTGTATCACATTGATACGGTGCATTCCTGACCTTTAGGGCAGCGCTACAAGATTCCTTGTGGCACTGCCCTACGTCAAAACCTCATAAATGAGGCCCTGTGTCTTTGCACATTTGACCCATCTATACTTGACTGGATATCCTGCCAGCAAGACAAGTGCACAACTCGATACGCACTGTGGACTGTGAATAACTGTGAGTATGGATCTGCATAAAGCCAAACAAATCATGTCAACGTATAACTCATAGATTTATGCGTTTTGCCATTGGGAGCAACAAGTTCATTTCTTATGAACTCAGGAGGAGCTTTAATTTCAATTTTTGTGGGAGCACCTTTGTCAGGCCAAATTCATAGCCAATGGCAAAACGCAGGTCCCTTCATCCTTTAGGGGGTCCCCCATTCAGCCTCAGGACCATGAGCCTCTGTGACATCTGAAACTGTCAAGGGCCCCTTAACCTGCTGTGCTGGAGGGGCCCATCACTTTGTGTTATGCCACTGATCATGGCTGTCTCTTTGAGCTAGTTTTCTATTAATGTAATTTAATAGATTTTAATACCTACCTGCGCCCATTACATTTTACCACAACACCACCAGAGCCTTCCTCTTGACACCATGTGAGATATTCACAATCAAATGTCGGAGCGCAGTGTTACGCCAAAATTGGTAACACTGCACTCTGACATTTTTAAAACTCAGGGATGCGCCATATTTGCAAAAGCACAGCACACTCCTGCGCTTTCACCAGTGCTGGTGCCTAAAAGCTGCCTAACGCCAGAGCAGGACCATTGCCCCAAGTTGCAAGGGTGCCTGCACTGCAGGGGTGATTGTTTATGTGCAGGAAGGACCTTCCTGCACATAAACAATCAATATGGGTGATTAGCTATTTCGAAGTGTGCTGCATAATGCAGCACACATGGAAAGGGCAAAAAACAAGGAGAAATTTACATTTCTCCTTGTATCACCATTCTTAGACCAGGTATTACCTGACTTTAGTTTTTGGCGCTGCTCCAGCCTTATAATTCTGGGGCAGTATCAAAAAGCAATGGGTGTTGCAGTGGAGCACCCACTACAACACCCATTGCCCGCCCCGTTGCTGCAGCAGACTGCTGCTGAAGGGGGCATATTTGCAAGGTGAAGTTAAGCCAGCGCCACCTTGTAAATATGTAAAATGTCACTACACCCAGGAGCGTCAAAAAATGTATGTTTCTGTGGCAATAGGGGCTTGTAAATAAGCCCCCATAAGTCTTCCCACAAAGGCTACACATGAGCCTGCAGTCTATCGAAAAAAGGAAAATAAACAAGTGCTCCGTTACTCATCGTAAAAACAAAATGCTGCAGTGCGTCGTCAGGGAATATATTTTAAGTGCACATCATATACTGTAATCTGCACTCTTTTAAAGATTTATGGATTTTAATCCAGTCAACTTGATATTTAACGGTGCTGGGAACACAACTATTGACTGCACATTAGTGGAAAGTCTAATATGTTGCCTGTCTGTGATGTGCACACCGTTAATGGAATTGCAGAGTGAGATTGTCCATCCACTCTAAAAATTGTATTGCATGCCCCAAAACTGTATCCTGCGCATCTGTCATGTGCGCAGTCGCACAGGTTACTGAAATTAATTAGAGATACTGCCCTGGCACAACATGCAATGTGTCTAAACAAACAAGTGACACTTCACCTGATGCCTGGTTGCACAGCGGAAGTTCAACTTGACTCATAATCCACGAATATGCACAATTATGCAAAATTACAATTTAATAAATTCTCAATTTTCGTTCATTGATTTATTGAATTGTATAAAAAATCACATTTAATACACATAATGAGTTCATTGTGACAATATCCAATTCGTTTCAAAGGATTATATCCAACTTTTCTTGATTGTGGTCTTTAAAATCATGCAGTTCTTCAACATTCTTATGTAAATAATGCCCAATGCATTTCGGGATAATGGATCCCTTCTTCAGGGGCCTTGAATGTGAAACACGGTGTACTGTTCCAACAAGCGTGAGTAATTCCCACTAAGGCCAATGTACGCGTACTGGTACTGTGTGTTGAACACACTGCTTGTCGGAAAAGCACGAGTACCGGGAACATTTGTTTTGGTCAGTTCACATGTTTGAACTTTGGGTTATAGTGGAGGAAGTTGCCCGATTTTTGGGCAGATCGAGAATCCAGTACTAGTGCATGTGTTCCACATTCAAGGTCCCTGAAGAAGGGATCCATTACTCCGAAATGCAAGTCATTTAACTTATGTAACTAATGAGAGATTAAATTATAGATGATCAAATTAAGGTGAATAAAAGGAGCAAAAGAGCTATATATGCTTATGGGTATTCGGTGACCAAGCTCTACAAGAAACAATTGCTACAGCGAAGGCAATAGAGCAATCTGAGTTGTGGTGAAATTGGTTAATGAAGAAATGAATGGAAGGAAAAATCAAGGCGTACGTGGCGTAAGTAATGGTTTGACAAAAAAGATTCTGATATAAAATAAGGATGACACTAAATACAACAAATATGAAAGATACAACAATGTTGCCTCATTTAGGAGCTGTCCTGCTTTAGGAGAAAATCAAGGGTACCACAAAACATCAAAATTCAATTCATTATATTTTTAGCAGCAGTCAGGAACCTATATAAAAATCCATACGCCAGGGTCCTTATTAATGGGAACCCCACAAGGTCCATAAAAATAGGTAGGGGGACCAGACAGGGATGTCCTCTGTCACCCCTCCTTTTTAACATTTACATAGAACCTCTGGCATGTAAATTAAGAGCCTGTCGAGAAATTTTCCCCTTCACTTGTAATGGTTGGGAAAAGAAAATCGGGCTTTTTGCCAATGATCTTATGGTTCTGACAGGGGATTTAGGGAAATCACTTCCTGCGATCTGGGAGCTTTTGGAGAGTTTTGGAAGGGCATCGGGATACTCAATCAATCAACAAAAAACCGAGTTGATGAAATGGAATACTCCTTATGGGAGTGATTTCACAAAGCAGGAAATTAGATACCTAGGAGTCCAAATAGTTCAAAATATAAAAAAGATAGCGTAGGTGAATTTTGATAAAGTAGCAGAGAGTGTCAAGTCACAGTTACAAGCATGGTGGGCTCTTCCACTTTCCTTTCTGGGAAATGTCAATCCTCGCTAAATGTACTTTTTTATTTAACACCATCCCATTAGAGTTTGCAAAAATTTGGTTCAAGAAAATACAGGGGGTTTTCTCTAGCTTTATTTGGGGAAACAAAAGGCCAAGAATATCTTTTTAAAAGTTCAGAAGATAGAAGGCACATGGTGGTATTGCTACCCCAGATCTTTACTTGTATTATTGAGTTTTTCACTTAAAGAACTTTCATCAATTATTAATGGAGTGTTCTTGTATGTCCCCGCTCTTTAGGGCCCTTACAGCAAATGCTCCGCAGCAAGCACTTTTTTCTCCTAAAATTTGGTCAGCCCACATTTTTGAAGAAGGTGAGGCTGAAGATCCTCATAGCTGCAACTAAAGTTAGGTTTGAGGTGAGATCACTCTTACAAATACCCTATTACAATGACGCAACACCTAATTGGGACTCTCCAGGTACCCCGGATTGTTTAATAGATGCACTTGCTGTACTGCTTCGTACTTGGGGTATTGTTAAGTGGGGGCAGCCTATTGTGGACACAGAGCTAATCTTTTGGCAACATCTCTCATTGATTACCGAGAATTCGGTTTCAAAATTTAAATACTACCAACTTTCAAGCTGGGTAAAATCATCAGGGAAGGAGATCATAGGGAAGGGGGACTTGGTGTCAAAGATTTGTTCACGCATTACAGTACGGAAAGAAGTAGCTGAGTTGTGTTGGATGTTAGCCCAATATGGAGAAGATGTACAAAAATCATTCGCTGACATCTGGAGAAGGGACCTGCCAGGCAAAGATCTCGAGAAACCATGGCAAGTATCTATGTCTCTTTTGTGGTCATATGTGAAACCTGCTCCATTAAGGAAAAATCATCTTTTCACTATCCATAAGGCATATTGGACGCCACAGAAACTGTCAAAGCTGGGGAGCAGAGGAATAAAGAAATGCCTGAAATGTGGAGAAAACAACGCAAACGAGGCCCAGATGTTTGGCTGTGTCCTTAAATCCAGTTTTTTGGGCAAAAAGTGGGTAAGACCATTTCAGATATCTTGGTTCAAGAGATTAAAGTGACCGTATCTTCAGTGATCTTTGGAGTGCTTACGGGTGGGGTAGAAAAACGTAGCTTTCTTAAAATCCATAAAGCCCTTTTTTTTGTTTTGATTATTCTTGCATGGAGGGAATTATGTGTTAATTGGATTCTTTCTTGTTCCCCTATTGAAGATGAATGGATTCGCTCCATACAGATGGTTTTGCACCTCGATTGTGCTAATAAGCTTGCTAAGAAAACAACATTTTGCGAACTTTGGGACATTTGGTTTAAGATGTATGTCTCAAATCTAACCCACTGAGCATAACTCTTTTCACAAGTTCTTTTCTCTTTCTTTTGATATGTTAAGTTTTCTGAGCTTCATGGTCCTATGATTACCAATATGCTACACAGGTCTGCTTTAGTGGCCGGGCCACTACATATTAGAGCACCTGTCAATAGAAGAGCCGGCGCCATTATCCATCTAGGAGGCACAACTTTTATGTTGGCTCTGGGCTTTTATCCTTTTCCTCCCCTGTGGAGAGAGCAGGCTCTGTACTGCCTCTTCCTGTTTTTTGGTTAGACCCTACCTCTTTGAACTTACAGCATAATTGAATAAATGTGGACTTAAAAAATAAAACAAATGATGTAATAAAATAAAATACAATTCATTATAATGATTGAAAACAAAATCTGAAAAGAAATGTGCAGCATCCCTCGTAAAACCGGAAAGTCTTCTGGCTCACCCCCAAAGTTAAGGGCTTTTTATACACAATCCTTGCATTTTAAATCACCATTTCTGTAAATGTATCGTTTCTTAAGCAAGTAATAGCTCTTAAAAAAAAACATCATTACCTCAACACCTAAGCACTATCCCATATTCTTGCATAATTATTACGCACCATTGCACAAAAAAATTAGCTACACGTAACAATATTGCATCTGATTGTGGAATGGTCTTCATAAGCAGAATAGCAGCAATGAAAATAAACTATTATGACTTCAATTTAACTGTGTCCTGTGGAGCCTGTGGAAGTAGGATGTGTGCAGAAGGAGAAGCCAAGTGAGTCACAGAGATGACTTCCATCTTGTCCAAAATGGCGTTTTACACAGAAATGTGGCCTAACTAAAACACATTATGAAATACACTTCTACACATCATAGAAAACTTGTTTCAAAAGCAATTGTATTAAATTAGTCTACAGATGTGCACAATTGTGTGCGTAAATGCATATTGCAGATTGTTAATGATGCACAAAAGTATAAATCTTTAAAACACTTCTGCAAATCCCCTCTCTGGATATTCTATAATCAGTAAAACAATGAATACAACTTTATTAATCAAAACTATAGAGTAGTCTGCATAACTTTCTGTGTTCTTTTATTCTCCTTCATCATCGTTAGCTGGTTGTGGACAGGATCTTTGACAATCTACACCTCAGATTCATCCTTACATTTTATTTCAATGATTTACTATTATTCGTGCACCCTGCCCAGAAAATGTTAGCTGCAGAAACGGGACAATTGCACAAATCATTATAATTATCACAGGGGTTTGGATTAAATGCAAAGTTCCTCTACCCAAATTATCAATTCATTTGCCAACCTTACTAAAATTCTCTCCTATCTCACTAGTCCACAAGCCAACAATTTCCCATAGAACAGGCTCTCCGAAATCTTGAAGTTCTCAAAATATATTAGCTTATGCTTTTATATAACCATTGCTATCTGAGCTATTATCAGATATGAAGGTGCAGCATCTCTTAACCTTCGGTGCCTTGCGAACAATGCCTATTTTTTGCAAGAAGGATGTCTAGTGCTAAATGGTTTTGCATTGCCATAAAAAGTACAGCGGCTAATTGAGAATTTATGTCAGTTAAGGCTCTCATTGTTGAGTGAGAAATGTTCTGGCCTAAGAGAAGTTTGATGGGAATAGGATGTGGAAGTAGGCAAAATGTTGAAGTTGGTAATGAGGTATGTTCTGCATGGCTTAGAAAAGCAAGAGGGAGTTTTTCACCAAGCGGCCAATGAATTAGAACTGGATGGAAATGTGTTGTTTATGGCTGTTAAGTGTGTTCCACCAGAAAATATGCATAGCAAATCCTAGAAATAGCCTATGAAGGATACCCAGGGATGCCTTCCATGGAGAGCTTATTAAGAAATACTTTTCCAGCGGTGAGCAACAGAAGATGCTGTAGCTTCTGTCTTTCAGAAAGCTATGAATGTGTTTTTCAAAGATTCAGAACAATTTACCTGTGTTCTTCAACACAAAAAGTGACATATCCTCATTTTGCATTCAGATTTAGAAAAAAAATCAACATTTTCTCTTATTTTAAAGTGGCAAAGTCCCTTTTCCGAAGAGGGACTTAGAAATGTTTTCAAACTTTTTGACTTCCAATCTTTGACCAGGGGCAGTCCACTTGGTGTATCCAACTTAGGCTCCAACACAGTCAGCCTGGAATAGCAGCACAGTCCTGGTCTACGACAAACATTGACTCATATTTGTGATTTCTTTTGTTTTCTGGTGCTTTTCATATTAACTATTTTTCAAACTCACATTTCCTGTTCCCCTTATTGGATGTTTCCCGTTTTGGTGTTATTTTGCTTATTAAATTGTTCTCTGCTTAAATGAATTGTAGTGGGGTTTTTATTGTATTGTGTCTTTGACTTTTTAGCTCAATCAATCAATCAATCGATCAGGGGTTTATAAAGCACGCTACTCACCCATGAGGGTCTCTAGGCGCAGGGGGTGCTGCTCCGGTTCAGTTGAAGAGCCAGGTCTTGAGGTTCCTCCTGAAGGTGTGTAGGGTGGGGGAGCGTCTGATGTTGACTGGGAGCTCGTTCCAGGTTTTGGCTGTGACGTAGGAGAAGGCTCTTCCGCCTGCGGAGGTTCCTTTTGGGTCTTTGTGAGGGAGTGGAGGAGCTGGGTGTGGCGTATGATACTATGCTGAGTCCATGCTGTCTGATGATGGCGGCGAGGGAGGCCATGTAGATGTTGAAGAACGTGGGGCTGGGCGATGATCCTTGGGGTACTCCGCAGTTGATCTCTGTAGGTTCGGAGAGGAAGGGAGAGAGTCTGATCCTCTGTGTTCTGCCGGAGAGAAAGGAACGGATGCAGTTGAGGGCGGTTCCTCGTATACCAGCGTCGCAGAGTCTGGCTGCGAGAGTGCGATGTGATACATGTCAGATGCTGTGGAGAGTTCCAGTAGGATGAGGGCCGTTGTATGTCCCTGGTCGAGTAGCATGCGGATGCCATCGGTGGCGGTGAGGAGGGCGGTCTCGGTGTTGTGGTTGATGTGGAACCCGGACAGGGAGGCGTCTAGGATGGAGTACTCCTCGATGAAAGCAGTCAGCTGAGTGTTCACTAGTCTCTCTGTGACTTTGGCAGAAAAGGGCATAAAAGAGATGTGCCAGTAGTTTTTCGGCCGTAGGCTTCTTGAGGAGGGATTTGACCTCCACCCACATACCAGTCATCTGGGAAAATGCCGGATTCGAAAGAGGCATTGATGATCCGTCCTAGTTCGTGTGCGATGGTGGCGGTGGCCCTGTGGTAGATGTGCAGTGGGCAGTGGTCAGTGGGGGTCCTGAGTGGGTTTTCTTCATGGTCGTGGTGGTAAGTTCGACAGTGGCCGGATTCCATGTGGTGATGGTCGGCTCTTTGCTGGTGGTGGCGGGGGTGGGGTTGTCTGGCTTCTGTTCACTGAAGTTGTCATAGAGGAAGTAGGAACTGAGCTTGTTGCAGAGTTCCTGGGATGGTGTGACGTCCATGGCTTCGCTGGGAGGTTTGGTGAATTGCTGTATGACATCGAAGAGTTCTTTAGCGTTGGTTAGTGTGGATTTTTGGAGTTCGGAGGTGAACCAGGAGGATTTCAGGGGGCGTTGTTTGCCGGGATGGTGGAGGGGTGTGAGCTTGTCAGCACAGCTGGAGATCCAGTGGTGAAATTCCTTGGCTGCGGAATTCACGGCGGTCTTGGCGTAGGTGTGGTCTGGGAGGAGGGTGGTGTTTAGGTGCTCCTCTGTGATCTTACTCCAGTTCCTGCGAGGTGGGCGTGGGGCGGGTTTGGGTCTGGAAGAGGTGTTGATGGTGAAGTGTACGCAGTGGTGGTCCATCCAGAGGAGCTGTGAGGTGTGCTTCTAAATGTCTTACATATTTTTTTCAAAATAAGCATGTCTGCCATATGCCATGGCTTTCAGGGGTTGTGCTAATGTTTAAATTACTGAAACCTTAGATTGGACTTAACAGGTTAGTGATCACCTACACCTACTAATAATTTGACTTCATACAAAGTGGAAATACATTTTTTCTCTGTGTTTGGGGATTCGCAAACCTGGGATGGCAGAGAAAACACTTTCTCAGTCTGAAGGGCCTGTTAAGGTAGTGATGGTCAATGCCCATATTATAGTGATGCAAGATGGTAAAGTGTGAAATGTCAAACGTGTGGCAAGATAGTAGAAGAACGTCACCGCGAGTAAGAGAAAAGCTAACAAGTGGGTGGTCATGCAGTGAACTGAACAACTCTGGAAGGTGTGGAGAGTCTGTGTCTAATAATACCAGCTTAGTTTTCTTCTAAGTAACAACAGATTTAAAAAACTATCTATGAGCATTGCTCATCAAACTTATCAATTAAACATTCAGTAGGAGTGTTGCGCAGCCCCATGGAGAACATGCCCAGGCTACCAGGCACTGGCTGAGCGTCCAACAGGATGCTCAGAGACCAATCGTGATGCTGCTCCTGCATCATCATGATTGGCTGGGAGAGTCTGGAAGCCTGGGCGCTTCCAGCAGACCTTCTTCCAGGATAGTGGAGAGACATGCAGCAGCGGGACAAAGGAGAAGGTAAAAGTTTATTTTTTAAAACCTTTTTGATTATCCAATCCCGACTCTCCTCCTCTGTTCCGAGGCAGCCACCACTGCCTACACTTACATCCAGCCAACCCTCACCTCTACCAATTCATCCATCCATGCATTCATCTCTGCAATATTTCCTACGCTGCTTGTTCTAGCAGCTGCCTCTTTTTTAGGTCTCGACTACAGCATTGCTTTAGCAATGCTTGTTTGTCGAGATTATAATAAGGCTTTCAAAAGTCTACCCAAAACTGCGGATCGGGTACAGTTCATGTGAGCCAGGCGCATGCACATCGCCAGCCACATCACGCACCAATTGTCTGAGCCTCGGCATCAGACTTCAAAGGAAGCCGCTCCCCCGCCCCCGCCACGCAATGCCACTCCCCCGCCCCACCACGCAATGCTTGCGCACAAATCGCGTTTTTTCTTTTAATATATAAATATTTGTTTGCGGCCTGGCCGCGTGTGTCTTCCGAAGTTTACTGTCTGTAAAGCCATCAGTACCGAGTATCAAAACCTATGTTGATACCCATCGATGGCCTTAGGTTGTGTTGTGCTTACCTCTATGTCTCCGGAAGCTGCTCCCCCCCACGCAATGCCACTCCCCCGCTCCCACCACGCAATGCGTGCGCACAAATCGTGTTTTTTTTTATACATATTTGTTTGCGACTCGGTCGCGTGTGTCTTCCGAAGTTTACTGTCTGTAAAGCTATCAGTACCAAGTATCAAAACCTTTGTTGACACCCATCTATAGCCTTAGGTTGTGTTGTGCTTACCTCTGTTTCTCCGGTAACTCAGGAAGCATCATGTGCAGCTATTTCCCTGAATGCACAAGCAAATCGTGTGCTTCCTTCTCTCAGTGAGCCTTTGCCCACCAAGTTCTAACTCCTATATGTAGACCGCGGGCATCGTGCACTTTGACCATTGCATGTTGCACCTGGCTGCACCCTGAAAACAACAAGCTTCTTCCTTTCAAAAACAGTAACTAAATAAATAATCCCGTCCTCGTTTCTTCATATCTACAAATTAAGGCCGTTTACATTTCCGTGAGTGCCGTGTGATGCTCAGCAGCTTTACCCTTAATGCGGCCTGCACAACGCGGTGGCTAACAAGATGGTGTCCACAACCAAGGAGCCGCGATCTGCGTTAACGGCTATTGGTGGACCCATGACGAAGCGCTCCTGTCCACGATATGCACTGACCGCTGTGCACAGCTGCGGACCCAGCGGACATGCGGTGGTGACTTGGACACGGCCCGCTCACCCCGCTGGAACCGCCAGGCAGATGCGACTCGCGCGGCTGAGAGAGGCGTTACTCAGATCTGGAGACCAGGAGCCTTGCTCCCAAGTCCTGCACGGAGGTACGTGCGGTGGGGCGCCCGCAACTCCACAGAGTCAAATTGGGCGACCCCCCAAGAATTGAGACTGGGGACAGCACCTGAATCATCCTGTTCGGCTGCTTGGAGCTCCCATGTCAGGGCAGCAGTCTCCAACTCCAGCTTGCTGGCGCCCACTCCTGCATGCCGAGTGCGATCCTTGACCCTGCTGTAAATTGCGCCCTTACCTAATACGCCGCTTCGAGGCACTGTACGGTGCTAGGGCCATGTGTGCGCTCATATCACCCTGCGGGGGGGGCGAATTGCCAGGTGCCCTACTTCCAAGATTGAGGTGAGCCCCCCCCTGTTCTCCAGCGTGAAGCTGGATGGAGACTCCTTCCACGCTGCTTACAGTCTTCCAATGTGCTTACAAGGACGGCTCTACTCCAGAGCGCCTGGGAATGTTTTTTATCTATTTTTTTAAAATAACTAATGAGAGACTGGCACTCCCCCCCTCCCCCCCTGAGTGCTAGGTCTGCGCCAAGCATGCGATAGATATGGGACAACACACCAGAAAACCGTAGCATGCAGCATCCCGACAGTACTCGCCAGGCTGCAGCCACATTGACGTAATTTGCTACCACTTCATAGCAGTCCCTGGGACATCCCTGCAGCATTCAAGGGCGCCAAAACCTGACAAGCCGCACATGGTTTTCACAAGCTTTCTCACTCGCAGGCAGCTTGAGGTCAGTCGGTAACTAACCGCCAGTGGCGAGAGTTCACTAACTCAATAGTTACCTTTCACTCGCCACCCAGGCACTTCCGGTAGATACCATCCCAACATGGCGACTGTGTACACGGGTATGTGCGACCTACAAATCCAAATAGTAGAAGTTTCAGTCCCTGCGTCAGTTACCCAGCCGTCATCACCAATAGAAAGAGGACAATGTTACGAGGCAATGACTTGGCTTCCGAGTTTCTCATTTTTGTGCCTTCAAATGTGCCCAAGGGCAGCGCGGGCGCTGATTGGTTCTCATTACTGCTGCACCTATAACTACATTTGCTGCTGGCTTAGGCTTGTTCACATTTCATCCTTCTTTTCACAATGCCTAACTCTATTTCTTTTCACCTTTTTTCCCTCCCTGCTCTCTTGCTTCCACTTTTCCTTCCCACAATCTCCGTTTCTCCCCCTTACTATCTACTAATCTTTATTTCTTCCCATTTACTTTTTGTCTTTTCCTTCAAACTGTAAAAAATATCCCAGGAATCTCAGCGCTCTCAAAACAGGAATAAAAAATGCTGATTGTACTTGATTACTATTGCACCAGACCAATCACAATTACTATCTCATAATCGTAGGGTAGCGAGGGTCTGCTGTGTTCCAAACTGATAACTTGCAGGTTGTACAAGATAAAAGCAGCAGGGGCCTAGCCCACCACGCTATTTTACACAAGCTCTGAGGTTTTTTAGGTCTCGCCTGTCGATGCGCATGCGCATCGAGCAAGCGAGACTATAGGGGCTCATCGACTCTTTATCTAACTTGCAAGGAATCGTGGCGATTCCTTGCAGTGCCCGTGACTTTTAAGCTCAATGCGCATGTGCATTGAGCTTAAAAGCGCGTGCACAGCCGCCCGCATTCCTCCGACACCTTTGAAGTGAAGCTTAGCTTCACTTCAAAGGCCCGGCTTCTTCACACCCACATGCCGCTCTGCCCCGCTCCGCCCCCTCCCCTGAGTCATCCTGCCTGCCCTCGACGTTCCCCCCGCCCCCTCCCGCCACGCAATGCCGAGAGCTTGTTTGTTTTTCTTTTCTTTTTTTGACAAAGGAGGAACAACATCAGCGGAAGACTTTAGCAATGCCAAAACTTCAGGTAAAGCCATTGACCGGTGAAGCCTATTGGTTTTCCAATGCCTGTTGACTTGGTGACTGTTCTATCGAGTGGAGGGGTTTCCTCGCAGCTGAAGTCAGGTTTTGACAATCGACTTGGAGATGCAGGCCTCTTTACTATTGCGGTTGCTTTTTTTGTTGTTTTGCTATGATTAACCTCCTGTGTCTGTCTTGTTTTTTTTCTGTTACTGATGTAACCACTACAGTTCCTTCTGGGAGGCTTTTCTATGCATAAATGACCTTTCTGTAAATGACTTCTTAATTTGTTCTTACCAGGCCTCTCCTAGAGCTTTGGAAGTACTCTTCTCATCCATGCGCATTCAGCTGTGTGAAAGTACATTTGAGACCAGTTTGTAACTGGCATTTGTATAGCGCGCAATACCATCATTATTGCTTAATAGCGCTAGCTCAATCAGGTTCACTAGTCTGCGATGGATAAGGAATTGAGCTTTGTACTGACTTTTTTGACAATTTACTGTGCGTCCTGTTTGGTTCGCAAAGCATCCGAATATGTATTCATGATAGCTTTGTGCATGATGTACGTTCTGTTGTGTTTTCCGCGCATTCGCTGAATATGACTTTGTTCTGTCTGCACGCACCCACATTATTTCTAAGTCACTTTTCACCTTTTTGAGGCACAGCCTCGGTAGATTCTAGGTTCATGTTAAATTTTGTTAAATTTGATGTACAGTTTTAAGCCATTTTCATTGTGCGTGCTATATCCAGCATCCCATGTTAATATAGTGCTGAATACAAACTTCAAAAGTAAATTTTTAAATTTTGTCCGATGGGTTGTTGGTCAGAAATTTCCAGAGTGGAAGGGAAAAGCTGTTTTAAAAAGAAATTACAAAACAAATTCTTGTAGAAAGCGCACTGCACTGCTGTATTTTTTTTATGCATATAGTGCTACTAATCACTTGTTTGATACTTATAGGGTCGATGTAGGGAATAACCATCTATTGTGTGGTGTACTCCAGATTGTTGCTCTGTTTTTGCTGGCTGTAAAATTCTGTGCACTTTACTCATGCTAACCAGTCGTAAAGCAACTGTGCTCCCCATTTTATGATTCCACTCTATTTACTTATCCACCTACATCCACTGTCTGGTCAGGACCCTCACTCACCCTCACCCTCACTCACCCTCACTCACCCTCACTCTCACTCACCCTCACTCACCCTCACTCTCACTCACCCTCAACCCCTCACTCACCCTCACTCACTCACCCTCACTCACCCTCACCCACCCTCACCCTCACTCACCCTCACTCTCACTCACCCTCACCCTCACTCACCCTCAACCCCTCACCCTCACACAGTGCAATAGGTCTCGGAGCATTTGAGTTAGAGCTTTTACATTTGTTTATGGCTTTTTTTCTTTGTAATTCTTTAGCATTGCCTACAGGAAACAAAAATGCTAAAGATTTACAAAAAAAACCCATAAACAATTCTAAAAGCACTAACTCTAATGCTGCGAGACCTATTGCATTTCCAATGCTTGTTTAAAGTCCATTCCCTCGCACTCCCGCACTGTTATGTTTCAGCTGTACATTTCTCGGGTCCAAGTTTTTAGTTACAACTGTGATGCTAATTCTGTTTCAGATGCAAACTCCTAAACCCATCCCCTCCTCCCTCTCAGCTGTGTGACTTCCATTGGTACAGCAGTTGCAGTGGCACCGGGACCCAGAGTCCTGAGGGGCCCGTTGAGCCCTGATTATTGCTGTATTTTATAATTCAAACAGCAACCAGAGTGGCCCATTACTTGCACTAGGCCCATGACACGCTGGTTACGCTACTGCCACTCACAATTTAGGGTGCAAGTCTCATCTTAAATATTTGCTCCCAGGATTTGCTGCAAGAAAACCTGCCACAAATCGCGTGAGTAAACTGCGCGAAATTTCATTTTTTTGCATCCTCCATTAGAAGAAATATTGCCTGAATGGTTTATATGTATGTTTATGTAATTGTTTTGACTGCCAACGTGTTGCACTTTATCCTCTGCAGATGGTTTACGACACTGTAAGCAGACGGAATTTCAATGGGACAGGATCTCTTTACCCTCACCTAGTTTTTGAGTCTAGACAATAGAACACACAGACACACTTTTTGGATTTTGTCGAGGAAGCTAATTGTTTGATAATTTGCTAGGTTATGTCTGTCACCTTTCCTGAAAAGAGGGACCATTTTGACCACGAACCAAGATGCAGGCACTGCTGATCTATTTAGGACTGCAATGCTCAAGAAAGTAATGTACCGGCAGCGTGGTATGAGAGTCTGATTTATATAGGTCAGCAGGAATCTTATCTAGGCCAGGAGGCCCTTTCTTTGCCTATTCATTGCTACCATAATTTCCTTCAATGTGAAGGGTTAAATATGCTCTGTCCCAGTAGAGAGAATCAAAGAGCTCGAAGTCACCTTGGATACGAAATGTAATAATGACAAGTGGGTGCATAACACAACCTCAGTAATATAACATTCAGGTCTTATACAGCTTAGGTTCTTCCTTGAGGCAATAATGTGATAATATGTCCACTGTGCCCTTGCTCTAGCTGTTACAAGTAATTCCTGCCATCAGGCATATTCCCACCTGGCTCTTCATGTAGTCACTATACTTGTATTTGTGTGTCTTGCAGCTTTAACCTCAGGGTTGGCACTTTTAACTGATGCAATTAAAGCAGACCTACCGACCATGCACTAGTTGTTGTAACAAAGGTCCTTTACATGATTATGTGATCTCTTTGCTGGAAATGGATTGGACAAGAGTGGGGTGGCTATTCCACTACGGCGGAAGAGCATCTCCCTCCCCTCCCACTAGCACCCTCTAAAACTTGAAAACTAAAACATGTTTTAAACCCATTTTTTATTATTGTTGATTTCTCTTCTACATGTGCTGAGTCTTGGGGGTGGGGACAGGGGGAATGACAAGCACTGAGGGGAGGGCGGTGGTGTGTACTGCCTTAAGTCTGCATGTGGGTTTGGCTGGCCATCTCAAGATGGCCAAACCGACATGTGCACTGAAGGTTGATAGCAAATGGAGAGGTGCACCGATAGGAGTCCAATAAGGAATCCAATATGTTTAATCAAACACCCAAGGGAATATTATCAACAAAGTGGCATAGAGAGGCGTTGGCCGTCTTGGCTTAACGCCTCTCTTCGCCACTTCAGAAACGCTAGGCTGCACCATATAACCAAGGATATGATGCAACCTAGCTTTTCCGCCTGCGATGGCGATAACTTTTACAATTTATCGCCAGCGCAGGCCCCCTTGCACCAGAGTGCAAGGGTGTCTGCGAGCAGGAAGGTTTGTTTATGTACAGAAAGAGGTTTGTTTATGTACAGGAAGGGACACCTTACTGTACATTAAGAAACCTTGGCATTTTGCTTTTTCCATGTGTGCTGCATAAGGCAGCACACATGGAAAAAGCAAAAACGAGGAGAAATGAAGCATTTCTCCTCGTTTCCCCACCTTAAGACCAGGATTTTTCTGGTCTTAAGTTCAGTGCTGCCACCTATTATCACCAAGCTTGATAATAGGTGGCAGCGTCTAAGTGAATGGGTGTTGCGGTGGAACGCCCACCGCCACAGCCACTGCATGCCCCCTTTCACGATAAGTTTATCATGAAAGGGGCCCTATTACCACGGCATTGTTAAGCCAATTAACGTGGCTTTAAGCCACGTTAATTGCCTTAACGCTGCCTTGATAATAGGGCGATGGAAATATCGCTGCGTTATCGGCAGAAAAGTCCTGATAACACGGCGATAAGGGGCTTGATAATATGCCCCCAAATGTTTATTATATCTTATTATTTTGTCTTAAATCAAAATAGAACACAACATCCAGCCAACGCGTTTCGTTCCAATTGAATTTAGAACTTCATCAGGGCTGAAATTAACTTAAAAAGGACAAAGGACACAAATCAAACATATGTACAAATACAACACACAACATAGCCGTACAAAATAAAAAGTCATTACAACAATAATAAAATAACATCACAACAAAATATGAAATGGCACTCATAAGTATCTACTGTGGACATAATACATACTTCTGATTGTAAGACCGAGGACACATATCAATACATCGACAAAAAACAGTAATACAGACAAACATAAAGTGACGAACTAATAATTTGTAAACCAAACGTGTATTTAAACACCTTAGACATCATATATGCATTTAGACATATCTCAAGATTATATAAATACATGGTCAGTAATAATTCAGTTTATAATTATTTAAAACCTATTAGAAGTTTATAAAGTGCTTCATGTACAATCAATACAGATCCATTATAAGGATCATATGATATTTACAAAGTACCCTATTATCATAATGGTATGTTGAGTGTTATATATAAATATATTTAAGATGGTGCAAAGAGAAGAGAGCAAAAAACTCTACTCATTAGAAGACCATAAATAATGGTGATATATAATATTCCTCAAAATAAAAAATGGAGTAGAATAGCAAAGATTCTCACCTTAATAGTGTAGATTGCTAATGTGTCTGGATATATATAGAATGAATATGTGTAGTTCATCCAATGTTTCACGGTATCTATATATAAACCAATATGAACTGTTTCATCACTCTCCACGTCTCAGGCAGTCATAATGTATGATAATGAATAACGCCACGGGAACCTACATATATTTTATGTAATTAATCCCAAAAAAATAAAGGTATATAAACCCAAATAAATCAAAGATGTACAAAAAAAGAAAAATTATAGTAAAAAGAACTATATCTAAAAAAATAAAAAACAAACACCAAAAACAGGGCGATCCACAATCACCACTACGTTTATGTATACACCTTACGTTATAGTGAAACCAATAGCAGTCTGAAACGTATACCCACAAATACATTTGCATAGTTCAAAACCTCTCTTCACCGAAAAAAGAATGTGCATTCTAAATAATCAAACCAATCTTTAACTAATCGTCTTATTCAGGACAAATACTATATTCAAATTTACAATCGAATAAACAAACAAAATAACATTCAGGCATGAGGTTAAAGTAACCACACATCACGGCAATGGAATATGCATAATAAACAATCCAATCTCCAACTGGTCATAAAATGAAGGGTGAGTACTGTCCTCAAAATCATAATCAAACAGAAAAGAAAAATATCGTAAGGGGTTATGGTAACCACACATTGCTGCCTGTATTAGAAATCAGTCCCAAGTATAAATACATAAAAGAAGAATAGGCAAGAATGTGGCGCGTGTTCATAACACCAAATACTGACAGTAGGCTGTGAACCGACCAGCGTTACCCCTATCTCACGTACCTTGATTATTGTCCATGTGCTCTTTCAACGTAGTACCAGTAAGTAAAATCCACTAGCTTCATTGCTCCATATAGGGTCCACCTATAAGGATTAAAATGCAGTCATTGACTAAAGGTACACTATGTGTTAATCAATGATGCACTATGCTATTGTGTAGAAAAAACGGTCACCATGTTGATACAACCTGAAATGACTAAAAGAAGATGCCAGAATTTACTTAGAATGTTTTTTTTGTCCTCATTAGCCCAGGTCAGCAAAAGGTATAAGTATCAATCTCCGGAGTCTCCCTGAAAATAATACCATCTGGAGCCCTGTTGTTTATTTCACCTAAGTTGGAACACTCTATACCTTGCTTCTCATACTCGGATCATAGGTAGCCTTGTCAACAACCAGACCCTCTCATCAGCCACCACCAGGGTGAACAAGCAAACATGGTATAAAGGCCTAATCATAGGACTATTATTGTATATTCACACCGTCATTTACCCACTTCTCAAAAGGGAGCCAGAACTTATTTCGGCTACCCTTTAAAACTCTTTCTAACGTGACTATATATTTTATTGAAGATAACCATTCTGCTTTGTTTGGGGGTATAGCTTTAATCCATGTTTTGCATATTTCCCTGAAAGCCAACAACACTAAATAGAAAATTAGTTTTTTAGTGTTTTGAGTGAGAGAGTCATGGTTCTCCAGTAGCCCAAAGAATACAAGAAGTATGCTTACCTGGAGTTGCAATCCGAGTATTACACACACTATATCACTTACATCCCTCCAAAAGTCTTGTAGTGCCGGGCATTCCAAGAACATATGTTCATCATTACTTCTTTCCTCCCTGCATTTGGGACATTTTGGTGTAACACCTTTCGCAAATTTTGCCAACTTATATGGCGTCCAGTAGACTCTGTGAAGACAAAAATGGTCGTTCCGCCTTAATTTTGCAGCACGTACTGTGGAGTATAGCATGTTACAAGATACTTGCCTTAAATTTGTCGGCTGCTCTCCCCGCAAATTGGAGGACGTGCCAGACTGTCTTTTGACCATTCTGGGGACCTCGGAGAATCCCAAACTGGGGCAAGTTCACTATAATAGCTTATGTTGACTTCTCTCCTGATGTTAAACCAAATTGTTGCAAAGCTCTGCAGGGTCTTTAATCGCACCTTTTTAAAATATCGTGGTTCTCCATATTTTTGTATGAACTCATGCTCACCCCCTTGTACCTCAGATAACATAGCTTTAAACATCCTTCCAATATCTGAGCTGTTTGGTTTACTTAATATACATTTTCCTCCTTTTAATAAGAAAGCCCTGGCATAATAAGACAAATCTGGTAATCGTAGGCCTTCTTTATCATGTTGCCGCCTGAGTTTTTTTCCAGGCAATCCTGGTCCCTTTCGACGCCCAAATAAAGCTATTAATCTTTGATTGCGATTTTTTTTAGCCAAATTTCTTTAAAAGTCATTGGAATATTTTGGAACAGAAAGGTAAACTTAGGCAGAATTGCCATTTTCACTAGATTTACATAAATTGTTAACGGGAGATGGGACCAACTAAGTAAGAGTTTCCCTATCGCCTTATTCACCTTTTGATAGTTAACTTCAGGGATTTGCTCTAGTTTCTGCACAATTTGAATCCTAGATACCTCATCTCTTCCTTAACACAATTTAATTGTGAGTTAATATTCAATTTCATAAACACCGTTTTGTTTTCATTAATCTCATACCCAGAGAGCTGCCCATACCGTTCTGCCAGATCATAAACTGCTGGTAATGCTATATTAAGGTCTGAGGTGCACACTACTAAATCATCTGCGTACAGACCTACTTTTTTCACCCATTCCTGATAGCTAAAAGGCTGTATGCCCTCGTGACATCTTATCTTTTCGTCCAGCGGCTCATTGTACAAGTTAAAAAGCAGAGGAGATAGAGGACATCCCTGTCTAGTCCCCCTATAGATATTAAAACTACTGGAGATATTTCCATTCACTAAAACTCTGGCCGTGGGATTCTTGTATGTAAGAGCTATTGCCCTGCAGAAATTATCCCCTAAGTTAGAGAGTTGAAAAATGTCTTGCAAAAATGACCAGTTAACCCGGTGAAATGTTTTTGTTGTATCCATGGTAATTGCAGCTCAAGGTATTTTAAAAGTGGTTGCTATGTCCACCGCGCCAATTAGGTTGTAGGTGAGATCTTTAATTCCCCTACCACGCATAAAACCATTCTGATCCTAGTTTAATATCACATCCAATACTCCACTCAGCCCATCTGCTAACACTTTTGTAAAGATTTTATAGTCTGAGTTCAGTAATGAGATGGGTCTGTAGGAGTCACAACAGTTAGATGGTTTATCTGGCTTGAGGATCAGAGTAATGATGGCGTCATTCCAAGATTGTGGGATATCCTTTCCACCCTCAAAAATCTCCGTGAACAATCTACCCATTACCAGGACTAAACAGCTCTCCAACTTTTTATATATCTCAGCAGGGATATCATCTGGCCCTGCAGCTTCATTAATTTTCCCAGCTTTAATAGCATTCCTTATTTGGGGCTGGGTAAGGGGAAAACATGGGGGCCGGTTGAAGCTCAGTCCCATAGGTTCCCGAAGGAGTGAGATGTAACCGAAGCTCTCTATAAGGCCTCAGTGGATTTGGATAGATGAATTGAAGTGGTGGTCATATTTAATGTTCAACAAAAAAGCAACGCAGATTAATGCGCAAAGGTGAGGAGATACTGACAGATGCAAAAGAAGAAGCGGCGCTCACCTGGAATCTGCCGTTGCTGATTGCCCCTATGTTCTCTCTTTGAGCGAGACCCCTGGGGAGGTAGGTGATCTTGTGGAGCCCCTGAAGTTGTTTGTCCGGGACTCCTGCTGGTCCCGTGCTGCGCAGGAGCTCTGCAGGGGCCAGAAAGCGATTGCACGGAGCCCCAACCGGGGCTCGTGGATCAGGCTTGGGCAGAGACAGCACAGGTGCCGGGAGCTCGGGTTCCGGCATACCTCTGTCAGAGTCAGAACAAAAGGCTCTGATGGTGGCAGAGGCAGGGAGGTCTTTTTTCCACATAGCGCCAAAGGTAGGGAAACAGTCTATGGGGCTAAATCTTGTTGGGGAGAGAAACGCTAATGGTGCTAATTCTGCTGTGGTGCTAATGCTGCTGTGGTGAGGAAATAATTTGTTTTTAGTGTTGCTGGACTAAACATTGTGCCCTCTGAGGGGAAAACAGGGTCACATAAACAAGTTAACAGTGATTTCAGGGTGGCATAGCTGGGAGAACCAAGCGAACCAAGAGGGAAAATTGCTCTGTCCAGTGGCTACAATTTGAGAAGGCTGGAGGTTGGAAAGAATGCAAAGTGTGCTTCAAGGGCTCAAAGTAAAGCCAGTTAGAAAACCACTGAATTAGGTCCGCCCTTTCTTTCCAAACTAAGGGCCCTTATTCTTAGCTCCTCGAGCAAAGCAAATATCAGTACAGGTAGACGTAGGAGCTCTCCTCCCCACCGGCAAAATGAATATGCAGCCCTCCCAAACAGAGGCACTAAGTAGTAAAATATCACCAGGAGCACAGTTCAGCATAGATGTGGAGCCTTCGGGTGACATAGATGGTACTCAACTGCAACATAATTTTCAAGAGCTGACACAACCGCTGACACAACCGCAATCAGTTACAGACCTCATCCAAATACTAACTATGGAGGTAAAGAATAGATTTGAGACTTCTGAAATAAATCAAAAAGAGATTAGAGCATCCTGCGACAGTTTGGATAAAAAATTGGATGATATTATGGCTAGGACGTCGCAATTGGGATGCGCAGTAAGAGAATTAGAAGAGAAGTCTGAGGCAAATTCAAAGGAGATCACAATCTTAAAGGGGAATGAGGCTATGCTAAAGGAAAAGTTAGAATCAATGGAGAACAATCAGAGAAGAAACAATCTTCATATTCTAAGAGTTTCGTAAGGGTCTGAAGGAGAATATATCAAGGTTTTGTGGCGCGATTGATTAAACAAAGTGTACACGTAGAATGTTTGGAAGAAGACTTGATTAAAGATATACAGAGAGTCTATAGAGACCCCTTCAGGCCTAACGCAAGGAAATCAAAACCCAGGAGAATACTAGTTCATTTTCTTACCTATAAAATAAAGGAAGAAATGCTTTCAAAAGCTTTAAAGCAGAAAAGCATATCAGTAGATGGGATGGTCTTTGATATCAGATCTGATATCTCCCCAATGTTATGTTATGTTATTAATACTTGTAGAGCGCGCGATTACCCTAGGGTGTCCTGGCGCTTAGTACTGATTGCCTCGAGAACATAACATAGGTCTAGCAGCATGAGAAAAGCCATGTCTTAAGGCCTTTACGAAAAGAAATAAGATCTGATAACAAGCCAATAACAAATTCAGGAAATGGGGGGCGACGGCGCAATTAAGATTCTCTGCTAGATTGAGGGTTATGAATAATAATAAAATGCAAACTTTTCGAAATGTAGAGGAAGCCAAAGCATTTCTCAAATTAATATCAGACTCTAATGCAAAATAGAAAGTAGAGAATGGTTTTAGCCCTGGCTTGGTAACTTTCCTATAGTCTTTAGCCCCTATTTGATATCCCTACAGACTTATGGGTATATGGTCTATAGCTCTGCCTTTTCATTTTTTATCTCATTTGTGGCCACAAGTAGCGTTGTCTATTTTGAGTAAAGTTATCTTTTGACATTTTTGCTTCTTTTTTGTTCATGCACTGAGTAACGTTTGTCTTATAGATCTCGAAACTAGGGAAGTCTGCTCAGGCAAAGGCCACGAAGAAAAAAGAAGAGGGGGGGTTTCCAAGAGAGGGAAAGGGGGGTGCACAGTCATGGGTGGGGGAGCAAAGGGAAAAAATACAAAAAATGTGTTGTCCTCTTTTAATGCCCTGGAACTCTGTCCATAGGGGAGTGATGAGAGTGAGGATTAGAACATGAGTACCACTAGGGAGGTTCATATAGAGGTACAGTCTTGGAATGTTAATGGTCTTAGAGGGAATCAGAGAAGGGAAAGAGTTTTACAGTATATAAAGGATGCCTCTGCTCAGATCATAATCCTACAAGAGACTCAGTTAACAGACAAGGAAACTATGGAGATTTTTAGGTCCAGAAGATGGATTCAGAAAGTAATATGCACAGACCACCAATTAACCATAAGAGGTGTGACGATTCTTGTTAAAACGAACCCCCAAATAGTCATTGAAGGTAGCAGAGTTGATAAACTAGTCAGATAGGTAATTGTGACAATTTGGGGCTACTTCTTACCCTCTACACTGCTGGTTGCTGCTTTCTTTGGGACCCTCTACCTGCGAGTCTTTCCTGTCATCTGCGGTCGCCGAGTGGAGGACTCGCCTACTCAGCATTCTTTGCGGCGCTGCTTGGCGCTCCTTGACGCCGTCATCCCTGCGCCCGGAGGCGCTATAAAGAGCCTGCAGCCCCCGCGTCACGGGAACGTGCGCAGGACATGCCGGGCTAAGCCCGGGCAAAGGGTGGGCCCTCTGTGGCCCTCAGAGGCCGGAGGAGGCCAGGCCAGGCACGGTCCCTTACATCTTCGACCCAGAATACCAGAGTCTCTGCAAAAAAATAAAGGTACATTGAACTTCGGTACTAGAATTTACTGATCCACGCAACATGTTATGTTATGTTATGTTATGTTAATTTGATTTTTGAGCGCACAGCTGCCCCAGCAAAGGGGCGTCCCGGCGCTATAACTGAGAAAGTCACATAACTAACAGAAAAGAGAGAATAGGGAAGTTTTAATAAGGCAGAGGGAAGAGATATGTTTTAACAGCTTTTCTAAAAACAAGAAGATCTTCTAAAGATCGAATATGCACAGGAAGCGCGTTCCAAAGCTTAGAGGCCAGCACAGTGAAAGAACGGCCGCCTAATCTGCATTTTTGGAAGCGCGGAACAAGTGCTAGATTTTGACCTGCCGAACGAAGGCTACGTGAGGGAGTGTACAGAGTCAAGAGGTGCTGGAGGATCGTAGGGCTGTCTGTTTTAAGGATTTTGAACGCGAAGCACTAAGTCTTAAACTCTATGCGTCTGATTACCGGCAGCCAGTGTAATTTAAAGATTGTACTGCGGGCAGAGCAGAAGCGTGGTAGGCCTACCAGAGCCCTGGCGGCTGCGTTCTGAACCCGTTGGAGTCGCAGGACCTCCGCCTGATTGGCGCCCAGGAACAGTGAACTCGCGTAATCAAGCCTTGATGACACACTAGCTTGAATCACCATCTGGCGAGTGGAGGCATCAAAAAATTTGAGGATAGGCCTCAAACCACGAAGAATGCCAAAGCATGTAGATGCCACCTTCTTCGTATGACACGAGAAGGTTAGTTTAGAATCCAACCAGATGCCAAGATTTTTTAGTTCAGAGACTGGTCTAGGGGGAGGTCCCAGCTCATTAGGCCACCAGCTCGCGCCCCACAGATCAGGATGTTTTCCCAGAACCATCACCTCAGTTTTGAGGGCGTTGAGCTGTAAGCAGTTGGTAGTAAGCCAGCCAGCAACAGCCCTCAAACCATCCGCAAAGTTTGATGCCAATTGGTCAGAGTCCCCATCAAGAACCACCGCCAACTGGGTATCATCGGCGTATGATACCATAGTGAGACCCCAACTCTTCGCAACCGCCGCCAAAGGTTGGACGTATAAGTTGAAGAGAGTGGGGCTCAGCGCCGAACCCTGCGGAACTCCTTGAGTGATGGCATGAGGTTTAGATCTGAACGGTGGCACTACTACCTGAAATGATCGTTCCGAAAGGAACGATTGGAACCAATCCAGCGCCTTGCCTGTTATGCCAGCCTCACCAAGTCTGCGGATAAGAATGGTGTGGGATACAGTGTCAAAGGCGGCACTCAGATCTAATAAGATCAGTGCCGCCGTTTGACCTGCATCCAGTACAGAGCGGAGATGTTCAACCATATATAGGAGTGCTGTCTCTGTACTGTGCCCAGATCTAAAGCCATTCTGAGTAGGATCCAGTAGGTGTGCAGAGGTCAAATGTTTTGATAAGATGTTATTCACATGAGCCTCTGTGATCTTAGTCACCCATGGAAGAAGGGAGATAGGTCGATAACTCTCCGGCTTCACTGGATCCAGCCCCGACTTCTTTATGATGGGCATGACACAGGCCGCCTTCCAACTAGGTGGAACAAGCCCGGTGGTAAGGGATTGATCCAACAGTTGCTGAATCGGTGGAAGGCAAATGGACGCTGAGTCCAAAAACTGGGCTGGTCTCAAAGGGTCATCTGGTGATCCAGACTTAACCTTGGCCGCTAGGAGATTGAACTCCTGTTCCGATGGAATGGGAAGCGAAGCCAAGCACTGTGAGGTACGCAATGTAAAAATCGTACTGTCAGGGTTGACTTTGGGAAAAGAACGATAGATGGTGTTTACTTTCTCCACAAAGAAGCCAGCTAACGACTCACAGTGAGCAAGGGAGCAGATCTCCGTGACAGGAAGCCTGCTCGCTGTGAGCTCCTTCAAGACTTTAAATACCAGTTTGGACGGATTGGAACTCGCCTGGAACTCTCTGGCATAGTAGTCAGCCCGAGCCCGACAAACAGCCCTATGATATATCTTTACCTTAGTCAGGTAACACGCCTTTAAATCTCTGTCATAGTTCTTCCTCCACGCTCTTTCGGCTTGACGGCAAGTGGCTTTAATCCGCCTAAGTGCCTCCGAGTACCAAGGGTTAGACTGAGAAGAACGATTTCTGCTCCAGCTGGCCGGGATTAGTACATCAAGCGCTTGGGCAATCCAGGCGCAGAAGATGTTATACCCAGTTGTAACGTCATCCTTCAAAACCAGAGGAGCGGTGGCCAGGACACGGTGGAAGTCCTCCAGTTTGAGCTTTTTCCAGGGTCGCTTGAAGGATGTTTTATCAGGCTTCCCGGTGGCACGCATTACCATAGGAACAAAAAGCTCAATGAGATGGTGATCACTCCATCCCATAGGTCTAGGGGGAGAGACCTCAACCAGTTGGAGATTCGTAAAAACCGGGTCAAGGATATGACCACCCTCATGGGTCAGGAGACGAACCAGTTGGGGTAGTTGCACTGCTTCAAGATCGTCCAGCAGGCTTCTAACCACTTGTATCTCCGTGGCATCGAAGTGTATGTTGAGATCGCCGATGATGGTAATGTTGGAGGAAGACAGAGACAGAGAGCTGACCAGCTCAGGAAGAGCTTTCCTGAAAGCACAGTCACTCCCTGGAGGGCGATATATCAGAAGACCCGATAGGGTTTGTGTCTGCCCAATATTGATAGAAAAATGGGCACACTCAGCACCAATCAAGTCCATGGGCTTCCAGGTACAGGTGTAGCAGGTTTTAAAAGCCACAGCTATACCTCCTCCTCTCCCCTTGCGATTTAATGTGTGGCTAGCATAGCCCGGGGGAAGGGCCAGATTGACAATAGCCACATCCTCATCGCCTAGCCAGGTCTCAGTCATGAAGAAGGCATCAGGGCCTTCCAACGAGATTAGTTCGTATATGTCTCGGTGATGTTTCGACAGAGACCTGACATTAAGGTGCCAGAGTTTAATGGCACTGGGGGGAGGAAGTACCTTTTTCTGATGTAAAGGTACCTGGCTGAGAGCCATAGATGGAGCAGGCAGTTCCCACCAACCACATGGGCAGGTATGGGGGCCACACAGAGGATGCTGAGCAGAGTGCGAGCAGATGGGCACACTAGAGCCAATCCGGCGAAGGGCCTGGCTGGAATACTGGAGAATCATGATGGCAACACAGCAGGGTCCTGCCGCAGTCCGCGCGTCCTTAGCGCGGACGAGCGCAGACGGGCAGGACTCTGGCTTGACTCAGGCGCGAGTCAGGCGCTACCGCTGCGCGTCACCGCTGCGCGGGCGGTGTGAGCTTTAAATAGGAGCTCACCTGAACTCCTGCAAAGCGCTAGAACGCTCAGGCAAGTGGCGCGTGATTCAATAGTCACCCCCAAGATGGCGACCGGCGCCACGAGCAGGCAACAAGAAGGTGAGAGACTCCGCTCAAAACGCAGTGGGGGCACAATTAAAGTGTGAGTATAAGGCCAGAACAAGATGCGGATTAAAAACAGGGCAATACAAAATTATTTTAACCAAAATACAAAAACGGGATTTTTAAAATGCAGACAAGCGCAGCGCGCTGAAATTCCAACAGCAAGAATGCACCTAATGGCGCCTTTCCCAAGGCAGAGCAGCAAAAGTGCTCGCCTTAAATAGGAGCTCACCTGAACTCCTGCAAAGCGCTAGAACGCTCAGGCAAGTGGCGCGTGATTCAATAGTCACCCCCAAGATGGCGAACGGCGCCACGAGCAGGCAACATTGCTCCTGGTTGCTTGTATTACCATTCTGCCAGAGTTTACAACGCAAGTTAGTACCGGAGTGTTCCCAAACATGTCCGCAAGGGGTGCCAAGGGTGTTAAGGGAAGGAAACCCCCAGTGGGAGGCTCCTTGAGGGGCACTATCGATCAGTACATTACAAGGGCGGCCTCAAAGCTGGCACAATAGATTGCCAACGCTGAGCGCCGTCTTTCCACTGAACTCCAGAACAGACGCTCTTCGCTAGGGCTACTCCAACAAGCCACAACTCCCAACTCGATCAATGGGAAGGAAAAATCTATAAATAGCGACACCAGCGTCCCTTCTATATTCCTTGATGTTACAACAACACAGGAACTCAGTAGATCCCATAGCAATAGGGATTCTAATACAGATCTTGTGCTAGAAATAATCCCCGAAGAATCCCTGATACTTCATCCTTTAATGTTTAACCCAAAGAGCAACCCTCAACCCCCACCACCATCTAAAGACCCACACCAAAAAGAAAGAGGGGAGGAAATAGTCACAAGGGGAGGCAGGCTAAACTATCTAACACTTCCCGGCATCCCCCGACTATTCATAGTATAGGAACTGAGAATATAGCTCCAGGTCAGACACCGATTCCCCCCCCCTAAACCAAGACCTAAACCACGATTTAATGGGGAATATTGAGATCCTTGTAAAATCCCTAATATTGCCCCTTGCGGAAAAAATTAAAAGATTAGCAACTCACTTTGGGTCATTAGAGGAAGCCATCACTACAAACACAACTTTACTAAAGGGTCTAGCAGAAGACAATAGAAAAGTAACACTAACAGTAAAATCTGGGTTGCATCGTGCAAGCAAAGGGAATAAAACATTAAAACCGATACACCCATTACCGGAAAAAACACCGGCCCCTACAAAGACAATGAGTGACCTAAAAACATCTAAAACACCAGTGGTGAATGGATCTGTTGAACACTAAAATAATCCACTGGATATACGTGGAAAAAGTGTCAGGGAGAAGTTAGATATCAGGAATTCAAATGGCTCCAATGTACGGATTGACCTGCCTCCAGAAGCAGCCCCCTATGTAGCAATTCTGACTAGGGTCCCAGAACTGAAAATAGGGAAAACTGAAGGGTTTTCGGACCTCAAAAACAAAGTAATATATTGGTTAGGGAACAACAGACCCTTAACACCCAACATTAATGGGGACATTTCAAACGTGAGAAGGCTTGGTTGGGTAGGACAGAGGCCCAAAGTCACGCAGGGCGATGTGATAATCATCAATTTCAGAGACCACAGGGTCATCTCGTTCCTCAACGACTGGTATCATGAGAGTGGAGGGGAGGGGATCAGGATACATGACCTGAGTTATTTTTATCCTAGGTCACGTCTACCCCAGCAATCAAGGTTAATCAACCCACACCATAGCACCCTGGGAGGCCCAACTTTCAACGTCCAGACCTCAAATAGATTTGCTGCCTTTACCGGTTTGGATGGGGTAAATTGACTCACCAACGTACTGCCCACGGTCCCACGCATATTAAAAACATTGGACTCACTAAACACTTCCAAGGGCCCATTACCAAGTATGCCAAACTCAAGAAGTCCCAGGACAGTTCAAGATAGGGTAGGCCCACTAGGGGAGGGAGAGACTGAACAGATTCATATAATCAGTACACCTAAGGTACTACCTTTTTCAACGAATTCCAAATTATTATCTGAAGTTGATAACAGGAATTCAATACTAGACATCATCTTCTGGAACGTAGCTGGACCTCAGAATAAATTTGCGAATAGCAACTGGAGTACAGAAGCAACATCACATAACATTATTGCTCTACAGGAAACATGGTTATGTACCCCAGTTCATTTGCTGGGTTACAAAACCTATTTTTTAAGAGCCATTCCATCATTATCTGGAAGAGCTAAGGGGGGCTTGATAACGTTTATATCTAATACCCTCCCCGCTGACAAAATCGAAGTTCTAAAGCTAGGTACCAATTACCAGGTTTTAATGAGGGTTCATAAAACTCCCACTATCTCTGTTATCATAAACTTCTACAACAACTTCAACACATCAGAATTAACTGATGTTTTAAATGAGATTTCCCTTTTAATTGAGGACCTACCCCAGAAACATATTAAAAAATCGGTAACATTAATATGGGGCGGTGACTTCAATTTGACCCTGTGCAAAGAAAGTGGGGCCAAAAACTGTGGTATTGAGGATGAGGCTGGGAACAACCCGACACACTTCTCACACACGACTGGCGAAGACCACATGAATGAAATAATGGCAGCAACAAATCTGGGTTTTGCAAACGAAATAGTCAATCCTCCCGTACCTTTTTCCAGAACCTTTAATGGAAGGGGTGCTAATAGTATAATCGACTTTATACTTACGTCAAAAACCATCACACCTAGATCAGGTAAGCTCGAAACAATAATGAACGCAGTTAGCGACCACTTTCCAAATTTGTTCTCAATGAGCAGTTTCTCTGCAATGGCAGAGAAAGCTTATTGGAGTATTTTGGACCAGCAGTCTCTTCACGTAGAAAAACTAAATGGTTTCTCATTGAAATGGGCCAAGATCGACAAAAATGTATTAATGACCAATGTATTAAAGAAAGCTCTCCCCATGGTCCTGTAGTGTAGTTCCTATTATCCCAATAGGCTCTGCGCATTGGAATAATATCTTCAATAGTATAGACCTAGGGCAGAGGTTAACTAGGTCTTCTACCGACGATATTAGACTTAAAGTTTTGTGTTTGCCAGCTAGCTCAGAGTTCACTATAAACTTTCTCGAATAGGCAAGGAGGATTTTAACCTCCCTGGATAGACAAGAAGGGATTTAGTTTCTGACAACCATAGAACATGACAACTTTGCTCTCCCCTAATCAAGAGTGTATCTCTAGAGTCGTGTGAAAACAAAAGACAACTTATTTTACTCAGTCAGTTCAGTGCATTCTTAGTTTCACCAGATTGTAGAGAAAAGGAAGAGACGGGCGTGTTCAATAAAAGACGGTATTTATTGATCAGTCTCTTTTCTCGTACAAGAGAAATGAATCGCTATTATTGCAATACTTGTAGTTAAGTAAAGTGCATACAATAAAGACAGAATTATAAAATAATACTGTAAAAGCATTGATATGGTTTCTGAGCCATATGATACTTTAAAATGGATAAAATAGATACATACATATATACATTTGACTAATCATACTCAACTGGTGCTTCTAGCCACGCCTACCCCAGTGTACCTGACCTAAGCCTAATACGTGGGCGGGAGTAGATAAGTAGCAGTTTAAGTTAAGTTTGTTTTGCCAAGGGACTGACTCAAGAATTCTCTGCAAGGGGTTATTCAGTTCTGTACCTGAGATCTAGAATGATGGAGGGCTGGTATCTCTTATCCCAGGTCTTGATATTCCAGCTGCCTGCGAGGGCTGCTTGGAAGCGCCGGAGCTGGATTTCTCAGCAGGAGAAAGGCAGCGTCTCGTTCTCAGCGCGTCAGGAAGGCGGGGCAGCGCCTGTGGGCTTCGCTCTCTGCTGGGCTCCTCGGCACGTCTCGCTGCTCCAATCTCGTCACCACCGCATGTGTTTGCTTAAGGCAATGTCGGTAATATTTATACCTGAAAGGTGCCGAGATTGACGTAAGGATGGACATATATACGTCAATAAGGATGTCATATGAACGGGCTCGTTCGCACATTCTTTTGCTGAAGTTCTCGGTGAAATCAAAACAATGGCTATGGGAATTTCCCAGGTCGCTGTAGGTTTGATTTGTTTTGAGAACTCCGTATGCCTTATCAGGGGCTGGAGGAATATCGCTTGTCTAATTAGATGGCATGCGTTATGACCTAATCAGATAACGCGCTTCTGTGCCGTGGTGTGGCTTAATCAGATAACGGTTTTTGCACCGTTGGATGGCTGCTAGTTAATTATTAACTAAACCAGGGTCAGGAATAGAGGAATCGATACAGTACCTATAGGAATACATCACACCCACTCCACGTAGACTATGTCCATATTTACAAATCTAGGCATAGTGAAACCAGTAGCGTTTGTGTATACCGTACCACCCCAAAATACATTCATATGTATCCTGTAAAATTGGAACTACGAAATATACTAAACACAATCACATGTACTATCACATGTACTATATGCACAAGCAGTCTAATAATGCTAAACATATAACGCATATTTTAAATTTAGCATGAAAAAATGCGAAAATCACACATGAAATGGCTCTTAATACAGAAAAAAAGTGCGAGACCATTTCATAACAATCATCAAGTATCGTATGTTAGTTCAGAGGATAGCTAATGTCTCGTGACTACCTAAAATAGAAATTCAGTTCTCTAAGAATGGAATTTGGGGAAAAAAGGTTCTTGCAGTCTGGGAAAAAATGATGAAAAAAAAATTTCATATCGCTTTTTTGTTATGTTAAAAAGTTGAAGGCCAAATTCAGGATGTAGGGAACTCCGAGTGCTAGTCTGCTCAAAGTCATTCCTGCTGCTCTGGTGAAAACATCATATCATTTAGACTGTTGAAAAAACTGTCAACAGCTTCTTGCGTAAGTTCCACTAATTTGGAAAAAGTTGTTACCATGCATTCATGAGCCTGAGCATGATTGCCTCCATTGATGTTTTGATCAGCATAGCTGACTGAAGGTCGTACCTGATCGATGCTGCTTTCATCTTGTACTTCACTACCCCTCAATCGTAGTGGTGAAGTCTCCACGAATGCCGTCATCAGGATTGGTAGCCGCTGGGGACAGCACAATGCATGAGCCGTTACCGGACCCAACAAGGTATCTGCGTCCATTGGCACATCCGATTGTAGTGCCAGACAGGTGTCCAACACGCATTCTTCGCCGCATAGCAAGCACCTTAATACAGGCATAACACAACTTTGCCACATTGGTCTAAATGAAAGAAACCAAGTCATGTTCAGGTCTCTAAGCCGGGATAGTCCAAGGATTTTAGTTACCCGGTCCCGGTAGCCAATGGCTAGGATCATTTCTTCCCTTGTCGCAGGTGTTTTGTCTGTGACATGGTTTGCCATAGCGAAATAACAGGATCAAAAATAGGATACCCGCTATTAGTCCCAAAAGTGGAGGAAGTCCGCCAAAAATGGAATGGACAAAGTCTGGAAAAATACCCAGGATGGCTTTGAATGGAGTTAAAGCACCCGAAAACACTGCTTTAAATACACTGGAGACACCAGTGGTATCAGACATATTTAAGATTTCGTTCAGTATCTCTGCGAAATGTATGGGGGAATTAGTTGATAACAATGAATGAATCTCTGCCGTTGTCCTTGCAACTTGGAGATCATACGTTTCTTTTGATGACGTTAGCCTGGTCGGCGTCTGTAGGAGCACAGTCTTCATTCTGCTTAAAGTATCAATTCGAATAGAAGTAATTTTCAAATCGGGCCATAACCTTGCCTCCCTGTCTGGAGAATCGTTGGGGAACAATAGTTGTTCACAGCACATGACCTTCCTAGTCACAGTTATGAGATAAGGTTTTCCGGGCAGCAAACTACAACATCTGCGATCTACTATTAGAATGTAACTCCCGTTCGAGAGTCTCCTAAAGAATGGTTCTATTTGTGTTGCAGGTGTGCCTAGCTGGTAACATGAAAGGTTATTCGAAGTCCCTTCACAGGCTCCATGCAAGCTAATACCCTGACACAGAAGTGTACCGCTTAGTGATCTTGCACAATTATTGCCACTGAGAAACACTTTCTGGCCTTTATTACTGACACATTCGTGTGTATAGGGCAAGTTCCATATTGACTTAATGTACCCTTTACCCAACCTTTCATACTGGCCTGCCTGTATATATTTTTGGCAGAATTGAAACTGGAAAGTAGTTATCGGAATATTTATTATTCCATGTATTATCCATCCAATGACAGGTCGTTCTGACATTGTCAATGGTAATCTCTCAAGTTTTTCAATGCTCAGAATTGTATAGTCAGCACCCTTCTGTGCCAAACTGATTTGTTTATCAGTAAGGTTAAAGATAATAAATAATGACGTTGTGTTGATTAAACGCCAAGGCACATAGCCAGAACGCAGATTTTGTAACGTCCAGCCAAGCTGTACAATAGAACGCAATTGGGACTGACCGTGTTGTAACATCAGTAAGTCTTGCGATATTATATCGATTGCTGAAGACACAATGCTGTCCAGAGAATATATTCTGGAGGACAGAGTCATTAACCCATTGTCCACCACAGAAAGTGATTTTTCCAAATTAATACGGTCAATCTCCCGTATTTTTTCTGCTGTCTCAATTTGAGTTACTTTCCAAACTTCGTTATAAGCTGCATATATAGAGGCCGCTATGAAACGTTTTTGACGCTGTTTGCGTGGTCCCATAATGAAATCACGCAAGTCAGCACCTTCTGTAAGTAAAGTTAGGTGTTGCTTAATTTCAGCCAGCGTGGACGTTTGTAGCCATTGAAGGCAGAGCTTGCCCACGCTGTAGGTGGTTACTATCCCTGGATGTTGTGTTTGGGAATATCTTGGGTCTGGCCTAGTCAATGTGAACCCCTGTATTTTGTTCAGGAATCTGTCTTGACAGTTATTCGTATCTGTGGGCCAGATCAACCATTTTTTCCATTCAGGATGTGTTCTGTTTTGGTTTAATATATGGTTTACGTCTATCTCAACATCTATAGAGCTATTAATGTTCACTGTTGGCTTTGGAATAGACGGTTTGTTCAAATCTTTGATTTTGGCTAAGCCAAGACAGGTAGTTTGTTGAATAGTGTCGTTCAAAAATATAATTTGTTCTGGGATCATGCAGGCTCTAAACAATGATTCTATTCCTTGTACTTGCCAATCTCTTGTACCCCAAACAGTTTTTGCTTCAATATTATTGTTCCAGAAATCAAAAGCAAATGTATTCATTTGCTCAAAAAATGAATCTGAATATATCAATTTTGTGTTTGTAAGCATGGTCTTCATACCTGTCTTATTTGACAATTTAAAATAAAATGTTTCTGCATTACTTGTGTTAAACCCTGAAAAGTATGAATATTTATCATAACATTTTTTCGAGCTATCTTTTGGAGGAGTAGCACAATGTTCCCATTGGTTATAATTTAAAACATTTCTAGGTTGTGCAGATTTATGTAGATAATGGTTACCATAGTGGTTGTAGCAGAACATCTGATCATAATTAGACGAACCCTGCAAATAATCATGTTCTGTAAATTTTGCAGACATCATATCATTAATACTTTCAAAGTCCCAATCATCTGCAAATGTGCTTGGTTTTACAAAGTCACTCAATGAGATCTTGAATTGGTGTGGATACTTCAGGATTTCAACCGGACCATAGATTTCATAATCAGTTTTGTCCCATGCTACACCGCCTGGTATAGGATTGGCTGTGAAGTTCACTGAAGAAAGTTCTCTTTTCTCGATGTGTGAAGATGTGTGTGGCTTAAGGACCAAGTTGATTTTCTGGCTTGCTGTGTCCATTTTAGCATATTTTCCTATATCAAATCTGAAAGAACTTTCATGGCTTAACACCACACCTGTTCTCTGGTCAGATCATTTTCTACAAAGTTTTACTATCTCACTTAAGCCCAAAAAAGGTCCAACTATGACATCCTCAGAATCTTTTAGAAGAAACTGGAAATCCCTTAACTTGGAGGACCTTAACAATGCTTTGAAGGAGGGTCACCCATGTTTAGAGGGAGATATGGATAGCATTGCAGAATCAACACATTTATGGTTAACTGGTGCTGTTGATACTTGCCTGCCTTTAGCCCGTTGCAAAGGGAAAGTACACCGCCCTCCCGCCCCCTGGTTTACAGAAGCCCTGAAGAAAGAAAAATCTACCTGCAAGACTCTAGAGAGGGAGTGGCGGAAAAATTATGACCTCTACCAAAAAGAAGTCTACCGAAAGGCCAGAAACTGTTACCACTCAGCATGCATGAAAGCCAAAGCATGCTATGTTACCAACACTATTAACATGGCCGAAAATAAATCTCAGACTCTCTTTAACATGGTAAAAGAATTAGCTGGGGAAAACTCTAGAGCAGAACCTACCCCCCTTAATACCCAGCAATGCCAGGACCTGGCGTCTTTCTTTACGAACAAGATTGAGAACATTGTCTCTAATATTAAAAATGACAGCAGGACCACAGACAAGGAAGGTAACACTGCCCTAGTCCCTAGAGAAAAATTTCATCTCGAAGTCTGGCCCCCCATTAAATTGGATACACTGAAGGAACTACTTAAATCGATCAAATCGGGTTCCCCGCGTGACCCTATTCCTATCGGTATTATAAAACATTTGGAGGACCCTGCTTTGAGTTCCATAGCAGAGATATTGAATGCCTCCATGGAACAAGCTATAGTTCCTGCTCTATGGAAACATGCTACGGTCAGCCCTCTATTTAAAAAACCAGGCGCAGACCCGATGATAATGGCCAATTATCGGCCAATCTCATTATTGCCTGCTTTTTCAAAAATATTAGAGAGGCATGTACACAAGGCACTTTCAACCTATGTGGAAAACAATGAGCTCCTGCATTTGTCCCAATCCGGGTTCAGGAGTGGCTTTTCTACCGAAACGGCGCTACTCGGGGTCACAGAAAAGATCAGGGAACTTATGGATGACGGCCAAACAGTAGCACTGGTCTTGTTAGATCTTAGTGCGGCTTTCGACACCATTTCTCACTCCATACTGCTTGACAGACTGGGGGAGAGTGGTGTCGAGGGCAAAGCTCTGGAATGGATTAGATCTTACTTATCCCGCCGCACTTTCCAGATCTCCTCTTCGGAGGCATGTTCTGAGGTATTCCACTCTCCTCATGGTGTGCCGCAGGGATCAATCCTGAGCCCTCTGTTTTTTAATTTGTACCTACGACCACTGGCCAATCTTGTAGAAAATTATGGTCTAAGTTTAATGACTTATGCAGATGACTCGCAAGTCCTGTTTTCACTCTCCAAATCCGACTTGTCTGTCCCTTCTGCATTAAAAGTAGGCCTCCAAGAAATATTCAGTTGGATGTCAGCCAACCAACTCAAATTAAATGGAGATAAGACAGAGGTCCTACTGTTAGGGAATAGTAAAGACCTCTGGAACGATTCCCATTGGCCATCGTCATTAGGCAAACTCCCACCTTTAGCCTCTCAGGTTAGAAACCTTGGGGTCATCATAGATGACAGTCTATCTATGACTCAACAAGCAAACAAAGTGGCAGGTATTTGCTTTACCATTCTTAAATGGTTACGCAAAATAGTCTGGATGTTGCCACCCACTACCCAGAAGACCGTGGTCAATGCCTTAGTGACATCTCGGCTTGATTACGGTAACATCTTATACCTGGGTTCAAACAAGGCAGTGATAAAGCGTCTACAATTAGTGCAGAACGCTGCGGCCAGACTGCTCTGCAAAATCCCTAGATCCGCTAGGATCACCAAACATCTTAGGGAACTGCATTGGCTTAAGGTTGAAAATCGTATTCGTTTCAAGGCCTTGAGTTATTTATTTAAAATCAAAGCTGGCACGGCCCCCAAATATCTACAGGCACTTGTTAAACCCTACCTCCCAAATCGTAGTCTTCGTTCAGGCACAGCGGCAAACTTTGTGGTACCAAGGTTTAAACGGGCCAGAATAGGCGGGAGATCTTTTTCCTACTTGGGTCCAACGTTGTGGAACTCACTTCCTATTCATATACGCAAGGAGGAAAGCTACATGAATTTCAGAAAAAGTGTAAAAACATGGTTATTCAATAAATAAATGCTTTGACTGTTCTCTCTCCAGTGATATCGTGTTCATGCTGTTCTGGCGCCGGGAAACCCTTTGTGGGTAGCTGTGCGCCTTACAAGTGCTATAAAATAAATAAATATTCCTTCAATGAAATGTCCCAAGCATAGTACCATGATGAGCCAAAGTATGAGGATAAATGCACCTAGGGCCACCCAAAATTCAATCCATGGAGAAATCAGATAGGTTTCTTTCAGCTGTTGAAAAAGTTCCTTAGCTTTATCTTTAAAAGTTTTTGTTGATGGCTGTTTCTTTGGTTCACTCAGATCTTCAGATGAATCATCGAAGTTGATGAAGTAGCCGGATGCTGTTCTGTCAATTGTTCCAATTGCTTTTGGATTTTGCTTTGTTTCATTAGCAAAGTCTGTAGTTACATCATCATAGGTTGTTGTTTCTTGATGAAAAGCTTTGATTTGGGTTTTAAGAGGTTCAAGTTCCATTGCTTTGTTGCATAGTCCTTGTTGTTTCACTGTAGATTTTCCAAATGTGACCAGTCTTCCAGTTTGAGCCTCTGTATTCGTAGCAAACATTGGTGTTCTGCTACTTCTTGGGAGTCCACTTGGCCTACTGTTTGTTATCGGCCACATGATTGTGGTTTTACCAGGTCGATGGATATGACTCGGTTCTCCTTTTTACCAGCAAGGGGCGGTAGTACTACTGACCTTGTCCCGTTGATAGACAAGACAGGAACTGCTTTCCTGTAAGAAGGCCCAAATTCCTTCTTTACAGCGATCTTCTCTCTGACTAGATCCCCGACTTTTGGAATCCAGACAGGCCTTGCTGGGACAGGTGGTTTCTCTTCAGTGGTTGTTGGCTGTTGTTTCAACTTTATGTTGCTCAGGTCTTTTCTTGTTTCATTTAAGTCCTGCAAAATAGCCAAACGATCTTTGATATCAAAGCTTTTGTCTTTAACCACTGAAGTCTGACTATCAAGTTCTTGGATCATCATTCTAGTCCCGAACAATAGTTCGTACGGACTGAACCCTTTCAGAGAATTTCTTGGCAGGTTATTTAGACTACGTTGGACACTTATTAAATGTTTGACCCACCCAGCACCCAAACCTAATACCTTTTCCATTATAGATAGCTTTATGCCTTGGTTTTTTCTTTACACCATCCCGTATCCCTCAGGAAGGAAGTGAGAAGAGTCCCGCTATGCAATGCTCATTTGGCCATGCTTCCCCATCAGCTCGAGGGCTCAAGGGAAAATATTAGTCAAAACGTAGCATGCTCCTAGCGTATATGCCATTATAGACTCGCAAATCTTTTTATAACAGTCTAGACGTCAGCCGAGCGCTGGGGTCTACATTATAAGTGAAAGTTAGTCTTTTTGTGTTAATCTGACGCTTTTTTTTTGTGTTGGTTTTATTGATTATTGTCTAGCCCTTCTGGAGTGAAACGCCATGGTAATACCCCGTTTCTCTCGCCGCTGCGATCTCTGTTGCAGTTTGGGCAGTTTTTTACAAAAATGTGGTGATGCAGGCTCATGCCTGGCCACCAGTACACTGATTGTAATTCTTCCAGAGAATCTTTAAGCTTGAGGTGAGTAAGACCCTCACCCATGTGTGCGTCCGCTATTAACAAGCTTCTCCTGTCCGTGTTTGGAATTACTCTATCCCCCACTCCAGGGATTCGAGCAAAAGGAACGGAGTTTGCATCGATTATGTATGTATAGTTGAGTGGGTAAATGATCGGTAGCGCTGAGCAGTCGCTTTTTAATGACGTTTTCACCGCCAGCACTGTTTCACCGTCAATGTGTTTTACTGTACGCTTTTTTGTAGCTACGGAAGCCGGTTTAGTTGCTACCGCTGTGGCTGTCTCAGCCAATGAATTCCCTGCAACGTGAACGCCATCACGTTGATGACTCACTGAATGCATCACGTGAGTTTTTGGTAGTTCTTTCTTTAAAAGAACTACTTGTTCCCAAAGCGCTTTCTGCTTTATTGTGGCACCTGTGTCATCTTTGTAACCATTCTGAATCCATTTCTGCAAATCGGTATCGTATGATTTGACGCAGTAATACGAGTCGCACACTATGAGTGTGGGGAATTCTCGATCGGCATTATCTAGCGCCATTTTCAATGCTATTATTTCAGTCTGTTGTTCTGAATTAGTTTCTACTGAGTGTGTTTTTATTAATAGAGGTCTCATTTTCCTCTACGCCATACTTCTTTTGTAATTTCACATGTGGGGTTGTACGCTTGTTCTCCCCACCCAGGTGGTTGAGCATGGCCGTCTGTATAAATTACACAGGCGTACTGTCGTAAGGGCAGAATGTCGATTGGCAGAGGGTATTGTCTTTCATATTCTAGATATTTTAATTCTTTCATTTCCGGGTCAAAATAGTATTTTACTTTGTCCGTAGCAATTGAATTTACCCATTGTATCCATTCTGGATTCAATGCTGTAGTCGGTAAATTACATGGGGTTGTTAATGCCTCAAAGGCTGATTCTGCTGTTCTGACTGTAATATGTCTACCGTCAGCTTGGTCTTTTTCTCTTGCTACAGCCGTTTGAACCGCATGAACAATGTTTTCTTTAATGCTGAACCTTTGTTCAGCTTCTGTGTACAAGTGTGATTTGTATGCGATTGGTACCTTTTCTCCCTCATTAGAGGTCAGGTATGTGAGTCCGCATCTTCCTGGGATGACTCGAATCACAAGGTTGCGTGTGTTATCACGTGTTTGTAATTTTGTTTTAACTAACATGTCTGTTTGTAAAGATCTCAAAAGTTCTGTGTGTTTTTGAGTCCAATTGATTCTTTTAAAATCTGGTTTTATAAGGTCATAGAGAGGTTTAATTCTCTCTGCATAATTTATAATGTAAGTTCTTCCGAAATTTAGGAAGCCTAGAATTGATTGTAAGTTTTTCAGTGTTCTAGGGGCTTGGATTACCGCACATTTCTCTAGGAAATTGTCAGCCAGGCTTTTGCCTTCACTTGATAGTTCATATCCTAAAAACAGGACTGTTAGATGGGCAATTCTTGACTTTTTAAAGTTGAATTTGTAACCCTCTGCTGCGAACCCAAGTATTATGGTGTTCACTCTTTTCAAGTGAGTATCCAAGTCATCATCTGGTAGATAGATGTCGTCGACGTAAGATAATGCCTCGTCATCATATGTTTGTAGTAATTCTGTTACTCTCGCTGAGAATAATCCTGGGCTGTTCTTGAACCCCTGGGGCAAACGACAGAATTTTTTTTGCGTGCCATTTATTGAGAACGCCGTCAAATATCTGCTCTCTGGTGCTATATTTTGACAAAAGAATCCATTAGAGATGTCTAATGTTTTGTATTTTTTGCGCACTATGTTATTCATTAGTGCAGCACTATGCGAATTTTGTACTGCAAATGTTTTGCAACATGAGTTAAGGTGTCTGTAATCCAAAACAAGACGATATGAATTGTCTGGTTTGGAGACAGGAAACAAAGGGTTGTTCATTTGTGAGGTGCAAGTTTCAATCACCCCCTGGTATTCAAGTTGATCTAGGATCTCTTTTACCTGTTTTTTAGCTTCTTGCTTAATCGGGTACTGCCTCTGTGCAGTAGGTTGTGATTTTAACTGGATTTTGTGAGGAGGAGAGTCCTCATCCCATCCCACATGATTTTTATATAAGGCAGGGGCTTGAGCTACTGCCCACTTTCTTGCAAGTGTATATTTTTTATGAATTGGAATATTGTTTGAGAAGGCAGGCATAATTATTTCTTTGCCATGTGGGCACTCCCTGACAAACTCTGGAGGCCAGTCTCGTTCAGCTAGAAGGATGTCATAGCCCTTGGAGAGATTATCCCAAAATAGACCCCTTATTTTTCTAGTCTTATCCCCCTCTATACGCAATGTTATTTCATATATTTTATGAGGTTTGCTAACTCTGGAATCTGCAGTTTCCACCTGAATGTATTCATTCGTGTCCACTGTCTCCAGATGATTCATAAGGACTTTGCGAGCTATGCTCACTTCTGCTGCGCTGTCTAGCATTGTCTGAGCCCATTCTCCGTTTTTCAGCTGTGTCCTCAGTATTCTCGGCATTGTTGATTACTTTAATACCGGCTACCTTCTTTTTTGGAAATTGTAATGTTTTATTCAGATGAGCAGGTTCTTTGTCTTTGGACTTGACGTGCTCTTCCCTGTGTTCTGATCGTCCTCTTCTTTCCGATTTCTGCGAGGAAGTCTGAAAAGATTGAGAGGGACGTGTATCAATATCTTGATATCTATCAGGTTTTTTTATATTATCCCTATTTCTAAGGTTGTATTTTTTCATAGAGGGCTCCCTTTGGGGAGACTTGCGACCTTGGTCAGGAGATCTTTCTCTCCGCCGAGGAGACCTTCCTCTGGACTGGAATCTTTTTTCTTTAGGATTGGATTGTTTATTTCCATCCCAGCTCTTTTTTTTAGTGTTTAAATTATTTTTAATAAATACCTTTTCAGGACTTTCAACTAGTTGGGGTTTCACAGGTATTCCACCCAAACTATCTCTTCCTAGTTCTTCATAGGATTTTTCTATGATTCTGGCAATTTCAGATGGTTGGTCTGCTATATTTGTCTCTTTTAACCTCTGGCGAATCGCCACATTTGCTGCTTCTCCCTTTATGTTGGCTAATAATATTGCAGAGACCTGCTTGAAATCTTTCAGTAATTTCATACCGAGAGTTAAAGCGGGTTCTGGACCGTATTCATCTTGAATCTGTTTTAGCACATCTGGTATTACTGACATGGATGGTACACCATGTGTTTTTGTGTAAATGGAAGCAAAGACTGTTCCCCAAGTGTCACAGTCCTCCACATGTGGTGCGATTCCCATAGGAAGACAGATAGTCAGAATCCTATGTTTCTCAACAGGGGTGGTATCTGGAAACACCGCCTCTATTTGAGTGATTTTTTGTGCTAGCCAGAAAGGAATTTGTTCCTGTTTTGCGGGTACTTTACCTAGACCGGACTGTATGTTCTGAGGTGTAATTTTATTTGTGTTCCCCTGATGACTGGTCAGCTGTGGAATTTTAATTGCTGGTTGAACTGTTGAAGTCCGCATTACATATTGGACTAATTGTCTATGTATTTTTATTAATTGTTTTAGCTGTGCTAAAAGATCTGGTGCAGGCATTTCTTCAATGTCTGGATGTGGTGTGTATCCGGCTAGGACCGGCCACGTTGCTCCTGGTCTACCTAGTGGACCGAGCCTTGTGATGTGATTATTATGTTTTAGGGCGCCATTAAACAAGAGCAGGTGCTCTTGGAATTTGAGTGGTATTTCCACCTCCTCGAAAGGAGTGTACTCATTAGGAGGTTCCTCTATTTTGTAATAGTGGAAGTCCTTTGTTACAGCGTTTGCTGCTGGAAAGTTTATCCATGAATAGAATACCTCTGTCTGCCGATATTCGTGTGCCTCAATTACGAATATGACTGTACCACCTCTTGGTGTCAGTCCATTTTCTATAAGTTTTAAGGTTATAGATTTCCTTATGTTGACCGGGATGAGTATTATATCCGGGTCATTTTGCAGCAGAGTATTGTCTGCTACTAGGAGTTCAGCTGCTATTCTAACTGTCTCCCTTTCTTCTTCACTTTCTGTCATTTTACTGACAGGAAGGTTCTTCTGTTTGTTTGCAGATCAGGTTTCTATGGAAACAAAGATTAGATGCACAATATTTTGGAACAGTGTATCCTTCAACGTTGAATAAACCAGGAACCATACATAGGAGTCTCCTCCTGCGAGGTTTGGCGGATATGACCTTTCACCCACTCCAGACGTCTTTGGAGTATTATGGAAAAAAGGGGTTCTGTGTGAAAAAGCACGACTGAGTTACTCTAATGTCTTGCGTTAGTTTTATCTCCTATCCAAACGTTGGGCGCCATGTAGTGTAGTTCCTATTATCCCAATAGGCTCTGCGCATTGGAATAATATCTTCAATAGTATAGACCTAGGGCAGAGGTTAACTAGGTCTTCTACCGACGATATTAGACTTAAAGTTTTGTGTTTGCCAGCTAGCTCAGAGTTCACTAGAAACTTTCTCGAATAGGCAAGGAGGATTTTAACCTCCCTGGATAGACAAGAAGGGATTTAGTTTCTGACAACCATAGAACATGACAACTTTGCTCTCCCCTAATCAAGAGTGTATCTCTAGAGTCGTGTGAAAACAAAAGACAACTTATTTTACTCAGTCAGTTCAGTGCATTCTTAGTTTCACCAGATTGTAGAGAAAAGGAAGAGACGGGCGTGTTCAATAAAAGACGGTATTTATTGATCAGTCTCTTTTCTCGTACAAGAGAAATGAATCGCTATTATTGCAATACTTATAGTTAAGTAAAGTGCATACAATAAAGACAGAATTATAAAATAATACTGTAAAAGCATTGATATGGTTTCTGAGCCATATGATACTTTAAAATGGATAAAATAGATACATACATATATACATTTGACTAATCATACTCAACTGGTGCTTCTAGCCACGCCTACCCCAGTGTACCTGACCTAAGCCTAATACGTGGGCGGGAGTAGATAAGTAGCAGTTTAAGTTAAGTTTGTTTTGCCAAGGGACTGACTCAAGAATTCTCTGCAAGGGGTTATTCAGTTCTGTACCTGAGATCTAGAATGATGGAGGGCTGGTATCTCTTATCCCAGGTCTTGATATTCCAGCTGCCTGCGAGGGCTGCTTGGAAGCGCCGGAGCTGGATTTCTCAGCAGGAGAAAGGCAGCGTCTCGTTCTCAGCGCGTCAGGAAGGCGGGGCAGCGCCTGTGGGCTTCGCTCTCTGCTGGGCTCCTCGGCACGTCTCGCTGCTCCAATCTCGTCACCACCGCATGTGTTTGCTTAAGGCAATGTCGGTAATATTTATACCTGAAAGGTGCCGAGATTGACGTAAGGATGGACATATATACGTCAATAAGGATGTCATATGAACGGGCTCGTTCGCACATTCTTTTGCTGAAGTTCTCGGTGAAATCAAAACAATGGCTATGGGAATTTCCCAGGTCGCTGTAGGTTTGATTTGTTTTGAGAACTCCGTATGCCTTATCAGGGGCTGGAGGAATATCGCTTGTCTAATTAGATGGCATGCGTTATGACCTAATCAGATAACAGGCTTCTGTGCCGTGGTGTGGCTTAATCAGATAACGGTTTTTGCACCGTTGGATGGCTGCTAGTTAATTATTAACTAAACCAGGGTCAGGAATAGGGGAATCGATACAGTACCTATAGGAATACATCACAGTCCTTGCTTGTTTAGATCCGTTCACTACCCCCGACTTGGTACTGTCCAACTATGAGACCATCACTAAAACCTTAACAGACAAACTCCTACTTAAAAAGAAATTGAATGTGTCCTTAAGGGAGGGTTGGTTTAGCACAGATTGCACAAAAGCCTATACAAAATTAAAGGTAGCTCTAACAAGGGAAATAAGGGATAGAAACGAAATAGTGGAATTAAGGAAAAGCTACAAGCTAGCCCTAAAAAATCGAAAAACTCAGATCAGGGATAACTTATGGAAGCAGCTACATGAGAGTTGCCTTTTGAAAGATAATATCTCCTTTTGGAGGATAGTTAAATCTCCTTTCCTTTGTGATGGAAATGATTCCCCGAAGTTGGAAGTGGCGATAGACGCCGCCGAGTGGGTCAAACACTTTTCAAACATCTTTAGAAAGGATGATGACAGCCCATCAGGCCCAGCAGAGTGCTTGAAGCCAGTCAACTACCCACTACAGTTCAAAATTACACATAAAGAAGTTATCAGTGCCCTTAAAATGTCAAAACCCGGCAAAGCACCAGGCCCGGACGGGGTACCGGCAGACCTTTTTAAATATAACCTAGACCTGTGGTCTCCTATTTTAACAAGGGTTTTGGAGGCAGCAGCAAGCATAGGACTAGTTGAGTCATTGTCCACGTCCATTCTGGTTCCAATTTTTAAAAAGGGCGACCGTCAAAGCCCGGCTTGCTATCGGCCCATATCACTTTTGGATTCCCTCGGTAAAACCGTTGGGCGAATCCTTTTAGACCGTCTTCAGATCTGGGCCTCTAACAATAGGATAGTCTCGGATCTACAATATGGGTTCCAAGAAGGCCTGGGCACGGTCGACCAGGCTTTTAATCTAGCCCTATTAATAGGGAAGTACGTCTCAGCGAAGGGAGGAGCCCTGCACATGGTCTATGTAGACCTAAATGCAGCCTTCGACTGTGTTAGTCATTCAAAGTTGTGGGCGATAATCTTAGACATGGGGGCAGATCCCCAGTTGGTGAATTTCCAAAGATAGCTTTACTCAGACGCATCTGCTAGGGTAAGATATGGGGTTCAGGGAGAGCTGACCAAACCATTTAGCAGTGAGAGGGGGGCCAGACAGGGGTGTGTTCTGGCCCCCTTTTTATTCACACTGTATACTAATGGGTTAGAGTGTGAAATGGTCAAAGAGAGCCAAGACCTACCATCAATACGACGACGTCCAATACCAGCGCTCTTACACGCCGATGACGCCGTTATTCTGGCCAGAACCCCAGTACAGCTACAACGCTTTCTAAACACCTATTGTAAATTTACGCATTCCCTGAATCTTAAAATTAACATAAAAAAGACATTCACAATGCATATTGGTCCAGGAAAAAATAAAACAAAAAGTAAAGCCATATTTGTTAACAACTCTAGCTTAGAGACCACAACTTCTTACCCTTATTTGGGGATCCTTATAGACAATAAGATAAACTGGGTAAAGGCAATTCAAGCTAGGAAGTTATCCTTTTTAAGGACTACAAAAGTGCTGGTGGCTTTTGCTCAAAAGCTAGGCAAGAGATCGCCAGAAGAGATGCTGAGGATATATCAGTCAAAATGCACCAGTGTCGCCAGTTATGGTTCAGGGCTATGGGGCTACTCAAATACTAAAGCATTACAGAAGGTAGAGAACTCTTTTATTAGATACCTTTTGTCAGTTCCCCAAAGCACAACGACATACGGCTGCCACTTAGAACTAGGTCTGGACCATATAGCAGATATTATTAAGATCCAGACCATAATGCTGTGGCGGCGCATCTGGACGACTGAAGAGTGTGAGCTAACCCGTTCCCTCATAGAGGAATGTATGCTACTTGATAACAGTCATAAGATCAGATGGTTAGCTTACGTAAAGTCCTTTGTTAATGACCTAGGCCTGCAGAGTTATTTTATTCACCCGGCCACTATCTCTGAAATATCCAAAAAAGAGAAAAAAAGATCTCTCTCCTTCATCTGGGCGACCTTCGATTGGCTCAAGAAATAGGAAAGTGTTCAGTCCAACATCTGCTGACCATTCAAACCACCTTCTCGATCCAACCATATCTGAAGTACAATTTAACTCAATTTGAGAAATTTTTGCTTACTCGACTCAGATTGACTATATTTCACAGGTTGGTTTCGTTTCCTAAGCAGAACAACTGGTCTAAGAACTTGCCACCATGTCCGTGTGACAACAACTCGCCACAATCTTCAATCCAAGTCTTCCTGTTCTGTAAATTTTACGAGGCTCCACGTAGACGATGGATTCTTCCGTTATTGAGACAATTGGGACTCCGATCTTGTCTACCAGCATTTCTAGCACTCCAGATGCTAGAAAATGAACTATATGCTAAATCCATTGACTGCTTTTTAAAATTCTGTGTAAATCATTGTCCTAATCTTAATTAATCAATGTCTGTCGTATTTTCTAACTACATAATGTATTCTTCCTTTTTAAATGATTTTAACTGTAACCCCGTTAAATTTGTACTTTTATGTTTTTTTTCGAATAATGAAAACCGAATAAAGACTATTGACTGACTGGGTAATAGTCAAAATGAGATGCTATAACCAGATCTATATAGTGGTCAGCTGCTATGAACCAAATTTAGATGATCCCATCCCATTTAGTGATTAACTATTAGAACTCTTAGACTTTCCTGACCCTATCATAATGGCGGGAGATTTCAACGTGGAGCTGGATGATAGGCTAGATCGTTCCACCATAAGTAGAGCTTCAACTCACAATAAAACGGGCTCTCTAATCATAAAAATTTAGGCTAGTGTGATATCTGGCGGGAAAGGAAGGGATCTTTAAAGAGTTTTAGGTTAAACAACAAAAAATATAGGCATCAGTCGAGAATACATTTATTTTCAATCGATCAAGTTATAAAAGGTAAGGGATGTTAGCCATGTAGGATCTCATTTATCGGTTCACTCAGTCATAACCCTACTTTTGGCCCCACTAAATACAGTATGCCAAAAAAGATGGACCATCAACCGTACCATATTGACTGATGAGGAGAGAATGAAAGAACTAGAGATAGAATCTCCGCGTTTTTTTAACAGAACCTAGGTAGGGCCCTAATAGGCATAGTATGGGACGCCTACAAAGCCTTTCTAAGAGGAAGGATAATGTCTATTCAGACCTACAAATATAAACAAAGCAGGGCATAAATAGCTTCCATCGAAGAGAAGATTACAATATTAGAACAAAAAATGCAGACCCAAGAAAGGATAGAGGAAGATGGGGTGGCTGCTATTGAAGCCTTGAAAGTGGAGTTAAGGGTATCCTGGAAAGAAGAGTACAGGAGAGATGGAAAGCAAGTAGACTGGTCCATTTTAATTAAAAAATGACTAAGCAAGGAACTTCATAAAAGAGTTAAAATCGAATGAGCCAGAACCTCTAGTTATATCAAGGGAAGGGATTGAAGAGGCTTTAATTAGTCATTTTGGGCAAGTGTATTCTAAAAACCTAGTTACAAAGGGAGAGAAAGTGAAAGAATTTTTGGGTCGAGGGGTTCCCTATAAGCTCTCTGAGCCCTAAAGGGAAGATTTAAATAGTCCAATTCTAGACTCTGAAATAAGGAATGCTATTAAAGCTGGGAACATGAATAAAGAATGTACTTAGAATTTTAAAGATCTTATTGCTAGATGCCAAATACTTAGTGATGAAAGACACTTTTCTATGATAGTCGCCACTCTCATGCTTTTTTTCTGCTATGTGTACAACTCAGTAATGTTGCATCCTTGTATATTATCCTTACAATGGATCTGTATTGGTTGTACATGAAGCACTTTATAAACTTATAATAGGTTTTAAATAATTATAAACTGAATCATTACTGACCATAGTGATATAGTGTTGAGATGGGGGTGTGGTCTCGCCGAGCAGCAAGATGACCGCTCTGTGAGAGGGCTCTGCCGGCCATCAATTATCATGAGCAAGGCGAGGTAGGAGAACCCCATCAACATCCCAACTCACTATAGGAGAGATCCGGCGCAGGATGGTACCAAACGGATGGTACCAAAATTAACGCTAACAACGGACAGGAAGCTACTGGAGGAGACATCGTAGCGGACCAAGGGCAGGCCTGTTAACTGTGTCCTGGCGGTGTGAGCCTGAAATCGACGACGCTGCAGCCTGGGAGTGGGGTCAGCCCGGTCGAAGCGGGTTAGAGGCTGTCGACGATACAATCCACGGCCTGGACTAGGGCCGGAATCACAGACTCGTTAGTGGAAGCTGGGCTTTGTGCCATTTGGGACCCCAGGTAGCTGTTGGTGGTGGCCAGAGGCAAGCTGACGAGACCTGCAGAGTGGATCTGAGCTGCCCCTCTGTCTTGGAATGGACATCTCGGAGGGCACTCAGAAGTAGCGTGGAAGGCAGATTGAGCCGGTGAGTGCCTCCGGAAGCAGTATATTCAGCTTTGGCAGTTGACAGTTGAGGCCTGGGTGCCTACGGAGTCTTTCTCCAGCACATAAGGTGAGCCACCCGCCTGCTGGGGAATTGCCTACGGGCTTCGCTGCGTGGTCAGGCTATGCGGGGTGTGAATCGGACCTGCTCCCTGGTGCCAATTGAAGATCGGAGTGGCGCTACTTAGTGGAGGCGAGAGGGGGTCCCACTTTGGCAGCAGCGGGGCACAGAACACCGGTTGGTGTCCGGGCGAGTGTAGCAACGCCATCCCAAAATCAACTAGGCTGGGATTAGGAGTCTCAAACAGGAAACGGCCCTTGCAAGGGTACAATACAGGGCTCACAGCGCATCAGAGTCCCACACAGCTGACACAGAATCTAATCGCCCCTTGCGTAAGAGGGATATTGATCTCACAGTGCAAGACTACTACTGCTAGAGACTATTATCAGACAGCAAAATAGCTGGAACCACGTCGGCGGATCCTAAGGGACAATACCACTTGCAAAAACTGTGGATCAAAACAAGCAAGCAAATAAACCTAGCGCCACAGCCATGGGGAAACAAGATTCTAAACAAACTGAGCTTACTTTTGAAAACAAGAGGCTTGCTTGCCGAACTGATAATGACACAGCAACAGACTCTGAGCTGGGTAGCGGTGAAGAACACGAAGGGGCAAATGAGGATCTCACGACACTCCTGCTGGAAGTCAAATCTAGCCTCAGGACAATAGACAGCAAAATCGACATCTTAACAGCTCAAATGGATTAGGTCAAGAAGCAGGTTGACACGCATGAGTTATGCCTTCACCAGCTATAGAATTGAGTTTCTGACACGCATGGCTTCCAGGTAGAATCAAGAGAACAGCTACTCAACATGGAGAAAGTCCTGAATGTGATAAAAGCCAAAAACGAGGACTTGAATCCAGGTCTCGAAGGAATACCCTCAGGATTACGGGTATTCCGGAGACCACAGCCATGGAAAAGATGGAAACATTTGTGGAAGAACTGCTAAAATAAATATTCACGCTGAACTCTCTAAACTGTTCATTGTTGAACGTGCACACCGAAACACTGGGCCCAAAGCCCCCTGTGGGAGCCACACCCCGTCCGATACTGGCAAGGATTCTGAACTATTGCGACGATGTTCCATTTTGCGCAGCACCAGAGAAAGAGGGAACATCCTACATAAGGGAAACCAGGTAGAGTTTTATCCAGATTTCACCCCACATGTACAGGCTGCCAGGCGGGAATTCATCCCAATCAAGCGTATGCTACAGGACGCTTGCGCATTCTATGCCTTGCTTTATCCGCAAAATTGAAAGTGAGACATTAAAATTAAGTTAATTTCTTCACTGATGTCAAGTCCGTACTAAAGTACGCCAAGCACAAAGGACGCAAACGTAAACAGACTAGCCCTGTCAAAGGGTATTGGAGAACGAAGGCCTAAGTGATAATGATGAACTGCTATTAGAATGCTGCATCTGGTACAAATGTTGACTATACACAACCACTCAGTGGCCTCGGCGGAAAGCTGATGATATTGTACCCGGTCCTCACTAATATCTTTCGCCCAACCTTCCTGCCATAGCTCAGCTACCCTGATTTCGGGCTGGGCAGTATGCCTGCGACTCCTTGCCTCCAGGGAAGACTTCCATTTCTGGTTTGCATTTAAATACTGGGGAGTTGTTTGATTAGATGGAGTAGGTTGGTAGCATTGCTCAACCTGATTGGGGGGTTGGAGTGAAGGGGGGCTGGTAATTGGGGGTTTGACATTGTTGTTGTAGGAGACAGGGAATCACAGACAAATGTATGCTTTATGGCTTATGTGTGGTCAATAGTATATCAGTTAAAGCAGGAGTAATACCTGTATGTGGGGAGCACTGTTCCTTATACAAATAAATGCTTTTTAACAATTTACATCAAAAGTAAACACAAGACATCAATTAGTAACTGGTTCATTAATCACAATGAGCAATTATTATGCAACCATTGCATACAAATGTTTTTATATAACACAACATTTTCAAAAACACAGATACATAGTCCTTTATGAGACATATAAGTATCTTCCCATTGATGAAAAAATCTTGTAATTAAGGCCTATGCATTTTGGGACTCTGGGGTCCCTTCCTCAGGGGCATATCTGTGAACAAACAAATACAAGCAATGTGTTTTATTTACATTTGTACATGGAGGAATTTCATTCATCAACAAATAGTTGTGACAAAAGATCTAATCCAGATTGTGTGTCATTGTGTGTACAAAACAGGCTTGGGGTAAAGATTGGTGCACTGAATAATAAGTAAACCCCGGTGGAGTGGAGTGCCTATACATTAATAAAGTTCATGCTTGAGTGGTAATGTTAACAGGTGGGAGAGAGGGAAATGTGGCCATGAACTAGGTGCCTTTTTTAAAAAAAAAGAACATATGCTCACCTCAGACAATAGGAGTAATGTATGAGGCAAAATACATATTGGGCAAGTGCCCATAAAGGTGAGCTAACTATGGAAAAGGGGAAAATGCTGTAAAAATGGAGCTGAGTGATAAAAGGTAAATAGTGACAAATATCCAAGACTCTTCTTACCGAATTGTTCAACCACGGAATATAGGGTAGTGAACACTAATTGTTGTGTTCTGTAATCCTCCTAAAAGCAGTGCGAAAAAATTACTACAAAGCTGAGTAGCAGAAAAAAGTGAACGAGAATGTAAACATGCTGACACTCACCAGATGGTGAAATATCTGCCCGTAACGTGATATGCCAAGTCAACCCGCGAAAAACATCTGTGGGCAAAAAGCATTAAAAAAGGCTTCCATGTAAAAAGGCTATAAGTTATGCAAAGAATGAAACTACTAGAAACAACATGTCTTTTGACTGCATCACAAACATTACAGATAATCGAGCCACAACTTTAGCATATACCAATGAGCAGGCATCAGATTTATAGGCTCTAATACAAGAGGTCACGTTGTCTGACGCTCATGGAGGGTCTATCACTCAACAAATCAAACAACTAGAATATTTGACCCGAAGACAATTAAACCAGAGACTGCATGCATCCACCCTCGTGCAATATCATCGAGCAAAACGCATCCCTAGAGGCCTTCGATTATCCATCAGACCAATTTATTTATTTATTTTAAAGGTTTTATATAGCGCTGGTTAGACCCAGAGGTATCAGAGCACTTTACATGGGCATCAGATCATAGTTACATGTTACATTGTTACAAAGGATACACAGTCATTAGAGCATGGCAACATTGTTACTTGTAAGGTCCAGGTAAGCAATAAGCACAAATACGTAAGGGGAAAAGCAGGCAAGGGGAAGATTCAGAGGAGGAGGGGGTAGGAGCTGGGGAAGTAGACAGGTAATGAAGGCGGGAAAGAGGAGGTGGAGGGTAAAGGACACTGCATGGAAAGAGGAGGGGAAGGGCGATGGGGTCACAAACCGGGAGACGAGTCAAAGCGGCGTCCAAAGTCAAGTAAGCTGTGATCCCAGGGGAAGTGGTATCACTTCCCTATCTCTGTTACAGGAGGCTCCCTTTACGCAGTGGACTCTCTCAGAGGGGGTTCTGAGACTCCAAGGCCTACATACTGGATCCTTTCGCAAAAAGGGGAGAGGGAGTGCTATGGCAACGGGTGCCATACTTCAGCTCTGAGTGGCTCCCTTGGTGCAGTGGACTCTCTCAGCGGGTTTGCAGAGTAAAATATTGGATCTTTCCCCAACAAGGGGAAAAGGAGTGCTTAGTGAAAGGGCACAAAGGACAGGGGGCTAGGCAGACTAGCAGGCAAGGGGCAAGATTCAGGGGAGAGGGGATAGGAGCTAGGGAAGTAGAGAAAGAGAGAAAGAGTACTAAATGGGAACATATTTGATTAATGAGTTATTATATAGCGCTGGCTAGACCCGAAGGAATCAGAGCGCTTTAAATGAGAAACAATAATGTTGCAATTTACATCAGTTAAAAGTTACATAAGTATCAAGAAAAGCATTTAAAGAACATAGGGGACAAGGAGAATGGAGCAAGGAAGGGTAAGTAGGTAGGATAAAGCGGTAGGAGGAAGATAAGACGTAGAGACGAGGGGAAAATCTATTCAAGGTCCGGCTGGGTAGGTGACGGCGGGGGGGGGGGTGAGTCCACAACCAATCTCCTCTTTAGCTATATGTTTGCTCCACCGGTCATCAGCCAAATCGCTTATTCTCCACAGTCTGGGGTAAGTTCCGCAGGTTCCAAGTCCTGATGTGTAAGCAGGTTAGGGGATAGGTTCAAGGTCTGGTCAATGTCCAATTGCTGTCCCAGGGAAGTAAAATAACGTGGAGGGGATCACTATGGAAGTTATCTTGGGGTCAGGCAGGTGACTGTACTGTACAGTGGTACCCTGGTGGCCATCCTAAGGTCAGGCATCTGGCAGTTAGAGTCAATATCCAGGACAGCGGCCGCCAGAGAATAACAAATCCCACGTGCACACACCATCACAAGCACAGACATGCACAAGCACACATAAATGTGAGCACACAATCTCTTATACGCACATTCGCACACACACAAGCACATATACAGAAACATCCAAAAATACAAGCACACATAAAATCCCATGCTCTAGTACAAAAACACCCAAGTACATGCACACGCAAACACCATCACATGCACAGACGCACACATACACAAGCACACATACAGAAACTACCAAAAACACAAGCACACATACAATCACATGCTCCAGAACAAAAAATACCCAAGGACGTACACACAAGTACATGCACACAAGTACATGCACACACACACACACCATCACACGCACAGCCATGCACAAGCACACACAAATGTGTGCGCACACTCTCATACGTGAAGAGAGGGCACACACAAGCACGCATACAGAAACATCCAGATGCACAGACACACATACAATCTCATGCTCTAGTACCAAAACACTCAAGAACATGCACACACCATCACACGCACAGACATAAGCACACATACAGAAACAACTGTGCGCACAAACACACGCACAAATAGAATCACATGCTCTAGTACAAAATCACCCAAGTACATGTCCACATCATCACAGGCACAAACATGGACAGGCACACACAATGCGAACAGTCTTTCATACACGCACAGGCACACACACACATGTGCGTCCGTACATAGCCCCTCATACACGCACAGTCGCCGTGTAGGGTCAGTTCAGGGCAACTAAGCGGGGCAAACAGACTTTGCAAGTAGCGCCTTGCTCTGGATACTTGTGTAACATCTACCTTATCCCATAGCCTCCTCCTTTTATCATCAATATGAGAATTTCTTAGTTGTAAATTCCTCGGACCAAAAGCCACAGAGTTTGGGAGCCAGACCTTGCTACCATCCAATTCACTTGGCAAGAATCACGTAGCCTCCTCTCCAATCGTTTCAGATCAACTTTGGCACATCGATCTTTTTGTAGCAACAACCACCGCCATCACATGGTCAGGCATCAAGCAGGTTTACGCCAACACATGCAGGAAGGAAGCAGCCTCAACGCCCCAGTAGTTGGATAGGAGAGATGCTAGAAGCAGGTAGGAATAAGAATAGCTATGCCATAGCGGGCGTTTAAAAAGCTAAAACGGACCCGATCCGCTATTTTGAGATCATGCAACATTCAGAAATAAAGGCTCCGGTATAGCGGGGGAATCTTTTTCGGGCTGTAAATACCTTGTTGTATGCGGGGAAAAAGATCGAGCATACACATACAAGTGCAATCCAGGATCTTCAGTGCATTTTCAGCGTGCTCGGGGTTCCGCTGTTAAATCGTTCGCTTGTGGTGTGTGGTCCTGCTGCAAGATTGGCACCTCAATACTGCATTTATGGATAAATGGTTTTCGATTTTAAATAAATGCTGGATCTGATTTTATTATTCATTAAACAGCTATCAAAAACAATATGTGAACTAGATGAAGAAATACTCGATCTAAAGAATGAATTGGAAAAGCGTGTGGACAATGAAATTTGGAAGGAAACTTTAGATGACATTAATCAGAAGCTTGATAAATACAATAAGGAATTGCAGGAACGAAAAATGTGTAAATAACGCCGTGACACCATTGACTATAAATTAAATGAGGTGTACATGTGGGCGGACATTTATGCACGGAGACGATTTAACCAACAAAAATCTAACACATCATCTGAAGAAAGCGTGGTCACCGACCAAGATACAGCTACCAATTGACCACCCATTGCCAAAGCCAATCTTCCGACTCCAGGACCAACAATACAATCAGGCGAAACAAGCAACTTGCGAATACCACTGCCATCTACCACGTCTTTTTTGTCACAGGCACCCAGACCTGGGGCATCCGCCATTATTGAGCCAACCAAAAATAATAGAATCCACAACAAAAGCAGGCGAGGAAAAGGGCGGAAAAACTCTATGCAGCAGCAAAACCAAACCCTAATTCTCAATAAATCTCAGTCAATCTTACTACGCATCAATCCAACCTATTAACCAAAGGTATGTCGTTTGTCCCTACCACTAGCACAACCAGATTGGAGACAGAGGTTGATTTCTGTAAATTCATGTACAAGCTACGCCGAAAACATTACTTCACCAATGTAGTTGAAACATCTTTTGATGATAAAGGAGAGGAAATCACAGCATTCAAACCAAAGAGCAATTTTCAAGCGCCATTCTCACACAAAATGCTAGATGCATTTGAGAACTTAGTGAAGAAGGATTTATCCAAACTAAATTACAAGAAAAAGCAATTAAAAAATGTTACTGAACATGACAGAAGACTGATCAGATCGATAGCTAACAATATGTCTCTTACATTTAAACCAGCAGATAAGGGCGGGGCTCTTATCAAGATAGACACTACATACTATAATGATAAGGTGAATAAACATGTTTCTGATAATGCGACCTACATGTTACTTGAAAAGGATCCATCTTCACAACTACAAACTTTTCATCAAAATGTACTGAAGGAAGCTGAGGAGATGGGTATTATTGACACACAATGCAAACTGTTTTTAACAACCAACAATCCGAGAAGACCCAAAATATACATGATACCCAAAATCCACAAGAACCCAGCTGACCCGCCTTTCCGACCAATTGTATCAGGGTGCTGGTCGCTTTTTGAGCCACTGAGAAAGTTTCTGGACTACGACTCGCAGAAGTTTGTCCAAAAATGGTGCACATACACATGAGACACAACCGATTTTTTACAAAAACTACAAACCATTCAACCGTACATTCAGGAACACTGATGCATGTGCACAATAGATGTAACTGCTTTGTATACTTCAATTCCACATGAGGCAGGACTTGAATCTGTGGAGTGGGCCTTACTCAAGATGCAAGACACTGATGCTGATAAAGGTTTTTTGTTAAAACTACTACATTTTTGTCTACATCATAGTTATTTCCGATGGCAATCCAAATTTTTACGCTTAACTGGCAGGCACTTCAATGGGGTTTTCGGGAGCTCCGGCGTATGCCAATATATTTATGGTGAAATTTGAAGATGACTACATTCTGAACAACACAGAATGGACATCTGGCATTGCGCAGCACACAAGATATATTGATGACATATTTCTAATATGGACCAAAACACAAGAACAACTGGAGCATCTAATAAACTAATTGAACAGCAGGAATCCCAGGATTCAATTTACCCAGACAATTAGTCACACACTGATCAATTATCTGGATGTTGTCGTCAAAAAGGAATCAAACAACACAGGTTTTCAAACTGAGGTTTACAGAAAACCCACGAACAGGAACAGTACAATTCACTTCACAAGTTTTCACCCTAGAAGTCTCATTTGCAACCTACCATTCTCACAATTTGCCAGAATTAAAAGAATATGTTCTGATACAAATAATGAAAAAGTGAAAACATTACAGTTCAAACAAAGATTCATAGACTGCATTTACCCTGAAGAAATCCTACAGGCTAGTTTAAGTAGACTGTCAGGAAAGGATCGTATGTCACTGTTCAATAAATCAACGCGGACCAAGTCTAACACACCAACCTACGTGTCAAAATATTCAACGTGTTCTAACCAGATAAAACACATAATCAACAAGAGGTGGGAATTACTTCAAAATGAAGCAGAGTTTAAAGGACTTTTCTATAACAAACCTACCTTTGCGTATACAAGAGGCAATAATTTACAAGAACTTATTTCGACTTCACACAACCAAGACCAAGAATCATATAAAGGCACCTTGCGATGTTTTAATGGCACTCATTGCAATAACATTATAACAGGGAATAATCTTTCACATCCACATTCAGGCAAGAATATAAAACTGAAACATTCTGCTGATTGCAATACAACTAACGTGGTGTATTGCTTAAAATGCCCATGTGGCCAGGCATATGTAGGCAAGACAGAATGGAAACTTAAAGTAACATTAACGGAACACAAAAGTACAATGCGGACACATAGTAAAACATCAACTGTAGCTGTCCACTGGCAAGAGGCAAAGCACACTATTTCACAGTTACTGTGTCAGGTATTTGAGGTAGTCAAATTGTTGGAAGGCATTGATAATCGCAAAAAATTACCACAACAGGAAATCTTTTGGATAGACTTCCTTGAACCCTTATTTCCAAAAGGTTCAAATGACCGGGTGGATTACAGCTGTTTTATATAATGATTGTCTATCATGGTTGTTTAACGCAATGTTGACATTATCATGTTCTGAACTTTCTTGATATGTATGATAAGTTATGCGTGTTACTTAACAAGCCTATACGGAGTCTTTCTTTTTTCCTTTTTGAACCTTACTTTTCAACCTTTCACTCATACTTTAAAGTATGCTAACACATTAGCAATCCCTAACACAGCCTTCACTTGACTTTGGCATGTTCGCGCAGTCGCTTTCTACTGTTATTTGCACCAAGTCCTCTTTTCACTATTTATCTACTTCGCGTCCACCGTTCAGGGCTCACTTCCTGGTTTACACGGAGTATGTGCGGGTCTCACTACCACCGATAAAACTTTTGGGTAAGAGCTATTTCCAATCATGTCCTCACCTTCCGGGGCTTCATTCTTTGCATAACTTATATCCTTTTTTATTTACATGGAAGCCTTTTTTTTTAATGCTTTTTGCCCACAGATGTTTTTTGCGGGTTGACTCGGCTTATCACGTTACGGGCAGCTATTTCACCATCGGGTGAGTGTCAGCATGTTTACATTCTCGTTCAATTTTTTCTGCTACTCTGCTTTCTAGTCGTTTTTTTGCACTGCTTTTAGGAGGTTTGCAGAACACAACATTTTGTGTTCACTACCCTGTATTCTGTGGTTGAACAATTCGGTAAGAAGAGTCTTGGATATTTGTCACGTTTTACCTTTTAGCACTCACCTCCATTTTTAACGCATTTTCCCTTTTTCCATACTTTGCTAATTTTTATGGGCACTTCACCGATATGTATTTTCCCTGAGACATTACTCCTATTGCCTGTGGTGAGCATATGTTCTTTTTTTTAAAAAGGCACTTACTTCATGGCCACTTTCCTCTCGCTCCCACCTGTTACCATCACCACTCGAGCATGAACTTTATTAATTTATAGGCACTACACTCCACCAGGATTTACTTCTCTCTGGGAATTCTTTAACTTATTATCCGGTGCACCAATCTTTACCCCAAGCCTGTTTTGTACACACAACACACGATCCAGATTAGATCTTTTGTCACAACTATTTGTTGACAAGTGAAATTCCTCCATGTACAAATGTAAATAAAACACATTGCTTGTATTTGTTTGTTCACAGATATGTCCCTGAGGAAGGGGCCCCAGAGTCCCGAAATGCATAGGGCTTAATTACAAGATTTTGTCATCAATGGGAAGATATATATATGTCTAATAAAGGACTTGGGGCTAAATGTAGGTAATTCTTTTTTACCACTTCTTAAATACCGAATTTTACCGATTCGGTATTTAAGAAGTGGTAAAATAGAGGGGGGGGGGGGTGTAGGTATTTCAGAATCGGTAAATACCGAATCGTTAAGATTCGGTATTTACCGATTCTGTAAATACCGATTCGGTAATGCCCATTGATTCCTATGGGCATTGAAGCCCATAGGAACCAATGGGCATTACCGAATCGGTATTTACAGATTCGGTAAATAGCGATTCCAGCAAGGGTGCAGGGGGTGTCACTTTGACACCCTCTAGCACCCCAAATACAGGCATGTGTGCCATGTGGCACACAGACATGCCCTAAGGGCATGTCTGTCTGTCACATGGCATAGGTGTGCATGCACATATGTGCATGCATACCTGGATTCGGTATTTTACCACCCAATTGGTTTGGGTGGTAGAATACCGAATCTGAAAGGCCTTTGGGACTCAGAAGAGTCCCACCTACATCTGGAAGTTACCGAATCGGTAAAAATACCAATTCGGTATTTTACCGATTCGGTAAATTTACCGATTCGGTAAATTTACCGAATCGGTAAAAATGGCCCCTACATCCCAAAAACCCATTTACTGGTCGGTAACGGCCGAAATCGGCCGTTACCGGCCGGTAAATGGCCACCTACATCTGGCCCTATGTATCTATGTTTAAAAAATGTTGTGATATATAAGAAATTTTGTATGTTATGGTTGCATAATAATCGCTCATTGTCAAATGGAAAAAGGTTTCATTTATTTGTTAATGTTGCGGAAAAAATATAGACATTAATGAACCAGTTACTAATTGATGTCTTGTGTTTACTTTTGATGTAAATTGTTAAAAAGCATTTATTTGTATAACAAACAGTGCTCCCCACACACAGGTATTACTCCTGCTTTAACTGAGCTTCATTAGCTTGTGGGGTCAACACAGGCAGTGGGGTAGCACCTTTGGTTAAATTTACATAAAGAATTAGACAGGCAGTGCATCTCCTACTTTCTGACTAATACGGTCAATAGTATATGCCAGTATAATGCACAGTTGAACACTATGAGTAGGCATGTATGCACAAGCACAAGATCACACCTTACTCATTGAGCACTGCAGCAAGTACAACACACCTACTGAGCAATTATGACGACATTTAATTTTCTGACATAGAATATTAGAGGCTTAAATGATCATAGAAAAACTAGACTCAGGTTCAGGTTTTAAGTCTTTATTTCGATTTTTAACAAATCATAAAAGACACATTAAAATACAAAAAAAAAAAAAGAAAACTGTTCAGGAATCTAAAAATAAACAACCATCGAAAAGCAAGCACAAAAGGGCATTTAAAACAAATAGATAGGAAAAAAAATTAAATGTCAATTAATGAAGAACCTGAATAATTTTTGAAACAATAAAATATATTAAGAAGAGACCTTACAATTCGTATTCATTATCAATGGGCCCTTTTTTGGCCGAATTACAAGGAATGCAGATGGAAAAGCTAATTATAATCACAGAGCGTTTAACTCATACATATTCAAACAGGTTATGACAGGTTACGAGCCATTTTAATCGGCCTAGGAACGATGGCATGTTTTTTTTTGCCTTAGGAGCCAAGCCCAACCCAAATACTTTGCCAGACTCACGACAAAGAGTTCGGAGGTATTGGTCCTAAGCACCCAAATTGCTTCCATCGATGTTTTGAAAGGTAATTTTTGGAACAGGGGTTTTAACCATTTTTCCCGGGGTGCAGCATATCTAGGGCAAGCAAAAAGAAAATGTCCCACAGATTCAATATGACCTGGACAACATGTACAGTTAGACGATGACCCTGTAGACCATTTGTTTGAGAAAGGGTTCAGAGGCAAAGAACCCACTCTGAACTGATGGTACAGCTTTTTGTCTAGCGATCTAGTTATTATGTCCCAGTAGGGCTCACGCAATAGGTCAAGTTTGAATGTTAGGAACCTGCCTGTGAGGCTATTTTTATTAGAGAGTAAAACTCTTTGTAGGCGAATCGTGGCCCAGTACAGGGATTTGAACTCATCTTTAGAGGGGAAAACGTTGGATTGGGGGGATGACCAAAGGTGTTCTAAGCCCATATCAATAAGAATAGTTTTGACAGCAGAGAGCCATGGGATTTTCCCCGAACCAGTGATAGACCTAACTTCGGCAAGTTCTCTTGCAAATAGAGATAGATCTGGGGACGTCCATATTCATCTCCACAGAGCCACCAGCCTAAATCTAGCCATCTCGTTGATCGGAAGGGAACCAAGATCTAAGCAGAGGGGGATCGAAGGGGTCGACTGTGGGAGGCCTACTAAGTTACGGAGGAATCTACATTGGGTTTTAAACAAGTTAAGTAAGTCCATATGGCCCCAAAGATCCGCGCCATATAAGATGGTGGTAGAGATTTTAACATCATAGATCTTGAGGGCCGGGAGGACCCGCTTTGTAGTTGATTCCTTTTGCTCTTTAATAAGGCAGCCAGTCAGCCTTGCAAGTTTGAGATGTTGAATGTTAATTTGGTCCTTCCATCTCAAACGGCTATCAAGGGTTACCCCTAAGTAGGTCATGGTATCGACCTGCTCAAGGTTTACTCCATTCAACCTCACGGAGCTCCGAACTGGATAATTTTTAGTAAAAACCATGAACTTCGTTTTCCCCACGTTTACCACCAAGTTGTTGATGGCACAGTACTCCTCAAAGCGTTCCAGAGCCCGCTCGAGTCCGCTACGTGTTTTTGAGAGAATTAAAGTGTCATCTGCGAAGATGAGAAGTGGAAATATCATCCCAGCCAGCATTGGGGCATCAGTGGGGGTGTCCATGAAGAATTTGACAACTTGATCAATAAAAAGGAGGAAGAGTGTTGGGGCCAGGACACACCCCTGGCGGACACCTCGAGTTACGGGAAATGTCTCCGTCACTTGTCCCTGGCCACCCCACCTTACCCTAGCGTAGTTGTCCTCATGGAGTCTAACAATGAGGTCTAGCAGTTCTAATGGGCACCCCAAGTTTTTCAGCACACCCCACAGTTTATCCCTTGGCACCAGATCGAAGGCGGACTTCAGATCAATGAAAGCAGCAAAGATGGTACCGCCGCCAAACCACCTTCCAATAGATCAGGCAGAGTCTAAACACCTGATCTATGGTGCTCATTCCTGATCTGAAGCCCGCCTGCATAGGAGAAAGGATGCCCTCTGCTTCAATCCATCCCTGGACCCGTCCCAAGACCATACGTGCTATTATCTTTTGAATCGAATCGATCAAACTGATAGGGCGGTAATTTCCTGGGATGGACTTATCGCCCTTTTTGTATATCGGGACTATTTCAGCTCCCTTCCACGATTTCGGGACTGTGGCTCCATAGGCTAGGGTGTTGGCTATCATAGATATATACGGGAGCCACAAGGTGGGGTTAGATTTAAATAAATCCACCGGGATCAGATCCATGCCAGGAGCTTTCCCTCGGAGAGTCAAGGCCAGGGCCAGCTCGGCCTCAGCAACTGTAAAGGTTAATTTCTCCCCATGGGGGGTCATCGAAAGTGTATTGCCCGAAGGATTCATAGCTTCGGGATCATCGGCTCTGAATTGGGCAGAGTAAAATGATACCCAATCCTCAAGGGGCACATTATTTCCCGGGGTAGAAGAGTCCGAGTTTTTCCCCCATTTAACTAAGTCCCAAAACCTTTTTTGGTCGTTTGAGGAAGATGCCTCCAGGAGATCTGACCAGAACTTATCTTCCCACTCCCGCTTAGCTTCTCTAAGAGTTTTCCTGTAAATGAGCCTTGCAGCCTTCACTGCGACCATGTCCCGTGATTTGATGGCTGAAATGAGAGCTGTATGTGCCTCCCTACATTTCCTATTGTACCATTTCTGGGGCAAGGGATTTGTTTTAGTAGGAGCGTTTCGGCACGGGAGGGAGAGAAGGGATTTTAACTGATCAAAGCATTTAGTATGTAATCCCATCACATTATTAGCCAAACCAGAATCCGCCCCCAACAAGTCAATTTGCGACATTTCATTAAACGCACTTTTTGCCACAGTATTAATATTGTCCCATAGACACTTATCCTCCATGACTCGGGACCATTTCAATCTCCTCCTATCGTTAGTAAGTTGGGCGTCCCCTGTGTAAGTGGCGGTGGACTCCTCCTGTCTCTTTAGACCTGGTATCTTTAATGACAATGACAGCGGGTTGTGGTCACTTTCCGGGCGCTGTAGTACTGCCATGTCGATTAATAACTGCCAATGTTCCGTATTTAACAAGATGTAGTCTATGCGGCTCTGCCTCTGCCCGTTGTCAAAAGTACAATTTGCTTTAATGTCCGAAGTAGAGCGGCCGTTACATGCACGAAAGCCCTTTTGTAGGCAGAATGCCATCCAAGACACTGCCGCCTCTGTTGCTTTTGCCCTCTTTGCCACTTTTAAGTCGGGAATGCCCCAAACGGAGTCCTCAGCCATGCTCCAAGTGTCTTCCATATCAAACAGTGGTTCTATGGTGCAATTTAAGTCACCAGCAAGGATAGTGACATTTCCGCTGTCCATTTCCGAAATTATATGGTCGATAATGTTCAACAAGGGCGGACTTCGACCACCCGGCAGACCTCTAGCATAGATATTAAGAATGTTCACATTATGCTGATTCCCTTTGCTTAGTTTGATTAGGAGGAGATCCGGATGCTCAGCAGGGAGTTCAGTTGGATGAAAACCCAGAGACTGTTTCACCCAGATCGTCAGGCCACCTGAAGCCCGCCCTTTGCCCCCTTTAATTGCAGGTTTAAAAAAGTTAATGTGACCCAACTTGAAGACAGGCTCAGTTGCCCAGGTTTCCTGCAGCAGAATGATGTCATAGTTGTCCACAAAGTTCGACCAATCAATAGAGGCAAGGGGGGCCTTGATACCCGCTATGTTCCAGGACAAGATTTTCAAATTGTCATTCAAGTGGACCATGGAGGGAGGTTGCAAGAGTAAGGGCTGTGTAACTCCCTGTGGACGCCCTTTATCATCTTTAACCTCTAAGTGCCTAACATGGTCTATTGGAACTATGGAGTTATCCTTAATGGGGATCTCTTGAACAACTATATTAGGTGGTGGATTAAGTAGCAAAGAAACTGGACCCCCACCCTCATCTACTAAATTACAGAGTTGGTATGGACTCACCATGCTGTGCTCAATAGGCTCTAGGGCTGCTACTTTAACATGGAAAGGCTCACTAGGTGGATCATTGAGTCAATCAATAGCCTCAAGGCCAGAGAGGGGACCAAAGTGATTAAAGAGAAAGGGACGCTGACAGTCGAGTGGGGTTAATGCCAGAGGGTGTCTTACGGCTGGGGCCTGGCGAAATAAGGGGTAGGGTTGGGGTGGTATTTGCCTACGTGGGTAAAAATACGATAAGAATAAGGTTTGTACATCCCCCTGTCTTGCAAACCTCGGTTCTCGTCGGATGGCATCTACCACCCACATATCTTTGAACGAGATTAAAATACAATCTCCCTCCAAGTCTTTGGTCCCATGTCCCACCCAATCTACTCTCCTCACGAATAATATCTCCGTAGGAGAGGAGGGAGGTAACGGGCGGTTTTATTTAGCCAGAAAATGACTTTGTTACGAAGGTCCCCATAAGACTACCTGGTACCTGGTTTTAGCGGTACTACACCTGTCAGGACAATCGTGTGTTGAGCAGCTTCAGGTGGTAAATCAACACAAGGAGTAGTTGGTCTTTTGCGTCCCCCCTCCCTGTAGTTGGTGAGGGCAGTGCGTTGGTCTCTTTGCGTGCTAGGGGGGGCAGAGTTTGAGGTAGGTTGTGGGAGAGGTCCCATAGTTTGACACCCACCAGTATTTTGTTTATCCACTATTTTTGAATGTGGCTTTGGTACCTGGACATGGGTGCTAGTGCCTGGTTTAGAAGGTGTAGTGTTAGATTTTTCACCCCCTTTAAACGAGGTAGTATTCAGCCCTGAGGTTTTATTAGGAAGTGGTTTACCACTTACCATATTGTTGATGATACCAGGGGCCTTAGTAGCTGTTAGTGTTTTGCTGGCACCCGTGTGATTTGTGCCAATTAATGTTTGTAGCATCGCATGGTTTGAATTAATCAAAGCCTCCATACTATCAATTTTTGAGGTCATGAGCCTTGTCCGCTCCAGGACAGGTAGAAGTAAAGTTTTAAACATGGCCTCCATTTTTGCTAACAAGACTTCGTCACTATTAAGGCACATGGGGCAGGTACTTGAGGAGCCCAAGGCCGAGAGGGAAGGGCATAGCATATTGGTAAATAGAGAGGGGATTAGAGGGTCTGGAGGAAGCTCAGACCCCTGTCTCTTATCGTCTTGGGCTTCATTTACTTTAGGAATTTTTAAATCTCTCTCCCCCGACAATCTAGAGTCCAACTTTCTCTTTTTAATGTTGGGACCAGGGTTTGGTACAGGGTGGTTGGAGGTTTCAGCAGGATTAGAGTTATTAGAATGGTTAAGGGGGAGGTATCCAGAAAGCTGACTAGGATCAGGCCCCCCACTAATCAATGAGTCATTATCATCATCCCCCTGGCTGCATTGGGAAGCTTCTATACTGTGCCTTTTTTCCTTCAGAATATCAGCTGATGGGCTCGCCCTTATGCTTTCTAGGTGGACGATTACGTCCGTAGAGGTAGTGTGGACGCAGTTAAAGGCAGCATGTGGGGCAGAGGGCACAGGAGAGATGGAATTAGCTAAGGTCCCCAATGACGATCGCTTGCCACTGATGAGATCTATTGAGAGTCTTTTCTCTACCATGGCGATTTCCTTCTCCAGGATTCCAGTAGCCCGTGATATAAAAGCATCAATGGGGCCGGATACGACTCCCTTGGTAGTGTGGATTTGCACAGATCGTTCTTTGCCTGACCGTAGCGGCATTGCAGTAGATACAGATGGCAGAGTTTTACAATAATGTCAGGCTGTATTAGCAACACCAAGGAACAGAAGATTTTAGTGCGGAATCCGCCGCCTACCTTATGGCCTTCCGATCGACCAGGGGGGGTGGGCCTAGGCCGGACTCTGCCGTACTCGAACGGCCTCAAGCGGCCCGCTCTTTGCCCGGTCTTCGCCCCGGTCGCTCCCGCGCGCTCCCGCGCAGCGGCGGCCCCGCCCAGTTATGTAAGATGTTGACAGGGCAGGGGGCGTGTCCGGCAGGGAGAGCGGCCACAGGTGATCCGCGCAGGGACTCCTGGTCAACGGAGTCCCTGCTAGGCTGCTCGCAGCCCTGCCGGTGCGGGAGGGGTCAATTGGTCTTCTCCTCTACTCCCTCGGGTGCTCCTGGCGCAGCGGGACCCGCGGAGCGGGTCCGGCAAGTTACAGCGTCTTTCCCCTCAACTCGGGAACAGGCGGTGAGTTGGCTCCTCGGACAGCACACAAACAACAAGGTTTCCCGCAGACTTGGAGCACAGAACAGCTTTTAAGCTGTCAGGGGCGTGTCCGGCAGGGAGAGCGGCCACAGGTGATCCGCGCAGGGACTCCTGGTCAACGGAGTCCCTGCTAGGCTGCTCGCAGCCCTGCCGGTGCGGGAGGAGTCAATTGGTCTTCTCCTCTACTCCCTCGGGTGCTCCTGGCGCAGCGGGACCCGCGGAGCGGGTCCGGCAAGTTACAGCGTCTTTCCCCTCAACTCGGGAACAGGCGGCGAGTTGGCTCCTCGGACAGCACACAAACAACAAACTAGACTCACTCATTCCAAGCTGTCATGACATAAAATAGATATTTGTTTCCTTCAAGAGACACATTTGCAAGACACTACCAGTACAAAACTACAGCATAGACATTGGGGAAACATATATATTGCAGCTTACTCTAACTGTGCGAGAGGAGTTGCGGATTTGGTTAGGCGAGGAATAGCATGGCGAATGGCACGCACACTGACAGACCCAGATGGACGATTTGTTATTGTAGATTGGCAGTTGGGCCACACTAGAGTAGTCCTCGTGGTGCTAAACTAGAGGTGCATATCCGAGATACTGAACTGAAGTACTACTCCACGAACGACCCAACACATTTAGCACACATTAGGGAGAAACTCACGGAATTCGAGGGAGAGGGGCAGAGAGAGGTTACATTTCGAGGAAAGTACACACAAGCTAGATGCTACAGTGAGGGTGACAGACCTCGTAAAACTCTTGCATCCCTACTTCGGAAACCTACTAGCTCAACTTACATCACTGAATTGACTGATGAGAACACAGAGCCTACTCTGGGGCCACGGGAGATCTTAGTGAATGTTAAAAACTACTACACCTCATTATACACGTCTAAAATTCCAGATATGCCGGAGGAAATAAAAGCATATTTGGACTCCCTAGAACTGCTCTGGCGGAATAGAGTGCATAGGGCATATCTAAATGAGCCCTTCACCACAGAAGACATAATCCAGACCATAAATAACCTCCCTAATGATAAGGCACTCGGTCTGGATGGCCTAACCACCGCATTTTATAAATGTTATGCGTCGCCGCTAGTCCCGAAATTGCTGAGGGTATATCAAGACGCACTTAAAAGCGGTAGGCTGCCACCCACAATGCGCAAAGTTGTCATCTTGACACTGTTGAAGCCGGGGAAGGATCCTGGACAAAAAATACTCATACCGCCCCCTATCCTTAATAAATATTGATAACAAGATACATGCTAAGCTTCTGGCATGTAAATTGCAAACACTGTTGCCCCTTATTGCCAGGCCTGATCAATCTGGGTTTATAGTGAAAACATCTACAGCCCACAACCTATGCACTTTATTTGCAGTCCTCCTTCATCTTCGCTCAGATACGCCTGCATTGGCTGCCCTATTAGATGCAACTAATGCTTTTGATAACCTGGAGTAACCTTACCTATTTGCAGTTCTAACACGTTTGGTATGAAGCCCATTATTCATTCAGCAAATTAGATTATTATATTCGGAGCCTATGGCTCGACTGCTGGTGAATGCCTGATTTCTGAGGCATTTCATATTACCTGTGGGACCAGGCAGGTATGCCCCTTATCCCAGCTCCTCTTTGCTGTGGTGATGGAGCCATTTGCAGCACGACTAGCAATTCGCAGCACGACTAAAGCAGCAGCATGCGGCTAGAGGCCTAGGGTTCACGTCTCAGGGGCTAGTTGTTTCTCTTTACGCTGATGATATAACATTATATATTAATGACCCCGCAGTAAACCTACCACCTGTTCTCCATGAGATCACTAAATTTGGCAGCCTTTCTGGCATCCAGATCAATTGGTATGAATCTACGCTCTTCCCTCTCACCACTGCCACCGAACCATTTGCGCTAGTTTACCCCTTGCATGGGCGGAGGGCGCTGTAAATAATGTAGGGATTTGGTTAAGCAGCGATGTGCAAAAACTGTGAAATATGAACTATAGACAAACTATCTCCTGGCTGGCGTTCAACATAGTGACATGGTCTAAGTTACTGCTGTCCCTCGTGGGAAGAATAGCGATCGCTTAAATGATAGTTCTCTCCAAATTCTTATACATCTTTGTCAATTTACCTCTACCACTTACCCAAACTTTCTTTCAAAAACTTGTCGCTGATGATATCCCTAGTTTGGGCAGGCTCGGATCTCATGGGAAGTATTAACACTCCCTTTAAATCAGGGTGGCATGGGGGCCCCAGATATTTCTTTATATGCTTAATGTGCACAAGCTCTATTCCTACATTACAGGTTCCACCCTACGCCATTTCAGCCTCAGACGGTGATCGAGGTAGACATAGATGCCTCCATCTCTCACATGGTAGCTTTCTATCAACCATATCACTGGCCTAAGAAAGATATTGACACCACTGAAGCGCTGAGATGGGCATGGCCTTCTGATCAGGTCTAAGGCAGAGGTACAATATGCTCCCTCCATTCCTCTGGCTGACAACCCACAAATGCCACCGTTCATAGACAGGAGCAATGCGATTAGGGTTAAAAGAATGGGAGTGACAACATGGCCTACAGTATACCTAGGAGACATCTTTCTAGACCCCCCCTCATTAGCTGGTGAACAACTGGGGAGATTATTGGACCTATTACTTTATTATCGCATCAGGGCCACTTGCCGTGAGATTCATAAAACATCCCCGGAACCTCTGGCCAAATTATTAGCTCTAGAGCACATGCTCACTACTCCCTCACCCCGCAAATTAATTAAGCGCCTCTACTCCCTTATGCAGTGTAATTAACCAATAATCGAAACCAGAGCACAGATGGGCTGAAACTCAGAGCTACAGACACCACTCACGAATGTACAATGGTGATTCTGCTGTGAAAAATTAGAGCTACTGTCCCCCAATTATAAACTCCGATTAATACATTTTAAATTCCTGAACCGTTACTATTGCACCCCCACTCAATTACATCGCACGGGCATTCGAACAGACACAAACTGTTGGAAATGTGGAGCAGAGAACGCCTCTTTCCTGCACCTAGCTTGGAATTGCCCTCCCATCGCTGATTTTTGGTTACATATATTTGGCAAACTCCGGGAGTTCCTGGAGCTGCAGCTAGCTCTGACACCTCTGATGGGATTGCTGAGCTATGTTAAGGAGACTCCGGTGGGTTCTCGTAGGTTGTTGGCTATGATGCTGTTGTTGACGAAGAGGAGAGTGACATTATGCTAGGGCACACTGGTAGACCCTCTATAAAGGCTTGGGTATTGGATATATCCTATTGCCAGGAGCAGCTGATAATTTGTTGGGAAATGATGCTGGTTGCCTCCAGACCCAAGGATATATGGGCTCCCTTTGTTACCTGGGTACGGGCCTACAATTCAAATAACCAAAGCAGTGCCGCTAATACACTAAGATCATAGGAATGTTAAATTTATCCCTGTATATCAAACAAAGCTCCATAAATTGGAGCAGCGTCTTTTTACTTCTTAATAGTTGCCCAACATACTTTATCTGTGCAACAAATATTGCTTTGTGATTGCGAGTTATCTGTAATTTATGTGAAGGTGTGAAAGAAAAGGGTATGAAATTGCTCGCATAGAACAAGGAGAGAACAGAGGCGGCTGACCAAATGATTCTTCAGAGTCGCTGGAGCTGAGGGAGGAAAGCATTTCCTCCTGTACAAACTAGGGTCCTTACACACCCAGCCAGCTAGGTGTCATGCTTCATCATATGGACCTGCTCCTCGTTGGGTCGGCTCTGCAATACCCGACGGGCACCCATAAAGGGGCTCTTTACCTGAGATATTTTATTCCTTGCTGTTTGGTGCAGTGGGTGTGAGGGGCCTAGGTGGTGTAGATGTAATAGAAATGATGATTAAAACAGGTTGGATAGTCCAAAAATTACTTTATTCAAGATGATTATAAACAAAATAAGAGTGGCAGCTTTCTGACTTTAACCCCTTCGGTGCTCATGTCGAGCTCAGGTCGTCATGGCATATACCTCTCAGGTGCTCATGACGAGCTGAGCTCGTCATGACCACACCCGTTTTTATTACGGCCCAGCACTGCAGGGGAATCGCTCCAGCAGCCATGAGGTTAAGAATCAGTCTAGCTATGCTCAACTCCGAAGGTCAACATGTTTCATGCCTTGTGGTCATAGCGATCCGTGGCAATTCTTCAGGACCTGGTGCATAAACTATCTACACAATGTGGTGGGTGCATGTACTACCTACCACGTCTTAGTACTGTGGAAAACAATCTCACCAGTATCGTTGGGCGACCTGAGAGAAATACAGAATGTAATCACGACTGTATTAGTGGCATGTAGGTAGAACAATCTTCAGCACACGCTTTCAACTCCATACACAAAGTGATGGTGGTGTATAAGGAGGTGTAAATGATGGCCTCCAATTAGGACACGTGACTTATCATGGTGTGATGTTAAAACAGGTTTTTAAAAGTGTTAAAAACAGAGAATGTAAGACCAATGCCTCATGCACGTAAGGGTGTATGCAAACGGAGTGGATCTACAAGTCATTCCACTCACCTATCTTAGTAAATAGTTACGCTCCAATCCATGTCCAATGCGGATCCGGGACACCTAGAGTCTGGTGTCCTGTAAGTGAAGGATTGTGTGGAAGGTAGTGTCAGCCACAGTTGTAGCTATGGGATGCATGGTTATTGATGACTCATGCATCGCTATGCCCCGTATGTATGGCTATTCGGCAAGAAGGGAACCATCTCTTATCTATTACCCCAAGCGGAGGCCATCTCGCACTCGCACCCAGGTGAGGTCGATGGTGGTGTGTCAAAAGGAAACACAAGTCCGCGCATGGAGGGCTCTAACCTCCAGAACTGAGGGAGTCCCTCCATGAGCGATGTGTCACTCAAAAACACCCATCTAGGTGCTCACTGGAAGATACAGTCGTAGGGTGGCCGAGGTGGTAGCACTTAAGGTTTTTAGCCAGCAACCCCACACCAACATGATGTCAAGGCACAGCAAGACAGGGTAAAACATGCAGACCATGTACTCACGTTTCTGTATGCCGGAGTGGGACGGATTACCCTCCCATCGCCGCCTGGACCGGGAAGACCATCGCTGTCAGGAACTGGCGCTGAAGTACTTTCTGGCACTGCTGGTGGGGCGGGGCAGGTTCCCCGAATGTGTTCACAGGGACACCTGACGAGTGTAAAGCAAACTGCTCTGTGCGGAGTACGCTGAGTGAAAGGTAGCGGCCATCTTGTAGTGTAATATACTGTATGCGGGTCCATAGATAATGAGAGTTCTGGGATCCAGTGAGACCCACGGGGACCTGAACAAATACTATGTTGCGCGTGCATAAATAAATCTTTGTAAGCCCAGAGCAGGATATCCCTGATAAAAATTGTCATGTAAGTATGGAATGATAACCCGACTGGGCAAGTGACCTGGGGTCCTAGCACTCATGTAAGCATACCAGGTGGCATGAACTCAGATAGTAACCATCTAGTGCACCCCGGGGTTCGCTGATACTAAGTGCAATCGACATGGTGTAAGTTTGCGTCAGTAGCGTTGCCATCATCACCTATGTCAATAATGTCATTCAGCGGCGGTAACCCCATCATAGGCCTGCCTGAAAACATGGTGCAGGAGCATGGTATAGGGAAGACAGAACATGCTGTTATGTTGTCACTGGTAAAATGATTGGACCATGTGGTTCATATGGAGGTAGTGAACCTCATCTGACAGTTAAGGATACCCAGGGAATATCATACCCACGTATCTCATGTTGCAACAGAGATTCTTTATTCCAAATTCATGCACAATAAATGAAAAACAAGCCAATGCATTTCGTTCCCAAGATGCACTCATGGAACTTCGTCAGGGCTCTATATTAGAGTAGGCACTTTTCTCTGACCAGATCCCTGACTTTTGGGATCCAGGCAGGTCTTGCCGTGACTGATTTGACTTCTGCAGTAGCAGTGCGTTTTACTTGCATGTTGCTTTGTAGTGCCCGGAATTCATTGAGATTCTGTAAAACAGCCAAACGTTTATTGATGTTAAATGGTTTTTCACCCACCACTGTGTTTTCATAATTGAGATCAGGTACCTGCATTCTCGTTCCAAATAGGACTTTGTAAGGAGTGACCCCTCCTAGGGAACTTCTGAGCATATTGTTGAGTGCCCTCCGGACCCCATATCACTGATTGACCCAATTACCACCCGAACCTAATACCTTCCCAGTTGTAAATTGCTTTAAGTCCTGGTTTTTCCTCTCCACGACTGAATTTCCCTTGGGATGGTATGGAGAGGAGTACCGCACTACAAAACCCAAACTTTCCATGGATTCCTTGTAAGCCCTAGAGCTAAATGCAGACAGCGGTCAGAATGTAATGTGCCAACTGTGTATGTCCCTATAAAGACTCACAAATCTTTTAGAACAGTTTGAGCATCAGCCGAGCGCTGAGGCCAAACCCACAGGAATCTAGAGCATGAATCCACTGCCACCAATATATACTTGTAAGCCCATCTGATTGCAGGGGGCCACAGTGGTCCAAATAGACACAAGTGAGTGGTCTGTCTGATATCAATAATGGTGTCTGCACTGGAAGTGCTATGGTGGAACCATTCATTTGCTGACAGATGTCGCACTTTAAGACAAAATTCTTTGTCTGTTTAGTTAATCCTGCCAACCAATAGCGTTGTTTCAGTAAAGAAACCATCGCGGTTACTCCTGCATGTGCAGAACCCAGACCCTCATGTGCAGCTAAAATTAAACCTAATCTGTGATCCATGTTTGATATTACCCTATCCCCCCACTCCTGGAATTTGAGCATATAAAATGTTATTTGCATCTAACTTATAGGAGTACTTGAGTAAAAATGTTTTTGGTACAGCTGAGCTGTTTTTGCGTGAAGCAATTACAGCTACCATTATGTCTCCGTCTATTCTCGTTCTAGAACAAGTGATTGCAGCTTACTGCCGCTTATGTGGTTTCATCAGCCAATTAATTCCTTTCAACGTGAAGGTCATCACGTTGGTGACTCAGAGTGTCTATCACGGGAGTTTTTGGTAGTTCGTATTTCAACTCAGCTACCTGTTCCCAAAGTAATTTATGCTTAATTGTGTAACCTTTCGAGTCTTTAAACCCATTCTGACCCCAGTAGTGAAGATATTCATTGTATGACTGGACCCATTAAAATGAATCGCACACAATCAATGTGGGGAAATCTCGATCCATATTTATTAGTGCCAGTAACAGGGCTTTTAACTCTGCGAGCTGTGCCGTGCAGCCTCCGAGAGACTGTGTCTTCGTACTGCTAGGATGGAGCTTGCCTTCCTGCATACAACCCTTCACAATCGCACATGCGGCGTAGTATTGTTGCTTCCTACATATGGCCGGCTGAGCCGATCTGTCAGTGCAAATAATATATTCATACTGATCTAGAGGCATTTTTTCATTCAGGAGAGGATGTTCTTCTTCATATTGCAGGAATGCTTGCGTTTTAAGTGTAGAGTCAAATTTGTAATCTATATCTGTTGCAGTGAGAGAATTAGCCCATTGTATCCATCTTGGATGTAAAGCTTTAGCATTTGGAACGCTTGCCTTTGTGACAGCCTCTAAGGCTGGTACTGGAGTTACAACAATTATTCGTTTCCACTGAGCCAGTGCTCTTTCTCTCACTACAGCAGTCTGTACTGCTGTCAAAATGTTTTCTGTGGAAGCAAAAGACATTTCCACGTTTGTGTACAAGTGTGATTTATATGCAAAAGGAACTGTTTTACCTTCATTGAAAGTTAGGTAAGTGTACCCTGATTGACCCGCTATAACACGGATCACCACATTTGTGGTGTTTCACGTGTGTGTATGTGTTTGGAAGCTATCATGTTAGCTTGTAAGGAGCGAAGGATATCTGTGTGTTCCTGTGCCCAATGCCTAACTGAAAAATCAGGTCTTATGAGGTCGTAGAAAGGTTTCACTTTTTATGCATAATTAAAAATATACGTTCCTCCAAAATGTAAGAATCCCAATATGGATTGTAAGTTTTTCAACAATTTAGGAGGTTGGAGCAGCGCACACTTTTATAAAAAGTTACCTGCCAGGCTTTTCCCTTTACTTGAAAGCTGATGTCCCAAAAATAGGACAGTGAGGTGAGCTATTTAAAAAATGATTTAATTGAATTTGTAGTCTTCAGAGGAGAACCCTAAAACAATGTTGTTCACCCTGGTCAAATGATCCATTAAATCATCATCTGTCAGATAAATGTCATCAATATAGGACAACGTCTCTTCATCCAAATTCTGAAGTGACTCCGTTACACTAGCTGAGAACAACCCAGGGTTATTTTATACCCTTGGGGGGAGTCGACAGAATTGACCCTGAGAACCGAGCGCTGAGAATGCTGTCAAATATCTGCTTTCAGGTGCTACATTTTGGCAGAAAAATCCATTTGAGATACCTAACGTTTCTTATTTTTTCCGCACAATGTTACTTATTAATGCAGCACTGTGCTCATCTGTACTGCAAATGCCTTTGTGCATATGTTCAGATGTCTGTACTCTAAAACTAGACGGTATTTCATTAAAGGAAACAAACAATTATTCATTGAAGAGGTGCAAGTTTTAATTAAATCCTGTTATTCAAGATGATCTAAGATCTCCCTGACCTGTTTTTTGCTCCTTGTTTTATTGGGTACTGTCTCTGTGGAGTTGGAGTAGTTTTTATTAGGATTTCATGGTGAGGTAACTCAGCATCCCACCCAACAATGTTGCGATATAATGCTGGAGTTAGTGCTACAGACCACCCCTGCGTGACTGAGTTTTTTAAGTATACTGGTCGGAAAAAGCCAGTAAAATTACTGTTTCTCCCTTTGAGCACTCCATAACAATTTCAGGCGGCCAATCTTTTTCAACCAAAAGGTTGACATATCTATAAGTCAGGTTCTCCCATAAGAGACCTTTAATTTTTCTGGGCTTGTCCCCCTCCATTTGTAGTGTTATTTTATGTAACCTATGTGGGACACTTACATTCGTATCAGGTGTCTCCACCATGATATGTTCATTCAACTCCGCTGTCACCAGAAATTCCAAGAGGTTCTGACGAGCTATTGTTACTTTTGGTGAACTGTCTAGCATCGTCAGAGCCCATTCCCCATTCAGAAGTTTAGTCTTCAGAATTTTGGGCATGTCTAACTTTAAGACCTGCTACCTTCTTCTTTTTAAATTGAGGTTTTGATTTTACTATCTCTCCTTTTTTGGAAGTATAGTCTGAAGCACGTTGCATGTCTCTTGACTTTGTATGCTCTTCTTGTCTGTGTTCTGACCGTCATTCCCTTTCTGAGTTTTTTATGAACCCTGAAAGGAACAAGAGTAACATGTATTAGTATCCTGATATCTGTCAGATTTTTTATGTTATCTCTATTCTTAAGGTTGTACCTCGTTTTGGAGGGCTCCTGTCTAGGAGACATACCCCGGAATTGAGACCTATTTTCTCTATTCTTTTGATTTTATTATTCTTATCCTATTTCTTTTTAGAAGAATCAGGTGCTTGTGTGGTGTTATCTTTATCAGGACCACCCATGAGTTGAGGTTTTCTTGCTCTAGCTCCCAAACTATCTCCACCTAATAGGGCATAGGTGTCTTCGGTAATTTTAGGTAATTCACGCTCCTGTTGTAAAGGAGTGAAATCCCTCAGTCTTTGGCCTATTGGCACTGCTGCTGCTTCCCTGAACTCAAGGGATTCCATGAGTTCTGGTATATATGGCAGAGAAAACTGTACCCCAAGAGGTATAATCCTCTATCTGGGGAGCTATCCCCATTGGCAAGCAGATTGTTAGCATTCTGTGTTTTTCTTGAGGGCTGGTGTGTGGAAACACTGCTTCTAACTGTGTTATTTTATGGGCTATCCAGAACGGCATTTGCTGAAGTGTAGTGGGTATTTTACCTATAACTTCTTCTAGAGTTTGTGGAGTTATTTTAGTTGTAGATCCCTGAATTTGTCCTGTATGTGTGGCCCTTGCTGGCTAAAGTGTGGGTGTTCTTATCACAAACTGTGTCAGGTTTCTGTAAAGTGTTATTATTTCTTTATGAAGTGGGCGTAAGTCTGCTACTGGCATTGTGTCAATGTCTGGATGGGGTGTGTAAGCCGCTAGGACTGGCCAAGTTGCTCCATCTCTTCCGTGCGGACTGAGTCTCTCTTGTTCTGTTGTATGTGGGAGTGCACCTTTAAACCAGTTTATATGCTCCTGGTAGATGGGCGGAATTTCAATGTCCTCATATGGACAGTATTCATCTGGTCTTTCATCTTCGGTGTAAGAATGAAATGTATTTGTGCATGCATCTGGTGGTGGGAATTTAACCCATGAATAGAAAACCTCTGTTCTGTATGATTTGTGTGCCTCAATCACGACAGTTACTGTCCCATCCCAAGGTGTTACTCCATATTCTGCTAGTTTTAAAGTAAGGGCAGTTCTGGCATTTTCTGAAATGTTTATTTTGCCTTCTTGTACTGCATTTGCACGTTGTGCTGGCGCAGCAACGTCTTTGTCTGCCATTATTGAAAAAAGTTTCAAGGAAACTGAGATAAGGTTTTATGCACAACAGGGAACTATTTGTCCTTCAAGCTTGATAAACCTACAGCCAATACATAGGATATGAATATTCAGCTGTGGCGGATTGTTCCTTTCCCACTCCAGACGTCTCTGGAAAAATGTGAGTAGGGGTCTCTGAGAACAGCACAACTGAACTATTTAGATTTGACCATTAAATAAGTATCAAACCAACATTGGGCACCATGTCATGTAGTTCCTTTAAATCTCTATAGGATCTGCGTGTTTAGACAACGTAAACTATGGGATTGGTATCCAGACTGATTCCAGATACCCCCACAGGATAAGATAGTCTGTAGTCCTGCTAGTTCACAGTGCCCCTATACAACCCTCTTACCATGGAGTGAATAGTTTCTGGCAACTATTGAACATGACAACCCTGGTCCCTCAGAATCGTGGAAACAGTACATTACTTTTCGCTCAGTCACTCGTGCTCACTGTGTCTCAGAGAATTACACAGAATAGACGGTGGGGACTTTTTCCAATGATTATTGAACCAGTGCCATTCTAATGTAAAATAAGTGTGTTGAAACAAACATAGGACAGGACAGATATAAATGATTGTAAGCACCATTAGAGTGAAAGATGCTAGATTCCTACCATAGTGCTAAAACAATGAATACAGGCAAGTATATAAAATATATGATAATAATAAATGTGTACTCCTACGATGCCACCCTATCTAGATGTACCTATGTGTACCTAACATGTATGTTGGTATGGAGCCAAGAATTCCCCTAGGATAAAGCCAACCCCATTACCTGAGACTGTGGGAGCCCGTCTTGATCTTGAGATGGACACCCCGTGAGGGATGTCAGACCAGTGCGAGCTGGAGTGTCTGTGTGCAGCAACCTCAGCGTCTCGCCGTCAATGTGTCAGCATGGAAGTCCTTTTTTAGGTCTCCCACCCAGCGTTGCAGTGCGCAGACCTCTTGAAAGGGGTTCTGAAAGCTGACCACATGCTCGTGCGTTTGATCATGCTTTCCCAAGCTGCCATTGGCTTCAGCATGTCTTTTTTTCAGAAATAAGGCACGCTATTTGGCAAAAGCGGCCGCATGTCCCGCATTTGTCTCGCCCATTCCCGATGGTGGCCAGCACGCACAGCTGCTGCGCTCCCTCCCCGGCTCCACTATGGTGCGCGTGCACCACTAGTTTCTAAACCCAGCACAAGCGGCTGCATAAGGGAGTGTATACAGAGCCGGCTCACATCAGACCACCTTATAGATGGATGTGTCGCCATCACATTAACAGTCCTCTAATTTAAAATGGATCAAGTCTGCAAATTCATCTACTTTCCGACCGCCAATCCGTTACTTGTTTAAGCGTATGGTCAACCATTCCCACAGTCTCCTGGAGATTCAGAGAGAGGGAGGCGTTCACACACACTTACTCCCTGCCTCCTGACATGAGCACAGTCCATTAAACCAACCTGGATAACTTGTCTGCATTTCTTAGCATTCATGACCTAATCTTTCAGGGGCGCGGTGCATTGTGGATCTTTAAGTCCTGCATTTTGCAATTTTGCTGCCTCATTTTCATGTGATAGTGGCACATAGGCAGCCACAATCTTACACAGCGGTACGCATACACACTGAGATGGACACACACACATACCGACACAAGAGACACAGGCCTAGACATAAACACCTACATCCTGATACAGACACACACATGTATATGCAGACACACAAAAATATACACTTGCAATTTAAAACATATATAAATATATAAAGCCCCCGATTGAACAGTGTATATTTGAATGCACACAAATTATACGTGAAAGGTGACATACAAGCCCATTTGTGTAGAAACATGCTCACTTTTTACACACGAGTGTGTGCGTCTGCACACATTATACGTGGTCGATATTTTCAAGCAGGCACACTCAAACCCAGTGCTTGGTACGTGTGTCCCATCTCCTGGGATAGCAAGCAGCCTGTGTGCAGTCGTACGGACGCACCTGTTTGGTGACCTGGCTGGCAGCAGTCATTCCTCAGATAGTATTGTGTGCTGCATAGGGTGAGGTGTTTGTTCCTTGGGTGGGGGCCTCATTCTCGGCCCCTAGTTCTTGGAACAGATAACAGAAGCTTGGGTGGGGTCGCACTCTTCAGGCCTGTATGCACTCCAAGAAGGCACGTCTCTTGACACACCCCTGGTGCCACCGGCCCCTCTTTCCCTCCCCATCCATCAGACCTGTCTGCCTCTGCTCTTTGACACGTGCCTCCAGTTGTCTGGCTCTTTACACACCCTCTACCTCTGTCTTCCAGATGGTGCATGTAGCGCAGATGTGTGCACTCACCTGGGCCCAGCTCACCCTGTTCACTTCGTTCTCGTGGGGTACTTTCACATGTTGTGACCTGAGTGAGAGTCTGTCCTGGGCTCACCCTTCCTTCCCACTGTCAACAAGTGCGGGAGGCCCGGCTCTAGCAGCACAAGGGCTCTAAACTGAGCAGCTTACCCCACCACCATGGGGGTAGTGCAGGCTAGAACCGGAGCCCCCTCAGAGCTAAGTGGGATCAGAAAAGTGGGTGGCGTGCTGTAGTAATGCACTTGTGACATACGGTAGTGATGCAGCTGTGATGCAGCTGTGAAGCGGGGTGCTGCACCCTTAAGTGCGGTGAATAGCTGTTTACATTGGAGCAAGGGGAGAGGGTTGTGTGCAGTGTTGTCAGGAGAGACTGCACTGTATCAGTGGAGATACGCGAGGGGTGCTTTATAGCACTGACAGGAGAAAGTGCTGTAGCCCTGGTGATATGCGAGGGCTGCTATATTCTTTAGTCGGGTAGCGGATGTTTAAAGCAGTTCTCCGAATGGGTGCCGTGCAGTGGAGTCAGGCTAGAAAGCGCTATAGCAGTAATGCCAGGATAGGAGCTGCCAGGCAGTGGTGTCAGGAGGCACTGAGGTGCTGCCAGCAAGTGAGATGCTGTGCAGTGAGGCTGTGATATGTGACACTGCACTGGTGTCAATGTAGCAGAGGGGTCAGGGCAAGAGCTGCAGTCCAGTAATGTCAGGGCAGGATGCCCAGCGCATTGGAGACCAGACAGAAGGTGCTGGGTTGTGCTGTCAGGATTAGAGGCCCTCTGCCGTGGGGTCAGGATAGAAGACACTGTGGATAGAGTGTGCTATGAAGTGGTCTGAATATGAGGAGCTGTGCAGTGGACTCAGGATTGAAGATGCTGGGCAGTGCTCTGCCAGGGCTGGAGGCCTTGTCCAGTGGACTCTGGGTAGGTGCTGGTCTGGTGCTGTCTGGTTCGAAGGTGCTGGGTAGCGCTATCAGGAAGGAAGTAGCTGCACAGTAGAGACCGGATAGAAGGTGCTGGGTAGTGCTATCAGGGTGAGAGGTGTACTTAGCTGCAGGCCGCCCGCCATCATTTTTATAGTGCCACTCCCCATCCCTCCCACAGCAATACTTCAGAGAAATAATCAGACACAACACATTTTTAGTGGAGAAAATTGCTGCAGGTTTATTTGCATAAAAAATATGCCAACATGGTGGGTTATCTTACGGGTGATCCCAGGACAGGCAGCCCCTCGCCACCTGCTCACCTGATAGAGCCAATCTACCCGGTGGCCCTCGCCAACCGGTGGTTGTCGATTTGGGGGAGGGTCTAGCCCCTCCCACCGGCAGACCGCCAGTCCACCCTTTACTCACGCCCCTCCCAGCTCAGGGGGGGCGGAGAGTGTCAGGCAACCCCCGGTTGCTCAGGTCCACAACCGCCTGAAGGACTAACGGGGTGCCGTCGCTCCTCCAGGGTCCAAAGTGAGGACTTCCCTGGGGATTTTGGCTTTCACACCCTTACTGTGCTCCTGCAGAGGGTACCCTTACTGTACCTTACAGCCTCTGGCTCGCCCTGTAACTCCGCCACAGCACTGGGTGTGGCCACCGTCACCCCAGGGCCCCCCACCACTATAGACCTAGTTACCTCCAGCCTGTTGATTCAGAGGCCTCCCTCAGATCAAGCAAGGACATGTCCTTTTCTACTCTGGACAGCTGTGCTGACCAGCAACCAAAAGCCCCTATCAGTTCTGCCGCTCTACCAGCCTGTGAACTTGTATCCCCTGCCTGGCTTCTAGCCTCGTAACCCTTACTTAGACATACCTGAGTTATAACCCCACATATAAAAGGCGTGCCAGCCGGCTCACCACCGCAATGCCGATCCTAATGTTAGCTGACAATCTCCTCAGGACACTACGCTTAACTGAAGTGACTGGTAACATGCAATCCTTTTTGATCTGGGGACATGGAGTAAACATATGAGTAATGTCCCTGATCCTCTCAACTATGACTGCAAACTGTGCTCTGGAGTTGTCTGTATTAGTGCTCCATCTCCTCCATTTCAGCACAATCAAGGCAAAATCGCACCCTCCAGGGAATGGCTCACTCACGCCCCCTGCTCACAGAAAGGCCTATTTATGTGTAGCCCATAACCTTGCATTTATTCCCAACAGTAACCAGGGTTCTGCAGAAACTTAGCTTGCTTGACTGCTGCGTGCGCATTGCACCTTCACAGACATGATTTTTTCTATTCCGTTTTCGGCCGCCAAGCTGATGACCTTGCCAGCCCCACCTCTGGGCGAACTAAAAGAAGCTTTTCTGCTACCCATGTGCTGAGTAGCGCTATCAGGAAAGAAGTAGCTGCACAGTAGAGACCGGATAGAAGGTGCTGGGTAGTGCTATCTGGGTGGGAGGTGTACTGAGCTGCAGGCCGCCCGCCATACTTTTTATAGTGTTTGTATGTGCTGTACTTCCAGGCAGCCGCCGCTGCCTCAGGGCCCCAATAACGCCTCAGCGGCATGGACTAACGCTCCTAGAAGTCCATCTTTTGGCAGACAAGGTGGGTTGGAGCCATGCCGGTAAATGGCTGACACATTCGGACATCAACAGTGTTCTCTTCTCTCCCTGGAGCATGTGACATGCGAGCAGCAGGATCAGTTACACTTTCAGTGCCCAAACCCTTTGGAATTCGATAACAAAATGAGCATTGTCATGAAGCTGAGATCGCGTTCCACAAGCTCCTTGAGTGCAACAGATGGCACTTGGTAAGTTCCTCTTCATATACCTTAAGTTCATTTTGTATCATGTGTTATTATTTCTCTCAAAATAAACAACTAATGGAACCGGGGAACAGAGCGATAAGGTGTGGTTCCAAGGATCACACCATTTCCTGAAGCAAGGAAATGAGTATGAGAGTTTGGTGCAGCTTTTCAGTGTGAGACCCCACCTTCTGTTAATGGCACAAAGTGTTTGTAGCTCCAGTTTGCACTTTGGCAACACTTTTTCAGTCTAACGCATATTGGAATGGACATAAACATCCTAGATTTGCTTTTGACTCGGAACAACATTGCTTTTAATGCCAGGCCTCAAGGACAAAGTGCCTTCCTTGCTATTTTCCTTTCACCTTCACACTACATAGCATACCCATTTTCTTTGCGTTGGAGTCTGCTGATGTAAACCAAGTTGTTCTCAAATATAAAGCACTAGATTACTGTTAGCAACGAAAGCACAATGTAAAAGAAAATGTAAAAAACTATATATTATATGTGTGCTCAATGCTGGAAATCATTAGACTGGAATTAGCTTTAATGGAAGCAACTACAGCTGCTCTCTGCGATTCTGGGATGATTGTTTTATCTTGTGCATTCTGTGGGTCCACCTCTTGGGCTTTCCTGAATGGATTAACCTGATGGGGCAATATGGTTATCTTGGCGCATGGGCAATCACGCTTAATGCAAAGTTGATGGAAGTATGATGCTTATATTTTCAAAATTATGTGCATCAAAGCCATAGTTGTTACTTATTTGTCTAATGCAACTAACAACTATTAACAAAGCCAACAGTCCTGGCTTGTTGTAGGTGTAATGTTACTTGTTGTATCTGGATGGAATGACGAAGCAGCAAAATTTCAGTGGGGCAACGCACTATGCTAAGCACGGGTTTTCAGTTTGTGGTTTTAAGTAACGCCCTTCATTACAACGGCCACGTCTCTTTCAGAGCCCCCCCAAAGCCTTTTCATTCTACTTAAAGCTCTGCCTCTGTTATAGTGACTTCCTGCTGTAGAGGGAGAACAGGTTCATTAAGGCTATCATACCTGCCAGCTTGTTATGAATATTACAATTAATATTTTAACAACAAACATCGCATAAAAAATAACACTAAACAATTTCTTACTAATGAAAAGAATACACTTATTACCATACCCAATATGTATCACCTTCATATTCTTAAAAGTATTGCATAACTGTTACAGTATTCACATTATAATTAATTAAAAAAATTTCCAGATATTTAATATCATCTGCATAACCTGCTATATCTATTTGCATTTCTGACAATTTTTAATAGGTTGCTTTGCTTATAAGTACTTCATTTCTTAATGCACGTTCAAATACAAAAAAAAATAATCTCATTTTCAGTGCCAATAACTCAAACTTTAATAATGCGAGACCTATTGCATTGAAAATGCTTGTCTCCTCTTCCTGCCTAAGTAAAGATATGGTGTTTAGATATCCAAAGTGGTATCCTCAGGGGAAGTACCTTGCTGTGTATCTTGTCGGACTAGGATGGCAGAAGGAATGACCCTTATACATAGTTATTATGCCGGAGATGGTAGTCCTGCTGTTATTTCGGAGAAAACTCCGGGGCATATTATCAAGGACAGGCGATGCATTATCGCTGCTTTTATCGGCAGGAAACTGCAGATAAAACGGCGATAATGGCCTTCATAATATGCTCTATGAATTCCAATCGAAGCCCATGTTAAATGTGAACACATCTAACATGGGCTTCGATTGGAATTCATAGAGCATATTATCAAGGCCATTATCGCCACTTTATCGGCAGTTTCCTGCCGATAAAAGCGGCGATAATGCATCGCTTGTCTTTGATAATATGCCCCTCCAATTTTTTTGGGGGGGGAAAATATATTTTTATTGCAGAAATCATTCACATATTTAAGCCGGTTATCAATTATATAAACATCGTTTGTGATCGATGAAACAATAATATTCATAATACACAGCCATTTAGCCCACAACCCGGGGGTTGGGCGGCGTGAATCAGATATATAGTATGCGTGTGTATGTCACATAATCATGAACATGCCCGGCCCACAAAGAATAATCGTATCTGCTTTTCTTTTGCTCCCATTTACCCAACATACAAACCCCAACAACCCCTGGGAGCCAATACTTGAGCAAGCACCACCCGTCCCGAGTCTCCCGCTCCCGTGTCCTGTGTCCCTTGTATCAGTCCAAGACAACATAGCTCCACAGTTACAGTAATCAGCTTGATTTCAGGTGCATTCATCCTCCCAGCCAGTCCCTGATAGCAGGGATCTCCTTACCCGGTGGTCAGCTCCCCCCACCCCCCTAATCCCTCCCCCCTTACTTGAATGGTGGTGTGGGTGTTTATATAAGCACTCAATATTCGTAACGGTAATAACAATGGGCTAACGTAATCACGCGTTATATGTAGTAGTCACATGGACATGGAGCTCACTCCCCTTCTTCCGTCAACTGTGGATCCTTCAAAGACTGGACCAGTGCTTCCCAGGATCGAGCTGCTTCCAACGCTTTATCATTACCCGATCGGGTAGCCTGTCGGAGCCTCACTACGCTCTCGCAGCTGGCCCATTTACAGAGTTCCCTCCTCCAGCTCCCAAACGATGGCCCAACTGTTGCCTTCCAATGCCAGGTAATTTCACGTTTAGCCAGCAGGAGCCCTAAGTTGATACATTTGCTGGTGACCTTGGTCTTGGCCGTATGCGGAAACCAGTTTAGCAGGCAGGTGGCCATGTCATAATTAAGTTGTCTGTCTGTGATCGTATTTAGGAGTTCCCCTACTTCCTCCCAGTAACCGCCCATACGCGGACAGAACCATAACATGTGGCCTAGCTCAGCACTTTCCTCCCTACATCGTGGGCACGCCGCATTCTGAGCCTGAAAGCACTTTCGGATCTTCCCCGGTGTTAAATAGGCCCTATGCAGCACAAAGAATTGAATCAGTTGGAGACGAGCATTTCTAGAGCCCTTCCACGCCCTCTTGAGGATCTGTCCCCAAGCGGCTTCCGGTATCTCCCTACCTATGCTTTCCTCCCATTTCACTTTAAGAGTATCTAAGAGACCCATGCCCTCCCGAAGTAGCCTAGACTGGAGGCACGTTACCGCTTTGATCGTGCCCGCCGCCATCACAATATATTGGCAAGCAAGGGTGACCTCCGGCTCCATTTTCCCCGTTCTCCAGTGCTTTTGAATCACGGTCGTGACCGTAGCATGAAGCAGGAAGTCCCCCTCTGGGAGCCCATACAGGTCTCGCAGCGCTGGGAAGGGCACCAGTTCCTGGTTCACATACAGGTCTCTCACCACCTGGATGCCCATCTGTTCCCAATTCGCCAGCGGCGACCAATTCCTGCCATGCGGCAGCGCCGTCAACATTCCCAGTGGAATTTCCGGCGCGTACGGGTGCAGGGTCCCTGCTTTCCGCTGCATTCTGTTCCAGCAAAGTCTGAGGGTTCGTTCCTCCCCCGTCAAGTCCTGCTGGTCGAGCCTTTGCTGCAGGACTATATAGGCCTGTACATGACGTGGGATGCCCTTCCCCCATTCACTCTCCGGGCCCCGATATTCCTGCGCTATGTTTTGCGTCAGAATCTGCAATTGGGCCGCCAGGTAATAAAGTTCAAAATCCGGCACCGCCAGGCCACCCTCTACTCTGGGCCACCATCAACAATCTCAGTTCCTTAAATATCCTTGGCGGAAGCCAGATCGGCAGTGTACGGAAATAATATAACAGCCTGGGAAGTGCCACCATCTTAAGCAACGCCACCCTGCCCATCACCGACAGAGGAAGCATTGCCCAGAACTCCATACAACCTTTCAAGGCTCTGACACACCTGCATATGTTACCCTCCAGCAAGTCCTGGCCCGTGTGGTAAATCCGGGCCCCCAGATAGGTAATGCACGTTGGTTCCCATTTAATGGGACCCAGCGTCACCGCTCAGGGAGACCCCGCCGCATCGGAAAGATGCACGTCTTAGTCCAGTTCACCTGGAGACCAGAAACTCCCCCAAAACTGGACAACATAGCAGTCGCCCCCTGTAGATCTACCTCAGCTTCCCGGAGAAAGAGGAGCAGATCATCCGCATACAGGGAGATGTAGTGGTGATCACCCCGATGCAGCAGTCCCCTATACATCCTCCCCATCCTTGCCCGTGCCTCCAAAGGCTCGATCGCCAGTGCAAACAACAGTTTGGAATTTTGGAATTTGGAAACGGATTTGTAAAGCGCGTAGCTACCCTAGGGCGTCCCAGCGCTGTCGGTCAACCTATGGTTCCGGGGGGGGGGAAGAGTACTATGGGAAGAGCCATGTTTTTAGTTGCCTACGGAAGCAAGTAGGTTGTGTTCTTTTCGGATGGATATTGGAAGGGAGTTCCACAGCTTTGGGGCATTGTAGGAGAACAGTCGCCCCCCAGAACGGGCCTTTTGTATTCTGGGGACGCTGGCCAAGGAGAGGGAGTCTGATCTCAGTTGCCTGTTGGACTGATGGGGTTTGACAAGGGGGCTCAGAATCGGCGGACCTCTACCATGCATTATTTTGTGTGAAATGCAGAGAGTCTTAAAGGTGATCCTTTCTTTAACTGGTAGCCAGTGTAGGCTTTTGAGGGCTGGTTTGGCTGAGCATCTAGCTTTGGTCCCTGTTAAAAGTCTGGCAGCGGCATTTTGGGCGCATTGCAGTCTGTGAATGACCGAGGCGGGGGCCCCCAGATAAAGGGCATTTCTGTAGTCCAGTCTGGAGTTTACCAGGCCCTGCATGAGCAGTTTCTTGGATTGGAAGGGGATTAAATGGAGGACTTTCCGTGCTGTTTGGATAAGGCCAAAGCAAGTGCCTGTGGTTTTTCTGGCCTGAGTTTTAAAGTTAAGATCTTGGTCTAACCAGATGCCAAGGCTTTTGACTTCTGGTTTGGGGGTGGGAGGTGAACCCATACAGCTTGGCCATAGGAGGGATGGGGGAAGTTTGCGTGGGTTTCCCAAGAGGAGGATCTCGGATTTCTCGCCGTTCAATTTAAGGCGCGATTCGCACATCCAATGGGAGATGTTCTCGAGGCAGGCTGCCAGGTTGTCTAGGCTTTTACTCGATTGGTTGATGGACACCACCAGTTGTGTATCATCGGCATATATAACTGTTTTTATGCCGAATGGGGTAATAATGTCTTCTAGAGGGGACATGTAAACGTTAAAAAGTGTGGGGCTCAAGGATGAGCCCTGGGGGACCCCACACTGGAGCGGGAGAGCTTTGGATTTAACCGTGCCATCAGACACTTGGAAGGTTCTCCCTTCTAAGAAGGATTTGATCCAGGACAGGGCGGTGCCAGATACTCCTACCATGCTGAGCCGGTGGATGAGGATAGCATGGTCTACCGTGTCGAAGGCGGCACTCAGATCGAGGAGGATCACTGCCACTGATCCTCCTCGGTCTATGATGGTTCTTGCCTCCTCGACCACGGCTAGTCATGCGGTGTCTGTTCCCTGTCCTGGTCTGAACCCAGTCTGGGATTGGCGCAGCAGTTTGTTGGATTCCAGGAAGAGAGAAAGTTGGTGGTTGACAATACGCTCGGCCACTTTGCTGATGGCCGGGAGGAGAGAGATGGGTCAGAAGTTGGATAGATCCGTGGGGTCGAGGTGGGGGTTTTTAAGGAGTGCCCTGACTGTGGCTTTTTTCCAGTTAGCTGGGACAGTACCCAGTGTCAAGGAAGCATTGATAAGGTTGGTGAAGGGAGGGGCAACCGTGGAGGCGACCAGTTTTAGTTTGCTCATGGGAGCTGGATCCGATGGAGCCCCACTCTTAACTGATTGTAGAGTGGTCAGGAATAGTTCTGTGGTTATCTGAGAGAATGTTTGGAGGCAGGGGGCCTCCGAACAAGAAAGAGCGGTGACGGGGAGTAGTGGGGTGTTGGGAGGAGGGAGGGATTTGAGGATATTATAAATTTTTGTTGAGAAGAACTCAGCTAGCTCGTTGCATCTGGTGCCTGATGGGTCTGGTGTGGGCAGAGGGTCTGGGGTTTTGGTGAGAAGACGTACGATGCGATAGGTTTCTTTGGCCAAGGTGGCGGCAGCTTGTATTTTTTGCTCGAAGAAGGTTGCCTGGGTGTTTTTTATGCAAGTTTTGTATTGCTTCAGGGCGGACCTATATTCGTTTTTGCTTTCAGTAGCCCAGTCCCTTCTCCAACGGCGTTCAAGCTTTTTACACCTTTTCTTAAGTTCGCGTAGTTCTTGAGTATACCAGGGGGACTTAAGAGTTCTCTTTTTGCTAGGGAGGGGTTTGACAGGGAGGATGGCGTCAAGGGATTGATCAATCCAGCCGCGGAGTTGAGTGTCTGCTCTGGAGGGGTCTGGGTCAAGCCTAGGTGTGGTGGAGGCGAGTGCTTGAGCCCATGAGGCCGTGTCCAGTTTTTGCCACGGACGGGATGGTGATTGGGGGGAGCTCTTACCGGGGTTTCAGACAAAAGTTGGAGCTTAAAGGGGATTAAAAAGTCGTCTGACCAGGGGACAGGGAGGGGATTGTTCACTACTAAACTTGTGAGGTTGGTGAAAATGGGGTCCAACAGGTGGCCCTTGGAGTGGGTGGGCTGATTGCCTTTCAAGTGAAGGTTAAGGGAGGCTAGGTCTTTTTTAAGGTCTTCGGCGGTATTGTTTGTAGGGTCGTCGAAATGAAGATTTAGATCTCCTAGGACCGTGAAGTTAGGATACAAGCAGGCAAGAGAGGAGGTAGTTTCCACAAGGGAGTTGCAAAAAAGTCACTGCTGTCCTGGGGGACGATAGACTAGTATCCCTGAGAGGGTTGTGGATGGGGGTAGGTGGATAGAAAACAGGGCGTTTTCGCAGTCCTGAATTGGGCTATCCTTGAAGTGGCAAGACAGGTAGTCACGGTAGATGATCGCTATTCCGCCTCCAGTCCCAGAGGATCTGTCCTGATGCTTAATGAGGTAGCCCGGAGGTAGTGTTTGAACTATGTCCGGGTCTGAGTTGGAATTGATCCACGTTTCGGTGAGAAAGATAATCTCGATCTCGGAGTTTTGCAGAAGCATGTTGATTTCTGCTTGGTGTTTCGGGAGGGATCTGCAATTAAGCAGGGCCATCCTGATTCAGCGAGGTTTCGGAGGAAGTCGAGGTGTTAGCCTGTATGGACAGTTTGAACAGCAGGAGTGTCCGTCCATTAGAGGGATAATGCTGTGACAGGGAGTGGAGATAGAGTCCCTGAGATTGAGGAGGGTTTCCTGGGTATACCTCAGAGGTGAGGGAGTGACTAAGGCAGGTGTCCTGGGCCTCGGGCTCGGTCTGGCGCGGACGGGCGACAATGAGCACCCCTGTCTCGTGCCTCTCATGATTGGGTATTGGTCAGAGATCACCTCGCCCAGCTTCACTCTAGCCGTGGCCGAGGAGTATAACACCCTCGTCCATTTCACGAACCTGTCACCCAATCCAAAGCAAACCAGGACCCTGCAGAGAAATGCCCACTCCAAACTATCAAAGGCTTTCTCAATGTCGACAGAGAGCACCGCTGCGGAACTCTCATCACTCTGATTGTCCGCCATGATCTGAAGAAAGCGTCGGATATTCGTAGCTGTGCATCTCTTGGGAATAAAGCCCGCTTGATCTACGTGAACCAGCGACGCCATGTACGGCAGCAATCGTGTCGCCAGTATGCGGCTAAGGATTTTATAATCCACCGATAACATAGACAAAGGTCGGTAGGAGGCCACATCCAGCTCTGGCCGACCCGGTTTCAGAAGAGGGATTATCAAGGCCTCACGCATCGAACCTGGGAGGTGTCCCTCCGTCTCTGCCGCCCGATACACCTCCAGTAAAGCGGGTGCCAGTTTGTCCACGTATGAAGCATACAATTCAATGGGAAGCCCATCAGGGCCTGGCGTCTTATTTCGGGCCATATGTTAGATCGCCACACGTATTTCCGCTAATGTGATATCCTGTCCCAACATGTCAGCATCCCCCTCCTCCATCCGCGGCAAGGGGGTTCCCTCCAGATATTCTTCTATGTCCTCCTCTGCCTCCCCCCTTCTACTGCTATACAGGTCTTCGTAATAGGTAGCAAAGCGAGACAACACCATGTCCTGCGAGTGGGTCAGAGTACCATCACCCATCGCTATCTGCATAATTGGCCCACTTCTCTGCACTGGGTCGGCCAATCTAGCCAGCAGAGTTCCCACCTTATCCCCCTCCGCATGGGTCCTCGCCAGGTAACCTCTGTTATCAAAGCATCGCAGCCATTCAGTTTCGGTTGCCACCTTCTCCTTTGCCTCGAGCAATTGCTCCTGAAGGGACGGCACTTCTGGCCTCCTCTGCTCCAGATCCCTCAAGGCCTTGTCTGCTCTCGCCACATCATCCACCACTGATTTCCTGGCTCCTGAATACTTGGTGATGTAAAACCCTCTGATAACCACCTTAAAAGCATCCCACTCCAACGCCCTAGAGCTAGCCGTACCCCAGTTCTCCCGGAAGTACTCATCAATGCCCTCTCCCCCCTCCGTCCTAAATGCCTGATCTGCCAGAGTCTCAGGGCATAGGCGCCATGTCGGGATTGCCGTCCTCACCCTCTGCCAGTGAAGCGACATCAGCAGTGGGTTATGGTCGGAAATAGTTCTAGTGAGGTATTCAGTATGTGTCGCCATATGGGCCAGCATAGGGGAGCACAGGATAGCGTCAATGCGGACGTGTAGGTCATGCACAGAGGAAAAGAATGAGTAATCCCTAACCTGCGGATGCTGGGCACGCCACACATCAATGAAACCCCAGTGGTCTTGCCAGTCGGATCTCGTTTTAGCTAGCTTCCTAACCAGTGCAGCCGCTAGAGGAGGGTGCGATCTATCCATGTCCACATCCGAGATAGCATTAAAATCCCCTCCTACAATGGCCGGGCCAGCCAAAAACCAGCCAGGAATCGATCTTGCTCAGTGTTCGGGGCATAAATACTACACAGCACAACGTCCCTGTCAAATAGTCTGCCCTCTACAGCCACATATCGCCCTTCTTGATCGATCACCTGCCAGGAGACCTGGAACGGGATCCCGGCCCGAATCCAAAGGAGTACCCCCCTGGCAAACGCAGAATAAGCTGTACTGAAAACGTTACCCCTCCAGCTCCGCTGCAGTGCCTCGCCCTCCATCTTGGTAAGATGTGTTTCCTGTAATAAAGCTATGTGTACCCCTCTCCGCAATAAATAAGCATGCACCTTATGCCGTCTAACCATAGTATGTAAGCCTCTCACATTCCAAGCGATACATTTTAAATCACGTAACGTTTCCATCATTGTAGCCCTGCCCGTCCTCCTCAAAATAACAGCACCCACACCTTTGCCAACCCCAAAAAACTCAACCCCCCCAAAAAAGCCCCCCCCAACCCGAGATTACAGAACCCACCCTCCCCCCCAGAACAGGACCCAATACCAACATATCTGCCCCCGTCCAAACAGCCACAGCAAAACACACAATACTATCCTGCGGTAGTCACCACAGGTCGCCTTAAGGGCAATAGGAGTGCAGATCAGCCCCGACAGGCAGCAGCGCTACCCCCGCTCCCGGTCCCCGACCCCATAAGCAGGATTCCCATCCAAAAAAAAACAACAAAAAAATACCCACATAAGTATTACCAGGGGCTCCATCCCCTTCTAGTGTAGTCCAATAACGGGAGCTCCGCAATGAAGGAGAATCATTCTACAGGTCGTCCGCAGATCTGGGTGTCACTTCCGGCCCCATGGTGCTGTCCACATCCGAGAGTTCAGTGCCCGATTATTTCCGTTCCTCATCCGAGTCTGACCCTCCGTTCGAGTCTGCCTTCTGTGACCCTGTGATTTCCGCTGTTGCCGCCAGAGCATTCCGTTTGTCAGCAGCCACTTGTGCAAGCATGAGGGCCTGTCGATTCTTGTTCTTCTTTTGGATACGCTGCGATTGGCGAGTCCTTTGTGGTTTCGGCTGTCCCCGGCTAACCCTGTTCCTGCGGTCCGTGCCCACCCTGTAAGACTCCAGCCATGCCCATGCGTCTTCAGGTGTCAGAAAGAAGTGGGTCATGTCATCCACAATGATTCTCAATTTGGCGGGGAATAATAATGAGTACTGGATCCCCTCCTCTCTTAGTTCCTTTTTAATGGATAAATAGGATGCCCTGCGCCGCTGAATGTCCTGCGTGTAGTCTGGGAAAATCGTAACTGAGCCGTTCTCCACTTTAAAAGGGCCCTTGTCACGTGCATTTTGGATCAGCAGGTCCCTGTCTTTATAGTGGAGGACCCTGGCAACCACAGGTCTGGGCGGGCGACCCGGCAGCGGTGGCTTGGCCGGGACCCTATGTGCCCGTTCGAGCGTGAAAAAGGCGGAGAGACCCTCCGGGGCAACCTGCATCCTAAATTAGTTCTCCATGTAAGCTACCATGTCCAATCCCTCCACTTTCTCCGGCAGGCCCACAACCCGTACGTTATTGCGCCGATTTCGACTTTCCGCATCTTCGGCCTTCTTTTCAAGGGTTGCGAGGCGCTGTAAGGCATCCTCCAGCTTGCGTTCCACCGTCACCACCACCGGTTTCAGTTCTTGCACCACCAGCTCAGTATCCTTCACTCTATCCGCCAATTTCGAGTGGTCCGCCTTCAGGAGGCCCAGCCCCGTTGCGACCTGCGAGATGTCATGGTGTAAGGACTCTTTCGAAGCCGTGATGGCTTCCAGGATTTTGTCTAGGCGCTAGTTCAGCCGTTTATCCGATTCTGTGCTTTCCATATCCTCTTCGTCATTGCGGATGGTGCCCTGCTCCGCAGCCCCCTCTGTCTCACTCGTGGGCTTCATCAGGAAGGTTGGGGCACACCCTGTCTCCTACTGGAAGGACTACTTGCGCCAAATAGTTCGTTCACAACGGCCGCTCAGGACGTCACACACAAGGGCCGGTTCCAGTCCCCACCAGAGTTCTATAATTGCTCCAAGCTAGCGGGCCGCCACTCCACAGCCACGTCATGCACCCCACCCCGGCTCCACACGCTGCCCTCCGCAATCCGCTTCCAGGTGTACGAGGTCCTCGGTCTCCCGAATGCACCTCTGTTACGCACCCCGCCACCAAAGCCAACAATCAGGACCAGGGCACAGTCTTTGTGCCACTGGTTAGACCCCTTCAGCGCAAACCTCCGATGCGCGCAGGAACCCAAGTTCATTCTGGGCTAACAGTGGGGGCGCAGCGGGGTATCAGATAGGTTCCACGGCTGCTCCCATGGCCGCATCATCCCAGCATCCTCTGTATTGCGTCACTCCGATGTGCAGAGCAAGGGAAGATATGCCACCTCAATATGCTCCCTTATAGCCACGCTCGCCTCGGCAGACCCGTCTCCTTCACTCCTACAGTTCCGCTGGTCTGACTCTGTCCCCACCCTCGCTGGTCCGAGTATAGAGCCTCCGCCCGTCACTCACCAGGGCCACAGGGGTACGTCGGTGTTTTGCCGCCACTGGGGTCTGCTCTTCCCTTTCTATTCTGGTGCCCCCCTCCAGGGAGCGCCGGGGGCCGGCGTCAATTTAGTGGGCAGCTACCGGTAGAGATCAGTGCATGCTCCGCTCTTGATGCAGGGTCTCAGGTTCCCCCTACTTTCCTTGGATCGAGCGCCGCACAGCTGCCTCACTTTGCTCACTGAAAGCAGTACACACTGCTCACCGACCACAAATACCTCCGGGGCAGGGTTACGATGCTGTGCCTCTGATGTAGCACCAGTAGTGGCCGCCATAGCAGGACCTTTGCGGGACGCCTTCCCCTCCAGGCAAACCCCCGTCATACACGCTCGTCAGGGTCCGCTCCCCAGCGCAGGCAGTGAGAGCACTGGCCACCCGCTGATCACAGCGGCAATCATCTCACAGCTCCCGGGCGCCGGGCCTCTATTAGCGGCTTCCCCACCGCCGGGTCAGTCCCGTCTCCCTTTGTGCTCCGCCATCTTGTGGAATCGCTTTTCACTGCTCCGACATTGCCGCCGGGTCCGGTAGTTCAGCGGAGCCTCCGGTCAATGTGGTATTCACTTCAGGATGTTCCCCTGATATTCCGACGCAATTACATGCGTTGCAAGCCGCAATCAGGATAAATAAAAAGGATAATCGGCGGGTGCGGGCGCGGAGCTCTCGGTTCACGCCGCTGTCCCCATCAGCGCCGAAACCACGCCCCTTCGGAGAAAACTCCATGTCCTTTAAGCAGTACCGTAACTAGGTAAAAGGTCAGTACCAAGAACCGTTATGTAGTGTAATGGCAGGGGAAATATAAGTGAAAGGTTTAGTTACTACCTGAGCCTATAGCGGGATACCTGTATGAAACATAACACTTCAGGGAAGTAGCGATTTAAATATAACAACTAATATGAAACAAATTTCATTGGTGCTCGTAGAGTCTAGTGACTCAGCACTAAATTCTATTTTTGCAAGTACTCGGACAGCACTTGATCTCTTCAAAAGTTCATTTGAGCTGCCGAGGTAGTGCACTCGAGGTCAATGATGCACTGTTTGACGAGATCGGAGAGATTTTTTGTGACACCCAGGACGGGGAGAATAAGACAACAGAGAGCCCAAGAGTGGTTTCACTTAGATTGCTGCCTCAAAAAAAGTGAGTTTTGTTAACTTCTTCACTGCTAGGCCTTTCCCCCCCTGTGCTAAGCCTTTTTTGTCTATTTGAGGTAGTTTTCACTTAGGCCCCCATAACTTTTTGTCCACATAGGCTTTCTGAGCCAAGTTTGCGTACTCTTTTTCGGAGATCCTGGGGATTCTAAAGGTACCCTGGGTTTGCGGATTACCCTGGGGGGACCAAGTAATTAGCCAAAATACAGCTACATTTTGGGGGTTTGGGGAAAAATGGGAAAAAGGTGCTGCAAAAGAATGTGTCTGGTTTTCCCAGCTTTCAGGAACTGCAAGACTTCTGTCGAAAACATTCTTTTCCTACACAGCCTTGCCATTTTACTAGCACATAGCCTATTTTTCTATTTTTTTTGCCTTCAAATTCCGTCCAATTAGTGGTAGAAATGGGTGTCAAATCAATGTTGGATCCAAAAAAGATATATATTTCTGAAAAGTAGACAAAATTCTAAATTCAGCAACGGGTCATTTGTGTAGATCCTTCAAGGTTTTCCTATAGAAAGTAACAGTTGAAATAAAAACATATTGAAATTGAGTTGCAAAAACACAGCCATTTGCGCCTACGACATTTTCACCTGTAACTATGGTAATATACTGTAATTTCCAGCTAGGCGCTTCTGGCTGCGGAGATATATAAGGCTTATAGGTTCACCTAGAACCCGAAGTACCCAGAGCCAATAACTGAGCTGCACCTTGCAATAGTTTTTCATTGTGTACTGGGTATACAGCAATTAATTTGGTAAAATATAAAGAGTAAAAAATTGGTATTAAGTAAACCTATGTATTTATGAAATGGGAACAAGATATGGAGTTTAGAAGCAGTGGTTATTTGCACATCTCTGGATTTGTGGGTATCAATACTACCATGTGCATTAGAGGGCATTTTTCAAAATGTCTTCTTTTTTACACACTGTCTTACATTTGGAAGGCACAAATCGAGAGAAATACAATTAGTAATAACATTTGTTCTACTATACTCTGTTCCCCTAAATCTCCTTACAGAAATGGTACCTTACTTGTGTGGGTAAGCCTATTTCCCGTGACTGGAAATTGTACACAAGCAACGTGGTCATTTCAGATTTTTCCACAGAAAACAGACCCTTTTCTTGCAATGTGCCTAACTGTGGATTTTGGGACCTTGCTCAGCCAGCACCTAGGGAAGCAAAGCAAACCTGTACATTTTTTAAACCTAGACACTCTGGGAAAACTAGGATGGTGTGACTTGTGTGGCTCTTGCCAGGTTCTGTTACATTTCTGTGATGGAAAGTTCTGGAATCTGTGGCGGGTCACAAACTTCCTCTCACCCAGCATTCTCCAAATCTCCTGATAAAAATTGTACCTCACTTGTGTGGTTAGGCCTAGAGCCTGTGACAGGAAATGCCCCAAAATGCAACGTGGCCTATCATATTTTTCCACTGAAAACTGACCATCGCACACATTAAAACATAAGGTAAATATGCTGGTATTATTACACCATTTACATAAAACTCATTCATGCATGGCAATGACACTCATTTCATTTGGACTAAACTGTACAAAAAAGGTTTTCTTAACAAACACATGCAACTACGCAAACTGCAGATCTACCACTGCAGAAATCCCAAGCAGGAATCACAGCAAAATAATCAAAACCTTTGCACTAGAATAAAAAGAAGAAATAAAACATTACAATCACAAATGTAAGTAATGTGCCAGTCCACACATACCACCAGCCAAGCTGGAGGACAGAGAGGCCTAAAAATATGGACAAAACATGTACTCCCAAAGGGGGAGAGGCCCTTGCCCAAGGTGCTGCTCCCCACAACAACAATTTTGCCCAAATATAAAATTCCTGGTGTCCAGTGGCTTCTGCGCCCCAAGGGAGCAGATGGGCCTCAAAGAAGGAGGACAAGGAGGCAGAAACGTCCAAAATAATCACCCCCGAAAAGGAAGCGACCTTTGCCCAAGGGGCCGCTCCCCATAACAACAACAACTTATTGACTGAAACATCTCTGGTGTCTAGTGGCTTCGGTCTCCTTGGGGGCAGGTGGACCTAGGAGCATAAGGCCGATCTTTCCCAAGGAGGAACAGAAACAGCCAAAATAATCACCTCCTAAAGTGAAGCGACCCTTGTCCAAAGGGCTGCTCTCCACAACAACATACTGAGAAAAATATCCCTTGTGTATAGTGGCTTCTGCCCCTCTTGGGGGCAGATGGGCCTAAAAGCATAAGGTAATCTGCTTCAAAGAGGGGCAGAAATTGGGAAAATATTCCCCCACTCAAGGGGAGTTACCCTTGCCCAAGGGACCCCTCCTCATCAACATCAGCAAAAAAATATCCCAGGTGGCCTAGTGGTTTTTGCCCTCCCCCCTTGGGGGCAGATGGGCAGAAAAAAAGCTGATCTTCCCCTAAGGAGGGCAGAAATAATGCCAAAATACGTGCTCCTCAAAGGGGAGTGACCCTTTCCCAAGAGGCCGCTCCCAACATTGGTAAAAAAAAAAAAAATCCCAGGTGTCTAGTGGGCAATATTGCTGCACAATCAGGTCCCCATGCGTGATCGTGCAGCAGGAATGCTCCAAAGAGACTTCAGAGGAAAGGAAACCCCTCTCCTTCCCAATGATGCCTCTTTGTTCCAAAGCAAACACTCCTCCTTGAGGAGAAACTCACCTCTCTCCTTCGATGCATTGGAAGCAAATGGCTTCCAGCGCATCCTCTGCAACTTCTAGTGACGGTGGCGCACGGTGCACGCTGATGTCATTAGATGCCATCAGGGTGGCAGTGGAAGTGCCATCCCTGGTAGTGGAGGTGCACAAGGAAGGGCCCACAGGGGGAGCGCCAGTGCTTCCCCCGTGGGTGCCATGATGGCTGGGAGGTATCCGACGCACACGCCCACCACAGCGTCAGACGACACCTGGCTGTCCAATGCATCAAAGGGGTTAACGCCATCAGGTTCAGTGAAAGAGATGTAATAAAGGAAGCTAGATCTTCCTATAGGAAAGCCATACTGGCAGCAAAAAAGACTTGGGAGGATGCGACCATGGAAAAGCAATTAGAAACGGTAAAAAATATGGATTCCAAGCTAATTTAGCACCTATTCACGCACAGTATCTCCATGCGTGACTAAATGTAAAAATGGCAATGTAATGAACCAAAGATACATATTATAGCCAGTGAGTGGGTATCACACTTTGGAGTCCTCTTTTCAAAAGAGGTTGTTGACATATCTCCTGCTTCTAATATCCACCAGCTTATATGTCAAAATACCCCCAGCACTGAACAAACCCTTGTCGTCTCCATGGCCAACACTGCAGCAGCCCTTAAGGTGAGGAAAACATGGAAAGCCCCTTGCCTGGATAAGATTCCAGCTGATCTTTATCGATCTAAGCCTGACATATGGGTACCACTCATATATGCCCTGAGCATTGCAATCCGGCCCAATTTCAGAAACATAGAAGGGTGCTGTGATTGTACCCTTGTTCAAACAGGGATCCCACAACGATCCAGGCAATTTCTGGCCAATCTGCCTAATCGATAATTTACAAAAAATATTTTGTGAAAAGATATTAGATACTTCTTGGATGACAGAAAATTGTATATTAAATTACCTTCAAGCTAGTTTTAGTTCTAAAATAAGCACAATAGAACAGGTTTTTATTTTTCAATTGATTAGTGGAAGACCATGACCATGAATATGGTCACGCAGTTTATATATCACTTTTGTGGACCTGTGGGCAGCATTCAACATGGTCCCATGGCTCAAGTTATGTCAAGTCTTCCTGGACATGGCAGTTATTATTAGATGTTTATATTCAGATAATTTTGATCGGGTCTGCAGTGAACCCAATGGCAAACCCACTGAGAAAATAGAAATTGAATGAGGGGTTTATCACAGCTGTATTATAGCACCATCATTATTTCTTCTTTTTATAAATGTTGCATTGAATTTGTGTCACATTGCGAGAATGATTCACTCACATTGGCAGGTCAAAAAATTACAGTGTTGCTCATTGCCTTGACAGTAAATTGCTTCCCTTGCTGCACAGCTCCACATGGTAGCTGTTGATCCCTGACCCTTCCAAGTCTGTGTTTGAGATCCCTGATCCCTGGTGGTCCAGTGGGGATCATCTCTGTTCTGCTCTCTGCCCTCTGTTTTGTGCTTTCTGCCTTTTTGCTCCTCTGCTCTTTTTCATCTGCCTTTTTTTAAACTTTTATTGCTTTTCTAATCTATTATTCCTTTTTCCCCTTCTGTTATTTCTCCTCTTTTTGTGCCTTTTTCCTTCCCCCTTGGCGCTGCTTCTCCCCCATGGCCCAGTCCCCCTCCAGCGCCACTTTCACGCTTCCAGCCTCTCAGCTGTCCAGCCCTCCTCAACACTATGGCAGCCGAGCCACTGGCGCACCAAAGGCATACTGAAGGCAAGTCCGTCTGCGCCTGGACAAAACCCAGCGCCACGGACCCTGGTCCTTGGACCATCCACTGCTACAATTCCAGCCCCTCCATGCCCTCAACACAGGACGTTCCACCGACTGGCACATCACGTCGCCCAAGAACACCCAAGGCCTATTCACCTGCCACAACTGCACCTTTGCCTGCCTCCAGACACCAGACTATCAACTGCACCACCCTCAAAAACCAGACCTAACCACCTCAGATGCATCCTATTCAACATCTGCTCCCAAACAAGAAGACACACCGTGGAGATCTGGGACCTGCTCAACTCCATTTCTCCCGACGTTGCCTTCTTTACGGAAACCTGGACGGACAAAACCTCAGCCCCGGACGTTGCAACTGTCATCCTCGCCGGCTAAAAATTCATCCACAAGGACTGCGTCAACCGACAGGGAGGAGTCATCACCATCATGTACAAAAACACCCTCTGCCTCACAACCAGCTCAGACAACCACTCATCTAACATGAAGCACCTCCACTTTCAGATCCAGGTGAACCTGAATGCCACCCTCCATGGCACCCTCATCTACAGACCTCCCAGTCCCTGCCCCCCCTTCAGTGAAGCCATAGCTGACTTCATTGCTCACCACGATCTCGCCTCAATGGACTACCTCCTCCTCGATGACCTCAATATCCACCTGAACAAACTTGATGACCACAACACCACATTCCTACTGGAGAACCTTGCCACAATCGGAACAAATAACTGGTCACAATGCCAACCCACTCAGCAGGACACACTCTTGACCCCATCTTCTCTTCAAGCAACAACATCTTTGTCAGCCACACCTCTGAGCCACACTGGACTGACCACCACCACGTCCACTTCTTCTTCATCAAACCCATTGTATGCCACCACACCCACCGCGATCCTTGCAAAACCTGGAACAAGGTCACAGAAGACCATCTCCCCTCTGCCCTCAGCAAAATCCCACCACCGACATCCACGGACATCAACACCTTAGCACACAACTTCCACCGCTGGATCTCTGACTGTGCCAACACACTGGCTCCCCTCAGGAAACCCTCAAGCAGGCAGCCCTCCAAGAAAGCCATCTGGTTCTCCCCCACCTTCCAAGAGTCCAGGTGCAGCTGTAGATGGTTCAAGAAAAAATGGAGGAGGTGCAAGATAATGGCACACCACGCAGCCTTCAAAACTGCCATCACCGCACACCACCAGCTCATTAAAACAACAAAGAAAGCAGCCATCCAGGCACATATCAACACCAATGCACACAACAGCAAAGAACTCTTCGCAGCCTTCAAAACTGCCATCACCGCACACCACCAGCTCATTAAAACAACAAAGAAAGCAGCCATCCAGGCACATATCAACACCAATGCACACAACAGCAAAGAACTCTTCGCCATGGTCAAAGAATCTGCCAAACCCAGCCCAGAGATAGCAGACATTCCCCTCGCTCAAGTTTTCCATGACATCCTTGCCACCTTATTCCACCGAGAGGTCAAGGAGATCTACGACAGCTTCGCAATCCAAGATACACCCGCTCCACCTGCAACACTGCCCCCAATCTTTCCAGACTCTACCAGACTTTGCCCAATTGGACCACCCTCACCTCTTATTACATCCTCAGAATTATGAAGAGCGCCTACTCCTGTGCCCCCTTGGATCCCTGCCCTCACCACATCTTCAACAGAGCAGGCACCTCCATCACACCCAAACTCTGCCGCACCATCAACTGCTCCATCGAGTCCGCCACCTTCCTGGAAAGCTGGTTACATGCAGAGATCAATCCCTCCTGAAGAAACCCTCTGCTGACCCGACAGATCTCAATAACTACACACCCATTTTTCTGCTCCCGTTCCCAGCCAGTCATTGAGAAAGCTATGAACACCCATATCTCCAAGTTCATAGAAACAAACCATACCCTGGACCTCTCAGAAACAACCAGAGCACCAAGACCACAGCACTGAGACTGCTCTCCTCGCTGCTACAGACGACATCCAAATCCTCCTCGACAGAGGCGATACCACTTGCCTCATACTTCTGGACCTCTCAGCCGCCTTCAACACTATCTCCCACCACACCCTCTGCCCCAGACTCCACAACACTGGCATCCACACCAAAGCTCTAGAATGGATGCGCTCCTTCCTCACCGGCTGAACACAGGGAGTTAGACTTCCACAGTTCAACTCAGGACCCACAGAAATCAGCTGCAGAGTTAATATTATTATTATTATTATTTGGGTTTTGTAGAGCGCATAGTAACCCGGAAGCATCCCAGCGCTGAAACCGAGACAGTAGAGGGAGTGGAGTGCCAAGGAGAAGGGGGAAGGGGGGATCAGAGGAATAGGTGCGTTTTCAGTAATTTCCTGAAACGGAAGTGATCTGATTCCGTCCTTAGTTTAAGAGGGAGGGTGTTCCATAGCCTGGCCGTGTTCACTGAGAATCGCCGTCCTCCTGTACGTGCTTTTCTCACTCTGTGGACTGTAATAAGGCGTTCATGGTCCGACCGGAGGGATCTTGTAGCCTTATAGGGCGTGATAAAGTTTTTGAGAATGGGGGGCCTTTATCCTGTAAGAGTTTGTGAGCCAGACAGAGAGCCTTGAATTTAACTCTTTCTCTTATTGGGAGCCAGTGAAGGTGCTTCAAAGCTGGTTTGGCCGAGGATCTGGCCGGTGTGTTGGTGAGAAGCCGGGCCACGGCATTCTGAATTCTTTGTAATTTGTTGAGGGTGGCTTCGGGGGCTCCCAGGTAGATGGCATTGCTGTAATCCAGCCTAGATAGAATAAGGCCTTGGATAAGCAGTTTCCGGAAGATAAGTGGGAGCAGGGGCAGGATTTTCCTGACTGATCTAAGAAGCCCAAAACAGATCCCAGCGGTTTTTTTGGCTTGGGTTTTGAAGGACAGGTCTTTCTCTATCCAGATTCCCAAGCTCTTGATCTCAGTTTTGGGGGCCGGGGGTTCTCCCAGGCAGGAGGGCCAGATGTTAGGGGAAGGATGAGCCCTTTTTGACCAAGAAGCATGATTTCTGTCTTGGACCCGTTGAGTTTCAACCCTGATTTATTCATCCACCCATGGATTTTGGAGAGGCAGTTGTGGAGATTGGATGGTTCTTGGTTGAGATGGGATAGGGACACCACGAGTTGGGTGTCGTCAGCGTAGCTAATGATTTTCACTCCGAACGGGATGACTACCTCCTCCAGTGGGGACATGTAGACATTAAATAATGTCGGGCTTAGCGAAGAGCCCTACGGCACTCCGCACTGGAGAGGGACTGCTAGGGAGCGGGTGTCATTGTCCCAGACCTGGAAGGAGCGGTGTTTTATGAATGACGAGAACCATGCCAGGGCGGTGCCCTCCACCCCGATGTCTCTGAGTCGCTGGATTAATACCCGGTGGTTGACAGTGTCGAAGGCCACACTGAGGTCCAGGAGGATCACTGCCACTGATCCTCCTGCATCCAGAATGCATCTGGTCTCCTCCACTGCAGCCAGGAGGGCGGTGCCCGTGCCCTGACCAGGGCGGAATCCAGTCTAAGCGCTCCTGAGCAGGTTATTAGACTCCAGAAAATGGGAGAGTTTTTTATTCACTATTTTTTCAGTGATTTTACTAATTCCGGAGAGGAGGGAGATTGGCCTGTAGTTGGCCAGGTCCAACGGGTCCAATAGAGTTTTTTTGAGAAGGGCCTTGACAACAGCCGCCTTCCAGCTGGGGGGGGGCCCTTTCCCTGACGTAGTGAAGAATTGATGAGGTCAGCTAGAGGGGGGGCAATAGTGGGAGCCACTTTTTTAAGGATGCGCATAGGCACTGGGTCGCCTGGGGAACCACTTTTGATTGTGGCGAGCGTTGTCAGGACTTCTTCAATAGTTACCGGGCCGAGGGTGTCTAGATGGATGGCGGAGATATCCGGGTGAGGGCTAGAGGTTAGGTCAGGTTTGAGAAGACCCTCATCGTTTGTTCTATGGTCGACTTGGGGTAGGGTGGCGAGAATCTTATGAATTTTCTCGTCAAAGTATTTTGCCAATTTATGGCATTTATCCTCGGAGGTGTTAGGAACTGGGAGAGGATCCGGGACTTTGAGTAATTCTTTCAAGATGATAAAGGTTTCTCTGGAAGAGCAGGAAGAGTTTTTTATTCTTTCATCAAAGAATTGGCTTTTAGTATTGCGTAGCCCGAGTTTATAAGTTCTTATAGAGGTACGGAAGGCATCTTTTTTGGCTATGGATTTGTCCTTCCTCCAGGTGCGCTCTGTCCTTTTACACTCCTTTCATAGCGCGGGGACACGCCGGTGCGCGTAACCAGGCGCTCTATAAATGTCCAAAATAAAATAGCAACTTAAGCTCAGGGGTGTACCAGGCGGCCGGGTTCACTCTTTTGGCTCGTTTAATGGTACTTGTTTTGGGAAGGAGGCAGTCCAGTGATTGAGTGAGCCAGGAGTTAAATTGCACATCGGAGGTGACTGGGTCTTGAGCTGGGGGGGGGGGGATTCCATGAGCCTAGAGGCCCATTCTTCAGGCGAGAGTTTGTGCCAGCGTCTATCGGTGACCCGGGTTTTGGGAGGTTGGGGTGGCGGGACATAGAGATGCCAATCGATAGGAATCAAAAAATGGTCTGCCCACGGTAGTGGGAGGGGAGTGCTGGTTTTGAGGTTGTGGATATTAGTAAAAATGGGGTCCAGAAGGTGCCCTTTGTCATGAGTGGCCTCTGAGTTCACTAGTCGAAGGTCATAAGAGGTAAGATCAAGAAGAAGGTCGGAGGCAGTTAGGTCCTTGGGGTCTAGTAGATGGAGATTAAGGTCTCCCAAGATTAAAAAGTTAGAAGATGTCGTTGCCATAAGGGTAACAGTATCGACGAGAGCGCTAAAGAACTTGTCAGGGGCTCCTGGTGGGCGATATATGAGTAGACCAGAGAGGGAGATTGCAGGTGAGATCTGTAAAGCGAAGTGGCAGCTTTTGCAGTCATCGATATTTCCGTTATTTGTTCTGCAGGCAAAATGCTCTCTGTATATTATTGCCAGGCCACCTCCTCTGCCGAGGGGTCTGATCTGAGAGTGGATTTGGTAGCCAGGAGGTAGAGCATTAACGATATCGGAGTCGGAGTTGGGGGTGAGCCAAGTTTCCGTAAGGAACAGAATGTCGATGGCGAGATCCTGTATAAGAAGGTTTATCTCGAGGGAGTGTTTAGGGAGGGACCTACAATTAAGGAGGCCGAGCTGTAGGCCGTGGCATTCTGCGTCGGTGAGGGCAGGGTTGCAGAGGACGCAATTAGCAAAGGGTTTTTCTCCTGTATAGGTATAGTTACAATTTCTGTTTTTCAAAGAGTTAAGTGAGAGGAGCCTACCTTGGGTGTAGGTAAGAAGACTCTTGGAGGAATTGGGCATAGCGGCTGGGCCTGGGGCCGGCCGGGCCCGGACGGGCACAGACGGCCTTGCCTTAGGCGCGCCTTTGGCGCGCAAACGGCGCGCCCGCGGCGCCCATCCGCTGCGCGTCCATGGAGAAACACATTTTCTTATAGGGGGTGTTCGGGGCATGGCCTAGTGTGAGTGGGCGTGGCCTGTGGTCAGGCTCGATGATGGCGCCGAGTGAAGATTTCCCTTGCCCGCGGCAGCGTTAACCTCGGCTGCGCGGGGGTCGCAGAGTGGGATTAAGTGCCCAGAAGTACAAGAGGCAAGGTAGGAAGGGTTAATTTTAAAGGTAAATCAAAGTTTAAATTTTTCTAAAAACAGCTAAACAAACAAAGCTCCCGGCTGTGCCTCAGGAGTGTCACAGTCTTGAACTCGAGCTCGTAAGCAGCCCGGTTTTTAAAGGCGGGGCGTGGCCTAGTGTGAGTGGGCGTGGCCTGTGGTCAGGCTCGATGATGGCGCCGAGTGAAGATTCCCCTTGCCCACGGCAGCGTTAACCTCGGCTGCGCGGGGGTCGCAGAGTGGGATAAAGTGCCCAGAAGTACAAGAGGCAAGATAGGAAGGGTTAATTTTAAAGGTAAATCAAAGTTTCAATTTTTCTAAAAACAGCTTATGGATCCTCCCTGAGCTCAACCCTCTTCAACACCTACATGGCTCTGCTTGCAGCCATCGTAAGAAGCCACAGACCCAGCTGATACTCTCCCTCACAGATGAACCCACAGCTGCCAAGAGCAACTTCCACAACCTGGATGAAGGACGCAGTTGCCCTCAAGCTCAATTCAGACAATATCGAAGTCCTCATCCTGGGCTCCACCCTCACTGCCTAGGACGACTACTGGTGGCCCGCAGAGCTCTGAGCCCCCCACACCCACAGGCCATGCACGAAACCTCAGCATCACCCTGGATTCCTTGCTCTCAATGAACCACCAAATCAACGCTGTTTTGTCCTCCTCCTTCCACACGCTCGGCCTGCTTAGTGAGATATTCAGGTGGATCTTCATTGAGTCCAGGAAAACGATCACCCTTGCTCTCGTCAGCAGCAGACTCGACTACGGCAATGCACTCTGCACGGGCACTACCTAGAAACTCCAAAGGAAACTGCAGAACATCCAGAAAGGCTCTGCCCGACTCATCCTAAACATCCCATGCCGCAGCGACATCACCAGAAACCTGAGAAACTTCACTGGCTACATTTCAACAAAAGAATTACCTTCAAACTTTGCACATCTGCAAAGCCCCCCACAATGCCAGACCTGCATACCTCAACCACTGCCTCTCCTTCTGCACTCCCACCAGACATCTCTGCTCCGCCAAACTGGCCTTGGACACCATCCCACAGATACACAAGACCACAGCTGGTGGAAGATCTTTTTCCTATATGGCTGCAAAGACCTGGAACTCCCTGCCTCTGCACCTTACGCAATCCGCAATTCGGGAAGGACCTCAAGACCTAGCTCTTCGACTGAACTGCAGATCCACCCCCCTGCCCCCACTCAGTGCCTTGAGACCCTCACAGGTGAGTAGTCACGCTTTGCAAGAATCCTGATTGATCGATTGATTACCAATGACACTCTACTGATTTACAAAATGTAGAAAGGCCATCAGATTTTGATCGAAAAATGTGGGTTATTGTATAGTAAAAACAGCTTAGAGACAAACATCCAAACACCAAACCAATGGTATTTTAATCTAAGAAGGTTGCATAGGTGTAAAGTAACTCTGGGTGCTAATGTCTTGGAAAGAGAAAATAACTTTGATTACTGAGGCATTAGGTTGTCTGACTCTGATAGTTGGGGAGCGCAAATTGTAAAGAACAAGCTTCGGCTAAAACATGCAGTTTAGGCTATAGTAAAATTCTTCAGGAGTTTTACGAGATATCCAATTTTCCCTGCATTGGAGGGCTATAGAGCACAGGCTGTTAATGCAGCAATGCATGGAGCAGAATTGTGGAGTCACTGTGGAGTTGAAGATCTTGTACCAACAGAGAATATTTTTATAAGATTGTTGTTGAGGCTGCCACAGAGCACCTCTCTCTTATCTTTGTCAATTCAATTAATCTTTATTTCGATCATAAAAGATCATAAAAGATGTACAAATTGATTTTCATCATTAAGCAGTTAAAACCATTATAAGATGTACTATACATTGTAAAAAACAATTCCCCAAACTCACGGTTAGGGTCTGCTTACTAAAACAACACTTTACTTAAAAAGAAAAGAAGAAAAAGGTATTCACGCAACTATCGTGTCCTTGATTATTTTTGTGCGTAATCGCCACATTGCCGTCAAAAATTTTGCCATTACGAACACTGTTGGTGCCGATAGGTCTGTCTTGAGCACTCTGTAGGCCGGAGCATATGTTCGGAAGCCCAAGTTCTTTAAATGAGGGACCAACCAATAACTCCTGATTCTGCTATAGGCTCTACAGAACAGGACCACGTGAAGATCACTTTCCAGTTTATAGTTGCAGGCTGGACACACCCCTGAGTCCAGATGACCAACCCAAGATTTAGTGAGGGACCTCAGGGGGAGAGATCCATACCTCCATTGCATGTAGATCTTCCGTGAGAACACAGGTGTTATGCCATCTAGTACATGTTCATGACTATATGAGTCTTTTGCCTTGATGAATGTGTCGGTTAGGGATCCTTCCCGGATAGAATTCAAAGATTTCTGGAGCATAACACTATAGAATAAGTTTGAAAGTGCTTTTCTAGAAAGCCTAACATAACGGAATGTGTCCCCAGAGCTCACCCCCATAAATAATACCCCCCCGGGCTTGAGCTTTGTAGATATGGATGGCAGGAACCAATGGACGAAGAGGAGATTTTTTAGCAATTCTTGTTATGGCGCCTGCCCTCTGAACTAATTTTGTTGTTGCTTTTGTTTTGTGTGGGAGCCATGTCAGGTTCTGGTTAAGGGTTATGCCAAGGTATTCTATTACATGTACCCTTTCCAGGATTGTAGATCCTAGGCGCGGGTTTGGGCAATTTTTGGGTTTGGGGTTGAGAATCATGAATTTTGTCTTTGAGGGGTTTATTTCCAGACCCCTTTCGTTGCAGAACCCCAAAAACCCATTCAAGACCCTCTGAAGCCCCATTGGCGTTTTTGACAGCAGCAGGGTATCATCTGCGAACATGATCGCAGGTACCCTGCTGCTGTTCAGTTGTGGCGCATCAATATTAGGGATCCTGTTCAGGTACTCTATCACCCCGTTCACAAATAGGCAAAACAGGGTCGGCGCCAATACGCAGCCCTGCCTTACCCCTCTGCGAACGGGGAACCTGTCCGTCAGCCTGCCCCCCTTTCCATATCCAACTCGGGCATAGTTGTCCGTATGCAATCTAATTAGGATATGGAGGATATCTCCTGGGACACCCAACTCCGCCAGCACCTCCCACAATTTGGCTCGCGGGACCAAATCGAAGGCGGCACGAAGGTCCACAAAGACCGCGTACAATGTCCCGCCTTCGATAAGCACCGTCTTCCAGTAGATAATATTCAGTCTGAGTATTTGGTCGACTGTGGAGACTCCTTTTCTAAATCGGTCTCCTCTATCAAACATTGCAGCCTGTTAAGTATTAATCTTCCAAATAGCTTCTGGGAGACATCAATAAGGCTGATTGGGCGATAATTGGCTGGGAGCAGGGGCGATCCCTTTTTAAAAATCGGGACCACCTCCGCCCCCAGCCAAGTGTCTGGTATTTTCATTCCCCCCAGCACTGCATTGAATAACACTAGGAGATAGGGTGCCCAGATTCCTGGTTCCTGCTTGAATAGGTCACCCGGGACGCCATCCAGACCTGGTGCCTTTCCCGAGGACAGCCCTGCTATCGCCATCCTAATCTCTTTTATAGTAAAGGGATCAAAAGCCTGTTTTTCGGGAATGATGGGTAAAGATGGTTCTGTCCCCCCATCTTCTAACGAATATAACAACTGGAAGTGTTTTTGCCAAACGCTTGCAGCAATGTTTGGTTCAATTATCTTTGTGTATAGACCTAGGTCTGGAGCCCATAAGGAGTGTGCCGGATCTAAACCAATGTTATACTGGGTTAGACTTTCGTCTACTAAAGAACTCAACCATTTTAGAGCGGGCCGCGCGATTTTGTTAGTAGACCACAAGCATTAAAGATCTCATGGCTGAGGCATATCAAAGAGTCATTAGCTAACCTGGGGTTGGGAGAATTCAGGTCAAACGTAGCCTTTATCTCCTCTAATAAATCTTCTATAGTGGAGAAGAGTTTTTGACGTTTCAGGAAAAAAGAATGAATTCATCATCCCTGGGAGCTTAACTGATTCCTTTTTAAATATCAAGTCTGATTATAAATTTGATTACTTTTTGGACTGTCTTCAAACTGCTCTTCAGGCAATTGTACGTTCAATGAATGCTGGGCACTCTTCCTCTGGCATCTTTTACAAGCAGTTGATCAGATTCAAAGCCAGGTTATGTTATGTCTGCTGCATGTAACACTAGTTATTAAAATGTAGAACATGTACTTTTTTTGTCCTGTGTATATAAATCTCCATTCAAAATGGATTAAGCCACTTTGTTTAATCCTGGGGATTAGGCATTACCAAGAAGCATCAAGGATCAATTAACCGGATGCCAACTATATGGTTGCGTTTGCTGTGTTTAAGTTTCTCTAAACGACCTTGTGTATAAGATCAAAACAGCCCAGCATCAAGATTGATTAACACTTTTCATACTAGCATCTGCATTAGTCGCCTTGTTTATTTCCTTGTTTGTCACCCAACCTGCTAGTTTGAATTTAAAACTTTTACGAATTACCGCTGATAAACTAAATGCATTTTTTGTTCATCTCGAGTTTTTATTTCTTTTTTAATGTTTTAATGTTTTTTATCTTGTTACGTCTTTTGATATATTGTATGTGTTGTGGGTGATTTTATAGGGTTCAACTGACAACTAAATAACAAAGTTGACCTATCTTTCTGTCTCTTTGGTAGGTCTATTGTTTCTGTCACTTTCTTTTTCTGCTTGTCCTTTTACTGCCTCGTTGGCGTAAAATGGAATTCAGTTTTTGTTTGCCGCCCCTGTACTCTATTCTGAATCTGTGAAGTTCTTTTAAAAATAACTTTTAATGCTCTGTTTAACTGATTATTGTGCTTTTGTTGTCTTTGTCTTATATTGCAGTGTTCGAGTTTTGGTTACTCACATGGCATCTGTTGTTAGTCAGGTGTTCCAATGGTTAGAGCACAACCTTGATACTTCGAAAGCACACCTAATCGATGCATTCAGGAACCAATGAGCTATCCACTATTTAAAAGAAAACTAACCCCTTTTATACCATTACTACCAGTGTAAAGATGGTATATTTGGACCATACACATTAACGAACGTGACATGTCTGCGCCAAGATCCCTTGAACTATCAGGAATCTACCCTGATCCTCCTTAATTGTGGCCAAGTGCAGGAAGGGGACATTCTTGTGGATCAGTGGATCTACACCTTTAGTGTGGTAATGTAGGATGCAAAGAAGGGGGCGGTGTGTTTCTTACAGCAAAGCTATTGCAATGTTGTGTCTTTAGCGATATGTCAGAGCATTTCTGATTTTCATATTATTACTCAGTCCCCTAATTCTGTTAATCCATGTTTAGCTTCAGATTCCCTTTGATTGTCCTTTCACATCTGCTAAAGCATTTGATATATTGGCCCAGTATTTTGTGATGGCGGGGAGGGGGGCGTGGCGCAGCGGATGGAGCGGCTGACTACAGAACACGGGGCTCGCAGTTCGATCGCCGGTCACAACTCGGCTCAGCATCATGTGACTCTGGGCAATAGCTCACTTAATCTCCCCGACTGCTGGCAGCATCTAGATAACCGTAGGCTTGATAAGTTCGCACTTTACAAATGTGGAATTTATTTTCATTTTAATGTGGGCATTATGCAACCACCGACTGCGCCTATGAACACATGCAATGCCATACTGGAAATAAGATCTGATGTAAAGCCTGCTCCTGTAGCCCCATATCCTGACCCACTTTGCCAGTGAGAAGCATGTTCCCTGCATTTAGCTAGCCAGATAAGTGCAGTAAAAACCCCATTAACCTGTGCGTTACGCTTTGGGGGTACGTGTCTCCGCCTGAGTCCTGTCGCCACCCCAGCCTGACAGTTTGTCACATTTCAGCATTAAATAAAAACCTAAATTGCCCGGGAAGCATAAAGCATGCATGTTAACACATAGATCCACAGTCCTCGCAATTTAGGAAACATCAAATTGGCGATACCCAAACCTGACTGTTTCTCCCTAATACTACAAAGCTTGTTGCATTCCATCAAGCCACTCAAAACAAAGTCTAATTCACATCTCTGGAGCCTGCATCTTCCGCATCAAATATGCCACCATCTTCTTTGGACTTTTTCTTTCATTTGTGCTTGGAGAGATCGTGTTCTCAAATGTACTGATGTGCCTTTGTGGAGTCTGTGGAGCCTCGTGATGTTTCAGTCAGAGTGATTTTCAGTCTGGCCGGGAACAGCAAAGCATATTCATCCTGATGTTTTCTCAGCAGATTTTTGACTGGGAGGAATGCATGTCTGGCCATCTGGACACTGTGTGAAATATCCAAGCCTTAGAATTCAAGATCTCCGTTTTTTAGGTCTCGCCTGGCGTTAGCAGCGCGCATGCGCTGCCCTTTTGGAATCAATACACTTTCGGAACTAACTTTAAGCCCTGTCCTTGTTTTCAATTGGCTTGCGTCATCATTTATTATAAACGCTGGCGTGTGATTGAAAACCGGGCTTTGGGGTTACTTCCTTCTCCACTTTTAGGACGGCCCATGTAGACAGGCCAACGTCATCTTTGGGCGTGAGTTAGTAGGGTGTGCTGGTAGCGGAAACCCTGGTTCCTCATTGGGAATTCTGCCAGCTCCTCCCTCCCCTTCCCTCCATTCAAAAGCAAACTCCCTAGAGTTGTGCTCTTCATTCTTCATGGCAAACTTAGCCGTGCTGTGCTGAAAAGCTTCATTGCTCCGATTGCGTCGCTAATTGCATTTTCATACATTAATCCTTGGCAGGGCACGGTGATGTCATTACAGGGACCTTGATGTTATTGTGTGATCATTTGAGCAGCGCGCTTCAGGCTGATTAAACACATCAGTCGGGAGCGCCCACCATTATGTTTCGCATTCTTAGCGTGAATTCGTTTTTTCGTGACTAGATTTGTGCATAACCAGCTGCTTGAAATGATGTCACCTTGACCCATACACTGGTGGTGCTCGCTTTACACTACTTCCTCTGTTGCCTTCTTCGATATTTGCCTTGTTTGTGGGTTTGGATAGATGGCATTTATCATCTGCTTCTATGTCCCTAATAATATACGTCTCAATTAACATCGGTTAGTCATGGGAAGTAATTACTATATCTCGCTAAAGCATTGCTTAGAGTGCTCTTAAAAAACTAAAAAATATATCTGCTAATAAAGTCTTACAACAAATACAGTCCATTAACAAATCAATATGCCAAAACTCCGCAAAAGTGCTTGTGGCGTGCTAAATTATGTAATCAATGAAAGCATTTGCATTTATTGTGTGTGTGTGAGAAGTTAGCCTGGCATATGTTGTCCACTATTCTAGTGGGCACCTTGCACCAGTCTAAACGACCCTTATTGATGGTGGTTGTAAAGTCAACCTTATAGACAAGCTATCCTAGTGGTAGCATGGACCAGCAGTCTTAGGCTAAAACTTCAGAGAGCATGTAAAGCAAGCTGTTTTACCAATTATAATCCCTTGAATACCAAATGAAAGGACACCACACAAGGTATATATCAAATATATATGTATTTATTTCTAACACAACACCTCTGCACCCTTTATGAGGTCAGAGATCGAAGTACATCACAAGTTACTCAATTAGCATACGATAAGTTGCACAAATACAGTTTTGCCCTGGGGGACTCAGAAACCATATACTAAGTACGTGGTATAAAAAACACTTCAGGAACAGTGGATAGGCCTAGGGATTCGCTGGGGCTACACTACACAACCAAAGGTTAGGGAGTAGGAGACCCACAGGAGATGCGTGCAGTGTTTAAACACAGTCGCGAGTTACTATTGACTTATAATGGAGAACGAAGAAGTAACAAAGATACTGTTTTAGGGCGCTTCCAGATGGACTACGACAAAACCCCTTTAATCTAGAACACTTGGATAGTCAGTATCCGCGGGAGCACCGGAGTACTCGAGTTACCTCACCCAGGGAAGCCGGGTGCATGGGTGTCTTTTCGTGTCAGGTTTTGTCGATGCTTTCAATGGAGATCTGCAAAAGAAGTGCTGCAGGCGGCCAAAGGAAGAGTGTCCGGGTGGATCCAAGGGTGGATCGAAGAACTGAAGAACCTGAAAGCAGAGGGGACAGAGTCTGGGTCACTGGCCAGTGACCAGGAAGGAACCAGGCGATGTTGAGTTGATTTCAGGTGAAGAGGTGAAGCTTGTTTCTGCAGCCACGAGGACCAGGAGGTGTCGACGACAACCAGGAGCTGGATTTCAGCTGTCCCACAAAGGATCTAGTTGACTGCGATGTCGGTATCCGGATTTGACCCAACATGCCTTGGCAAACGCAATCCACGCAGGAAGTGAAGATTGGCTTCAGGTCAGACCAGCAAGGTCTGGGGAGCTTTTCCCTTGTAGGGAAGCTGGAGCAAGCCTGGAGCACCCAGGAAAGCAGTTTAGTTTCAAAGGTTCGTCTTCGGTGGGCTCACTAGCCAACGGGCTAGCAACCAGGAAGATGCGGTGAGCTGAAATGCAACAGCGGGTCCCACGTGGCACTCGTGGATTGTGGAGGGCTGAGCTTTAGTACAAATAGCGCTCGCTGTCTGGGGCTTCTTGTACCCCAATGCACAACTGCGATGGTGCCTCGGTAGTTGCACAGTTAGCAAAATGCAGGATGTCTAGGGTGTCCGATCCCACATCTCTCATGTCCGTCATGGGTCTCAGCTTTGCTGTGGATGTGGGTCGGAGTCCGAGAAATCTAAGATTGCAGTTCCTGAGTCGCTGAGCCTTCAGGATCCATCGGGAGCGTCGACAAAGTAGACTGGCAAGTTACTGGTGATGCCTGTTTGCACAGGGTGGTCACTCCTTGACCGCAAGGGAGATGTCTTCAGTCTACTAGTTGGTATAGAATGTCGAAGGTCCAAGACTTCAGTTTCAGAGTTTCGTTCCAGGATAATCTAAAGTCTGGGGACACAGCACCTATCTTTATACTAAGAAAATGGGCTGGATTACCTGCTAGGTCCCTCCTATGGGTGGACCTGAAAAGGGGGTGGTTACACCCTTTTTCCTTTGTCCAGTTTCGTGCCAGAGCAGGGCTGGAGTGCCCCAGCGACTGGTTTGAACCGGGCTATGCATGGAGCACCTTGTGTGCCCCAGGCAGTGTCTGGAAAAGCATCTTTCCATTCAACCCACCATGCCCCAATACACAACAGGCTGTCTGGGGAGGTGATAGCACCTCCCTCAACAGGAAACCTATTGTCCAGGCCTTCCTTGCTGGAGTTTCCCCCAGCTGCAGGAGGTCGTGTCTGTGGCAGCAGCATCCATTTTGTGATGCTGAGGTTCTGTTTAACTTTAACCGGGTAAAGCAGTAACATACATGTCTTTTCCCTCTAGAAGGGTAGAATGCTACCCCCGCCACCAGAATTGGCGGGGGGGGTTAGTATTCCAAAGTGTTTGACACCTTACACAACATGTTCTGATGAAACCAAAGTTAGCATTAACCGCGAGGATTATAATGCACTTAAGAGTATATGGTATGGCTATATCATAGAACAGCTATAAGGACATGGTTCCGAAAGCTGCCGAGGGGCTCAGCTCATGCTAGGGCACCCTCTCACATAAAACCAAGCACTCTGCCTCCAGGATTGCTAAGGCCTGCCATATGAGTGACTTATAGGTTACCATGTGTCTATATATAAGGTAGATATAGATATACTATATCTAAGTAAGGAGTGATTACACCACCTTACCCAAGCTGAGTGATCAGCCTGTTGTGTCAGTTTAGAAGGCCAGCCAGGGGTGGTATAATACATGCTGCAGCCCCTGGTAGGCATTGGATGCACCTATGCCCTGGGTACCTATGGTACACTATACAGAGGCTCACAGAGGTGACCCAATACCCAATCAGGTATGTACCTAAAGTACATGGTATCAATTTAGAGAGATAAAAGTTGGGTTGTTGGTCTGATTAGCAAGCCCACAGCCACACTAAAGTCGAAAAAACCAGAGAATCACAGCAAAAAGTGGGGGTGACCATACGAAGCAGACCCTACTCTCCTACAGTGTATGTGTGTGCATGTGTGCATCTTTGCTGCCTGACACGCTCTTTGGCAAGGCCCAGTTGTGCTGGGCGAAAGAAGAGCCCCCAATCCCCTCCCGGCTCCATTAAGTGGCCCTGCACCTCTCTTTGTTGGCCTCACTGCCAACCCGGGTCCTCCCCTTCTGCAGTCTTTTCACCCGTCCCCCCCTTGGTGAGAAGAGAAGTCCGACAGTCCTTGCACCCATCCCCCATCCTGCTGAAAAGCGGAGTCCGGCGTCAGAGGTTCCAGGATGCTGATTTCATTCTTGTATAACTTTTGCGGTAGTCAGAATAAAATAAACACAGTTGCGGCCTCTATTTCAACGTGTAGTTCTGGGTAAGTCTTTTCTGCTGGAGTGATGCTGTTTTCAGTCCATTGGTGTTCTGACACTACTTCCTGCCAGAGCCTCCGATGGAGTAGTTTTGTTCTAGAAAATGTTGCTCTTGTCTTACATTTGAACACAGTTTGGAATTAACTCTTTCTGCCAACCTCGCAGATGGAAACATGTATGTGTGTGTGTGTGTGTGTGCCTGTGCGTTTGTGTCCATGTGTGTGGCATCTGTGTGTGTGTGTGCATGTATGCGTGTGTGCATGTGTGTGTGCTTGTGTGTATGCGTGTGTGCATCTGTGTGTGTGTGCATTTGTGTGTGCGCGTATGTGTCTGCATCTGTGTGTGCGTGCCTGTGCACACATCTGTATATGTTTGCATGCCTGTGTGCGTTTGCCTGTGTATGTGAATGCATCTGTGTGTGTGTGCATGCCTGCTTGTGGGTGCGTTCGTGTCCAGGGCAATGCAATCCTTCACTTCTGTCAAGCTTAACAAAAAGATAATTTTTATGTTTGAATCTCATTTGCCCTTGTCAGAATGAAATAACTGCTGATGTGGTCAGGCCTTGCCTCAACATAGGGTTCTGATTAGGTGTTTCACACCAGCTTGAAGTGTGTTTTCAGTCATTCGGAGCTCAGTGTCGTGGTTCCTGTGAGGGGCAAGCGTGAGATCTGACATTTTTGTTATTTTGAAGCATGTTCCTCTGGTCAGAAATGTGAGCTCACATGTGTTTTCAGTTAATTCTTGTTCCCACCCTCCCAGACGGAAACGCACGCCTAGGTGTCCTTAGGTCTGGGTCTGAGCTCGGGCGGCGTAGAATATGTGCGGTGCTATCGAGAAATCTTACCTACTCATGTAAAATGAGTAAAGCAGGGTGCAGTAGTGTTGGGGTGCATAGATAGTGCAGAACGAATAGAAGAACTTTCATTTAGAAGTTTTAGGTAATTCACAGAAATATTTGTTTGTCTAACCACAAAATCTCCCGAGCTGCAGGCTGATAGCTGTTTTCAATGACCTCTTGACCTCTCTGTGGATGTTATAAAGAGAGAAGAGAGAGAGAAAGAAAGAGAGCACTTTACATAGGTACTACTTTGGTTACAGAAATCTGCCCGGCGGGTGATAATGTGCTGCACGGCTAAACACTTATAAGGTCCCAATGGCGGGACTTATTGGCTATGCCAATGCTTGTCTCTGGCTTTGCACAGTGTAATAACTCTGTCCTTTTGTAGGAAGCTGGCTCTCTATATACTATACTAAAATGAGGTACAGTGTGCAGATATTCCAGTGGATCACCAGAGGCTTTACAGAGGCTAAAGTAGATAATACTAATGCTCTCTTTTATGGTGGTGTACGAAAGCAGGCTTATGAGGGGGCAATTTGTTTTTTTTAATGCAGATTTATGTAGCGCAAACTCAACCCGAAGGTAGTGGAGCGCTTTACATGAGCACCGGTTACGTTAAACAAGGACACATTCAGGCAAGGGGAGATTAAGTGATTTGCCCAGAATCACAGGATGTGGAAGCCACCCTGAGTTTCAAACTTTGGTTTCCAGCACCAAAGTCAGCAGTCTTGCCATCAGACCACATCCTCTCCTCTCTGTTAAGCATTTGTTGTACACGCAGTGGAAAAAATAAAATACACACTCAATGAATAAATCTGAAACCAATTTATAAAAATAATACTTAATGTTATTTAATTTGTAGAACGACAGAACTTCATCTTAGGTAAATACATTTAGCAATAGAAATACTTTTCAATATTAAAAGTGGACACAGTTCAATTTTCAGTCTTTACAATGTTCACCTATGGGAGGAAGAAAACATTTTGCATACAGATAGGCAACCTCAACTTACAACACCAGTCCTTGGGAGTTAAGATCTGTACTGGGCAATGTTGCGTTCAGTACCAACAATACACCACCAGCGGCACATTAGCGGTCGAGTGCAGGGTGCAAATACAGTGTTAGGTGCGCAAAACAACCCAAAGATTAATGGGGCAATCGGACATAGGCTGCTTACCAATAAGTAGCAGTGGCTTGGGGGACCAGTCTCCAGGGTTGAAGCAAGTACTGGTCAGGGTCCAAAGCAGCACCAGCACTATGCCGCCAGCAGCACAGGGGCAGCTGGGTGCAGGATGCCAACACAGCGTTGGATGCCCAATGTAAAGCAATGGAGAAGGATAAATTCTAAAAGGGCTGCAGGCTCAGTTGAAGGAAACTAACAGCGGAAGAGGTAAGTTGTGATGTTCTGGAGCATAAGTACATCTTTGGTCCGCTTGACAAAGGCCCAGGGCCAGCGGGTGCAAGGGTGTCTTTTGATGTCAGAAACAGCTTCTCCGTGCAGAGACTGCAGGCTACGTCAAGTACTCCGGCAAGTGTCAACCCACAATGAACTCAGATTCTAGAGCGCTGGGGAACCGTGCTGGGACCAGTGGGCCATGTGGCCTCAGGCCGGAGGCATTGGGTTCAGTGGTGAAACCGAGAGCAGGGTTTAGCTGGTTCCTTAGGTCACAGAGGCCTTCTATAAAGTTTGTTGCTGGTGAACAGATCCGCTGCTCTCGGGAGATCTTGATCTTTGTCGAAGGCAGGTAAGCCTCCCAAGGTTTTGGAGGTCACTGGGCTGCAGGATGAGTTGTCTTTTGGCACAGGATCGTCGAGGTCTGCAAACAAGCTTGTAGGGCTGGGGCCAAGTCAATAGATCTCTGCAGTCTTCTCTTATGGTGCAACTCTGTGGTGTTCAGCTCTTCTTATGTAATCAGGAACTGTAGTTCAGGGTCTCGTGATGCCACTTAAATAATAGATTTTGGGGCATTATAAGGGAGTGATAGGTAGTGTCAATTGGGCCCCTCACCCAGGGTGTCTAAACCCTTTATGATGCCCACCTCTTGTGTGCATCATAAAGGGCATGTACCTAGCGCTGATTGGATAATTCCCACCATCTTCAAGATGGTGGGCACTCAAAAGTGTACTTCACCTCTCCTCCAGCAGCTGAGGCATGGAGTTGACAAAGGGGGCACACCTCCTACTCTTGTTGAGTTTTCTTGCTTGTTCTCCTGCAGAAAGTAGATGGGGACAGGAAGTGGGGCCTGCTCCCTTTAACAGGAGCGGCTGGGGTTGTGTTACAAACCCTGCAAGGCCTTTGAAGCTCCCCGCCACAGATGGCTCTTCTTGACCAGGGGAGGTGTGAACACCTCCACCCAGGAAAGGCATTGTTTTCGATCTCTGAGTGTGCATGCACTCACCCTATGAGGTCAAAACACTATCTGGGGGTTTATATTATGAATTAATCAAGTATTTACAATATCAACGGTTGCTCCAAGGTGAAAAAGGTGAATAAAGTGCTCCAGGTAGTACCTGTGAAGGGATGGGGATGTGACAGTGAAAGTAAAAATATTTACAATATTTACAAAGATGGGAATGACCTGTCTAACAATGTATCGCAGGATTGACTAAACAAACCAAGGATTCAGATGAATTGAATGAATATTCAATTCAACAATTCTGGGCTGAATGGATCAGTACAGGTTAGAGTACAATTCAAGTTGAGGTTTCGACCCTTGAGATTGGAGGAAGGCAATTCATTCCTTACAGAGGGGTATTCCTCAGGACAATTGAAGGAGCAATCTCAGCATAACACTTCCAGGTCGACAATGGAAATGTAGTAGATTGGGCTGAGTCGCACCAAGTGCATTTTGTTTTTCCTTGGGAAGCTGGTACCAAACATCTCATACTTCAGTGAAGCAATCATGGAGCTAGGGAACTTGTAATGACAAGTGTCCAGCTCATGTACTTACTATGGCTTACCTGTTCACTTTACCAGGAATCAACATGGATATTGCAGGGGTACATCTGCTCATGCAGATATCCCATGCAGTGTCTGTGGGCATGGCACACAGGGATATATGGAAGGATGTATGCCATGTCGACTTTTCAGTTTTCTATGCAGTAAGACATGCAGCTGCAGTGGCAGTTTGTATTTGCTTGGCGCGGGGTCCTTTAGGGTGGCACAATTGTGCTGCAGCCCTTAGGGACCCTCTTTAACCACAAGGCCCTTGGTACATTTGGTACCAGAGGTACCTTAACTAGGGGCTTAACTGCAAGCTAAAGGGGTGCCAATTTTGGAAGCAGTAAGTACAGTTTAGGGAGGGAGTTCTGGAACAGGGGACCTAGTTGGCAGGGACACTGTGCACTTCCCATTAAAATTACATCATTTTCCAGGCAAAAAGTGGATGCTAACCATGTCAAAAGAGGCATTCTCGAGACACCCTATAGTTTGAAAGATGTGTGATAAATCAGTTGATCCCTAGATTCTGGTGTTAGTCTAGCCCTAGGCACTAGATGAGACCTCTAGATCACCAGAAAATCAGAGAAGGACTCTCTGCCAAAAGATCTTTCAGCAGTATCTCTCTACAAACATCTCAGGGTTAGTTAATGCAGTTGTCTCTGACATCCATTATATATGTATGTTATTAGCAAACTGGAATGTTGAGATCTCCATTGAAGACAGTTGAGCAGCAGCGACCTATGTAAACTGGTATAGGGCCCCCTGCTCTTAACATTACAATACATAATACACAGTCTCTGCCTCTCTTTCCCTGTTTCCCCAAAATATATTTATTGGGTAAAGGAAAGTAATAGGCAGAGCCTGTGCAGTGGGGCCTTCCCCACTCCCACTTCCGGTAGCTCACAGTGTCACTGGAGTCTCGGAAGGAGGGAGAGAAGAATGCTGCACAGCTCCTGGGTCTCCCTGACTCGGCTGAATGAGTAAAAGCAGTTTAGCCGAGCTTAGGGAGAACCACAGGCTGACTTCCACTGCCTATCACAGCTATTGCTGTGAATAACAAACAGCTAACAGCTGTGGCCTGCGTTTGCCAGTTATCTGTTCAACATTCACTGTAACAGCTGTGAAACAAAGGCTTTGGAGCAGCCGTGGGGGGGCTTTCAACCCCCCTCGGTCTATGAGAGGCCTTTGTTTTTTTTTAATTAGGGTGTTCTGCCCTCGTCGGCCACAATGTTTTAATAGACTTATAGCAGGAGCGGGCCTTTAATGGCTGGTATAGCCATCTACAGTGGGCTATAAGGCTATATTATGTCACTGTCAGGCTTTTAAATTATCGTTTTAAACACCGCAGTTTCATTAAGGTTGGCTATGTGGGATACGCAAAGTCCGACACTGACTACCTTGAAAATCAGAGATGGAAGAATCAGCACTCCATGCACGAGCTGTACCATCGAAGTAACCTGAAGGTCCCCAAGGCATTTTGTCTTGTTCCCAAGGATTGCCCATGTATCACAGAGGACTACTGCTGAGTGTAGCCTGTGTAATTGTCCCTTGCTTGCTTCAAACTCAAGTCATTGATGTAGTCCATGAAGGACATAGGGGCACAGTAGCAACCAACCGGCTGCTCCATCAAAATGTCTGGTTCCCATTCGTCGACTAACTGGGGATGAAGAAGTTTTGTGTGCTAAGCTTTATGATGGGCAATACTCCCTGCTTAACAAATGCCTTGATTCCCAACACGTCAAAAAGGATGTCACGCTTAATTTCTGTGGCCCCATTGCCACTGGGCAACATCTCCTAGAAGCAGATGACGTGTACTCATGTTTCCCAGGAGTTATGGCTGTCACAAGTATAGTGACCGATGTAATCATACTAACCAGCAACAAACTCTTCCCAACCTTTGGAAGCCCATCTGCAGTGAAATCAGAGAATGGCCCTCCTTTTTTTGAAACAAAATTCACAGATTTTGATGTGGAACTGGCTTTCACAACCCAGCAACACTCCCCTAGTCTCAACCTAACTTAATTCTAAAGCACTTTATGGTCACTTCAAAGGGAGCTCTTCCAGTTGCCAAAACATCCCCTTCTACCTCAGAGGTCTGCTCCCAGACATTGTGTGATGAGAGAGTCATGCCTCATAGCACAACTGGCGTTTTACCTGCAGAACTCATATTTGGACTTGTGATCCGCACCAAATCTCCACATCTTATTGAAGAGCCACATCCATGGGTGCAGCTAGAGGCACAGCCTTGGGATGCAGCCTTGATATGCTACCTAAATCTTACAGTAACAAGAGATGGAAAGCTCGCCCCTGTCATTTAGGGAAGAGGAGTTGGGTACTTTCAAAACATCAACGTGCTTGCAAGAATGAACCAAACTACGACCCACAGCCTCACGTGGTTACCAAAATTGAAGGATCCATGATCAGGATCTGATGCAACTAATCTGCTATCTGCATGATCCATGTGAGCTAACATCTAGAACAGTCTCATCTAGGTAAAGCTCCGGAAGAAGAATACATAGCTGACTGGTACACTCCCGAAGCTATAGAGACTGAGGCTGCCAGCTAAGGGCCAAGTTGTGACTTGCACTCTTTTATTCCTTTATTCTTTCCTGTAGCTCCTTGAAGAAATATTCGGCCTCTTGACTGCATCATTACCATGATTCATTTTATGTCAATTTTGTGGTGGTGGTGGCCGGCAATGCCAGAATGTCCACATCAGGAATTGGGCGCTCCCTCTGAAGGCTGGAAAGGTGGGGGCAGGTTTTGTTTTGTTTAGTAGCAGTGCAGCAGTTTTAAAAGCACTACAGAGTTCCTTGTATATCCAGCAGTTTTCAGGCAACAATAAAAGTTCCAAATTAACTCTGATGATTAATGTACCTGCTGGAGAGATATCAGAGTTTTGTCTAGTGGCAGTTTTCACTCATCTGAGTTAGTAGAGGGTTAATATGTCTGCAGCAAAGAGTGTGTACAATGCATATCATGGAACACATTTTATGTGCATAGGGGGCTCAGGGGTTACTGCTTCTGTCACTGTGTAGTTCATAAGTTACAATTGTAATATAGGTAAGAAAGTTATGTTTTTTGTACCAGTCATTAAATTCTTATTAGTAAAATCAACCCTAACCATTGTACTTTCTGAATCCTGAGTTTGTGCTTCCCCAGGCCATGGACTTAAAAAAACAAGCATTGGCATAGCCAATAGGTCTCGCCTTTGGGACCTTATGTGTTTAGCCAGAACTTTTTGCCTTGTTGTAGAGCATTGTGGCTGCTGTGCATTAGGTTGAAAAGTTATAATAAAAAGTGTTAAGCATTTGTGTTACCTTTATACAAATGAAGACAGCATTATATACAACTGAAAACCTGATTAGAAAAAGATTTTACTATAAAAAATGTCTTCTAGTTTTTTTTGTACTTGCACTTCTGGCAACTTCTTCCTGTCTGTTATCATGCTTGTTTGTTACAATTCTTTGTTATGGAGGAGCAGAACATAAATAACGGGGAAGTGGAGGTTGGAAAACAGTAATTTAATTAGAAAACGAGCAGCGGACAGACACTAGGGGGGAATCAACAGATGCTAGATTCCAAGGGAAGAATGGTGTGATGCTTAGGTGGTGCGCTGATGAAAAATGGTGGTGGTGAATGATGTGTGGTGCTCAGGTGGTGACACTATATGGTGTGGATTGGAGGCACGTTGTGGATTGTGGAGTTCTGGAGTTGAAATATGTTTTTTGGTGTGTAATTATGCAGTGTGGATTGGAAATGTGTGGAGTTGGATTGTGTGGCCTGGAACTGTGGTGTTGAGTAAAATAATTCTTAGTGAAATTGTGTCATTGTGTGGAGTGCATTTATGTTGATTGGTGGTATGTGGTATAGAGTGCATTTATGTGCAGTGTATTTATGTTGCATTGAGTAGAGAGTAATTATGTGGCGTATAATTATGTGGTACTGAGTGGTATGTGGAGTGTATTTATGTTGCATTGAGTAGAGTGTAATTATGTGGCGTGTAGCTATGTCGCACTGAGTGGTATTTTGTGGAGTGTATTTATGTTGCATTGAGTAGAGTGTAATTATGTGGCGTCTAATTATGTGCCACAGCAGTATTATGTGGAGTGTATTTATGTTGGATTGAATGAAGTGTAATTATGTGACGTGTAATTATGTGGTACTGAGTGGTATTATGTTGAGTCTATTTATGTTGCATTGAGTAGAGTGTAAATATGTGGCCTGTAATTATGTGGTTCTGAGTGGTATTATATGACGTGTATTTATGTTGCATTGAGAAGTGTTAATATGTGCTATGTAAATATGTGGCACTGAGTGGTAATATGTGGAGTGTATTTAGGTTGCATTGAGTAGAGTGTAATTATATGGCTTGTAATTATGTGGTACTCAGTGGTATTTGGGGTGTATTTTTTGCATTGAGTACAGTGTAATTATGTGGAGTGTAACTATGTCACACTGAGTGGTATTATGTGGAGTGTATTTATGTTGCATTGAGTAGAGTGTAATTATGTGGTGTGTAATTATGTGGCACTGAGTGGTATTATGTATAGTGTATTTATGTTGCATTGAGTAGAGTGTAATTATGTGGCGTGTAATTATGTGGCACTGGTTGGTATTATGGGCAGTTTATGGGGAGTGTATGTTGTATTCAGTTGAGTGTAATTATGTGGCGTGTAATTATGTGGAAGTGAGTGGTATTATTTGGAGTGTATGTTGCATTGAATGCTGTGTAATTATGTGGCACTGTGTGGTATTATGTGGAGTGTATTTATGTTGCATTTTGTAGAGTGTAAGTATATGGATTATAATTATATGGCACTGAGTAGTATTATGTGGAGTGTATTTATGTTGCATTGAGTAGAGTGTAATTATGTGGCGTAAAATTATGTGGTACTGAGTGGTATGGGGAGTGTATGTTGTATTCAGTTGAGTGTAATTATGTGGCATGTAATTAGGTGGCACTGAGTGGTATTATTTGGAGTGCATGTTGCATTGAGTGCAGTGTAATTATGCAGCATATAATTATGTGGCACTGAGTGGTATTGTGTGGTGTGTCTGTTGCACTGACTGCAGTGTAATTATGTAGCATATAATTATGTGGCACTGAGTGTATGTTGCATTCAGTAGAGTGGAATTATGAGGTGTGTAATTATGTGGCACTGAGTGGTATTTGGAGTGTATGTTGCATTGAGTGCAGTGTAATTTTGTAACATATAATTATGTGGCACTATGTGGTATTATGTGGAGTGTATGTATGTTGCATTTTGTAGAGTTTAAGTATGTGGATTGTAATTATATGACAATGAGTGGTAATATGTGGAGTGTATTTATATTGCATTGAGTAGAATGTAATTATGTGGCATGTAATTATGTGGTCTGAGTGGTATGGGGAGTGTATGTTGTGTTCAGTAGAGTGTAATTATGTGGCATGTAATTATGTGGCAATGAGTGGTATTATTTGGAGTGTATGTTGCATTGAATGCTGCTTATGTAGCATATAATTATGTGGCACTGAGTGGTATTGAGTGGCGTGTATGTTGCATTCAGTAGAGTGTAATTATGCGGCGTCAAATTATGTGGCACGGAGTGGTATTTTTTGGAGTGTATGTTGCATTGAGTGCAGTGTAATTATGTAGCATATAATTATGTGGCACTGTGTGGTATTATGTGGAGTATATTTATGTTGCATTGAGTAGAGTGTAAGTATGTGGCGTGTAATTTTATGGCACTGAGTGGTATTATGTGGAGTGTTTTTATGTTACATTGAGTAGAGTGAAATTATGTGGCGTGTAATTATGTGGTACTGAGTGGTATTGTGTGGAGTGTATGTTGCATTTAGTAGAGTGTAATTATTTGGTGTGTAATTATGTGGCACTGAGTGGTATTTGGAGTGTATGTTGCATTGAGTGCCTTGAAATTATGTAGCATATAATTATGTGGCACTGGGAGTGGGAGGGAGGTGACAGGGAGGGAGAGACCGTCTCTAGGAAGAGGCTGGAGGGATGGTGGGGTGGAGGGGCGAGGGAGGGAGACACTGTCTCTAGGAGCAGGCTGGAAAGAATGGGGGGAGCACCGTCTCCTGCTCTGTGGGGAGAATAATTAACTGCAGCTCTTTCCTTCTGAAGAGCAGGGTTGTTTTATTTCACTTTTCTATTAAATCATGGCCCTGCAGCGTCGCTTGCAAAAAACACAGTTGATGGACAGAATGTAGAACAATGTCATACATTCACCCCAGTACAAGGATCTGGGCCTAAATCCATCGTTTTTTTGCACTCCACACCACCCTGGGTTAGACACTGGCTATATGCAAATCAGCTCTGACCCTGTGCCTCATGGGAACAGTCCAGTCCGAACTACCAAGCCATGTCTTTCCCAGACCGGAATCAAGCATCCAAGGACCGGTTTCTGGCTATCAGCCTTCATTCAGCCTGGATAGCTTGACTCCAGTGGTTTGGAGAGCCTGGGACTCACGTCTGAGCATACCCAGCCCACTCGGGGTGAAAATTGCAAAAAACACAGTTGATGGACAGAATGTAGAACAATGTCATACATTCACCCCAGTACAAGGATCTGGGCCTAAATCCATCCTTGTTTTGCACTCCACACCACCCTGGGTTAGACACTGGCTATATGCAAATCAGCTCTAACCCTGTGCCTCATGGGAACAGTCCAGTCCGAACTACCAAGCCATGTCTTTCCCAGACCGGAATCAAGCATCCAAGGACCGGTTTCTGGCTATCAGCCTTCATTCAGCCTGGATAGCTTGACTCCAGTGGTGTGGAGAGCCTGGGACTCACGTCTGAGCATACCCAGCCCACTTGGGGTGAAAATTGCAAAAAACACAGTTGATGGACAGAATGTAGAACAATGTCATACATTCACCCCAGTACAAGGATCTGGGCCTAAATCCATCCTTGTTTTGCACTCCACACTACCCTGGGTTAGACACTGGCTATATGCAAATCAGCTCTGACCCTGTGCCTCATGGGAACAGTCCAGTCCGAACTACCAAGCCATGTCTTTCCCAGACCGGAATCAAGCATCCAAGGACCGGTTTCTGGCTATCAGCCTTCATTCAGCCTGGATAGCTTGACTCCAGTGGTGTGGAGAGCCTGGGACTCACGTCTGAGCATACCCAGCCCACTCGCTGATGAAGGCTGATAGCCAGAAACCGGTCCTTGGATGCTTGATTCCGGTCTGGGAAAGACATGGCTTGGTAGTTCGGACTGGACTGTTCCCATGAGGCACAGGGTCAAAACTGATTTGCATATAGCCAGTGTCTAACCCAGGGTGGTGTGGAGTGCAAAAAAATGATGGATTTAGGCCCAGATCCTTGTACTGGGGTGAATGTATGACATTGTTCTACATTCTGTCCATCAACTGTGTTTTTTGCAATTTTCACCCCGAGTGGGCTGGGTATGCTCAGACGTGAGTCCCAGGCCCTCCACACCACTGGAGTCAAGCTATCCAGGCTGATGAAGGCTGATAGCCCGAAACCGGTCCTTGGATGCTTGATTCCGGTCTGGGAAAGACATGGCTTGGTAGTTCGGACTGGACTGTTCCCATGAGGCACAGGGTCAGAGCTGATTTGCATATAGCCAGTGTCTAACCCAGGGTAGTGTGGTGTGCAAAAAAACGATGGATTTAGGCCCAGATCCTTGTACTGGGGTGAATGTATGACATTGTTCTACATTCTGTCCACCAACTGTGTTTTTTGCAACCTTCAGCGTCGCTTCCCACAACAGGCCTGTCAAAGGGCTCAGCAGCCTAATCAATTACCAAATAATAAAAAACATTTCAAACGTGCCAGCGCAGAATAAAAAACAAGACATGGCCTCTTTCAGCGGGTTACATTCGCTACACAGTCAGGCTGCAATTCCTTCTGACATGAATATATCCAATCTGGCACAAACTCATGTTTGCATCCGAGTAAGTAGCAAACTGCTCAGACCAGGGATTTTGCAACGTCCATTTCAGCCAAGTGAAACCTGACACAGATCGGCTAGGCATATACAGCAAATGCACGATTTGCAAACCTCGGAATGGAGAAATACGTACAGTGTTTGTGTCTTATTCCCCATTCAGACTTGCAAAAAGCAGAAAAAGCTGCAGAGTGCTCCCCATTAAATACCAAGCCCCGTGCAATCGGATTTTACGGCTGCATAATTTGTACCGAAGAGGTGCAGTTCGCGACTGCCTTGGAACGTGAACATCAGCATTTCTCGCTTTTCTGAGATTGCTACATGAGAGTAAACCATGCACTCTACAGAGATGGGAGACACCTTCAACAACCCCATCAATGCCCAAAGCAGGACTTATGTTGTGTACCAGCAATTGTGCCCTAAACAGTCTTTATCTCTTACCCAATTCTAAATCCAACCATGTTCATGCACAAACAGGATTCTGCACTCAATACATAAAGTCATCGCTAAATCAAGTACGTAGTTCCCAAACTGTTGCATCTTACCTGGAGCTCCTCGAAGGCTTCGTCGATGTTGGTGCTGCTCATGGAGGGACGGCTCGTCACAGAAGAAGCAGACCACGGTCCGATCAGTCAGGCAGAAGAGCTTGACCTTTTTGTGGTCCTTACATGGAAAGGAGCTCCTCTGAGCATTGAGGATGGCATCACGAGGGAAGGCAGCATACTGCTCAACAATGTTGGAAAGCTTCAGGCTGGTTGAGAGAGTGGGTTCAGCAAACGTCCTACAGCACTCGGGGCAATCCCGGGTGGCTTGGTGCCCTTGCCGGCTCCAGCGCTCTATGATGCACTAGAGGCAGAAGTAGTGCTCGCAGCCAAAGCTCACAGGCTCCTGGTAGATGCTCAGGCAGATAGAGCAAAGCAGTTCATCCTTTAAGCAGCACGCCATCATTGAGGTGAAAATTTGACCCAATTAAGACACTAACCTCAGCTAGCAGAAAATACCTGGTCCCAAAAGTAGCTTCCTTCACCAACAGTGATGAAAATTAACTAATATTTGCATAAATATTAAATAAAACCACCAACTATGTCTGTTGTGCAAACTGGGAAAGTTAAATCCCTGCTATTCACATGGCAATGAAAATAAGCTAATAAAATGGATGGAAAACAAACACCAGCTGTGGGAACATGCACGCACGCGCCTCGCGCGGCGGGAGGAGGGGCGAGTCAGCAGGGGAATGGGCGAGAGGAGGGGGCGAGTGCTAGATAAAAAAGAGTCAGCAAAAGTGAAAGCGGTTCACTTGCAAAAGCGAGCAGCGCCAAGAGCGATAATTGCTACCATATGGCGCCGCGCGCTCCCTCAATTGAATCGCCACACGTGCACGCGTTGCCATTGAAGGCAATGGAACGCTTGCATGTTTTTGGCTGAAAAGCCAAAGCGATTGCTAAAGGTTTTGCCTATGCAGCGCATGGGCGCTGGGTAGGCGAGAACTAAAAATATCCAACAGTATAGATGACATGTGAAATTCACACCTTCTAGTCCCTTTTGTCTTATGTAGCATTTTCTATACACTGATTTACACATGTATGATTCATTGCCTCGGTGTGTGTTTAAAGTAAAAGGCTCCGACATCCAACACTGGTATAAGAGGCACTATAAAACAAACAAATGAAATTCATGTGAGAGAGGGTCTATGGAGAGATGAGGGGTGCTATTGGAGAGTGATTGTGAGGGAATCATTGAAGAGCCCCAATAAAGTTGCCATATCCTACTGCACTGTGAGGTCCTAATTTACTTTGCTTTAAAAACTATTACAATTTAATACGTAATGAACAATGTGTTGTAGAATACACCATTTTACCCCACATTTTCTGGAGGGGGACACCCCCAAACCACCTTGTAGTGGTCAGGCTCGCTCTCTGTGCTTGCTGGCTAGGCACTGTATGGGGACTGGTTTGACTAAATTTGCCAGGGATGCTTTTGGTTCCCAGTCTGACCCTGGGGGCCGGTATTCCAGTACTCTGCATCACCAATGAGTCACCTCTGGCGCACAGTGAGGCATTTCCGCTGAGCATGGGAAGGGACCTGCCAGAGAAAACGAAGCAGGCAGAATAGCATGAGCCTTGCCAAGGAAAGGACACGCTGCTCTCTGCTCCATGTTTTGAGATACTGTTTTCTTCTGCATATTAGTGCCGCAGCAACGAGTTGCTTGTTACCCTCAACCACTATTCTGCCAACGTGTAACAAGTGAATAAAAGACTCCTTAAGTCAGTGCTTAATTTGAGCCAGTGGGTTGCAGTGCTCAGCACCAGCACTTAATTGCCAACACCGGTTCTTATGACAGTCTGCCAGAAGGTGGCGCTATCTGGCTAACTCAGAGATGACCACCACAACAGCCAATTGTTAATTCAATATGCATTAAAAAATGACTATCACCGGCCATCCAAACCATTCTTATAGCTCTGGGGGCCTGGACTAGTCTGAATTGTCACACTTGTGGGAGTGTGATGGTTAGTTATTGTGTTACTAACATTGGCAGCGATGGCAGGGGCAATCTGCAGTGCAAGTTACAGTGGCCTCCTGACTAGAGCCCTGGCACTTTTTTTTTTTTTTTACAACTAAAGCACTGCCTGAAGTTGTCACCTTACTTGCTTATTTGTGTATCTCACTGTGTGTTTCAAAATCATTATAATGCAGTTCCGGGTCTTACCAACTTCTCATTGCATGCTGCGAACTGTAGTTCTGTTTCGGCATATTGGATACAGGCAGGTATCCCAGCATGAAAATTCCTATGGCTCAATTGCTGGCACTGGCTTGCTCCAGGGACACACGGCAATTAAGCTCTCCAAAAGGAAACATCTGCTTCTCTGTGGAGGTAGTGGGTGGCAAACTGCTCTTTCTATCTACAGGTCAGATATAGTCTGCCCACTCTGTCTGAGACCCATAGACATTCTTCCTAACTTACATTTAGTTTAATATGGAAAGAGTGTCCTTAATATCTGTGTGAAAGAAAAGGTTGTCAATGTCTATATTTGTAGGGCAGATAGTGTGGTATCTTTGTCTGCTTCGGGACAGGGAGGTCTGTCTATTTTAGTACACAAGGAAGGAATTCTCTCTGTCTAATTGCAGCACAGAGATTGTCTGTCCTTTCTTTTCATTTTCTGTCTGTCTGTGGTGGAAACCTGAATGCCAGGCGCACATTTCAAGTAGTTTATATGCAGCTACTGAGGCTGTGTTTTACTATAACATAAACACAAATGTATATTCATGCAAAAAATGTAGGAACATGGCAGAATTGGTAGTGGGTTGGGCTCACCACCAGTGCACATACGAAGTATAAAATGCAAGGAGGTTTAAAAGTTATTGTTATATTATTCGGTGTGTAAAGGTACTTTATTGCCAGTCCCCAGCATTCATTTGTCAACCTAATGTGGACTGGGAGTTGTAATCTTTCGCATTTTACGTTTAATAAATGGAACAGAAAAACGCAAGACTGAAAACAAGGTATGCACATGACATGAAGCAAGTTGGATTCAGGGCACATTAAACCGTTTATTCTAAGACTGCTATCTCTAGAGACCATCAAGGAAAGTAATTGCGACAAAATGCCGGCTGATGCTGTCACACTGACCTAGCTGCAGTGCGTGCTACACTAGTCTTGGCTCGTGCTTTTCCCAATAGATTGAATCATTTCGATGTTCTGCTTCTCTGTGACACAATGAATCTGGTGTTGTGATGTTGTGTTATGCATTTTATAAAGCACAGGTAAGAGCCTGATGAGGTTTTTGGCGCAAAGCAGCAAAAAGAGTTACACAAAAACAAACTACCACACTCCAGGCAAATTAGTCTATCTTAATAGGTTTGGCAAAGCTTGATCAAACTCCCTCAAAAAGTCCCCAAAAACCTGTGATCTACTCTCCAGCTCCCCCCATTACATGAAGGTGTTGTTTTGTTAACAGGAAAGTCCCTTCATTTTGTGGATGCATTGAGGATGCACTGATGCCCTGCGTGAGCAAGATCGACTTTGTACTGTCACTGTCAGCCAGGAGAATGTAATCCGGTCTAGATTACACTTGTTGCTATGAAATGTAAACCCGCGGTCACTCAGAATGTAATGCACAGCTGTGAAGCATTAGAAATGATCTCACTTCACTGCAGTGAGAAATTAGAATGATGTTCTTAAATTTCAGAGCACCAGGAAGGTCAGTCCAGATCTCACATTAGATTTTTGGGAATTCCTCAGCATCTGCTAATTCTCAAGAGTGAGACAGAGGTACCGGATGTGATTTGAGATTGTGATAACATTCCTTGAGACTTTGTGCAGCCCTGGTCAATAATGCCCTGAGTTAAAATACAGCTTCGAAAACCAATAGGTTTGTTAACATCTGCCAAAATGTCATTCAATGTGCCATTCCCTCATGACGGTCTAACTGTAAAATGTGGGAATGGGTGGAGCCCACTGCTCACGCCTAGCCTCTAAGGGCCAATCTCTCCCACCTAGACTCGGCCAGCCTGCTCTTGCAAGTATGTTTAGCTCGTGTGACCCCTCCTGGGCCACAGCAGTGAACCCCCCAGGCAGACAATATTAAAATGCCTAAAGCGAGGTAGTGAACCAGACATTGCGTAACTACCATCGCTTGTGCTACAAGCGCAGTAGAGACTGTTGCCTGGTACATGCGTAGTTACCTCCACACAAAAAAACAATTCCAAGCCTATTTTTAGGTTTCGCGTTAGCGAAATACCTATTGCTGCCCACCTAGCTCGGAAGGGACCACAGACCGGGGCACGAGCGCCGATTGCACCTCGTGGACGCGCATGCCCCGCCTCCCGAGCCGTGCACATCTCTGGTAGTCAGCCATGCCTCTCATTCGCACGCACACCAGCTGCCCATACACGCACCAGCCACCCCCAGACACGCACACATGCACCAGCTGCCCACACACGCACCAGCCGCCCCCAGCCCCGCACACACGCACCAGCTGCCCACACACGCACCAGTCGCCCCCAGCCCCGCACACACGCACCAGCTGCCCACACACGCACCAGCCGCCCTGGCCGCGCACACACGCACCAGTCGCCCGAGCCTGTGCACGAGCCCCCAAGGCACCAAGTCCCACTTACCGGGTGTCATCTCCTCCGCCTCCATTGACGTGGCTCACCACTTTTCTGCCGCCACCGCCGGGCTCCCCCTCCGGCATGGGAGCCCCCTCCGGCATGGGAGCCCCGAGTCACCACTTCCATCTCGGCGAATCACTTCGTGCACGAGCTTATGGCGGAAGTCCCGCCCCACAGCAAGCATGACGCTGCCGGACTTCCGGATTTCGCGCCAGATCGGGCCGGTGGCTTGCCAGGAACTCAAGCGATTTCCAGGTACTTGTTGTTAAAGGCATTCATTCACGATTGGAAGTCTTCCGTGTTGCTTATTAGTCTTCTGACATGCATGACAACGACATGGTAACCCTTAGTGGGGAACCTGGATGGATGAGAGAATTGCATTCTGCTTGTACTTTTATGTGTTATTCTTTCAATTGAAGCTGATAATCCCATCCGTTCTGTCATTGGCCTTTGAAAAACACTGTGAAGGGCACTTATTGAGTTAGATTGCTGTGTCTTTGGGACCGGTGATTAGAAAATGTGAAGTGTAGCTTAATTATTGGACTCGGAAAACCACAGACTTTTTTTTGGGGCTGAAAGATGTCTTGATTGAATCTGGACCAGTTCAGACATGCTGAGAGGCTTATTTACCTTCTACCCCCACTCTACACATGCTCTCAGAAAACCCTCCATTGTAAAAAGTTGTTTCTCAGGTTAGGCTTCTTTCATCTCTGATTTTTCCACGTGACTGCCAGTCTGTCCTACTTCTCAGTAGCCATTCTCTTTTTAAAATCCATGTTTTATGCGGAGAAGATATTTTCTGTTTGTTATGGGTATCTACGCTGCCACTTTTAAGCACACATGCTACGAGGTGAATTATTTGTACTTTGCCTTCGGATGTTTGAATTTCGTCTTAACTTCCTGTCCTTGAAACGGTCCTTGCGTGCACGCTGCTGTGCTGCATTGTAGAGTAAAATTAAGGTGTTCAAACAACAAACGGAAACTATGAAGTAACTTCATTGGTGTGATTCATTAAGTTGTTTGTACACAGGTGTGTTTGCAAATACATCAGAATGTGAAACCTACATACATAAGAAACATTATTCAGAGCTTCCTAGCTACTGCCTGTTAAAATCTGTTAATGATATATTAGCAGAACCCAATATCTTACTTTCAGAAAGCACTTGAGGCACACATTTTCCTTTTTAACACTAATACTCTTTCCTCTCTTAATACGTACTACTGATTTATCAAAATGCCTTTCAGACGTATGATGTGTATATCAGTTCCATGTAAGATCCAAACTTCTTTTGTATATTCTGTTGTTCCAGTTGTATGTAATAAGATATACTGTGTTGTCTGTGGAGAGCTATATACCATTTTCAAACAGGTTTCAACCTGTAGGACACTGATTGCGGCTAATTGAAGAATCAGTGTGATATTCTGTAGAACTTCTTGCACTGGCACTTCATTCATTCATCAGCCGTTCACATAGGTCTGCTAGGCAGAGTGCAAATCAGTCCTAACATGGGTTTAATAAGAAAGCGTCCTTTTTAGGTCTCGCTGGCGTTGCAGATTGAGAGTGCAGATTGAGAGTGCAGATTGAGAGTGCAGATTGAGAGTGCAGATTGAGAGTGCAGAGTGCAGATTCAGAGTGCAGATTCAGAGTGCAGATTCAGAGTGCAGATTCAGAGTGCAGATTCAGAGTGCAGATGCAGATTCAGAGTTCAGATTCAGAGTGCAGATTCAGAGTTCAGATTCAGAGTGCAGATTCAGAGTGCAGATTCAGAGTGCAGATTCAGAGTGCAGATTCAGAGTGCAGATTCAGATTCAGAGTGCAGATTCAGATTCAGAGTGCAGATTCAGATTCAGAGTGCAGATTCAGAGTGCAGATTCAGAGTGCAGATTCAGATTCAGAGTGCAGATTCAGAGTGCAGATTCAGATTCAGAGTGCAGATTCAGATTCAGAGTGCAGATTCAGATTCAGAGTGCAGATTCAGAGTGCAGATTCAGAGTGCAGATTCAGAGTGCAGATTCAGATTCAGAGTGCAGATTCAGATTCAGAGTGCAGATTCAGATTCAGAGTGGAGAAGTGTGGCTCACTGGTTAGAGGAGGCAGACCCGGACGCTGAGATCAGACCCGGGACCAGGGTTCAATTCCTGACGCGGCATGGTCTTGAGCCCAAAATGTCCACGGACTCAGTAATTCTCGCTTCGGTGCCTACTCGAATCACAGGTTCACACTCTGCAACTCTGGGCAATAGCTTGCTTAATCTCCACTACGGCCCCCCGCGGCGGGATGCCTGGCTTTCACCTTGGGGATACCCAGTAGGGGCTATCTCACAGGGAAAAACCAGGACGGGTTCCCAATGCAAAGCGCTTTGAGACCTGGCGGTGATATTGCGCTATATAAAAACCCATCCATCCATCCATGAGTGCAGATTCAGAGTGCAGAGTGTGAGTGCAGCGTGCAGATTCAAGATTCAGAGTGCAGATTTAGAGTGCAGATGCAGAGTGCAGTTAAAATGTTGCTAGGCTAGGGCTTTAAAGACACCCCAAACGTGGAAAAGACTGCTGTTTTTCTTTGGTTTTGTCCAATCTTGTTAATAATACATGGTTTGGAAAATGGCCTATGCTTCGCCTACGTGTATTTGGCAGAATTTGAAAAGTCATACTGCAATGATACAATAGTAAGCTGTGCCTTTAATTTGCAGATTCAATGATGCAGCATGGAGTTGAGGCCCATTTATGAGCTAGGACGCCTACCCCTTCTCGTTACATTGTTTGATCTATAATGTTAGTGTCCTAAACGGCTATTTTCCTTGTAAAGAAAACTCTAGCTACAAGGAAATTTCAGCATATGGGGTAGTATTTGCAATTCATTCTGCATATAAACACCATGTTGCCATTTGTTTTTAAATAGGGACTTGTGCTGCAATGATTTAAAATGTAGTGGGCGTTAACTCCACCCAGAGGTGATCCTACAATTCTTTCATCTCATGCCATTGAAGGTTTTATGCATCATTCCGCCTCATATGGAATGCTTACATTGCAACATATGAGGGACTAGTTTCCATCCCAACAGAACCCTGAATGAATAAGACAATAAGGTTTCTGCCTCATTGATACATTGTATACAGCAAGTAATAATTTATTGTGTTTTGTGCTTTCACTGTAGCAGGCTTTTTAACGATTTAGTTATCACTCAAAATGCAAGCTAGACCTACTGGCTTTGCCAGTGCATGTTGTTTTATTTGTATTCTCGTTCAATGATGTTGTATTTTTCTTGTTTCCTTTTGTTGTCCTCTGAAACTGTCTAAATACCAGTCAGCCCATAATTACGTGTCCCGACTGAAAGCTCTTAAGTGTTGGCAAATATGCATCCGAGGTCATCATTAACTGGCAGGTATGGCGTGAGAGGCAAACAAAAATACTTTAATACTCTCAGAAAACCCTCCATTGTAAAAAGTTGTTTCTCAGGTTAGGCTTCTTTCATCTCTGATTTTTCCACGTGACTGCCAGTCTGTCCTACTTCTCAGTAGCCATTCTCTTTTTAAAATCCATGTTTTATGCGGAGAAGATATTTTCTGTTTGTTATGGGTATCTACGCTGCCACTTTTAAGCACACATGCTACGAGGTGAATTATTTGTACTTTGCCTTCGGATGTTTGAATTTCGTCTTAACTTCCTGTCCTTGAAACGGTCCTTGCGTGCACGCTGCTGTGCTGCATTGTAGAGTAAAATTAAGGTGTTCAAACAACAAACGGAAACTATGAAGTAACTTCATTGGTGTGATTCATTAAGTTGTTTGTACACAGGTGTGTTTGCAAATACATCAGAATGTGAAACCTACATACATAAGAAACATTATTCAGAGCTTCCTAGCTACTGCCTGTTAAAATCTGTTTAATGATATATTAGCAGAACCCAATATCTTACTTTCAGAAAGCACTTGAGGCACACATTTTCCTTTTTAACACTAATACTCTTTCCTCTCTTAATACGTACTACTGATTTATCAAAATGCCTTTCAGACGTATGATGTGTATATCAGTTCCATGTAAGATCCAAACTTCTTTTGTATATTCTGTTGTTCCAGTTGTATGTAATAAGATATACTGTGTTGTCTGTGGAGAGCTATATACCATTTTCAAACAGGTTTCAACCTGTAGGACACTGATTGCGGCTAATTGAAGAATCAGTGTGATATTCTGTAGAACTTCTTGCACTGGCACTTCATTCATTCATCAGCCGTTCACATAGGTCTGCTAGGCAGAGTGCAAATCAGTCCTAACATGGGTTTAATAAGAAAGCGTCCTTTTTAGGTCTCGCTGGCGTTGCAGATTGAGAGTGCAGATTGAGAGTGCAGATTGAGAGTGCAGATTGAGAGTGCAGATTGAGAGTGCAGAGTGCAGATTCAGAGTGCAGATTCAGAGTGCAGATTCAGAGTGCAGATTCAGAGTGCAGATGCAGATTCAGAGTTCAGATTCAGAGTGCAGATTCAGAGTTCAGATTCAGAGTGCAGATTCAGAGTGCAGATTCAGAGTGCAGATTCAGAGTGCAGATTCAGAGTGCAGATTCAGAGTGCAGATTCAGATTCAGAGTGCAGATTCAGATTCAGAGTGCAGACTCAGATTCAGAGTGCAGATTCAGAGTGCAGATTCAGGGTGCAGATTCAGAGTGCAGATTCAGATTCAGAGTGCAGATTCAGATTCAGAGTGCAGATTCAGATTCAGAGTGCAGATTCAGATTCAGAGTGCAGATTCAGATTCAGAGTGCAGATTCAGGGTGCAGATTCAGAGTGCAGATTCAGAGTGCAGAGTGCAGATTCAGAGTGCAGATTCAGATTCAGAGTGCAGATTCAGAGTGCAGATTCAGAGTGCAGATTCAGAGTGCAGATTCAGGGTGCAGATTCAGAGTGCAGATTCAGATTCAGAGTGCAGATATTCAGAGTGCAGATTCAGAGTGCAGAGTGCAGATTCAGAGTGCAGATTCAGAATCAGAGTGCAGATTCAGAGTGCAGATTCAGAGTGCAGATTCAGAGTGCAGATTCAGAGTGCAGATTCAGAGTGCAGATTCAGATTCAGATTCAGAGTGCAGATTCAGATTCAGAGTGCAGATTCAGAGTGCAGATTCAGAGTGCAGATTCAGAGTGCAGATTCAGATTCAGAGTGCAGATTCAGATTCAGAGTGCAGATTCAGATTCAGAGTGCAGATTCAGAGTGCAGATTCAGATTCAGAGTGCAGATTCAGATTCAGAGTGCAGATTCAGAGTGCAGATTCAGATTCAGAGTGCAGATTCAGATTCAGAGTGCAGATTCAGATTCAGAGTGCAGATTCAGAGTGCAGATTCAGAGTGCAGATTCAGATTCAGAGTGCAGATTCAGATTGCAGATTCAGATTCAGAGTGGAGAAGTGTGGCTCACTGGTTAGAGGAGGCAGACCCGGACGCTGAGATCAGACCCGGGACCAGGGTTCAATTCCTGACGCGGCATGGTCTTGAGCCCAAAATGTCCACGGACTCAGTAATTCTCGCTTCGGTGCCTACTCGAATCACAGGTTCACACTCTGCAACTCTGGGCAATAGCTTGCTTAATCTCCACTACGGCCCCCCGCGGCGGGATGCCTGGCTTTCACCTTGGGGATACCCAGTAGGGGCTATCTCACAGGGAAAAACCAGGACGGGTTCCCAATGCAAAGCGCTTTGAGACCTGGCGGTGATATTGCGCTATATAAAAACCCATCCATCCATCCATCCATCCAGAGTGCAGAGTGCAGAGTGCAGATTCAGAGTGCAGAGTGCAGAGTGCAGATTCAGAGTGCAGAACCAGAGTGCAGATTCAGAGTGCAGAGTGTGAGTGCAGCGTGCAGATTCAAGATTCAGAGTGCAGATTTAGAGTGCAGATGCAGAGTGCAGTTACAATGTTGCTAGGCTAGGGCTTTAAAGACACCCCAAACGTGGAAAAGACTGCTGTTTTTCTTTGGTTTTGTCCAATCTTGTTAATAATACATGGTTTGGAAAATGCCCTATGCTTCGCCTACGTGTATTTGGCAGAATTTGAAAAGTCATACTGCAATGATACAATAGTAAGCTGTGCCTTTAATTTGCAGATTCAATGATGCAGCATGGAGTTGAGGCCCATTTATGAGCTAGGACGCCTACCCCTTCTCGTTACATTGTTTGATCTATAATGTTAGTGTCCTAAACGGCTATTTTCCTTGTAAAGAAAACTCTAGCTACAAGGAAATTTCAGCATATGGGGTAGTATTTGCAATTCATTCTGCATATAAACACCATGTTGCCATTTGTTTTTAAATAGGGACTTGTGCTGCAATGATTTAAAATGTAGTGGGCGTTAACTCCACCCAGAGGTGATCCTACAATTCTTTCATCTCATGCCATTGAAGGTTTTATGCATCATTCCGCCTCATATGGAATGCTTACATTGCAACATATGAGGGACTAGTTTCCATCCCAACAGAACCCTGAATGAATAAGACAATAAGGTTTCTGCCTCATTGATACATTGTATACAGCAAGTAATAATTTATTGTGTTTTGTGCTTTCACTGTAGCAGGCTTTTTAATGATTTAGTTATCACTCAAAATGCAAGCTAGACCTACTGGCTTTGCCAGTGCATGTTGTTTTATTTGTATTCTCGTTCAATGATGTTGTATTTTTCTTGTTTCCTTTTGTTGTCCTCTGAAACTGTCTAAATACCAGTCAGCCCATAATTACGTGTCCCGACTGAAAGCTCTTAAGTGTTGGCAAATATGCATCCGAGGTCATCATTAACTGGCAGGTATGGCGTGAGAGGCAAACAAAAATACTTTAATCGTATGCTTCTTGGCCTGGGGAGTGTGATTTGAATCTCTGATCTATCATGTAAACTTTTTTTTTTTTTAAAAGACGGAAGCGCTAATATTCCCACGGTCGGCAGGATTGCCCCTTATGATCTGTCCCTTGCAGGGTTTATTTTTGTACAAAGAGTAGTAAAGTCCTGCTGTCCAAGTCACACGAGCCTTGGGGCATACTAAACTCCTCTGTGATTGAAGCTACGGTTGGTACGAACCAACTGGCCCAAATGGGGGTTCCGGTGAAAAACGTTGCATGAAAACGCCCATCGCTAGCATTCTGTTAACACTCAGCATTTCTTGGCTTTTAATCACGGTGTAATATGTTGCTTTACAAGTACCGTTAGGGGCTAGCAGGTGATACTGCCTTCAGGGCGCTCCGATGTTAGCGCTGCTCCCCCCTTCCATGCTGGATGGAGGCGGCCGCTCAGGAGAAACTTCGTTGCTGTCCGGCAGGAGCTTTCAGGGGCCGCCGGGGGCAGCGAAGGGAGCCGGCGGACGGCTGCCTGTCCCCGCTGGTAGCTCTCGCCGCCTCGGGCCTCTCGTTTGTGTACAGTGCGCCGGGAGCCACCACAATGCCGGTCCGAAGAAGCGGAGGGCCCCGGACCCCGCTCAAGGTAGGTGTCGCCCCGTGTTTGGGAAGTTGGGGGGGGCTCCGTCGGTGTTCCCACGCTGCCATGAAACTTGCAGCGCAGTACAGACGAGACCGCCACTGCGCAGGACAGCGGCGCGTGACGGTAAGTGGTCTGTGCAGTTCTCTCAGCTGGGATGAAAAACTAGTATTCAGAAAGAGAGACGGCTCCAGCCAAACTTATTTAAAGCACCCAGCTGCCTTATGTAGACGTCTATCAAGGCGACGTTCACGTGCGTGTATTTTTCAAGAATTAGTTCGTGAACCTTGCATTGACCCGTTGTGTACCTGCAGAACTGACTGCGCCCTTCATCTTTACCAGGTCGATCTAGAGCTCGATTTAGGTGTAGAATCACGCATTCGGACCGGTCATGTTCTGCTGGGAGCTCAGTAATTACACAAGTGCTTGCCGAACGTGCGCCGCTTTATTTCCTGCCCCACTTTATTTCCTGCCCATCACCTGAAAGATCGGTGCAGTCTTTGAGACTTATTGCCTGGTCTTTAGGGAGCTTCAGTCAGAGGTGGGCAGTGCTTTATTATGGAGAAGAATACGTCCTAGCGCCTACATGTTTCTAAGAATGTTGCTGGCGTTGTTGCAGAATGACGGGGTTGCCAAATGCCAAGGCCGTATAGTCTGTATGTCACACCATGTCTGTTTATCCACCAGTATAGCTTTCCTGCACCTAGGTTGGACACGCCTGGGTTCCTTTTCATCTGTGTGTTCTCCCTTTGCCACTGTTGTCGGTCTTGCTCTCCCTCTTTCTTTCCGCCGTTGGGTCAAAGACTAATGGCTATCAATGAGTTCCGTCCCCAAAGAAGAGTGCCGGTGGGCCCCGCCTGCACCACCGGATAACATGAAGCCCTGGGGATGGGGTGGTTGTGTGGGCTGGAACAGTCTGTGTTGAGACCTCTGGCACGATTGTGTGGAGCCCCCACTACCCCGTTGTAGCATTTTGCGTTAGCGGGGCCGTCCCTCGAACAGATCACCTGAGTTTCTTATTTACTTTCATTTTCATGTCAAGGGCCGCCCGCCCAGCAGTCTCAACTCTGGCTGCACACTAGATACCTTGTGCCCCCCTCGCCTCAAAGTAACCAGCATTTGGCAGAGACCGCCCCCTGCATAAAAACACACGGTACATTTACAGACATCAAGCCAGTGTCTTTTCCACTTTAGAGAAGTGCGCACAGCATGTACAGTGCTGAGTCTTGTATAAGTTTACTAAAAACAATAGAGTTGCCAACCTTCACTTCTGTTCTTTCATATGATAGGTCTGTGAGCGGAAACATATATGGTGTGGGGGGGCTCTGTGTGGGGGGGTTCTGTGTGGGTGTGTCGGGAGGGCTCTGTGTGGGGGGCTCTGTGTGGGTGTGTGTGGAGAGGGCTCTGTGTGGGGGGGCTCTGTGTGGGGAGGGCTCTGTGTGGGTGTGTGGGGAGGGCTCTGTGTGGGTGTGTGTGTGGGGGGGGCTGTGTGTGTGGGGGGGCTCTGTGTGGGGGGGCTCTCGGTGTGTGTGTGGCATTTGCGAGAGATTAAGCTATTGGCATTGTAAATGACAATGCCATTTATTTATCTGTTTTCAAAATCAACTCATAAATAAAAAGGTTGCCATTTACAATGCCAATAGCTCTAACTTTTGCAAAGGCGAAACCGTTGCATTGTAAATGCTTGTTAAACAGAGCAGCAAGTCATTATACTGCTGAGCTGCTCGTGTATTCCCACTTCGCTTCTCTCTCTCCTCCCATGAATGGTTGGGCTCCGCCACTCACGCCCATCTATACCAGCCACCCCTGGGTGTTTACAACCCTAGTGGTAAACCAGTGTATTTACCCTGTTATTGTTTCCAATACCTGTTTATACACATTAGTGTTGCATTGCCTTCTCTGTCCTGATTGTGGGCCTCATGTATGGTTTTTTTTTTGCCGTAGGGCAGTGCAGCAGACCTTGCTGCTGCGCTGCCCTACGGCAAAAGGAAAGGGCAGGAATGCGCCACATTTATCAGATACGGCATATTCCTGTCCTTTTTCCCTCGCCGGCACACAATGGGATGCTGGCGCAGGCACCTTTGCACCATGGTGCAAGGGTGCCTGCGTTGCGGGGATGATTCATTTTGTGCAGGAAGAGGCATCGTCCTGCACAAAAACAATCACAAAATGCGTTTTCCTCTTTCTATGAGTGCTGCAGAATGCAGCACACAAAGAAAGAGGGAAAACGAGGAGAAATAAAGATATTTCTCCTCTTTGTGGCTCCCTTATGCCTCCCCTGGGAGCCATACATTTTTAGCACTGCCTCAGATTTACGATTCCTCGTAAATCTGGGGTAGTCTCAAAAAGCCATGAATGTTGCTGGGAACGCCGACAGCAACACCCAGATATATAATATATATAATCCACATTTGTAAAGCGCACAATCACCCGTAAGGGTCTCTAGGCGCTGGGGGCCGTCGGGAAGATTAATCAAGCTATTGCCCAGAGTCACATGGTGCTGGGCTAACCTGCCGCCGGAGCCGGGGATCGAACCCTGATCCCCAGATTCCAGCGTCAGTCGCCCTGGCCGCGGCGCCACACCTCACCCATTGCATGCCCCTTTCATCCAGTTTTCTGCGTAAAAGGGCACCATTTATAAGGCCATGAAAAGCCATGTAATGTGGCTTTACGAGGCCTTTTAAATAAGCCAGTGGCACATTGCGCCACCGGAACGTCAAGAAAGTGACGTTCCGGCAGCGCAAAATTGCCAGTAGGACCATGAGGCCTTGTGTGCCTTAGCCTGTGTGAGCCTGCTCTTTCCTGTGTGTGCCATTCCCTGCTTCCCTGAATCAGTACACGAGCTGCCTGCTCTGTTGTCTGATATTTCTTGATCTTAGGGGGTGCTGCTCCATGAATCCTATAATACCTAAAGGAAAATATGTTTGTGTCCAGGAAATATATATGTCCCTCTTGAAAGTAGTTTATGGCTCCTCAGCCAAAGGAGCCAACAGGTTTTGTAACCAACGAGCCAAAGTAAGAGTGAAAGTTCCATGAGGCCCAGCAGGCCTGTCACATAGAGGTACAGGGAAAAAGCCCGTACCATTTGCCACCGACCTTCTCCCCACAGCTTGGGAGGGGATTTAACAATAGTCAAGGAGGGATGAAGTGCATTTTAAGATGTACCCTGAGTCTAGAATAGTCTATCTAGCTATCTGGGGTTGTGGGTAAGGCCAGTTGCTTGCACTTTTTGGTCCTGATGAGCTCCAGTTTATTAACCATCCCAGAGCCCAGGTTAGGTGGTCCCCTTTACCACTTGGATAGAAGACGAACCCCAACCACAAGGCCAACACTAAACCAATCAAAAAGACCAAGAACTCCTCAGACAGTGGTGGCCGGCACAGATCGGGGATGGCGCTGCGGGGAGTCGGGGGGTGGGGGGGTAAATAAAGAATAAGATGTAACTTACCTCCTCTCCGTGTCTTCCTAGGTGGGTCCTCCTCATTGCGCCGCCCGAACAACAGGAAGCAGCCAGGCTTCCCTGAGCTAATCACGAGGGTGCATTGCAGCATTGTGGTTGGAAAGCGACCAGGTTCACCTGACCAATTAAAACGCTGCAATGCAGCGTTGTGATTGGTCTGAGCACTGAGGTTCACCGCTCAGCCCGGGAATGGGGCCTGGGCAAATTCTCCACGCAGCCTGCTTGGAGAGCAAGGAAAGTGTGCATGAATGTTTGGCCCAAAGATTCATGCGCACTTAGGGAGAGAAAAACACTCCTCCCCTCCCTATGCTCTGTCAGCAGAGCAGCCCTGCCCGCGCTGCCTGGCATAGCTGCCACGTCCACAAACAGGAAAAAATAAAATTATAATGTCTTTCATTCATTATCATTTTATTTTTCCTTACACTGCTGAAAAGGAGTGGGGCGACGCTCTTCCACCTTAGCGGAGGAGCTGCCCCTGTCCTCGGGAAGGCATAAGCATTGGTAGCATTTTCCACCATCATTTCATTGCCCTGCCACTCCCTCCTGCCATAGCAATGCTTTGAAACTGTACGTGGACCCTGCACTATCTAGACCTAAGTCAGCCTCTGCTGACAATGACTTGTGCTAGAATGTATGACGTTACAACGCATACCATTACATTACATTTAAGGTAAGTGTTGGATAGTGTAGGGGTAAAAATTACTATTCTAACTCAAGGGGGTGCAACAGTAGGGTAAGTGTGGGATAGTGTAGGGGTAAAAACTACTATTCGAACTTCAGGGGGTGCAACAGTAGGGTAAAGTGCTGGATAGTGTAGGGGTAAAAATGACTATTCTAACTCCAGGGGGAGCAACAGTAGGGTAAGTGTTGGATACTGTAGGGGTAAAAATTACTATTCTAACTCCAGGGGGTGCAACAGTAGGGTAAGTATGGGATAGTGTAGGGGTAAAAATGACTATTCGAACTTCAGGGGGTGCAACAGTAGGGTTAAGTGTTAGATAGTGTAGGGGTAAAAATTACTATTCTAACTCCAGGGGGTGCAACAGTAGGGTAAGTGTTGGATAGTGTAGGGGTACTATGCGTTGTAATTATATGCGTTGTAATGACATGCGATGTAATGCCTGCGTTGTAGTGTCATGCGTGGTAGTGTCATGCGATGTAGTGACATGCCATGCAATGGTTGCGTTGTAGTGACATGCGTTGAAAAGGATGTTGCGATTTAATGACTGCGTTGTAAATGTAGTGCGATGTGATGACTGTGTTGTAAAGGTTGTTTCCCCTTGTGCTAAATTAAGCACTCGTGTATCTTATCCAGGACAGGGGGCTACTTTAGTTGAAAGCACTGCGTGTGAAAGTAGATCTGACTACTTTTCTTCCAGAAACTGGGAGGATGTGTTCTGATGTAATCCTTGCAGCCTGAGGGTTATGACCTTGGCACTGGACTAGGCCTTTTTCTGATAAAACTGACACATCAGTAACAGCGGGAGAAATATAATTCCATATCTAAGGGGGACCCCATCCTGTCGGTAATTCTTGCCCCGGTGACCAGTGACCATGACCAGTGACCCCTGATTCTGCTGCTCGGGGTTCTGGGGGGCCCACCTGCCTGTGCAGATCAATGCATGATGCCGGAGCCAGCCAGTCGCTCCTTTGTTAGCTGGGCTACACCGTAATCACGTCAGCGGCTCCCGATGTCTAATCCCCATTACAGACCGGGTTCTCCCTTGGGGCAGAGCACTGAAGAGCACTGGGGGCCATCTGAGAGCTCCATCGAACTCAGGAGCTGGTGTGTTTGTCTGGGGAGGCCACTGGATGCTCAGATCCCTGGCCCCCGCATCACTGAGAGGAAGCAGAGACGTGCACTGTGTAGGCCCCGGTGGATAGACGACTGCCACGGGCCTGTGATTCCGGCCTTCCAGCTTCCCGGCCGGCCTAACAGTGCTGGAGATGAGGGCTCGCCTGCGCTACTGCGAGGCTGCCTGTTCTTCGAAGGCCCAGTGTGGGGGGGGGGAGACAATTGCAGCCCCAGCACTGCTGCGTGGGCCTGGGAGGAGTGACTACCTGCAACTACCTACCCCCACGGCTATTCTCTGGGGTCTCTTGTCTTACACTAGGGGTCTGTGACTGTCCCTTAGGGCCAGAGACGGATAGACTGAGGTGCTGAGGCGGTCCCCTTATGACACTCAAATTACTCTGAGGTGGGCTGGGTGGCCCCGGAGAATCTGCGCTATCTGAGAATGTGCTCCCCCATCTTTGTGGTTTTCCCCACCCTGCTGGCAGCATTGAGGGCTCATGTGCAAGTACCTGTGAGGCCATTGTTTTGCTGACGAGGGGATGCCCTCATGAACTGGCATGTGTGCCCAATACCTTAAGTCGGAGGGCACTATCAAAATTCTTTGCCCCGCTGGGGGTGTGTTTCATGCTCTGCCCTTCACCATGGCCCGCTGCATCTGTGCCCTGCCGGGTTCCTGTAAAGCAGCGACTGTGCCAAAGCAGTTATCGGAGCTTGCCTTTTCCAGAGGTATGATGAGCACTGCCTGCTGTTCCCTGCTGTAGTTGCTGATGGGGGCACACTGTGGACTACTCTAGCGAGTCCTCTTGTGTAGACATAACCTACCGGCTACTGCTGCTGACGATTCTGCATTTGGTGGTGATTGAAAGTGAAGGCACAGTGCGGATACGTAACCACTGAGGTAAAGTGTCCTTCTTGCCGGGATTTATTTTGTGTTAGGACTCCATTATTTTTGCATTGCCATTTCATGTCAAACACCTTTGCACGGTCCTCCTGGTTATTTCTGCTGATGTCTGATGAAATTCTAACTGTCACAACCACCCTGCCCTTCCTGCTCCTTGTGGTTGAGCCAACTTCGAAAAAGGGAGCAAAGAATTGGCCTCACCACCCTTGGACTGAACTCCTGCACACATCCATCCTGTTTCGCAAGACTTGGTCACGCCACCATCCCAGAACTTGTTTCTTTCACATATCCTGTTGTTCAAGATCTGTCTGTTCTCTCACGTACATATCCTGTTTTGCAAGACCTGTCCATAATCTTTGTACCATCTGTTGCAGCCCCCGTCCTTCCTGAACAAAGAATGGTGTAACTGCATTTGACTCGGGGGCACCAGGCCCCCACCCAAACGGGTTTCTTAAGGTGGGAAATGTGTATATAAGGCCTGTAAGCTGCGGATTGAAGCAGCAGCCTACTCTGTCTTGTCTCCGACGAGCTTGGGACTCTGTTCCATAGCCCAGGCTATTTGAATAAAACTTGGTTCCTCCTGCAGATGAAGGCTCCTGTTTCTCCTTTTTTATATATAAGGAGGGTATGGAAGACTTCGGCGGTTCCCCCGCTACCGAGATCCCATTAAGTGGGTATAAACAGTCCGCATAGGGACTCCATGAGCACGAAGGTCAGGCCCGGTGGATGTGAGGATGTGAGGAGGTGCACGGAGAGACTACGGCAGAGGTACCCTACCCGAGGGATTCTTGCAGTCCGGTAGCCAAACGACTCGCCCGCTGTTCCTCCCCACCCGGTCTGGGCAACGTGACCACGTCCTCGCTGGAGTCCCCTAACAAAGTGATTTCTGGAACAGGACACAGCCCTACATCTGCAGAAGAGAACTACCCCTGTCAGATAAGGGTGGACTGATCACCCACCGAGTCTGTATGATTCTGCTGTTATTGACTTTTGCAAAAGCCAATCCAGCGAGGTGAGTTTTTTAAAACCAGCTGTTGTCTGTTATCTTTTCACAACCATGCCGGCCAGTATTAAGTTTAAGAAATTATGTTGTTGTATGTGTGTGCTGGACTCCCAGCTGGAAGCGGCGTGCCCGCTTCATCCAGAGGGGACCCCTGGTCACACCATGTATACTAAACATGGTCCTTCTGCTATAATGTTTTCCCCTTTTTGGACCAAATACACTAAATGAAGTATCTCAGAATTAAAATGGCCACCTTATGGGTCTTTTGACCCGCAAGTTCTGGCAAATCTAGAGGAACAGCTATTAAAACGGAAGATGTGTCCCTCGATGTTTGAGTCTCTCAGGTTGTGGAGGAAGGAAATTGAGCAGAGAGCAAAGAGGGAAAAGGCACTAGAAAGGAAGCGGGAGCGGATGTCAATGACTGACCATGCTAGGGAGCACTTACAGGACCGAATGGAAAAATCTGTAGAGATAGCTGATAGGGAACATAGGGCGCGGGTGTAGAAGTGCTACCCTGCCCGTGAAGAGAAAGGAAAAAGCTTTATGGAAGGGGGGGAAGAGGGAGATTCCCTGCTCGATAACATGTTGGAAAGTCCTCCTGCCTATGCCCCCATGTACCCTGCGCTGATACACTCGGCCCCGCATACAGCTGCCGCAGCTGAGCTGCACACTCTTGCCCCCACTGCCCTCCTACTGTTCCCCCGTCACACCGACCCCCCTATTTTGACGCCTATGACACCGACTGCGCACACTACCCCTGTCCTCACCACGGGAATGACAACGAGGCCCCATCCGCCCAATCCCTGCGGCTTTACCCCTGCCCGCCCCTTCCCTTCTTCCCCGTGATCTGCGGTTAAGCAGGATTTATATAGATTATTGAATTTCCCCCGACTGGCTTCCTTGCGCTCTGCAGTCAGCTTTTCGTCCCTTCGAGAGGATGACCTGCAAAAGCAACAGTGTGAATGTTGGATAAATAGCAGGAATATTTATCCATTTAAAGAAATATGGTTCACCCTTTCCCAGTGGACGATTATGGAACAGACCACCTGGGCTGAATACATGTGTACCTTGGTTATGCAGAGATTCGAGAATTCATTTATGCAGATACCCACCGGATTAATGGACCTCAGGTCACAAATAAAAAGTTGTGATGTGCAGGCAGAGGGTATGTTTGGCGCTATGTCCGCTTTGATAGCTTACCGTGATCTGACCGCCTTCCCCAAACCCCCTCTAGAGACAGCTATGCCAATGAGAGAGTCAGCCCCTGTCTTTGTTAACGCACTCACCGATGCCCAAAATAATGGCCGAGAGCCTGTTGAAGCCCACTGGCATATGCTTTAACTGGGATAAGATAAATGCCTGTAGGCAACGAAAAGATGAAAGTGTGGCTGACTTCTTTACCCGTTTTGAAAAAGAATACAAGGGACATAGTGGCTTGGACCCCCGGATCCCAGGCTCTAGCCCAGTATTTGTTGATAAGTTTGCCAGCAACTTGCTTCCTGAGATTTCCGCCAGGCTCAAGAAGGTTGAGAGTACATGGTCTGCCCAGACTATGACTGGTATCTTGGCTATGGTACAGTATCACGAGAATGGGGAGAATGAAGATAGAGAAAAGGAAAGTAAGAGGGCTAGGGATCTTAAGGCTAAGGAACTTCTACTTATATAAAACAACAAGGGCACCCGAACGAGTCAGCACGGGACCTCGGGGAACATATTTAGAAAAACAACAGTGGTCCCAAGCAGGAGAGAATGGTGGTGCAAAATAAATATAGACACAATGGCACTATATTGAGTAGTAACTTGTCCAGCCGGACAGAGGTCCAATTTTTACTTTAGAAAAGAATATTCTGATTAAATACCTTCAACATTTCCATAGAGGAGGGCACAAGCCTGTACCCAAACATATACAATTTAACATAAAGGGGAAAAAGGTTAGAAAATAGACCAAAGTGATTAGGCAAAAGCTGTTATTTCCAGTGAATACTTCAATACCAGAAATTCCCAAAAACACCATTACTTGCCAACCTAGGCAGTTAGTACAATACACAGTATATGGTGTTTTATACAGTCGACGGTGTTTCGATCCCTTTTACACAGTCATAGGGATCATCATCAGGACAAAATGTTGCCTAATTTTAAAAAAAGCCATGAAAGCCGGGGCTGACCGCAGAGAATCGGGGCCAGCTGGCGGTATCCTGGGGGGAACTCGAGGTGTGTCGAGTTCCTTGGGATTGGTTGGGCGGGGAACAATGTTACAGTAACGGCGAGGTAAGTTATCCAACCTTAACCTAAAGGCTTCTCCCCATGCGACTGAGCGATCCGCTGGCGCAACTTACTGCACTACCTGCCGTTCCGCGGAACATTGTACCCCGCCCAACCAATCCCAAGGAACTCGACACACCTCGAGTTCCCCCCAGGATACCGCCAGCTGGCCCTGATTCTCTGCGGTCAGCCCCGGCTTTCATGACTTTTTTTTAAATTAGGCAACATTTTGTCCTGATGATGATCCCTATGACTGTGTAAAAGGGATCGAAACGCCGTCGACTGTGTGTTATAAACACCATATACTGTGTATTGTACTAACTGCCTAGGTTGGCAAGTAATGGTGTTTAATGGAATTTCTGGTATTGAAGTATTCACTGGAAATAACAGCTTTTGCCTAATCACTTTGGTCTATTTTCTAACCTTTTTCTCCTTTATGTTAAATTGTATATGTTTGGGTACAGGCTTGTGCCCTCCTCTATGGAAATGTTGAAGGTATTCAATCAGAATATTCTTTTCTAAAGTAAAAATTGGACCTCTGTCCGGCTGGACAAGTTACTACTCAATATAGTGCCATTGTGTCTATATTTATTTTGCACCACCATTCTCTCCTGCTTGGGACCACTGTTGTTTTTCTAAATAAGGAACTTCTACAGCAGGCTTACCCTGCCCGGGGTCCCGATGCCCGCGGGAATTTCAGACTACAGCCCCAACCCCCTCCGAGGGCTCGCCAGTCTACCCCCTCAGGCCCTCAACGCACGGGAGCCCTCCAAACAGATCAGTGTACTTATTGTAAAGGGTACGGCCATTGGATAGATGAGTGTCCCGTATTATCTGAAAATATCCGAACAGGGAAGACTCGGCCTCGTGCTCCTATGGAGGGGAGGCCAACTAGGGACCATGGCCGACCCGTACACATGACAAAGAGCATAGATCCAGGGATGACACCCCTGTCTGGCAACGCCCGGCCATAGGTTTGATGGATACGAAGCAATACGCACTTATTACAATGATGATTATAATGAAGTTGATGAGACAGGGTTCTATCAAGCCTAAGACAGCCAGGAAAGGGGCACTAGAGTGCAAATTCCAGTGGATCAAAGGGGCCCGTATGTTCAAATGTCAGTGGTGGGGAACGATCAGAATTTTCTTCTGGATACTGGGGCCACCAGGTCTTCTATTGCATGTCTGTCAGTCCCAGAGGCACCCCTTTCTGGCAACATGAATGTCTCTGTTGGTTTCGCAGTAACACCTGTGACCAGCCCTGTCTCTGAACCCCTCTGTTATAAAGTAAATAAGTCCATTAGATGCCAAGGTGTAGGTAACAGGAGGATGATTTATTGATGAATATAAAGATGGTAATAATCAAGTAAGTCAATCAAGTAGGATCTTGGAACGAGCCCCACCAGGAGCAGCTCCCTTGCTGCTCAGCCCATACTTCCAACTGACACTCATCTCACCAGGCATCCCAAACATTCCATGACATCACACGCACCAGCATTCCATCACATCCACTCACAACACATGCATTCTGGCTGAGCAGCAAGGCAGGGAAATGGGAAGGATGTATGGCACAGAATACAAGATACCACACATCTTCCCTCTTTACCAATGAAACAAGGAAAAACAAGCTGCTCATACAATATCATAAGCTGAACAGAAATGAGCATGTAAAGTGAAGCAATCAATAAAGCAATGAAATGAAATAACGTAGAACATCACAATAAGGAAGGAGAAGACAATGAAAAGATAACTCAAAAATGAATCATTAACGACACACATCGTCCCCTTTTCAGAAAAACAAAAGAAAAAAACAGGATGCAAACCTGGTTTCAACGAAAGAAGCATAAAAATTACAGTTGAAAGCTGGAGTGAAACACAGAAAAATTAAAAGGATAATGAGAAGAAGCAAAATTCACACCAACACAGTAAGCTAAACGCAAGTGAAGAAAAAACACAGGGCAAAACGTCCAGAAAACACCAGAACAAACCAGTTGGCCAGACCAGCAAGTAAAGGAATAATCAGCGAACGCCATAAATAAAACACAGTGCAACATCATGAAATGTATGAAAAGAAAGAAAGATGAGAAGTAAACACAAAAAGGTGACAATTGAACGCACACAGAAAGTGCACAAAAAGTCACATGGCTAAAGAACCATAGCAACACAAACCTCAAAATTAAATTCCCAACCATGGAAACTAAGAAATAAGTGACACATGCACCAGCAAAGAATTAGAAAGATGCAAAGTCACATAGCAATTGCCATATTCTCACAAACTAAACACCAAGAAAAAGGTACCCTAAAGAAAAATCTGCTAGCAAAACCAAATAAAAATGAAGCTTAGCATAATGTAGGTAACCAAAGTGAAAATTCCACGCAAAATAAATCACGAAAGGTGGAAGTTATTATTCATGGTACCTCAATTAACAACCATAATGTAACTAGGCTTGAAACATGTAGTAAAACCATTTATCATGTAAAGTATGTGATGCGGAAAGTCACATAGCTAGGATAAAGAAAGTCACAATAAAAGTCACATAGTCATAAACACTATAATCATCATAGTAATAACATAAATAAGGTGACAGTGAAAGTCACATAGTCTAGAAGACTATATCCATCAAATAAATAAAATACGTGACAATGAAGAGTCACATAGTCTAGCAGACTATAAGAAATCATAATTCAAGCAGTACACAAGCCTTAATAAAACTTGAAGAAGGTACATTAATTCAATAATATACATCAAAAGTAGGTGACATGTAGAGGCACATCGTCATAAGAGACTATCATAGAATAAACTTAAATTATAATGACCTATCCATGCACAAATATCTGTGCAGAAGGTGGAAAGTCGCAAAACATTAAGAAAGTAATAAAGTACAGAAAGTATTAAAGGAGAAAAGCAACAGTAGAAAGGCGTTGTACAGCATAACAAGCGTCAAACATTAGCATAACAGTTTTTAAAAAGGTGATGACCCACTCCGGTGAGCGATTACTCACCCGAAATCCATCTCAACTGTAGAAACCATCAGAAATCACACTGAAATGCCATATACTTGAAACATAAATAAAAAGTCAGCTGAAAGTCATTCAGAAAAGAAAGCCAAAATGGAAGATGGAACCAAACTGACCTATGTGGTGTAAACAGCAAAGCGTTCAGTCAAAAAACGGAAACCACAGAAAATATTCAAATAACTTTGTAGCTTGGAAGGAGAAGAACATTTAAGCAGAGAACCCTTGATTTACGATGGAAATGTCATACCAGCAAGTCCTTTGTTATCGTGTAAGAAGAATATTTAACTGACTTCAAATCCGTGTTGAAGGTCAAGAAGGTGTTGGAAAAGAAATATTGATGTAAAAACTCTTCAAGGGTAAACGCTGCAGTGAAGAATCATCGAAGGAAAACATCAATAATGTAAAGCTGGACTCCGGTGCCAACTCAAAATGGAGGCACGTTTACGACGTCCAAGCCGGGTGGCTCAAGGTAGGAAGACACTCCAGGGATTGTCATGCAGCTGAGGTGGCGCAGAAGGAATTCGTCACACATGCAGGAACATAGAAGCAACGTAGATAATAGGTAAGGCTGCGCGCCATGTAGAGCTCGTGAGCGCATTTGAAAGATGACAAATGCCATTATTTAAACAACCAAATGACGGTTAAAACGCTCACTGTTATCAAATTTTGTCTGGCTCCTAAAAATATCAAAATTAATCACCAAAAACGCTTGAAGATGGTCCCACAATATCAATTAAAATAGACGCATGTTGAAGTGAAATGCATTTGATGGAGCGAGATTTGGAAATAAATGTATTTCAGCTCGCAAAGTTAAACTTCCATAATAAATAATAATATTAACATGTGTGGAGTACATTTTTATTAACCAACCTAGAGTAAAATTGCAAATCATTACACGCGGGAAACTAAAATGTGTGCTCATATTTGTGCTTTATGTTGCAAATGCATGTGTGTGTACAATAATAAATTAATTTTGTCTATCGACTTTGTCAGAATTAAATGCGGCTGTTTTATAATGGCATGTGCTTATTTCTGTGTGCTCATGTTTTGTTTTTCTGTCTTAAATGTTGCACGAATCTGTTTGTTGCTTCATTTGCTTCTGCTCGGTAACATAGATTAATGGGTAATAATTAGCAAAGGTGGGTGGGAAACAGAACAAACTTTATTTCACACATTAATCGATGTTTTGTGTTTGTTTATATATTAGTTTTGAGAGTGGGCCTAAAGAAGATGGCTGCCAGCACTGCCGCCTTCGAGACTTGACCAGAGGAAAACTTTCACCCATGCGCAGAACATTTTGCTGAACTGACAATGTTTATGCAGAAGAAATCCTGGTTGTTTTGAATGTGTTCTTGGTGACATTTCCAAGGACAGGACGGATGCTGTTAGGCCTGCCAAGATTAGGAAGTAAATGTTTCCCCATCAAAAGTATCGTTTTGAGGAAGCAAAGAGGATGGTGAGACTAAGAACAATAAGGGCAAAGATGAAGCCCCGGACTTGGTCATGAGTGTGTGACCTCAGAGTGGACTGACGTGGCTTAACCAATGAGATGTTTGAATTAACAGAAAATAAAATACGATACTGATACTTTAGTTAGTTAGAAAGGTATAAAAACTGTTCCCCTGGGAGGGAGGGCGCGCTTGCTGCTCATCTTCTCCTGACACCAGTTGGGCATGACGTGCTGACGGACTTTCTTTAGAGCACGTAAGGATTAATAGGGCTAAATGACTTTTACTTTATTCTTTTAGGTGAAGTGAGTTTTAGACAGGGAAGTTAGGGTTTAGGTGATGGAAAACTGTTTATTCTTCTTTAATCATGCTACTTGATTTTGCTTGAAACTGTTTGTTCTATTTTGCCAATCCTCAAATAATGCTGCTATATTAAAAAGATTCTAATAAAATGCACTTTCCTTGAATAAATAGTTAATAAATAAGATTCTGAAAAGACAAGCTGGCCTTGTTATTTCACAGTCGTTACCATCAGCAGATCCATTTGCCTAAGTGGCTTAATGAAATGCAAAATTTTACCAAAACCATGGTGAATTCATTATACTGCAGTTGTATATATATGTGTATATATTTTAGGAATAGGTTTTATTAATTAGGTCACATGATTCAGTTGCCCAAAAATATGTTCCGTTGGTTTATGGGCCTTGTGAGTGTTTTATGATTAATGGTGAGTATTGTGGAGTTGGGTAGCGTTGCTTATGACATATTTTCTATAGGGGCGCTGGATCACATTTAAAAGTCGGAAAGATAAAACACACACTGCCAGTTAAATCTTCCGCCAAATAGCTTTACCACGCACATCTCGTTCCTCTTAATCAGCAATTAAGTACTCCAGTGAAGACAAACAAACATCGCTAAGAGGAATACAGTTCTCCTGTCGACCACAGAGAAAAAGTAAAGATGAACTTTAGGCTGATAGAAACACGGAAAATGTCAAACTTGCAACTGAATATGGGGAATTTTAATTGCAGGAGCAGAAACGTATTGACATCCATTCAGAGCTTAAAGGCAGGCAGGTAGCAGAAAAAGGAAGGCAGCAGAAGAACAGCAGGCAGTGAAATGAAATGCAGCAGGGACTGGCACGTTTGGGAAGTGGGCGACCGGTGAAGTGGTCACTGGTGGGGCTCTCAAGGGTGCCAGTATGCTGAAGAAGCCTAATAGTAGATGAAGATTATTACGTTAGGGTTACTTCAGTTTCAAGATTTCAGGAATCCTTCAGGTGCACATGTAGGTTCTTTAAAACGTCGCCAAATGTTATAAAGTAAATAAGTCCATTAGATGCTGAGGTGTAGGTAACAGGAGGATGATTTATTGATGAATATAAAGATGGTAATAATCAAGTAAGTCAATCAAGTAGGATCTTAGAACGAGCCCCAACAGGAGCAGCTCCCTTGCTGCTCAGCTCATACTTCCAACTGACAGTCATCTCACCAGGCATCCCAAACATTCCATGACATCACACGCACCAGCATTCCATCACATCCACTCACAACACATGCATTCTGGCTGAGCAGCAAGGCAGGGAAATGGGAAGGATGTGTGACACAGAATACAAGATACCACACCCTTCCTCTCGATATTGGCCCCGCACATGTTGACGCTCCCTTGGTCCTCACTACAGGTTGCAGTGAAAACTTATTAGGCCTGGATTTACTGAAAGCTCTGTATGCGACTATATCATGTAGGTCCCAAGGTGTATGCCTAACAATGTCTCCCACCACAGCCTCCTATATGAATCTGTCTGGTCCCCTTCCACCAGAGTTGCATTCTTTACCTTCCTCCCTCTGGGCATCATCAGACACTGATGTCGGCTGTCTCAATATACCCCCTTATTTGGTACGTATTTAGCCCGGCGCATCCTTCCCCGCCTTCGACAGTATTGACTGCCTGCGGAAGGAGAAGCAGCCCTTTTTACAATAATATCTGAATTGATGGACAAGGGCGTAGTGGAGGAGACACGTGGTAATATCTGTAACAGTCCCATTATTCCGGTTCTTAAAAAGACCAATGGAGATGCTCTCTCACCTAAAATATACAGATTTGTGATTGACTTGAGAGCCCTTAACAAGATAACGATCTCCCAATACCCTGTTGTCCCCGACATTACAGCCCTCTTGATGATGGTCCCTTCTGACGCCACGCACTTTTCTGTCATTGACCTGAAGAATGCCTTTTTCATTATTCCTATACATCCTCTGATTTCAGACATATTTTTGGTTTCTCCCTTGGTGGGCGGAGCTTTAAATTTTGCCGCGCCCCTCAAGGCTTAACCAAGAGCCCCAGCATCTACAGTCAAGCTCTCAAAAGTCAACTAGATTCCTTGGAACTCCCTGATAATTCCACACTGCTGCAGTATGTTGATGACCTCCTCATTACTGCAAATTCCGCCCGACAAGTAAAGTGGCTACCCTTTTTTTGTTACGCCACCTTGCCCTCCATAACCACAAGATCTCTTTAAAAAAGCTTCAATTTTGTCAAGAGAAGGTGACCTATTTAGGTCATCTCCTCTCGAAGGAGGGAAGGCAGTTCACCGCTGATCGTGTAGCCATTATCAATGCTATGGCGGCCCCACGGACACAAAAGCAGCTGCGAGCCTTTATAGGTCTAACCTCATACTGCAGAGAGTGGATTTCCAATTTTTCAGCCATAGTCAAGCCTCTTCTTGCCCTCACCACTAAAGACATATCTGACAGTTCCTTTCCATGGACTAGAGAGCATACGCAGGCCTTCCAGGATTTAACAAGAGCTCTGTGTACTGCTCCAGTCCTCGGTACTCCCGATTATAACAAACAATTGGTTTTTTTCGTACATGAGACAGACGGCTGTGCATGCGCTGTCTTGACCAAGATATTCGGAGGTCACCATCGGCCATGTGCCTATTTTTCAGCCACCTTAGATCCTGTAATGAGGGCTCTCCCAGGATGCCTACGGGCGACAGCTGCGGCCGCACTCATGGTCCGTCAGAGTGCGGGGATCGTCATGAACTCCCCCTTGACTCTGATGGTTCTCCATTCTGTGGATACCCTCCTTAATAACACCAAGACACAGTACCTCACTTGTCACGACTCACAGGATATGAATTGACCCTCTTTTCCAGCCACATTAACATCAAGAGATACACTGTACTGAATCCCACCACCTTACTCCCACTGGATACTCAGGATGCCTGTTTAGATCCATATGACTGTATATTGAGGACAGAGGAGGAGACGAAGGGGCGGGTTGACTTACAGGATACCCCAATAGCAGACCCAGAAGGTACACTGTATGTGGACGGATCATGTCTCAGAGGGCCAGATGGTAACACATCAGCCGCCTACGCCCTCACGACAATGGAGCAAGTAGTAGAAACAGCTCAGATACCGCAGTGCTCTGCCCAGGCTGCAGAATTAGTGGCTCTCACTAGAGCCTGTGAGTTAAGCAAAGGAATAAAGATTAATATCTACACTGACAGTCAGTATGCCTTTGGGGTGGCTCACAACTTTGAGAGATTGTGGAAAGAAAGGAATTTCCTTACTTCACATGGGACGAAAATTCAACATGGCCCCCTAATTCACCGATTATTAGACTCCTTGACATTTCCCAGAAAGGTAGCTATTATAAAATTGAAAGCGCATAAGAAAGTGACGGATGATGTTGGAAAAGGCAATGCCCTGGCTAACCAGACAGCCAGACAGACAGCTCTTAAGAAAAAGGAAGGAATGTATGTGGGAGGTCCCGCCAGGTGGGTGGCAGAGGGGGATATGGTTGAAGATACAGTACAGAGTGTGATCTATATTCAGTCCCATGCTACCCCTGAGGAGCTGAGGATGTGGACAGAGCATTTAGCGGTAAAGAAAATAGAGGGTTGTTGGGCCCGTATCACTATGGAGAGACAATGGATGTTACCCGACAGTCATGTGCTACCGGTAGTAACGATGGCCCATGGCCCTGCTCAAATTAGCTCGAAAGGGATATGTAAGTTGCTGGAACCCACCTGGTATAACTCAAAGATACCAGCATATGCTGAGAGGATGGTCAAAACATGCATGATTTGCCTTATGTACAACCAGGGAAAAGGTACAGTGACCCCTGGAGGAGCATTCTCCCCCTCTACCTTTCCTTTCGAAGCCCTCCAGATGGATTATATCCAGATGGAAAGATGTAACAATTTAAAATACGTCCTGGTGGTGGTCTGTACCTTCAGCCGATGGGTGGAGGCCTACCCTGTCAAAGACTGCACCGCTATCACTACCGCCAAAATACTATTGAAAGAATATTTCCCACAATTTGGTTTGCCCCGTTTCGTCTGGAGTGACAACGGGACAAACTTTACGGCTCAAATAATGGAATATGTCTGTTCAGCACTGAACGTCAAACTAAGATTTCATGCAACTAACCACCCCCAGTCAGCAGGTCTAGTGGAGGTGTACAATGGCATCCTAAAGACTAAAATGGCCAAGATTGTAGCCGAGACAGGTGTCACTTGGGTTGATGCTCTGCCCCTGGCTCTGCTGTCTGTCAGGACAACGGCCGATACCAGGATAGGACTATCTCCTCATGAAATTGTGTTCGGGAGGCCTGCCAATGTGTGGGGTGTTCCATGGCCCCAGAAACTGTCTGATGTTGAATACCCTGTGTTAACTGTTTATCTGTACAGTTTGACTAACACCTTTCGTACTCTTTACCACCAGGTGCATGAGGCCATACCTCATAAAAGCGAGGGCCCAGGACATGTTATCCAACCTGGCGACTTGGTTCTGATTCGCAACTTTCAAAATTCCAAGAGCCTCGATCCCCGCTGGACACAGCCCCATCAGGTGTTACTGGCCAGCCGTACTGCAGTGAATGTTGAAGGTCGGAAGAACTGGATCCATGCGACACACTGCAGACAAGGGCCTCTGCCTCTCCCCTATGATCAGTGTGGTGAGCGAAGGACGAGGAGACTCAGAGACAGAAATAGTCCCGACGTTTGTTCCACTCAGTGACGCAAGATTACATTTCACATCTACAGAAGCAGAGAGTGACAGTATACTAAAGGGAAAGGTGGAACACTCACCTCACTCTGCTAAGCATCAGGAACAATTATTCCCTGACCATACTGATCCTACTTCTACCCGATATAACTTGCGTTTCAGAAGGAATGCTTGCCCTTGACTTCGCTCAGGTACCTATAGGCTGTAGGGCTGTGATCTCCCGGCTAAGACCGGTGCTGGTATGTCAGACTAAGGTACAGCCCTAGGGCTCTTGGCACCTTCATCCAGTGAAGCAACCACCAATCACAGACAGCCGCTACAGGTCCCTGGCTTAGTACAATGGGAGCCGTCCAATACACCCAAGTCCAGAAACAATATGTTAGTCTCCTACATGGCAAGTGCTTCGTGGCCCCCGTGGTGACGGTGTTTGTCTCAATCATCTTGTCTATCATCGCTTGGATGTTACTGATCTACTATCCTGTTACCCCACCAACTCCTACCCCGACTCCTGCAGAGCATCAGTATTTCACGTTACCCGCCCGCGAATTACCCCGCTGTACAGAATTTTTCAAAAACACCTTTGTCCAGATGTTACATCATCATCAGCTGATCATAAATACTTCCAACTGTTGGGTATGTGGACTGATGCCGCATGCTATGACACAACCTGTCCCATTCTTTCCTTACCCTTTTTCCATTTCTGCGTCCTGTCTTGAATGGTGGATGTTGATGCAGGAGGCCTATTCTATCAATGGTACTGCCAATTCTGTCCTTGGATCATTTTGAGATGACGTCTGGCGAAACAGGTCTGGCAATACCAACACCCCTTTTTGCCCGACCGGCTCATCAACATTGCTATTACCAACGGATGAACTCGGTGAGATGGTGGTATTTAACTCAACTTCTCAACAAACATTTACCAAATTTCGCACCAGAAGGCTACTACCTGATGTACAAAACACTCTGAATGTTATAAATGTGTGGGCCGAGTCTGCATCCATGGCTTAGGAACTAAGAAAGTTGGTACTAGTGTCTGTGACATTAAAACTTTCAACTTCACGTCTCCTCCAAAGTTGGTGGCGTCCCCCAACACTTATTTTGTCTGTGGCACAGCAGCCTATACTTGGCTCCCCCGTAACTGGTCTGGTACCTGCTATCTGGCCTTCCTCCTTCCACCAACGTATTCTACCCATGGAGATTACCACCTGTTGATGAAGGTCACTTTGCGCTGCTCATGTAGGGGTGTCATATCGGCTGAGAATACAGTAGGCCAGGAAGCCAGGGACTTCTTTAAGGGTTTCCTCCCATTCTGGAGCCCCATGGCAAACAGTCGGGCTATGCGAGGACTGACCAGGGTCCTTGAGGCCACCATCACAGAAACAGCTGGTGCCCTCTCCAACATCACTGCAGAGCTGCAGGCAAACCGCCTTGTAACACTTCAAAATTGTATGGTCATTGACATCATCCTCACTGATTGTGGTGGTGTGTGTAAATTCATTGGCACCAGCTGCTGTGTGTATATTCCAGATCACGCACCCACAGTATATGATGCCATCCAACGTCTGCATCACCTTTCCTCTGAAACTCATCAGGATGAAGGCAACTGGTCCCTCACAGGCTGGATCTGGGGCCTCCTTTCCCAATGGGGATGGAGGGTCCTCATCTTCCTTGCCTTGGGAGTGGCTGCCCTAGTCTCCTGCTGTTTGTGCATTCAGTGCCTGCTCTGTGCAATGTGTGTTCAGACTCTCAAGCCTCAACCCTCTAACATTCACGACACCAATATGAAGATGATGCTCCAACAAGAAACAGATGATCTCATGAATATCGACGTTTCCTAGAGTATTTGCCACTCAATGGCAAAAGGAGGGTCTGAGGAAAAGTGTCCTTCTTGTCGGCATTTATTTTGTGTCAGGACTCCATTATTTTTGCATTGCCATTTTGTGTCAAACACCTCTGCACGACCCTCCTGGTCGTTTCTGCTGATGTCTGATGAAATTCTAACTGTCACAACCACCCTGCCCTTCCTGCTCCTTGTGGTTGAGGCAATTGGGAACAAAGAATTGGCCTCACCACCCTCGGTCTGAACTCCTGCACACATCCATCCTGTTTCGCAAGACTTGGTCACGCCACCCTCCCAGAACTTGTTTCTTTCGCATATCCTGTTGTTTAAAATCTGTCTGTTCTCTCACATACATATCCTGTTTTGCAAGACCTGTCCGTAATCTTTGTACCATCTGTTGTAGCCCCCGTCCTGCCTGAACAAAGAATGGTGTAACTGCATTTTGACTCGGGGGCGCCAGGCCCCCACCCAAACTGGTTTCTTAAGGTGGGAAATGTGTACGCTGCGGAGTGAAGCAGCAGCCTCCTCTGTCTTGTCTCCGACGAGCTTTGGACCCTGTTCCATAGCCCGGGCTATTCGAATAAAACTTGCTTCCTCCTGCAGACAAAGGCTCCTGTGTCTCCTTTTTATATATAAGGAGGGTATGGAAGACTTGGGCGGTTCTCCCACCACCGAGACCCAGTAAGTGGGTATAAACACTTCTTCACCACATTGGACGCTATTCTCGGCTGGCAGCCAGCTCTTGTTTTCTTTGTTCCCCCCATTTTTCACCTACCATCATCCCACCTCCAGGCCGCGGGAAAGAGACTCAAGGGCTGGGCTCTGAAAAATCTCCTGTGCCTAGTGGGGAGACCAGCTTGCTCATGGAATCGATGGTGGTCTCACAGAACAAGTTGGACTCTATCCTTCTGGCTCTTAAGGATCCAAAGGAAGCCTTTGAAAACAAAATAAATATGGTGGTGGTGGATCTCAGCCTCCTGAAGGCTGACCACCATAAGCTGGGGGAACGCATTGCAGCTACTGAACTTACTATCCAGGAAATGGTCCCCATGACAAAAGATCTGAAAGCCCAGATGGATGAAGTGGTGGGCCAAGTGCTTTGTCAATTTTGAACGTTGACTATAAGATTCTTAGCAGGGTGCTGGCACCATGTTTACTTCCCCATATGTCGAGGTTAACTCATACTGGCCAGTCTGGGTTTATACCAGGCCAATGCACGGCTCTTAACATTAAGCAGCTGTTGGCGGTTTGGGGTGATGGTCCACGGTTACTGAAATGGGCTGGATGCATGTTTGTGGGCATAGAAAATACATTCAACAAACTGGATTGGAGCTTCCACCGCATTGTCATACTTCGAATGTGATTGGGGCACTGTTTCGTCTTGTGGACCTTTCTATTGTACATGGACCCTGCTACCAGGATCTGTACTGGTCGCACAATCTCAGGGCATTGTAGTATAAGGCGTGGCACCTGTCAGGGCTGCCTGCTGTCCCCTTTTTCTTTTTCCCCTGAGGTGGAGCCATTGACACACAGAGCACGCAGTGGCCTGCCCTGTGCCATAATTAGTTTGTTCGGGGTGTCTCATTTTATTTCCATCTATGTGGATCATATGGTGCTTTACCTGTGCAATCTGTGCATGGAGACCGAGAAGGCGACATGTTTCCTCACAGAATTTGGCGAGGCGCCTGGCCTTTGAGTGAACTTGCTAAAGACCAGCATATTCCCGATTTGTGTGGGCAGAGAGGACCTCCCGGACATGGGTGAGATGCAGTGGCAGCCTACCATGGTGCAGTATCTTGGGGTCTGGAAGCTCTCCCCGACCTCTTAGAGGGCAATATAGAACAGCAGTGACAGCTATGCACGTGAGTGTAGGGTTTTGGAAGACCTTGCCTCTCTCGTTGGCAGGCCGAATTGCGGTAGCTAAAATGGTAGATCTGTCTCGCCTTTTGTATTTTTTGTGGTACTCCAGCTTTTGTATGATGTAATTTGCTTTGGTAACTTGTTTGTTTGATGTTTATATTTCAGATGGTGTAATCTAATTATTTTCATGAACTTGGTCTTCGGGGGGGGGGGGACGAATGTATTAACTGTTAAAATGTGAATAAAAACTTTTTTTTTTAAAAGAATGTAGGATTTCCAGGACACAAAACCTAATCTGAGCATAATGCAGACACCCTTGCACTATGGTACAAATGTTCCTGCTTTGGCGCTAGGCAGCCTAAAGTGTGCCAGTGCATGGAGAGAGCAGAACTGTTTCATTACTTGGAAGAGATGGTGCAGTTCCGCTCTCTTCAATTAGTGCAATGTAGCAAAGCAACTTTGCGTGTTGCGCTGTGTTGCACCACTTCATTATAAATATAACACTTAGCAACTGGTTTACCAAAAAGGTTGCAAATCTGCATCAAAAATGTACTCCTTGAATTAATGCAAATTTCCTACTTTTTAAAATTCTCAAAACTTTGCAGCAGTGGGCTTAGAAAGCTATACTAGCGTCAGGAGTCCTGGCAAGGTACTGACAATCAAACATCCATAAAGTGATGGGACGAAAGCTTGCAAATAGTCTAACCACTGGTAATCCCTTATGCTAGTATTCCAAATCATTGTTTTTGCCCTCTGTGCCACTCTAGATAGAGGGTCTTATTTAGCAGACAGTAAAGGCAAACAGGGTGCTTAATACTTTACTGCCTTTAATCCGCCCACAAAATTTAGAAAAGTCTGCCAGCTCGGCTGAAATCTCTATACATTGTCAGGAACCGCTGTCATGCGGTTCCTGTTAGCGTAGGAAAAGTTTAATAGATGCTTCTGTCAAACATGATGGCTGTCCACCAAACTTTCCTAAAGTTTTTTTTATTTGAAAAACAGGCTCTAAAGTTAGTATTTCTGAAAAATAATAACAAATAAGGACCCCCATATAAGTTTTCTCTCATGGTGTGGTGGTCATTTTTCTTTTTCTTTTTTTTTACAGTCCCTCACCACCAGGATATATCTGGCAGTCAGTAAAAAAAGCCATCTGACCGTCCACTCAAAATAAAGCAGAAGTCAAATGGCTTACGTCCGATGCCATCTACTCTAAGGATGTTTTACACTGAGAGAGTAAATTGTATTCTGTTTGCTTAAACCTTGAGGTCTGTCTGACTCAATCAAGCAGGTGGACCTTGAGTTTTGTGAACAGAGTACTCTGGCAAAGTGGTAACATAGTACCTGCCTGCCAAGATCTAAATCAGCCCCACCTAGTGCACCGCAGTGAGGTGGATGGGCCCTCCCTAATTTCTAACTGTACCATTACAAGGATCTTCAGATGAATAAGAAAATCAGTCAAGGAACAGGCTAGCACCTAGTTTTTGTTGAGGTTATAATGGGTAAAGTAATTTACGTAACATTATTAAGGCACCCATACTCTGTACCCTCGACCCCTCCCCCCCCCCCCCCGGCCCCCCTCAAGCAGGTTGAAAAATGTGTATATCAAACCTTGGAAAATCATGAGATACATTAAGATTCCCAAACACCTCCTGTTTATTTCAGAAAACCGCAATAGAAAAGTTTTATAAAAAAGAAAAGATTCCAAAATACCATGGTTCCCAAGTACCAAGTCTATACGTTAGTCAGGGGTCTTAAGTAGGTTTCGAAGCTGGGGTCTCGGCATTGGCTTAATAGGCTGTGATTTTGGACAAATCACTCACTGTCCCGTACCCATGGACAGCCCTAGAGACACTCACAGGTGATTGGCCGCACTATATAAATCCATGTATTATTTTTTATATTATTATTAGTACATCAGCTATATGCTGGTGGATGATTTAAAACCTTCCAGTAGACCAGGTCTGAGTTTAATATGCTCCAGAATGAGTGCAATAGGTATCTACAAATCCAGGAGTCTAAACAAGAAAAAGGAGAGCTTACCACGGATTTGTCAGAATGGTTAGGAGAGGAAATGACTCCAGAAGTTTTGACCCAATCAACTGGAATAGAACTTTAGCAATTGGAGCAGCAAAAATATAGAAATCAACACTAAAAGGCTCTGTTTTATATAACCACGCCTACATTTACCAAACGGGCTGGGCATAAACAGAGCAGGTGACTGAGATGAAGAGCACAGGAAGTCCAAAGAGTTCATATGTTTGTCGCCTGCCCAGTGTTCAGACCATTCTGGGAGGAAGTTGTCAATCAAATTAGTGCTGCAAGGGCCCAGCACACCACAGCTTGCATTTTGTTCATAATGATAGGTCTAAATCGTACTTCAAGAGGCATATTTGGATCCCTCTCCATTTTGATCAGGTGACTGCAAATAGCCCGATTGTGGAAGAGCCAAACCAACCCCGCACAGACATGGTGTTAGAAATGGGGGTCTCTAATTGGCAGGTTGTTACTGTGTCCAAGTAAGGAATCTTCTTCCTAGTCAGGATAAAGGGGATATACCACTGATATAACCCCTGCTGACCACCTTGGTAGCTTGGCACGAGCAGTCAGGCTTATCTGAGAGGCAGTGTGTAAAGCATTTGTACATAACCAATAGTCATACAGAGAAACCACTACAAAAGGACACCACACCCATTTTAGAAGAATATCCAATATTTTATCTATTCAAACAAGACCAAAAACTATAAGAATCCACCATACAGTTCTTAGAAATCTCAATAATCAAAAATAGTCTTAAAATGAAGTTCCTTGAAGTCGATAGCTCCGTCTGGGGCTGTCACAACATGGTGAACAACAAACCCATACAGTTCTGGTTGACCGGGGTGTCGCAGTTTAACTAAGGTGTTGGGAAGACCAGCAAAACAGTATGTTGTACCCTGTACATAGAGACACTGGTAGCCATGTAGTATATTTCAAGTCTTCTTTATTGGTTCCAAGTCAAGGTAGCATCAATCATAGTCCAGCCAGCATGGTCAGGTACTAGCCATGTACCAGCCTCACCAGGAGCAGTCTGCCTAGCTGCTCAGCCCATCTCCAACTTTCACCACTCATCCATACAGGCACCCAGGCATTCCATTCATCACAGTCACACCAACATTACGTTACCATCTCTCACTCTGACTGAACAGCTAGGAGAACCTAGGCTGGTTTACATGTAAATGTAACACTGAGGATATAACACAGTACCTTTAGAAATGCAGGGTGTCGGCGACCTCTCATTGTGCTCCGATGAGCCAGCATCAGCAGGGGTCAGTTCCGGAGGTCGGTGCAGGAGTCGTCTGGCCCTTGAAGTCACACGCATTGCAGATCAAACTACTCACGGTTGAAGTTGGAAGCGTCAGCAGGCATCGGGCCTACGGGGCGAAGTGCAACCGTGCGGCATGCGGTGCCCTCGGGTTGCAGTGCAGGCAGCAGCCATTGACGGTCGCCTTGCGGCATCAGTGAGACCAGGGCTGTGGTGCGAAATGATGTGGTGCTCGTCGCTGTGCTGGCAGGCCACAGTGCAGGCAGTGGTTGTGTCATTGCTGAAGTCTGTAGTCAGCTGACGAACTGAATTCGATGGCACCAGTGTCAGTAGGCCAAGACTGCAGTGCGGGATGAGGGCAGTGAGTGGTGGAACTTACGAGGGGTGCCCTTGAACCACAGTGCAAGCAGCAGTGTCGATGTCGGTGTGGAGAGGCACCATCAAGGATACCAGGGCGGTGGCGTGAAGTGAGGTGGTGCGAAGTGCGGTGCCCACAGGTCACGGTGCAAGCAGCCGCTCAGTGACAGTGTCAGACAGCGGCAGCGGTGAGACCAGGGTTGCGGTGCAAAGTGCGTTGGTGCCCTCTACTGTGCATTTAGGACACAGAGTCGGCAGTGGAGTCAATGACACCTTTGGATTGCTTTTCCTTCTTTTGCAGCATAAAACAGATAGGGGTATATTTACTAGTAAAGTGGCGAAGCATGTCGTTAAGCCAAGAAGGCTAACAACACTCTCTGCCACTTTAGAAACGCAGGGCTGCACCATATTTACAAGGATCTGGTGCATCCCTGTGTTGCCCCCCGCGCTGGCACTAAATTTAGCTGCCTATCACAAATGCAAGCACCCTTGCATCATAGTGCAAGGGTATCAGTGTTGTAGGAGAAGATTGTTTCTGTGCTGGAAGGTGTCCCTTCCTGCACAGAAACAATTTTTAAATGGCGTTTTGTAGATTCTTTGTGTGCTGCTCACTGCAGCACACATAGAAGTTGCAAAACGTCATTTTTTTAAAATGATCATTTATGTGCAGGACTGGGTCCTTGGAGGTGGTTTTGCTGCAAAGAAGCTTTAAAATCCACACATCGACATTTAGCACCTGTTTTTCCCACCAAAGTCATGCTGTGCAGGTGAAAAACCAATGCATTGTTCTGGTGCGGCTGAAGAACTGACGCAGTGCCTACCGTGCGGCTGAAAAGATTGCCGCAGCCCAAGTCCTGAACACCATGGCAGGTCAGAACTTCCAGCAGAGGTGTTCAGGGGCTTCAGGTGATGCCTTTGATGGCCATGAGACTTCTTAACAGGAGGCAAGCACACACAAACCCTTGGAGAACCTTGGCAAGCAAGATGAAGAAAGCAAAGTCCAGTCCTTTCACTGTCCGAGACAGAACTAGCCAATAGCAGGCCAGCCCAACACAGCAACAAGCAGAGTAGCAATTCTGCTCCTACAGCTTCTCCAGCTCTTCTTCTCAGTGGAACGTCCTCTTGGTCCTGAAGTGTTCTGAAGTTATGGCGTCAAAGCTCGAGTAATTATACCAGTTTCTGCCTTTGAAGTAGGCAAACTTCAAAGGAAGTCTTTGCAGTGCATAAGACCCTGCCTTTCCCTGACCTAGCTCCAGAAACATTACAGGGGGGAGGAGGCAGCTTTGTGTGAGGACAGGCACAGCCCTATCCAGGTGTCAGTGTCAACTCCCCCCACCACTCTAGCTCAGGAAGTCTCATCAGCCTGGTGATGGCCCATCAGGATATGCAGGGCACACCTCAGCTCCCTTTGTGTGACTGTCTTGAGTGAATGCACAAACAGCCCAATTCTCAGTCCAAATGAGACATGGATTCCACAGGCAGGCAGAGGCACAGAAGGGTAAAGCAAAAAAAATGCCCACTTTATAAAAGTGCCATTTTCAAACACGCAATTTAAAAACTAACTTTACTAAAAGATTTATTTTTAAGTTGTGAGTTCAGGGACCCTTAACTCCAAATCTCATTCTCTTCCCAATTGAAAGTTTCACTTGTAAGAGGTTACAAGGCAGCTACAATCATAACCTATGGGAGAGATAGTCCTTACAATAGTGAAAAAACGAAATAGGCAGTATTTGACTATAAGGACATGTAAAACACACCAGTATTTGTCTTGCCTTTCACAAAACAAGACACCCTACCCCTGGGGCTACGTTGAACCTATCGTAGGGGTGCCTTTCATGTAGTAAAAGGGAAGGTTTGGGCCTGGCAAGTGAGTGCACTTGCCAGGTTGACATGGTTGTTTAAAACTGCACTCAAAGACACTGCAGTGGCAGGCCCGAGACAGGGTTGCAGGGCTGCTCGAGTGGGTGGCACATTTAGTGCTACAGGCCCACATATAGCCTTTGAATTACATTTCCTGGGCACACACATTGCACTTTACTAGGGTCTTCGCAGTAAATCTAATATGCCAATCATGAATAACAAATCATAATCACAATTTGCACAGAATTACTTGCACTTCAGCACTGATCAGCTGTGGTAAAGGGCCCATAATAGAGTAGCCACACCTGCTTTATATAACAGTCATGGGCTGTTCATGGACGTTCTCAGAGGTGTCACGGCCTTTGCAATCTACTTATTTTAAATGGATTCCTACAGAAACTGCAAAAAATATTTAAACCCAATACACACTCTGCTCTCTACTCTACAATACTTCTCGTCTGCACTTAATGCTTGTGGCGCAACTGTGATAACTCTTTCACAATTACCACTCGGCACTCGGTTGCAGTAAGACAGCTATTTTTAACAGTTACCACTGTCATCAGTTGGCACACTAATCCCCTTCACGGATCAAAACCAGGGCCGGACTGGCCTTTGCGGGCACCTGGCAATCTCCCGGCCGTGCACTTTGTCAGGGCCGGTTTTCGTTCCCAGTCCGGCCCTGATCAAAACGCAAAAGAGGTGCAATCTCGCCTATGCTACCCCTAATTCCTGAAATGTATTCTGACATTGCACGCTCCAAACCAAGTTTCACTGGTTGTCTCCAATAAAAATGCCTTTTCTGTGACATTGATAACACTTTTTGAGTAAATCTAAATCATTCCTAAAAATGATCTTAAATCATCTTTGCAGATCTGATTCTGGGGTGGCTTAACCATCTTTGCTTTGAATTTCACAGACCAACTTCTGTACGTTTTCCCTAAAAAAGTAATACTTAACATTAGGCCTACAATTACTGTACTCTACCGACAGACTGCTTATAAAAAATAAAATAAAAAACACTTTCCTCAACTTGTGGTCATGCTCTGTTATGTTTCTACCCACAATTAATATGTCAGTCTGAAATGTAATCAAATATTCCATAGATGTAAACAAACTTCAAAAGACGCAGCTGCACTCAGTCATACTGACGTGTTTAACAGATAACAACCAAATGTTGTTATAGGGGTCATCACGATTCTGTGTTCTTTGGATTGAGCAATATGGTGGCATTCTGCCGATTACTCAGCTGTAATAAACACAGTGGCACATTTAATCAGTCCCAATGTTTCATTGGTGGTTAGCAATAGCAACTCGAGTCAAGGAAGACCTTTGAAGAGTATAGAGGCCACGTGGCACACAGGCACTAGCATAATGCTGAGCTTTTCAATGCAACCGTCACATAGTGGTTACTACCCTATGTGGGACGCTGCAGTGCTTTTCTAAATAGGCAGCATTTTACACTGTGTAGGATGTGTTGGATAGAAGGATGTTGTCTTTGTTTTGATCCTATGTGGGAAGTGTTTCCATGCCACACGCAAGTCAGCACTCAGCAGTGTGATGGATGAAGGAGTGTGAGAGAAAGACAGGCATTTAATGGATTTCTGCAAGGTGGCAGCTTTGAGTGGCTCTGCAGATCCCTTTATAAGGGATCTTATGATCATAGTCCACTTACCTCTTTACTGCATTAGATTGTCTGTTCTGAGATATTGTATTGAAAGAATGTGGTCCTCTGGAGGCATACCTAACGAAGAGTGAAGCGGAGGACAAATCTGATGAGAAGGTATTTCTTCCTATCTTGCATTGCATTGTAAAATGCAAGGAAGTGGTCATTGTGTGTAGCTTGTGAGAGCCTGCAGTGGTGGAATGAATTAAATTCTCTGTTGGCCAGCAGCATGCGGCAGATCCCTTCAGTTATTCCTTGGCTGTTCAGTTGGAGTCTGGTGGTTTAATGCTCTAGACTGGTACATTACTGGGTGATGAACATGACCCATAGGAGTTTTTTCTTATGTAAGTGTAAGAACTGAAGCACTATGAGGGGATTTTTATGCAGCTCGTATGAACTAAAATGAGCTGCCCAACCACTAAGGGCCCGATTACGAGTTTCACGGTGCGGCGGCGGCAACCGGCCCGGCGCCGCACCACCAAACCCACATAATAACTGCCCTATAATGACTTTTTTGTCATTGGCGGGCATTTTCTTTACTGTCCCCACAGAGGTGTCTGTACAATAGGCACCGCACTGGGAACGTCAACATAAGTTCTAGCATGGCATGGGCTTGGAAGTCCATGCCGTGCTGGAACATCTGTGCAAGCACACAGTGGGGGTCATGTTGTGCCCCCCTGTGTGCATCCACAAATGTGAGGCAGAAGGGGTCCCTGCAGGCCCCCCTTTCTTTCTTCACCACCACTGTTTTCATGGAGGAAAGACCTTTGTGAAATCAGTGGTGGAGATGAAAGTAATAATATGCTTGGCAGGATGGCGCAGTCCCGCCAAGCATATAGATGCCTCTTGAACGTCATGCAACTGCCAGGGAACAGCAGTTCCTTGGTGGAGTCGGGGGTCCCAGGCCAGCACAACCACTAGGGTTGTAAAGTGGTGGTCACAAGACTTCCACCCCCGCGCCACAACAAGTCTGGCAGACCTCGGACTGCCAGAGTCATAATAGGGCCCTTACCGTTATGGTATTACTATTAGCATGGGCATTACAAAATGACAAAAAGGAAAACAAGAACTGATGGTGTACTGAATGATCAAAGATGGTCTCAGTTTACAGGAAATAGAAGCCTTAAAGACTAAGGTACAGTTGTCAACTCACCTTGAGATTGCAGGTATCACACGCATAATTAGGTGAACACTTGCACGCCCACAAGTGTACTCTTATCTCCAGCAGTTAACACAAATTTTTCCTGATTACAAAGGCATTTGGCATCTAAGGACCTTCACCACTGAATGCCCTTGTTATCAATCATGAAAATTAAATGGGACACAGAGGCAATGAGGATACAGAGGCAGGGAGTTGCTAGTGAAAGGAGAGCTCGGCTGTGAAATGCAGGGGAGGTATGGCTGTAGAGAGGAAGACCGGCTTGGGTTGCAAGTTGCATTTTACCAAATGGTGAGTGTATATGCATCCTTATGCGAGGATGGAAGGGGTATGTCCCGGTGTTCCCTTCATCCCTCAGGATGGAGCCGTTACAGCCTGCATGAATGTAGTAGTAAGCGTGCATCGCGCGAGTAGCGCGTGATGCTTTATTGTATGTCAATTGTTCACGCGCATGTTGCGCGTGATATTTCATGTATTATGCTGTATCTTGTTGTGTTTTAAAAGTGTGGCTCGCGTATAGTAGATCCGTTTGGTGGAGGTTCGAACGATGCTTCTGTACGCTGGGTGGAGTTATCTTCTAATAAACTCCTTCTTCAAACTCAATTGGATTCCCTGGATTCCTTCTTCTACATGAAGTGCAGAGGGAGCACAGCAGCAGCAGTACTGAGTGAAGCACACCTGAAAAACAAAGTTGTGACTGCAGTCCTGTACGCATCAAGGCGAGCACCTATTGTCAAAACACAGGGATACAGAAACAGGTGTAGCTTATCTGAACAGAATAAACAACCAGTGAGTTGACAGCAGTACTGCTGACATCTCAAGTACATAAAATGGTTACCAAGTTGTGCCAGAAAAGTTTCACTGGAAAAATGGCCACAGGTGTGTTCACCTTAAGCTGCCACCACCGGAAGGAGTGAAGGACAGCATCACTACCAAGTGGAGAGCCACTGCTTGACTATATCACCTTAAGAAGATTCAACATCACCAGCAGCAGCCCTATTGGTGGGCGTTGGGCAGGTGCTCAGCAGAGGCAGTTGCAACTACCTCTGCTGAGCAGCTTCCCACAGCCTACAATGAGGACTGCTGCTGGTGAGCTGTGCACTGCCCTGAAACCCCACCTCCCCGAATTCGCTTTGCAATGCCATCTAGCATGTCTGCTGTTGAAGTCCAGTTTGGAAGAGTAGACTCTCAGAAGATATGGGAGGGTGTAACCACAGACGCAGCACACCCTGGAGTATCAAGAACAACTTGTAGGTGGACCTTAGCCTGCACCAGGGGACAAGAGACATGAAGGCGTGTGGGCCAATCTGCCACACCCATAAGGAATTATATTTTGATTCTAAAGGGCTGATAAACTGTTGGACTGGCCTGGGAAACACTTAAAACATTGGAGCTAACTGCACCTGAGCCTAATGTTGCCTAATCCCATAGAAAGGGAAGGGCAGTAATAGCATGGGGTCAATTCACCAAAATGCTAGGTGTAGTGGGAGTGAAATCACATGCACTTTGGCCTTCAGTTTCACTCACATTCACACTTACATACTCACTCCTTCACAATGTCGCGTGCTAATGCCGAGGGCCAAACCGACGTTAAATTGCCTGTTCCAAATGACGGTAGCGTACATTCGTATGAAACGTATGCATCAGATGTCATGTGCAACCCCTCTGTACTACCCCCTACTGCCATTGGTGGGCCTTCACAGAGGCTGTAGCCATTACATAGCACAAACCCTGCACACATGGACAAAACACTCAATCATAGAATCAAACTCCCTGTTTGCAAACGGTCAGTTGCTTTCATTCGCAGAGTTAGTGGCGACACAGATCTCCTGAGGGGACTTTTTCTCACACATTGGCAACTGGTGGCAGACTGCCGCCACACCTGGCACATCAAAGACACCGAGCAATCCACTCACCCTGTCCTCCATGCACTATTACAGGTGGGTCCCGGATGTCACACAGTGACATGGTTATATAAAGCAATTCGAGCTCTTGACGCAGTCATACTTGCCCCCCTTTGGGAAAAGTGTGAGGCAGAGTTTCAGAAGTCACTCCATGACAAAGAATGGGAACAAGCACTGGAATTCGACCAAAAAGTACCCGCAATCACTGATCCAAAAATGTACAACACGTTATATTACATCGTGCATACCTAACACCAGAAACTTTCCATCGTTACTACCCGAATACGCAATTCACATGCCCTAGGTGCCAAGAACCTAGGGCGACGTTTCTCCATATGTTCTGGAGCTGTCTGAAGCTATGATCCTACTTGAACACGATACACACCACACTGCACGAGGTGACAGGGCTTGCAGACATCACCACGTGGGAGGCTAATGCATTAGGTATATGCAAGTGATGGAAACACCACAAAGTAGAGAAGCGATTTGCATCCCTAGCTCTCTTACAAGGCAAACGAAGTATAGCTATGCACTGGAGGACCCCAGCGGGGCTATCACTGGCAGATTGGAGGGGAGCGATCATTAAATGGGCAGCATCAGAGGAAGATGCGCTAATGCTCAAAGAAGTCTGAGGCGCTCTGAAACATCCCATTTCCATGCAGGGGGCGACATTACTCCACACCTTCGAACATGCTACGCCACTTGCACCATCTCCACAGATAACTCCACCCCCCTGTCAGTCCCCCCAGGAAGGATCTTACTCATGCAGCGCACAGGGCAACCTCCTTGTGGGGCCTAGCCCACGAGTTATGGATATGGGACAACCACAAACACTAGCCCTCATGCCCAATAAGGCATTCCCTTCAGAGATGTGGCCCAAAGTTGCCAGATACAAAACTCACTACCAGGGTCACCTACACTCAGAGCTATGTATATCCTCCTATACAGTGTATCCCAGTTGAACTCACACCCGTTTTAAGTTATATCTCCCATTGTGGCACAATGTTATGCCTCTACTCGTACCAGTGATAGGCGATAAATACTGCTATGATGTACATAATGAAGTTAGATCCCTTATTGGGGTCCGAACTGAACATAAAGTGTAACAGTACAGTGATAAACGATGACGATGCCTACAGCTGAAATGATAATGTACTAAAATGCATGTACAAACTTTTATGTGAACTTTAATAACTAATGACGTTGTCTAATGCTTGTGCGCAATGAAAATCAAATAAAAAGAATTTACAAAGAAATACTCGCTCCTTCACGTAAACACACTCTCACCTGCGCAATAGACATTTCAAAGCATTTTGTTACTCACTTCAGCTCCTAGGGAATGTCATGTGTCGCCTAATTGTACTCCATGTTGTATTGCACTGATAATGACTAATGCTATATTCACTATTAGTGTAATAAAAATTTACAGAAAAAAAGCGAGCAAAGCCTAAACCAACGTCCGTAAGGACAAGCTATCACTGTATTCCTGGCACTAATTTTGCCACCTCTGAGGCCCGAGGTTGCAAAGGCAGTGTGTGGTACATAAATGATGATCCGCAGTCCAGTTGTAGTAGTGGATCTCTCTTTATTAGCAGGTAGATAGGTGGCAAGTTAGAAGGTAAGAAGATATAAAGGAGAAACCCCACCAGGAGCGAGCTACCAGCTCCTCAGCCTGAGATGACCAACTGACAATCTCACCACAGTAAGGCACTCAAACATTCCATGATGTCACAGGACATTCTGATGAAGTGGTAGAGAGGGAAAAGATATAGAAATCATTTACCACACAGTGCCAGGAGTCACAAGGGGCAAGTTAGGGTTCGCAGCTGCGACTCCTGGTGGCCACTAAATGATGTCCATGAATAATAGCAGGAATCTTGTTCCTAACAGTGAGGAGTAAGATTGCTGGGAATGGAAGGGGTTGTAAAACCTAGCATTCAGCAACCCTGTACCTCACGTTTATTGAATTGTACAGTATTTAGGATTGCTGTGGGACTGAAAGCACTTTCTTTTTCATAAAGATCAGCACTGGGTTGGAAAATCAGTTATTGTGAAGCTGTGTGATTATTGAGTTCTGAGTTCTTGTCCCCCATGCTACCTCCCTCGAAAGCTGTGACTTCTTGACCCCGCTACCCTGAGAACTAAGAGTCTAGAGGTTTGTACTTGGTCCCTTTTGAAGAGTCATAGTAGGACGGGGCTCAGTAAACCACTGACAAATTACCTGAAACCACCTGGTTGGAGCCCAATAGCCCTGGTTTGCCCTGTGACGCCTGAATAGGGTTTGACAGTGTGACCATACGCTGACCCTCTAAACAGCAGTTGAAAAACACTTGGAAGATTCAGCTAGTACCCTTAAGAGGTCAGCCACTCAGAAGGAGCCCCCACAACGCAGGGACAACCCAGTCCTGTTATGTTTGAGTGTGTGTATAACTTCAGTTTTAAATGTCCAGGGGCAGATTTGCAAGCCCTTTGTGACACTTTTGCGCTGCCGTCACATCACTTTTTGTGACGCAGACGTGGCATAAACAATGTGGCACATTGTGGCCCAATTACAACGTGATGCATCTAGGGAGATGTGTCACCTTGTAAACCCTTGCGCCACATAATACCTGCGTCAGGTCGTCAGGTATAAAGTATGAAGGGTGGGCGTTCCCTTGCAGGAAAGCCTTGCAGAAGTGACTACACCTGCTTGGGGCAGGCGTAAGGAGTGACGCAGTGTATTGGGAATAGGCCTTCCAATGCATTGCTGGAGTTGCGTTGTGTTTGCGACACAACTCCAGCAATGCGTGACTTTGTGCCAACAGATGGATCAGAATAAATGACACATCTGTCAATCCTTGCGCCATCGTGCGCCGTATTATAAATTTGGCGCATCCATGGTGGCACAGGGGTTTCGCATGGAGGCACAGGGAAACTGACGCATCTCTACAGATACGTCAGTTTCTTGTAAATCTGCCCCTCTTTATTTAAATATGGAACACAGCAGCGGCTCCTGGTGGCAGTGCTACCAGGCAGTGACCTTACCCCTCCCCCGCCCTACGTCACTGCCCGGTAGCACTCCCACCAGGAGCCGCTACTGATGGAACATAAGGGGATCAAGATAAAAAAAGGGGGAAGGCATGCCAGAAGGAGTATTCACAGTGACTAAGTGTGCTTTAACAGCAGCATTTAAGATGTAATATCCTTTTAAGAGAAAGAAACAAAATCCCAGCCAGCCTGTGGGTAGCTTGGAATTACATTTATAACAGGTTATATATATCATTTGTGCCGGCCCTTGTGTGTTAAAAATAAATATTTTCAAAACGATCATTAGATGAGGCCCACAAACCTAAAATAACGTTGTGTCTGTGAGGTCTATCCAGTGCTGAAAAATATTGCTAGAATGTGTGCTTTAAAACAAAAACTTTTCCACAGAATTTACAAAATTATGAGGTGGCCAAAGTCCCTCTAAAGTGTCCCTTGGGGCATTTTATGTAAGAGGATTGCTATAGATGAAATGTGAATAAATGTGCTGCGATGCATTTCCGATAAATTTCCATGCAAAGTTATCTTTTAACCTCATGAGATCTGGCCAGAGTAACGTTGCTGCCTAATGAGCTCTAATCTAGAAAGGAAGCTATTTCGCTGCTTTACAAAATAAATAGGTGGTTTTTGGTTTCCATTTTCTCTATCTCTACAACTCGCTAATTTGATGTGCTGCAAAACACAGATAATACTCTCATCATTTTGGTCGTGCAAAGTTGACAAGTATGCTGATAGGGATAGCGGTTCCTTGCGAAATGACCACTGGTGCAGTTGAGGTTATTTGAGGGGAAAAACATCCTTTAAAACGAGTGGTTAACCACGTAGTGCCTTTGCAACGCATGCGTTTTTTGGTGCTTTTACTACACATGCCTTCACTATGCATGTTAGGTGTAGTTAAGGTTCGTAGTTATGTATATATTTGTGTGACTGAAAAAACAAAGATTACAGGGACCTTACATTTAGGCTCAGATTTCACTGGTACAAAACCAGTGAAATTCAGAAGTTATAGTTGACTGAGCTAACTATAACTTACAACCCCCTGCAATGCACTGCTTATGACCTCACAAATTACATCACTTATGACATGGTAAGTGACATCACTGATTACATCACTGATGACATTTTAAATGACATCACTGGTTACATCATCCAGTGTGTGTAAGTATTTTGTAAACCTGTGATAGAACTAAAGATATATACCAAGCTACAGCATAAGCTAAAGTACTAGTCTTACTGTGCAACTGAGTGACACAGTTTCTAATATATGTAATCTGAGTGGTTTTGTGACTGTCCATATCAGTGTGTGAGTGGATGTATAGCTCTGACAGTGGATGTGTAAGTGACTGTAAAGGTCTGTCAGTGGATATGTGAGTGGCTGTATGGGTCTATGAATGGGTTTGTGAGTGGTTTTCTGAGAGTGTGTGGCTGGGTGAGTGGTTGCATGGGTGTGTGAGTGGGTGTTTATGAGTATTGTGCGTGTGTGTGAGTGGGTGTATGCATGAGTGTGAGTGATTGTATGCGCTCCAATAGATCGATGCATTCACCTCCATTAAGAATTTCAGATTGTTTTTCAACTTTGAATTTCGAGAGGAAACACACTTACTTTGCCTTCGCAAAGCCCAAGAAGTTAGGATCATTTGTACTTAACAGAAGTGAAGCTTAAACTGGGGCACCTGCTGTGTTTATATTTGTAAGAGATTCCTGCTGAGGTTTAATTTCTGTGAAATGAGCATCAGGACCAGTATGGCACCACATTTTTTCAGAGAAAAGTCCATAGTTTAGCCAAAAACGTCTACCCAATTGGAGTACTTTCTACTTGTCACTTAGTAAGTGCTACTTCGTTGAGTAAATGTCTAGTGCATGTTCTTCACTACCACTGCATAAATGACCATGAGGTAATGTCTCCAGTGACTTTGTTTGCATGTCATTTTGACAATGTGATTGTTCCTGCAGTGTCTTCATCCACAAATCTGTGATAACATGAATCCTCATGAAGATAAAACGACAAGACTACAAAGAGGTGAATCTCCACCAAACAAGGGTACTTCCTCCTAACTGTATGAAGTATGTGCTTGTTTGTTTGTTTGTAGAGAAGACATCATACTCCTCTGCATCAAGAACTCGTCACCTAAATTGGTGAGAAACACACTCGGGGGCCTTTTGGTAAGCTGTCCATCAATGTGGGAAAAGGTGGGAAGACCACTGCATACTATCAAGGAAAGGGGCGGGGCCAAACGAGTGGAGCTTGCAGATGATTTTGGGCATTTACACACTGAGGGTAATTAAAAGACCCATGGTGTCTGGTTTTATATGTGTCCAAGGGAATGGGACATGTGGCCCCCCTCCCTGGGCCGTTTTCGGCCCTGGGGAACCCATCCCTCAGGGCCTTTTCATGCTGGGTGCCCTGGAGCCCACCCAGGGCACTCAGTTGGCGGCGTTTGGGACCCTGGGTGAACCCATAATACCCCACTGTCCTTGCCGGCTCCCCGCCTCCGGCATTGCTCCTACATGTCGGGAGCAGCCAAAAATGCGACACACTGCTTATGGGAGCAATTCTTTCATCTGTTTTACAGGTGAAAAGTCCACTTCCAGTGAGTTTTCCTGCTCCTGACAACTGGGAGCAGCTTGGCTGGAGCTGTCAGAGCTCACGCCAAGTGAAAGCAAACTGCTATCTCCCGAGGGGGGGCAATGCAGGAGATAGTGAGCTCACCGGGGGGGGGGGCAGTCCCTGAGGCTGAGAATGGACCAGTGGGTACAGCCCCCCTCCTCCTAAAAAAGAAAGAAAACCCTGGGGAAGTGGTGGTTCCAGGGTCGTACATGGCCCGGGGGTGGGGGTGGCAGCATGGTCCCCTCCCTCTCTTATATTAATGGCCTCTGGGAGCTTGTGGTCCCCAGGGCCCTTACTGGCCATGAGGGGGGGCTCTGTGCAACCCCTTCCTACTTAACAATCAAGCCCTAGGGAGGTTGTAGTACCTGGGGCTCTTTGAGGCCCATGGACCGGGTCCAGTGGCCCCACTCTTTCATATAATTAAAGCCCCGGGGAGCTGGTGGTTCCTGGGGCACTTTTAAGTGTATACATTCTGATTGTGGCGAGAATTCCCCTGTCACCTGTTTAGTTTCGTCCTGGTATTTAGAGGTTGGTGGAATTAAGAATGACGTGGGGATGTCCCCTGTCACGTGATCCGATTGCCGTTGTTATAAGGTGCTCGGTGGAGTTCCGGATTTAAATGCGTTGAATCTGGGTAGCGAGTAGAAGAGATGAAGACCGGTAAGTTTCGTTTTTTGTATTGTTTGACGTAGGTTATTTGCTTATTTTGTGTGGTTTGTTCCATTTGAATGCGCGTCACTCACGGAGGTTCCTTTTGTTCCAGGGACACGTGTTGTGAAAAGAAGGAGCGTAGTGGGTAAGAGATATTCTACGGATGTTTGTTCAGTCCGTGCAGTATCAGCAAAGGGATTGCTTTTTCACGGCTTGAATTCTTTAAATTTCAGATGTATACTACTAGAGAAAGTGCCTTGATATTCACCACTTATACCAGAAGGTATTGAACTTTTTGGATTACATGAGTTATTATTGTTTGGAATGTGCTGATAATAGATGGTTGACATTTTTTAATTTTGTCTCAGTGTGATTTCGGCATTCCAGATTCTACTTGTTGAATCTATATAGGAGATTTGCATTGAGTGAGTAAGTCACTTTTTAAAAACAGTCTGGATTTTCTTTTTTCTTTGCGTTTTCTGATTCTTTTGCTTTTTCTTAGTATTTACCTTACCTTTTTGCGGTTTAAGTAGGTCCCACCTAATTCACACGGAATGCATTCTTTGGTTCTCAATATGTAATTGGTGTTATGCATCTTTTACCCGGATCACATTTTTCACATGGGGAATGGCAAAGACTGGTTCACTGATGTGTACAAGTAAAAAATTGAGTTTTTGTAATTCATGTCTTGCAGTGATACCCCTGAAGAAGGGACATACTAGTCCTGAAATGCATTGGGCTTAAATCATCTGTGATTTGAAAAATGTTGTGATGTCAAGAGATGATCAAGGAATTGTTAATTTCATGTTATGTAAACTGTATATATTAACTCAGCAACATATATTTCTTTGTTTGACATTGTATGTGCTACAAATTGAATATAATAAGAAAGAAACAATCTCTGTATGAATACTATTCAAGTGTTTATGTGAAGTTTTTGATAGGTTTTATATAATATAGAGTTGTGCCTGCCTGATCCAGCAGGCAGGTTGGCTGTTTGACCTCCTTTTTTGCTCCTGGGATCTGGTCTACCTGGGGCTTAAAAAATAAGCGTGGGAATCCGTGGTTGTTTTGTTTTTCTTTTTTTCACTGGATTTGCGGATCCAACTGTGATTTTTGGTGCAATCTTTTTTTACAAAAATGCCCTTTTGCCCTGTCATCGTCTCTGGGTGACACCAGAACAAGAGCTGAGGCATCTGCCCCAGTTTCCTTTTTTTAAAAATGTTTTTGGGGGACTTGGTTGAGTTCGAGTCTCAAAGTAGCTGTCAACACTTCCTAGCTGAAGTGTTGGCAGCCAAGCAGATCTCTGCATGAAATCAGTTAGATTCACAAAGGGTCTACGTACCTAGATATACAAATTTGATTTTCCATTAATATTTCAAAACTACTGAACGGATTTACACCAAATCACAAAAAGCACACTTTCTGGACCAAGACCTAGCTTTCTTCTAAATTTTGTGTAATTCCATCCAGCGGTTTGTGCGGTAGTTGTGTTAAAAATCACTTTAGCGCTGCTTGACAAATCTTAACAAAATTGCCAAAAAGTGTCCCCCTTTTAGTTCAGCTGCTGTGTTGAAAGTTTCAGGGTGACCATGAAGCGGGCCCAACAAAAAAGGAGGGTCCCTACAATGGTTTGCTCCATGTTATGTCTATGGGGATTTTACATTTTTTTAACACGACTAAAGCCGTACCGCTGAACGGAATGACACCAAATTTAGCAGAAAGCTAGATGTTGGCCCAGAAAGTGTGCTTTCTGTAATTTTGTCTAAATCCATTTGGAAGTTTCAGAGATATTTAAGCTTAAATAATATAAATATCTGGTAGCTCAAAATCCTACTGTAATGCTACTTAAATTTGATTGGCTGCCAACACTTCAACCAGGAAGTGTTGTCAGCCATCTTGGGACTCAGTTAAACCGAGTCCCCACAAAAAATGTAAAAAACAGGAAAAGGGAGCAGAGGAGAAACACCCTGATACCCTACGTCTTTTCAAGGCCTGGATCCCACTGGGCCCTACAGCGCCAAAAGAGGCATTTTTTTAAAAATGTGGTGGGATCTGCAGATCCGGCTGAAATTTGTTTAAAAAATGAAGTGCGGGCTCCCCTGCTTCATTGATTATCTGCCACCGGGTGGGCCAGGTCCCAGGGGCATTTACTAATGGAGGGAGCACATGGGATTCCCCTCCTTGGGATGAATATTGCATCAGGGACCACCACTTCCTCAGGGTTTCCTTAATTATAATTGGGGGGCCTCTTGGACCCCTCTAGCCCTGGGGGATGCCACCTCCCCGGGGCTTTATGCTAAAAGAATGGTGGGGGCCTCACAGACCCCTCCCGCAGCCCTGGGGGCTGCTACCTCCCCAGGGGTTTAATTTGAAAAGTGCAGGGGGCCAAGTGGATCCTCCCACAACCTTTACATTGAGTGCAGGAGCCGTACGCCCCACCGGCAGCCCCCACGACCACCACCTCTCAAGGGATTCAATTTGAAATAATATGGACGGGCCCCACGGATCCTCCGCAGCCCCGGGGACCGCCAACTCCCTGGGGCTTTAATCTAAATGAATGCCGGGGTCTCAGAGCCCTCCCGCTGCCCAGGAGACCACCATCTCCCCAGGGCTAAATCAAACTATGTAGGGGGGCCGCTCGCCCCCCCCTCCTGGAGCCAATAATGGCCCTGGGGACCCCCAGTCCAGGGCCAGCTCCTGCAGTGTCCTAGGGTGCACACCCCTGGGACATTGCAGTTTGCTATGGCTGGGCAGGAGTGCCATAGCAAACGCTGCTCCGCTTCGTTCAACCGAGAGCAGGTAAAATGCTCTCACTTGCATGACACAGAGCAGAATTGGTTTTTGGATAGAGGGAGCTGCATGTTTAGCAGCTCCCTCTGTCCGAAAGCAATGCCGGCTCCCGCAGGAGGTGGGTGCTCCCCCTGCGGTCCTCACCGAAAATGACTGGGTGACGTGGGTGGGACCAGGGCACCGAGTATTGTGGCCCAGCCCTGGGGGGTGGGGTTCTTAGGGTCAAAATCGGCACTGGCAGAGGGGCTGCGTGGACCCACTCCCTTGTTTTATGAAAAAATAAAGGGCGTGCCCAGGGAGATGGGGTCCCCAGGGCCTAAATTGGCCAGGGAAGGGGGGCCATGCAGCCACTCTTTCCTTAATTAAAAAAGAATAAAAAAAAATAAAAACGGGGTCCCTGGGGCCGTAATTGACCTGGGTAGAGTCCATTCTATAACTTCCTGGCCCTGGGGATGAGGTCCTGCCCCTTCCTGCACCACTCTGAAATCACACCTCCTGTTGCACTACTGGTTGAGGGATAAAGTCCCCATGGCTGCTGAGGGCCCTACGGGCCAAACAACCCCTCCTGTTACCTCAGTAAGTCTCACTCAGCCGGATTGCCAAGAGGTCTCCAGAGTCCATGCCCCCTTTCTTCACCACTCTGCAAATGTGTCTCCTGGCGCACTACTGGTTGGGAATGAAGTATTCTGAAGCTGCAATCTGTACTCCTCATTCATCAAATCGTCCACCTTCTCCAGTGGGAAATAGCTGGGGAAAACAAAGAGGTTCTAGACTTTTTTCCCATACACTCATGGGACTTCCTTTTGCTTTTTTCATTTGAAATAACTCAATTCTCAATTCTGTTTCCAATTATTTCTTTTGAATGCAGAGAATGTATTGTATAATGTTCATAAATGTGTTCAGCTCTGCACTTGTCCACTTTTTCAATTTGTCCATCTGAAATTACTGTTTCATCTTCTAAGCATATTACGTCTTCATCAACATTCACACTCTTATAATAAATGTTATTGTGTCTCAGGTATACTGTAGCCTACTGAAGTTTACTAACATCTACAAACTCTTGCCAGATTCTACACCTCTTTGTTGGTACACCATTTACTAGAATAACTAAAGGCTCATTTTCTTCTCTGTCTTAACCAACAGTTCCAATGTGTTTCTTAAAATCTAAAGGTATGTATACAACTCTTCTTTTCAGACCTTTTTGTAAATCTGTTTGTGGAAGCTTATCTGTTTTAGGCTCTATATGAACAATGGCCTGAAATAGGTGTACAGACTGAATAAGAATAGACTCATAGGTATTTAACCCGTTCTGCGCTGCGGGAATTTTTGCGCTGTGCGGGGGTTTTATTCAGTGGGCGGAATTCCGACAGCCCCCGGCCTTCATCAGCACACACCCACCGTGACGTGAGACTGCCGGTGGACGTCCGAAGCACACAAGGGGTTAAATCAGTCAGTTCTTGAGGAATGGGTACCAACTCTAAGTTATGTACTGCTCTAGCTGGCATTTTGTTTTCTTCTAATTTGTTGTAATAATATTTACAAATAACTTGATCAGCACCCAATTCGAACTGACCTTCTACCAACAAATAAACACCAAATTGCTGCCATTTATCATTATTTTTTTTTTTTTTACTTTTTAAATATAAATCAACATTCCTTATTTGACTTTTATAGTGAGTACGACAGCAACAAATACAAACAAACTTTGGTTTTTCAGATGAAATTGTCTTAAACTTTGTAATTTCTTTTGCAAACTCAATACTAATCTCTTTCTCCTGTTCTTCAACACCTACACTACAAACTCTCACTTTCTCTACATTTGTCTTCTGATCCAAAAAAACAAAACTGTATATCATTACAAACTTTCTATAAATCTGATACAGAACCATGCAAAAGAGCTGTGTTAATTTCACTTAAACATAATGCAGGAGTTTTTACATAGTACAGTCTCCTTAACAACTTCCACATTTCACTATCCTAAACCCTAAAACACTATACAAACACTATAACACTACCCTAAACCCTAAATCACTGCACTATACAAACACTACAACACTACCCTAAACCACGTCACTACACAAACACTACACTACCCTAAACCCTAAAATACTACACTACACAAACACTACAACACTACCCTAAAACCTAAAACACTACACTAACACTACAACACTACCCTAAACCCTAAAACACTACACTACACAAACACTACACTACCCTAAAACACTACACAAACTCTACAAAACTACCCTAAAGCCTAAAACACTTCACTGCACAAACACTACAACACTACACTAAACCCTAAACCACTACACTACACAAACACTACAACACTACCCTAAACCACTACTCACACAACTCCCCCAGTACACTACCCTAAACCCTAAAACACTACACAAACACTACAACACTACCCTAAACCCTAAAACACTACACTACACTACACAAACACTACCCTAAACCACTACCCACACTACTCCCACCCCTACACTACCCTAAACCCTAAAACACTACACAGACACTACAACACTACCCTAAACCCAAAAACACTTCACTACACAAACACTACAACACTACACTAAACCCTAAACCACCACACTACCCTAAACCACTACCCACTCTACTCCCACCCCTACACTACCCTAAACCCTAAAACACTAAGACACTACAACACTACCCTAAACCACTACCCGCACTACTCCCACCCCTACAGTACCCTAAACCCTAAAACACTATGACACTACAATACTACCCTAAATCACTACCCACACTACTCCCACCCCAAGCACAATCACCCTTACCTCTCTTTCCTCATGGTTCCTCTCCAGAGTCGCCGTCCCTGCTCCCAGTTCCTGCTTCCTGCTTCACGTCGAGGGGCGGTGCACATCGTTGTGAGGAAACGGAAGAGCCTCTCTTTCCTCACAACAAGGTGGCTCAGCATTACATCGCATGCGTCGTAACAGCGCATGCGATGTAAAACACGCGTAGTAATGGCTATGCGTTGTTACATCGCATGCGTTGTTACGATTGCGATGTTGTGATGTATTCCTATAGGTTCTGTATCGATCCCCCTATTCCTGACCCTGTTCTGGTTAACAAGTGAACTAGCAGCCATCCCATGATGCAGAAACCGTTATCTGATTAAGCCACACTACGGCACAGGAACGTGTTATCTGATTAGGTCATAACGCTTGCCATCTAATTAGACAAGCGATATTCCTCCAGCCCCTGATAAGGCATACGGAGTTCTCAAAACAAATCAAACCTATGACAACCTGGGAAAAACCCTGCGGCCATTGTTTTGATTTCACCGAGAACTTCAGCAAAAGAATGTGCTAACGACCAGCTCGTATGACATCCTTATTGACGTATCTATGTCCATCCTTACGTCAATCTCGGCACCTTACAGGTATAAATATTACCGGTATTGCCTTAAGCAAACACACGCGGTGGTGACGAGATCGGAGCAGCCAGACTTGCCGAAGCCCAGAGCAGAGCAGACCCCGCTGGCGCAGCCCCGCCTTCCTGACGCGCTGAGAACGAGACGCTGCTTTCTCCTGCCGAGAAATCCAGCTCCGGCGCTTCCGGGTAAGCCCTCGCAGGCAGCCTGGAATATCGAGACCAGAGACGAGAGATACCATCCCTCATTCATCCTAAATTCCAGGTACAGAACTGAATAACCCCTCGCAGAGAATTCTTGAGTCAGTCACTTGGCAAAACAAACTTAACTTAAACTGCTACTTCCTATTCCCGCCCACGTATTAGGCTTAGGTCAGGTACACTGGGGTAGGCGTAGTTAGAAACACCAGTTGAGTACGATTAGTCAAATGTATATATGTATGTATCTATTTTATCCATTTTAAACCACCTTATGGCTTAGAAACCATATAAATGTTTTTACAGTATTATTTTATACTTCTGCTTTTATTGTATGCACTTTACTTAACCATAAGTATTGCGATAATATTGATCCATTTCTCTTGTATGAGAAAAGAGACTGATCAATAAATACCATCTTTTATTGAACACGCCCGTCTCTTCCTTTTTCTCTACAATCTGGTGAGACTAAGAATGCACGTACTGACTGAGTAAAATAAGTTGTCTTTTGTTTTCACACGACTCTAGAGATACACTCTTGATTAGGGGAGAGCAAAGTTGTCATGTTCTATGGTTGTCAGAAACTAAATCCCTTCTTGTCTATCCAGGGAGGTTCAACTCCTCCTTGCCTATTCGGGAAAGTTTCTAGTGAACTCTGAGCTAGCTGGCAAACCCAAAACTTTAAGTCTAATATCGACAATAGAAGACCTAGTTAACGTCTGGTCTAGGCCTATACTATTGAAGGTATTATTACAATGCGCAGAGCCTATTGGGATAATAGGAACTACACTACATGGCGCCCAAACGTTTGGAAAGGCGATAAAACTAACGCAAGACATTAGAGTAACTCAGTCGTGCTTTTTCACTCAGACCCCTTTTTTTCCAAAGACGTCTGGAGTGGGTGAAAGGTCATATCCGCCAAACCTCGCAGGAGGAAACTCCTATGTATGGTTCTTGGTTTAGTCAACGTTGAAGGATACACTGTTCCAAAAATATTGTGCATCTAATCTTTGTTTCCATAAGAAACCTGATCTGCAAACAAACAGAATAACCTTCTGGACAGTACAATGTCAGACAGTGAAGGAGAAAGAGAGGCAGCTAGGATAACAGCTGAACTCGTAGCAGCTGATAATGCTATGCAAGAAACAGACCCGAATATAATACTCATCCCGGTCAACATAAGAACATCTATAACTTTAAAACTTATAGAAAATGGACTGACACCTAGAGGTGGCACAGTCATATTCGTAATAGAGGCACACGAATATCGGCAGACAGAGGTGTTCTATTCATGGATACACTTTCCAGCAGCGAACGCTGTAACAAAGGTCTTCCACTATTACAAAACAGAGGAACCTCCTAATGAGTACACTCCTTTCGAGGAGGTGGAAGTACCACTTAAATTTCAAGAGCACCTGCTCTTGTTTAATGGCGCCCTAAAACATAATAATCACATCACCAGGCTCGGTCCGTTAGGTAGGCCAGGAGCAACTTGGCCGGTCCTAGCCGGATACACACCACATCCAGACATCGATGGGATGTCTGCAGCAAATCTTTTAATACAACTAAAACAATTAATAAAATTACATAGACAATTAGTCCAATATGTAATGCGGACTTCAACAATCCAACCAGCAATTAAAATTCCACAGCTGACCCCTCATCAGGGGAACACAAATAGAATTACACCACAGAACATACAGTCCTGCCTAGGTAAAGTACCAGCTAAACGGGAACAAATACCATTCTGGTTAGCACAAAAAATCACCCAAATAGAGGCGGTGTTTCCAGACACCACCCCGTTAGAAAAACACAGGATTCTGACTATCTGTCTTCCAATGGGAATCGCACCACACGTGGAGGACTGTGACACTTGGGGTACAGTCTTTGCTTCCATTTACACAAAAACGCATGGCGTTCCATCCATCTCGGTAATACCAGATGTGCTAAAACAAATTCAAGATGAGTACGGTCCAGAACCCGCTTTAACTCTTGGTATGAAATTACTAAAAGACTTCAAGCAGGTCTCGGCAATACTATTAGCCAACATAAAGGGAGAAGCAGCAAACGTGGCGATCCGCCAGAGGTTAAAAGAAATAGATATAGCAGAACAACCAGCTGAAATTGCCAGAATTATAGAAAAATCCTATGAGGAACTAGGTAGAGATAGTTTAGGTGGAATACCAGTAAAACCACAACTGATTGAAAGTCCTGAAAAAGTATTTTTTAATAATAATTTAACATCACAAAAAAAGAGCTGGGATGGAAACAAACAATCCAATCCTAAAGAAAAGAAATTCCAGTCCAGAGGAAGGTCTCCTCGGCGGAGAGAAAGATCTCCAAACCAAGGACACAGGTCTCCCCAAAGTGAGCCCTCTGGGAAAAGATACAACCTTAGAAATAGGGATAATATAAAGAAGCCTGATAGATATCAAGAAATTGATACACGCCCCTCTCAATCTTTTCAGACTTCCTCGCAGAAATCGGAAAGAAGAGGACGATCAGAACAAAGAGAAGAGCACGTCAAGTCCAAAGACAAGGAACCTGCTCATCTAAAAAAGAAATTTCAATTTCCAAAAAAGAAGGTAGCCAGTATTAAAGTAATTAACAATGCCGAGAATATTGAGGACACAACTGAAAAACGGAGAATGGGCTCAGACAATGCTAGACAGCGCAGCAGAAGTGAGCATAGCTCGCAAAGTCCTTATGAATCATCTGGAGACAGTGGACACGAATGAATACCTTCAAGTGGAAACTGCAGACACCAGAGTTAGCAAACCTCACAAAATATATGAAATAACTTTACGTATAGAAGGGGATAAGACTAGAAAAATAAGGGGACTATTTTGGGATAATCTCTTCAAGGGCTATGACATCCTTCTAGCTGAAAAAGACTGGCCACCAGAGTTTGTCAGGGACTGCCCTCATGGCGAAGAAATAATTATGCCTGCCTTCTCAAATCATATCCCAATTCATAAAAAATACACACTTGCTAGAAAGTGGGCAGTAGCTCAAGCTCCTGCTTTATATAAAAAATCATGTAGGATGGGATGAGGACTCTCCTCCTCACAAAATCCAGTTAAAATCACAACCTACTGCACAAAGACTGTACCCAATTAGGCAAGAAGCTAAAAAACAGGTAAAAGAAATCCTAGATCAACTAGAATACCAGGGGGTGATTGAAACTTGCACCTCACAAATGAACAACCCTTTGTTTCCGGTCTCCAAACCAGACAATTCATATCGTCTAGTTTTGGATTACAGACACCTTAACTCATGTTGCAAAACTTTTGCAGTGCAAAACTCGCATAGTGCTGCACTAATGAATAACATAGTGCGCAAAAAATACAAAACAACATTAGACATCTCTAATGGATTCTTTTGTCAAAACATAGCACCAGAGAGCAGATATTTGTCTGCGTTCTCAATAAATGGCACTCAAAAACAATTCTGTCGGTTAGCCCAGGGGTACAAGAACAGCCCAGGAGTATTCTCAGCGAGAGTAACAGAATTACTACAAACATATGATGACGAAGCATTATCGTATGTCGACGACATATACTTAACAGATGATGACTTGGATACTCACTTGAAGAGAGTGAACACCATAATACTTGGGTTCGCAGCAGAGGGTTACAAATTCAACTTTAAAAAATCTAGAATTACCCATCTAACAGTCCTGTTCTTAGGATACGAATTATCAAGTGAAGGCAAAAGCCTGGCCGACAATTTCCTAGAGAAATGTGCCGTACTCCAAGCACCTAGAACACTAAAAAACCTACAGTCAATTCTAGGCTTCCTAAATTTCGGAACAACATACATTGCAAATTACGCAGAAAGGGTCAAACCCCTTTATGATCTAATAAAACCAGATTTTAAAAGAACCAATTGGACTCAAATACACACATAAATTCTGAGATCCTTACAAACAGACATGTTAATTAAAACTAAATTAGAAACACGTGATAACACACGCAATCTTGTGATTCGAGTCATCCCAGGAAGATGCGGATTCACATACCTGACCTCTAATGAGGGAGAAAAGGTACCAATTGCATTCAAATCACACTTGTACACAGAAGCTTAAAAGAAGTTCAGTATTAAAGAAAACATTGTTCATGCAGTTCAAACCGCAATAGCTAGAGAAAAAGATAAAGCTGACGGTAGACGTATCACAGTCAGAACAGCAGAATCAGCCTTTGAGGCATTAACAACACCATGTAATTTACCAACAACAGCATTGAATCCTGAATGGATACAATGGGTGAATTCAATTACAACGGACAGAGTAAAGTACTACTTTGATCCAGAATTAAAGGAATTGAAAAATCTAGAATATGAAAGAATATTCCCTCTGCCAATCGACATTCTGCCCTTACGACAATACGCTTGTGTAATCTATACAGACGGACATGCTCAACCCTCCGTTTGGGGAGAACAAGCATACAACCCTACATGTGAGATTACAAAAGAAGTGTGGCGCGGAGGTAAACTAAGACCTCTATTAACAAAAACACACTCAGTAGAAACTAATTCAGAACAACAGACTGAAATAATAGCATTTAAAATGGCGCTAGATAATGCGGATCGCGAATTCCCGACACTTATAGTGTCCGATTCATATTACTGCGTCAAATCATATAACAACGATTTGCAGACATGGATTCAAAACGGTTACAAAGATGACACAGGTGCAACAATAAAGCAAAAACTGCTTTGGGAACAAATAGTTCTGTTACAAAAAGAACTACCAAAGACTCACGTGATACATACACTGAGTCATCAGTGTGATGGCGTTCACGTTGCAGGGAATTCATTGGCTGAGACAGCCACAGCGGTAGCAACTAAATCGGCTTCCGTAGCTAGAAAAAAGCGTACAATGAAATACATTGACGGTGAAACAGTGCTGGCAGTGAAAACGTCATCAAAAGGCGACTGCTCAGCGCTACCGATTAACTATCCACTAAATTATACATACATAATCGATGCAAACTCCGTCCCTTTTGCTCGAATCCCTGGAGTGGGGGATAGAGTAATTCCAAACAAGGACAGGAGAACCTTGTTAATAGCAGACGCACATATGGGCGAGGGTCTCAGACACCTCAAACTAAAAGATTCTCTGGAAGAACTACAATCAGTGTACTGGTGGCCAGGCATGAGCCTGCATCATCACATTTTTGTAAAAAAATGCCCGGACTGCAACAGAGATCGCAGTGGCGAGAGAAACGGTATACTACCGTGGCGTTTCACTCCAGAGAAGATCAACAGTAAAAAGCAAAGCGTCCGATTAACATATACAGGCTAGTTTCCACTTATAATGTAGATCCCCAGCACTCGGCTGACGTCTGGACTGTTATACAAAGATTTGCGAGTCTAAATGGCATATACGCTAGGAGCATGCTACGTTTGACCAATGTTTTCACTTTAGCTCTCAAGCCTGAGGGGAAACATGGCCAAATGAGCATAGCACAGCGGGATTCTTCTCACTTCCTTCCTGAGGGATACGGGATGGTGTAAAGAAAAAACCAAGGCATAAAGCTATCTATAACGGAAAGGATATTAGGTTCGGGAGCTGGGTGGGTCAAACATCTAATAAGTGTCCAACGTAGTCTAAATAACCTGCCAAGAAATTCTCTGAAGGGATATTGTTTGGAACTAGGATGTTGGTCTTAGATCTTGACAGTCAGACTTCAGTGGTGAAGGAAAAAAGCTTTGATATCAAAGATCGTTTGGCTATTTTGCAGGACTTAAACAAAACAAGAAAAGACCTGAGCAACATAAAGTTGAAACAGCAGCCAACAACCACTGAAGAACCACCACCTGTCCCAGCAAGACCTGTCTGGATTCCAAAAGTCGGGGATCTAGTCAGAGAAAAGATCGCGGTAAAGAAGGAATTTGGGCCTTCTTACAGAAAAGCAGTTCCTGTCTTGTCTATCAACGGGACAAGATCAGTTGTACTACTGCCGCTTGCTGGTAAAAAGGAGAACCGAGTTGTATCCATCGACCTGGTAAAACCACAATCATGTGGCCGATAACAAATAGTAGGCCAAGTGGACTCCCGATAAGTAGTAGAACACCAAGGTTTGCTACCAATACAGAGGTCCTAACTAAGAGGCTAATCACATTCGAAACGCCTACAGAAGAACAACAAGGACTATGCAACAATGCAATGGAACTTACACCTCTGAAAACCCAAATAAAAACATTTAGCAGAGACACACCAACCTACAATGAAGTAACATACGAATATGCAAGAAACAGTAATCCTGAAGCAATTGGAACAATTGACAGAACTGCATCCGGCTACTTCATAAACTTCGATGATTCCTCTGAAGGTCTCAGTGAATCAAAAACACAGCCATCAACAAAAACCTTTAAATATAAAGCTAAAGAACTTTTGAAACAACTGAAAGAAACATATCTAATTTCTCCATGGATTGAATTTTGGGTGGGCTTTGGTGCATTTATCCTCATACTTTGGCTCATCATGGTACTAACTTTGGGACGCTTCATTGAGGGAAAATATGCTAAAATGGACACAGCAAGTCAGAAAATCAACTTGATCCTCAAGCCACACACATCTTCACACGTCGAGAAAAGAGAACTTTCTTCAGTCAACTTCACAGCCAATCCTATACCGGGTGGGGTAGCATGGGACAACACTGACTACGAAATTTATGGTCCGGTTGAGATCCTGAAATATCCACACCAAATCAAGATCTCGTTGAGTGACTTTGTAAAAACAAGCTCATTTGCTGATGATTGGGACTTTGAAAGCGTTAATAATATGATGTCTGACTTAGTGATGTCTGCTAAATTTACCAAACATGATTATTTGCAGGGTTCGACTAATTATGATAGTATGTACTGTTACAACCACTATGGTAACCATTTTCTACATAAATCTGCACAACCTAGAAATGTTTTAAATTATAATCAATGGGAACATTGTGCAACCCCTCCAAAAGGAAGCTCAAGAACCTTTTATAACAAATATTCATACTTTTGAGGGTTCAACACAAGTCATGCTGAAACATTTTATTTCAAATTGTCAAATAAGACAGGGACAAAGACCATGATAACAAACACGAAATTGATATATTCAGACTCATTTTTTGAACAAATGAATACTTTTGGTTTCGATTATTGGGACAAAAATGTTGAAGTAAAAAGTGTTTGGGGTACAAAAGAATGGCAAGTACAAGGTATAGAATCATTGTTTAGAGCCTGCATGATCCCAGAACAAATTATATTTTTGAATGACACTGTTCAACAAACTACCTGTCTTGGCCTAACCAAAATCAAAGACTTAAATAAACCGTCTATTCCAAAGCCAACAATGAACAGCAATAGCTCTACAGATGAAGAGATAGACGTAAACTATGTATTAAACCAAAACAGAACACATCCTGATTGGAAACAGTGGTTGATCTGGCCCACAGATACTAATAACTGTCAAGACAGATTCCTGAACAAAACACAGGGGTTCAAACTGACCAGGCCAGACCCTAGATATTCCCAAAGACAACACCCAGGGATAATAACCACCTACAGTGTGGGCAAATTATGCCGTCAATGGCTACAAACTTCCACACTGACAGAAATTAAGCAACACCTAACTTTACTTACTGATGGTGCTGACTTGCGTGATTTCATTATGGGACCGCGCAAACAGCGTCAAAAACGTTTCATAGCAGCCTCTGTATATGCAGCTTACAACGAGGCCTGGAAGGTAACTCAAATTGAGACAGCAGAAAGTATACGGGAAATTGACCGTATTAATTTGGAAAAATCACTTTCTGTAGTGGACAATGGGTTAATGACTCTGTCCTCCAGAATTTTTTCTTTGGACAGCATTGTGTCTTCAGCAATCGACATATTATCGCAAGACTTACTGTTGTTACAACACGGTCAGTCTCAATTGCGTTCTATTGTACAGCTTGGCTGGACGTTACAAAATCTGCGTTCAGGCTATGTGCCTTGGCGTTTAATCAACACAACGTCACTATTCAATATCTTTAACCTTACTGATAAACAAATCAGTATGGCACAGAAGGGTGCTGATTATACAATCCTGAGCATTGAGAAACTCGAGAGATTACCAGTGACAATGTCAGAACGACCTGTCAGTGAATGGATAATACATGGGATAATTAATATTCCAATATCAACCTTCAGGTTTCAATACTGCCAAAAATATATACAGGCTGGCATGTACGAAAAATTGGGAAAAGGGTACATTAAGACAACATGGAACTTGCCCTATTCACATGCATGTGTCAGTAATAAAGGACAGAAAGTGTTTCTTTTTATTATTTTTTTTTAAATTATTTTCTGGCAGAGGTAATACATACAAGGATAAAACAAAGTGAGGAAACCATCATAATGCTTTACAGGAAAAAAGAAACAATCATCATACAATTTAAATCCAATTATCAATTGGTAACCATAGTTTACGACCAAAAGTCTTCTTTTTGACGCCCTTCAGTTTGTAAATTGCTTTATCCATTCTATAAACATTTAGCAGCTTTCCCAACCATAGCTCAAAAGTTGGTGGATCTACATCCAACCATCTAGAAGTAATACAGGCTCGATAAATAGACATTCCCACAAACATAAAATGTTCTTGATCTATAGTTAAATTCCGAGGGGGAAAATAAACACCAAAAATAATAATAGTAGGATGGAGCGTAATCCCCACATGTAGCAAATTAGTCAAAAAATTTTCAATCTTCGATATATATACAGCCAATTTAGTACATTTATAAAACATATGAATTGAGTCTGCTGCTAAGGTACCACATCGACTACAGTTAATACCTTTTTGAGCTTTCCATTTTAACAGTTTTGCAGGTGTATAATAAAGATCTAAGGTAGACATAAAATGTTGACTCTTGAGAGAGCTGTTAATTAGCGTCTTATTACTCATCTCAAACACTTTAACCAGATCAATCCCTACAATACCGAGCTTTCGCTGCCATTTCAAGGTGCGATGATCAAGATCATTCTGAACCCTGTTGTTCATTAATGATACAATTGGCCAAGTAAATAAATCTGTTTCGTATGCTACCGATAGATTGCCATATCTTGAAAAATTGCAGGTAAAGACTTATTATCAAACAAAGGTGTATAATAATTCAATTTTGGGATTATACGTAAGGTTTTGTTCATTTGTCTCCAAATTGAAAGTGCAGCTAAAACCACCTTGAACTTTGTTTTTTTATAGTAACTGGGTTCGATAACTTTAAGCAGACATTGCCGAGCATTGGTACCTAGAAGCATTTCGAAGATAGAAGGTGCGATTGCTGGTTCTGATACATAGTCATGAAAAAACAGAACCCGAAAAGTTTTCAAAGCAATGGCCCAGTAATACATTCTAAAATTCGGGAGACCTAAACCAGCACAGTCTAAAGGAAGAGTACACCATTTTATGGATCTTCTGGCGCGGTGATACCCCCACAAAAATCTAGACACCATTCTATCTATTCTATTGAAAAGAGATGATGAAAAAAATAAGGGAATAGTGCGAAAAAAATACAAGAATTTTGGAAAAATCATCATCTTGATAACATTAGTTCGTCCATATAATGACAAATGTAAATTATTAAATCTTTCTAGCGTTCTGTTAGTAGGTATAAGTAGAGGATCTAAGTTTAATGCAACAATATCCTCAACCTTGGGAGATAAAGTAACACCAAGATAGGAGCCGGTGGTGTTTAATGGGATATCAGTAGGTTTACCCGTTTCCGAATGTATGATTTGAGTTTTTGCAATGTTTAGCTTGTACCCAGAAATTTTCCCGAACTCCCTGGCCAAATCAATTATTATGGGTAGCGCAGAGGAAGCATCAGAAGTGACAATAGCCACGTCGTCTGCATACGCTAAAACTTTATGGTCAACATCAAAGAGACGGACTGGAGGAATATTAGGTTCCAGGATAAGTCTACACAAATATGGTTCTAAATATAACGCAAATAAAAGCGGAGAGCAAGGGCAGCCTTGTCTAGTCCCTCTGGTAATTGGAAAGGGTCTCGAATAATCGGCGCCTAGTCTTATTAAACCCTTAGGGCTAGAGTAAAGCGAGCGCACCGCTTGAATGAATTGTGGTGGAAACCCCTTCCCTTCTAACACAGTCCAAAGAAATCCCCAGTCAACTCTATCGAATGCTTTTTCAGCATCAAGTAAGATAACCCCGACTGGGGATTCCTTTGCCTGTGCCCAGTCTAAAAGTGTGATAACCCGTTTAACATGATCAGTAGTGTCTCTGCATCTGATAAAACCATGTTGAATATTAGAAACTAAACTAGACATTACCTGATTAAGTCTGTTTGCAAGAATTTTGGAATAGATCTTACTATCTGCCGTAATAAGAGATATGGGACGATATGAGCCTAATTCTTTTGAGTCCTTATTCTTCTTTAAAAACACCACTATTATAGCGGTGGACCAGGAATCAGGTGGTTTCCCTTGAAATGCTGAATTAAAAATCTTGACAAGTTCTAGTTTCAGCATATGTCTAAATGTCCGATAGAATTCCAGAGGTATCTGATCGAATCCCATGGCTTTACCAGCAGCGAGACTCAAAATAGCTTGCTCAATCTCATCCCAACTTATTGGGCAACTGAATAGATCAGCCTCCCCTAACCCTAGTACTAGTTGGTTAATATTATAAAGATAATTTACTGGATTCAACGTCTTGTCTACTTCATTATTACAATCATTATACAATGTTTTATAGAACTCCAGAAATGATTCTAAAATTCCTTCCCTGCGTTCGTGATAGTCGCCATTCATGTCATTGACCCCCTGGATTTCATTAATGGATGATTTCTGCCGGAGACGTTGTGCTAAGATTTTACCGGTGCGCTCACTATACTCATAGCGTTCAGTTTTATATTGCTTGAAATCTGAGGCTACTTTATCGGCAATATTGGTCCGTAGACCAGAACGTTCAATTACTAAACGCAGTTGCACATCTTCTATACCAATATTACCTTTACATGCGGCCGCAAGATCCAGCTCGAGTAGCCTGATCTTATTTAGCCTCTCCCTAAATTCTGTTTGAATTTTTTTCCTCTTAAAATTTGCAAAACTAATTGTCTCCCCGCGTATGATTGTTTAAAAGCATCCCACACCACAGGCGGGGAGGCCGTGTCATTATTTGATGAAAAGTAATCGTTAATAATAGTCACCATAAATTGCAAATAGTCTTCATCTAATAACAGACTTCTCTGGAATGACCAAGATCTATTTGAATTCGGGCGTTCCGTAGGAACCTGGATCTCAATGATCATAGGATTATGGTCTGAAATGACTTGGGGTAAAATTTCAATACTAATTGTCTCCAAAAACTGCAATGACATAAAAAAATAATCTAATCGGGCAAATTTCCGATGTGGGCTGGAAAAAAAAGTGTAGCCGGGATCTTTAGAGTACAATTTGTGCCACACATCCGTTAATCCATTATTCAGAACCAACTCCCTAAGGGCACTATAAGTTCTAGGTTTATAACCCGTATATCTCCTTCCCAATTTAATATTCCAATCAGCGGGCAGATGAATGTTTAAATCCCCACAAATTATAATGGGTTGCGTCCACATAGCTAGTTCTGTGTTGATCGTATTGAAAACTTCAGCATCATCTACGTTTGGCCCATACATACAACATATAGTAAATTTGAGCCCACCAATGATTAGCTCAGCAAGCCCCCATCGACCCCATTTATCAGCTAAAGTTTTTAAACATTTCCCAACACCCTTTCGCATACAAATCGCAATGCCTCTTTTTATACCCATCTGCTTGGAAACAAGTAGCACCTCGAGTCCCAACTTATCCAAAAGTGAGCGCTTATCCCATGCAATATGAGTTTCTTGTATACATAATAAGTCAATGGCTAAGGTCTGCAACATTGAACGAAACATTCCAATCTTTTTGAAATCATTGAGACCATTGATATTAATAGTGCATATTTTCACCTTCTTCTCCATATTGAGATAATACAAAAAAAAAGATTAGCAAACAACAATATAAAATTCTCACTACTACAACTTGAATACCAATTAGACATCCTTGCAATGAATACCTCTGCCTTACACCCCCACCACCAACCCTTACCCCTACCCACCCCCACCCATTGCCCCGGACCCCCTCCCCCCACCCTCCCCATTATATGAGGCATAGGAACTACCAGTTCCTTAAACGTATGGGTGCCGTGTCCCTGGGCCAGAACATCCTGACGGGAAAAAAAGAAAGAAAGAAAAAGAGACCAATAAAAAAAAGAACAAGAGTTTAGAAGGAAAAAAGACGAGAGTAAGAAAAGCTAAACAATCCTGCATAAAGAAAAAGGAAAAGGAAGAGAAAAGACGGAATTGAAGCTTCCAAAAAGAATACTTTAGCTGATAGCCCTTCTAATCCTTATAGTCCTTATAGTCCTGCAATAAGCAATATATTAACCTTAAATTCTGAAGAACATTAACTTCTGATTATTGCTCAAATAGAGTCCAAATATTCTTTAGCTTTGAGCTCTGAAATAAAATATTTTACAGAGCCCTTGAATACAGTCTTTAGCTTTGCTGGGCCTTGAAGGAAGACGGCAACCTCTTTCTTTTGGAAGTCAGGAATCAGTTGTCTCAGTCGCCACCGTTGGGCCACTGTAGCTTGGCAATAGTCCGGTCGAACAAAGAACTGACAGCCAAGACCATCCGCTTTCTTATCTGGTCTCGCAGACATAAAGATAGCTTCACGAGCAAGAAAGTTGTTAAATGAGACCAGAATAGCCCTGGGATAATTTTCTTGGCCTTGTCGTGAGTTTCGTACAGTGAAGGGGAACCTGTGTGCACGTTGAACTTCTCGTGACCAATCCCAGTCTACCATTTCAGGAAAGGCATCCTTTAATAGATTGATAATAAATCTCCGTGGGTCAGACCCTTCTTTATTTTCGGGTATTCCCAAAAAACGTAGATTGCTTCTACGGGCCTGGTTCTCCAAATTAGCAATCTTATTCGACAAGTCCTCCTTCAGAGCTGTAAAGTCGCCGACTTCCTGCCTCTGTGCCATGCTTTCTTCTTCCAAGACTGCGATCCTGGCCTCTGCTTCGACGACTCTATCGGTAGTCTCAGAGCACATCTTCAATGCGCGACAAACTGAATTTTTAACCTTAGCACAGGTCATCTGTGTGCGTAAATTTTCAGCTTTGCTTTCCGCTCTGTGACTCATCATAGTATCGAAAATCATTTTCAAAGTAACCTCCTCACTGCCTTCACTATTGTCCTGAACCATGACCGGATCGGAGACGGAATTAGAGTTGGCTCCCACCATGTTAATGACACCATTAGTAGGATCAAGTACAGGAATAGAGGGTGTAGCATTATCCTCACTGGGTGGATTAGAGATGACTTCTTTACCTCCCAAACGCAATGACCTTTTCTTCCAGAGTTTTTTCTTTATGGTAGTGGCAGTATTAGTGTCAGGGCTCGCACTGGATTCATCATCCACAGATAAGCTCTCGCAACTAAGCTCAGCCCAATCTTTATGTACACCTGTTGCCTCATCCGAGGAAAGTTCAGACAGAGAGAAAAACTTCTCCGAGGCTTCCGGATTCGCATACTGTGTGGGAATTCTCCGTTGCCTTCTGTGGGTCATTCTCTGCCAATACAGATACAGATGTAGATGTAGATGCCGCTAGCGTAGGGAGGGAACAGGAGCGACTTATACCGATTCCCCCAGAGACTCCCCAGGGACTACATCTCCCATAATGCCCTTCTTCGAGGGATTGGTCAACAACAGGTTTGACGGATTTTTTGGCAGATTGTTGTCATTTTCAACTGCGATAACATACTGATCAGACTGTAATTCGACTGTATCTATAGTTTGCATGTTAATTTCAGTTATTTTTTTTCTAGCCACTTGTTTCTCAAAAAGGACAGGCAACGTTTGTGACGTGACATTTTTCCCACTAGCGGCTTCATTGTATTTTGCAGAGGGCTTATTGGTGTTCTTACCCTGTTTTGTTATGGTTTTAGCCGGGGTTGGAAGTGCTGCCTCCGGAGCCTCTGCCATTGCAAGTCCCTCACCGCCCAGCTCCACTCTTCTCTGAACTCGACCCTCGTCGTCCCTCCTATTGCTGCGGGTACTGACAGACGATGGCAGTGGTGTCTTTTTTTTTCCTTTTCGCGAGCCGCCTCCGCCTCCGCCTCTACCAGGGAAGACACTGCTCTGCACCCAGAACAGGCAGAGTGTAGCACGCCACAGCGGAGACCGCCGACTCAGCACAGCAAAGTTTAGCAACATTCGCATGCAGCTTCAGAAGGATAGTTTGTATCGCGTTCACCGCACCGGTATGCTGACTGCAGAGCACTTCTCCACGATACTCTTCACCTCGCTGCAAAGAGAGCCTGATTGTGCCGCGCACTCACGGGTGACCAGCCGGAAGCGGTCAACGCCTCAAACGGCTCCGTCTTTGCAGCATCCAGCGTCTAGCAGCGTCTAGCAGCGTCTAGTAATAGAAAGAAAACGCCAATATGCACCAATATACGCTGGTAGACAACCGT